>NC_135634.1:5733000-6370000 GCF_053574225.1 Canis aureus
TTCACACTCAGTGGGATGACTAAATAAAAAAGGCAGACACCAACAAGTGTTGGAGGGCATCTGAAGAAGTTAAAACTCTCACACATTGCTTGTGGGATTTGAAAATGGGGCATCCACTTTGAAAAGTAGTGTGGCAGTTCTTTAGACTGTGATAGAGCTACCATATAACCCAGCAATTCTACTCCTACGTATATGCCCAAGAGAATTGAAAACATACGCTCACACAAAAACCTGTATGCAAACGTTCACAGCAGAATTATCCATCATTGCCAAAAAGTGGAATAATTCAAATGTGATTAACTGACGAATGTATAAACAAAATACGGTACGTCCATACCATCAGTAGCATTCTGCTGTCATAGGAGATGAAGCACTGATTTGCACTACAACACAGATGAGCCTTGAAAATGTTACATTAAGAGAAAGAAGCTACTTACAAAAGGCCCCATAATGTATGAGTCCATTTATATGAAATAACCAGAATAGGCAAATCCAAGGATTAGGGAGAGCTGGTAGCCGGGAGTGACTGCTAGAAGGTATGAGGTTTCTTTTGGAAACGATGAATGTGTTCTAAAATGATACAGTGGTAAAAGTCACACAACTCTGAAGATACTAGAAACTCCTGAATTGCACACTTTAGGAGGGTGCCTTCTATGAGATGCAAAGTGAGACAGAGCAGCTACTGATTTGAGTGAGGGAACTTGTGCACAGCTGATGACTGTTGCTCCAGCTCGGCGACACTGTTCAGCCCCGGAGGGGCAGGGGACAACCAGCATGGAAATGCCACTACACTCAGCGAAAGCCACGATAGTCTAGAAAATTGGTTATTTTTCAAAACTAAGACTTTTTTAAAGATTTTATTTATTTATTCATGAGAGACACACAGAGGGAGGCAGAGACACAGGCAGAGGGAGAAGCAGGCTCCCTGCAAGGAGCCCGATGTGAGACTCGATCCCAGGACCCCAGGATCACAACCTGAGCCAAAGGCAGATGCTCAACTGAGGAGCCACCCAGGTACCCCTCAAAATTAAGACTTCTATGTCCCTGTTTTCTCTCTCCTTCTTCATCTGCTGCCGCCTGTGCCCCTCCATTCCCCCAACACCCCCTCCTCCACCCAGTCAAGTTCTAATCATCCTGCAAGACCCACCAGTGCATCTCCATTTGGTGAACTCTTTGCCAACCACTCCCACCCTCACCCCCCAGTAATTAAACTGGGGCATTTGTGCTTTCTGCACCACTGTACTATTTCATACTATTTACTGTTTAAAACTCACTCTGCTATAGGGCAAATATGTTTTTGCATGCCTGTCTCTCCTTTTTGAAAGGCCAGTTCTCTCACTTCCTCTCATCTACATTTTTCTCTGTAGCATTTAGCACTGCACCTAAAAAGAAGAGGTGCTTAACAAATGTTTGGGGACAAAAGGATGGAGGGATGGAAGCAAGAAGAATGCCTTAAGAAGCAACTGGACTGGGAGCACAGTGGTTGAGTGTCCAATCACTGTGCTGTACACCTGAAATGAATGTAACATTGTGTGTCAACTATATTTCAATTTAAAAAAAAGTACTCTAGCTTTTACATTAAATTACATAAAGAAATTATAATTATTGTGCCTATATACTGACTAAAGTCCACCAGTGATGAACATTCATCAACAGTGAACAAATAGATTGTGGGGGTGTCAGCCCTACCACCCTCTTCCACCTAAGGGTTGTTTACCTTGTTAGTCTAAACCTGGCTTTTATTAGTTATGTAGAAGGGATGTTCAAGAAATACATACTAACCCTGAGTATAAAATAAATAAATAAATATTATTTATTATTATGATAATCATATATGATATGATTATGATGATATGAGATGATAGATAGATAGATAGATAGATAGATAGATAGATAGATAGATAGAGGCAGGATTTTGATTCTCCAACCAACAGGCACCATTTCAATGTGCTAATAGCTGCAAGTAACTGGAGTGACCAGTTAGCACTAAAGAGAGGTATTAACTAAATTTCAGCATATGTGGAACTGAAAAAGCAGATCAGGAAAAGTTTTGGGGTAACAATAATTTCTATAGACCCATGCCCTAAAGTGGGAAGTTGTTCAGAGTTGATATTTTTCCCATGGCAGTGAAAATGCTAGTATCATTAACCTTAGAACTTCCAGATGCCATAAAAATAAAAATACTTAAGCCCACAATGTGGCAGTGAGGAGGTATATCTCCCTAAGGGTAGTGGCTAGATGAGTTACAGTTTTATTGTTGCAAGGTGTAAGTACAACCCAAATGATTTTTTGACTAAAGAAATGCATGTTCATTGTTGAAAATTGTACATTATGTGTAAACAAAAAGGGGAAAATCATCTGTAATTCTACCACCGGGAGATAAGTACTATGAGGATGTCAGCAATTATGCTTCTGATCTTTAAAAAAAATAGAATTATCCCATATTTACATACATTCAAGACATTTAACTAATATTTATTGAGGCTTCTAAGTGGAAGAGATGCATATATCAGTAAAACAAGAGACAAACATCCCTCCCTCTTGAAGCTTATATTTTACTTGGAGGGAAATACACTATCAACATAATAAGAAAATTATTCTGTATTTCGTTGAATTTCAGGCACCATTGGTATCAGTTATTATTGCCTAATAAAAGACATCAAAGCAAAAGACATTATTTAAGTCACTAGTCTGTGGGTCACTTGTTTGGGCTCAGCTGGGTGGTTCTTATGACCTCTTCTGAGATTACTCCTCTAATTCACAATTAGCTCCCTAGGAGCTGGCCAGCTCTGCTTTCAGCATTTTCTGTCTGTCAGTTGGGACAGTAGAGGCAACTGGGCCATTTGTCTGTCATCCATCAGACTAGCTTGGGGTTGTTCATATGACAGAAGCAGAATTCCAGGGCTTCTTAAGAACCAGGCTCAGAACTGGCCCCTCCTGCCACAGTATATATCTATCAAAGCCAGCTAGCATAGCAGGCAAGTAGGGAAATTGAGGGACTACAAAATAAAAGAGGGGAGGGGATAAAAAGAAGGGAATAATCACAAAAGTTTCTGCAAACAATCCATCATACATCAACTGTAACATGCACCATCATCCTATACACTACTCTAAAAGAGAAAAGTGGGGCACCTGATTGGCTCAGTCAGTGGATCATGTGACTCTTGATCTCAGGATCATGAGTTCAAGCCCCACATTGGGTGTAGTTTACTTAAGAAAATTAAAAAATAAAAGAGAAAAGCTGCCCATAAGTTGGAAGACATAGTGATTGTCAGTTGTATCTCAGTATCAGCAATGTTAACTATAGAAATCATAACACCTCATAAGTCAATGAAAAATGGCAATTAGAAAGTCATAAGTCTATGGGAAAAATAGAGAACCATGAAAGGTGATTGGGAGGGATATAACCAAAAAAAATGGGGAGGCAAGGTGCAGTTTTGAGTAAGGCAGTCAAGGTCACCCAGAAGGTCTGAGCAAAGACTGGAAGCAGCTGAGGGAGGAGTTACAAAGGTATCTGTGAACAGCCAGTAGATAAGGCCTGAAGCAAGAGTTTGCCTGGTGTGTTGGAGAAATGAGAAGTGTGTTGTGGTGGAGGTAATGAGGGAAGAGTGAGGTGTGGAGGACTTTGTAGGATACTTTATGTGTTGGACTCCTAGTGAGCTGGGAAGCTATGAGCCTAGCTCTAATGCCTTACAAGGGTCACTGTGCCTCTGTGTTGAGAGCTTGTGAGGTATAACAGCAAGAAGACCAGAGGAAAGACTGTTGTACCCAACCAGCTAAGAGATGATGGTGGCTTGCACTAGAACAATAGCAGTGATTCTGGTGAGGCTCAGATTCTAGGTATACTTTGAAGGTAGTGGTCAAAAAATTTCCTGAGAGATTGGATGCAGGCTGTGACAATCAAGGATGATTCCAAAGTTTTGTTCCAAGCAAATGGAGGGAGTTGCCATTTGCCATGGTAGTGGTTACAGGTAAAGCCTATTGGGCAAATGGGTGGACATCAGGACCTCATATTTTTTAAATAATCAAGATTAATTTTTGTCTATTAAATATCCAAGTACATTTTAACCTTTTCTCAATTAAAATGCCTTGTATATCGTGCCTGTCATCTGGTATTCTTTTACATCTTTTTAAATAATTGCACTATTCCTTTCATGGGTATATCGTGATCTTTTTCATTATCCCTTACTGATAAACAATTAGGCATTTCCAATATTTTATGACCACAAACAAGACTTCAGTGAATATCCTCAGAGTAAAATCTTTGTGCAGATCAATCATTTTCTTAGTTTAAATTTCTCAAACTGGAATTGCTGGTATGGAGCATTTACATATGTTTAATATGTTTGATATATGTGGTAAAATTTCTCTCCAGAAAAGTACCAACTTATCTTCCCACCACCACAATGAGTGACTGTTTTCTTGCACTCAGGTGCATTTTTAAATTCAGAGATTTGGATCAGAGAAATATTTCATGAGATCAAAATAATTTTACTCTAAATCCAACAAACATTTATGGAACACCTACTATCTTCCAGATGTATTTTCTATACCTCCCCAGTCACAGCCTCACTGAATGCTCACAAATGTGGTAAATAGCTATTATAAAAAAATCAGAAAAAAAAAAAAAAATCAGCCCAGAGATGCCTGGGTGGCTCAGTAGTTGAGCGTCTGCCTTTGGCTCAGGAAGGCCAGTGCGTAAAAACATCAGGATATGAATCACAGATCCAATAGCTTGTGTACGCACACTGATGGGCAGCCAAAAACCTAAATGTACTTGTATCTACTGAGAGTCACAGAACACCCTTGTGGGGGTGGGTTGAGGACACACCATCACACAAAACGTCAGAGTGCGAATAATAAGGAGAATATCAAGGCAGGAGAAAAGGATCATTTTGGGCGCATGGACAAGTAAGTGTTGTTGAACCAGAAAGAAATGAGCAGTTCAGGGAGCTAAGAAGAAAGCCTAAATACTCCCTCAAAGAAAAGAAACAAGAGCTTAGAGGCATGTTGATTGCATTGTCTTCCCATAATTGTATAGAAGAGAAGAAACAGAACAGTTGGCCAGAAAATACACATTATGCCGTGAAAGGAAACGATGATGTTACTCAGGCCATAGACACTGGGTCAATGAGGCGAGGTGATTAAATTGCCAAGGCCTAATCCCCCAGCTGGGAGGAATCCAAGAGGAAGAAGGAGGTGGGTCTGGAGGCATGAAAATAAAGCGTTACCCTTATAGTAAAGGCATTTTCAGAAGGCCTTCCAAGGGCAAATGGTAACAACGAGATGATAAGAGCAATATTGCATTGCACACTGCCAAGCATTTCACACCTAGAAAAATGTTACAGACTGGGCCAGAGGAGGATGAGAGGAGAGAGAGGAGGATGAGACGAGCTATCGTGTAGTAAAGGTGAAGGAAAGAGTAACCTGAGGGAGGCAGGTCGAGATAATAAAATCCACTCTGCCCCATCAGATGCCTGGTAAGTTGCAGGTGCAGGCCAGGCTGGCTAAGAACAGGCTCTGCCCGACAGTCCTCTCCTACCGGAGTCTCACCTCTCCCCTGCACGTCCTCAGCATTTCCAGAGAAATGTGAATGTAAGTTCCTCCTGCCTCCCCCTTCTCACTGGACATGAGGTCCTCCTGTGTGGATATACGGATGCCTTTGGGCCTTGACCTTGTGAGTTCCTTCATCCTTTCTGGTGGTAACGCTCAGCCTTGAATCTCAGGTATTTAAGTCGCCGTAGCCCAGCAGAAGGCCCATGTGGCAACAGCTATTGATGTTGTTTTGTTTTTTTTTTTTAATTGAAGTGACATTCACATAGCATAAAATGAACCCCCTTAAAGTGTACAATTCGGTGGCATTGAGTACATTCATAATGTTGTGCAACCACCTCCTCCCTCTAATTGTAGAACGGCAGCGAGCTTTTGCTGGGCTTAGTCACTGCTGTCTTGAGGCCTCACTATGTGCTTTAGATAGGTTCGTGTACTAATGGGTGATAACTTAATGCAGGGGTACAATGCCTGCACTTAGAGCGTGAGCTGGACACTGTTCTCAGCTCTGTTGAAACACACTTGGCATTTGTTCATGTTTTGCTAATATTTTCCAGAGGCTTAACATTGAGGCATGCCTTATAAGTGAGGGAGCGAAAGGTAGAACAGGGGCGCCTGGATGGCTCAGTCAGTTAAGCGTCTGCCGTCGGCTCAGATGATGATCCTGGAGTCCCAGGATGGAGTCCCATATCTGGCTCCCTGCTCCAGGGGTGTCTCCCTCTGCCCCTCCCCGAATCATGCTTTTAGCTCTCTCAAATAAACAAATAAAATCTTTTTTTAAAAAAAAGGTAGAACAAAACATCACTATAGTTCATTCTTTTTTTTTTAAAGCTTAAAACAAAAAGGAAGACCAATTATTTGAATGCTTTCTAGTGTATTCTAAACCCCTGAAAGTAGGGACCGTCTTATTTGTCTTTATATTCCTAATACCCAGTACAGCAGTGTTCATGCTATTGGGTCGGTTCATATCCACATACCTGTGTATACTGTACTTCCTCAACATTTCAGGAAAACTCTACTCTCATGTGGTTGGTTTCATCTTTTGGTTTGGAGATTTTTTTTCCCCTTAAAACATGATCTCTCTTAAAAGAGGAGTAAGAAGAAATACTACCAGGGAAAAAAATGGTTTAGATTTTTCTCTTAGAGGACCCAAGAGAAAATTTAATGTCCCTAATTTACATGTGAGTCTAGAGAGAAATAAAATCTGGTGACCTGGAGAACATACTCCATCTGCCCATATGAAGCAGAACTCCCTGGAAAACAAAAGCCTATGTCTCCCTTCCCACTGAGTGGAGAGGAAGAGGAAGAGGAATTCAGGTTGCTGAGTGCAACCCCTGAGAGAGAAAGCCTCTTCCAATACATTCCCACCTGCAAGCATCTCACTTGGTTGGGGGGCTTATAATCAGCAGCCCTGTCAATGTTATGCCACACACGACAAAACCGAGGCCAAGTCAGGTCAAGGACTCAGGACTAAGAAGAGTCTAAGAGTGCTTTGTACCCAGCCCTCCTGCCTGTCCACATTTCTCCAAGTACGTTCGTTCATCTGTTCAGCCTGCTAAGGCAACACCGCGGACTGGGTTGCTGACAACAGAAATTTATTTTCTCAGAGTAAAAATAAATAAGTTTATTTTTCAGAAAATGTCATTTTTGGACTTCCTGGAAAATCCAAAATCAAGTTGCTAGCAGGTTGATTTGTGGTGAGAGCTCTCCTCTTGAGTGGCAGATGTGTGCTAACAGGGCCTTTCCTCTGGGCATGCTCCCAGAGCAGGGTAGAGTAAGAGCAGGGGGAAGGAAAATGCCAGCTGCCTGTGTCTCTACCCACAACTACACTAATCCTATGTAATCAGGGCCCCACTCTGTGACCTTATGTCACCTAATTACTTCCTTAGAGGCCATCTCCAAAGGCAGCCATACTGAGGGTTAAAGTTCCAACAGGAATTTGGAGGGGAGGCCACAAATGTTCATTCAGTCCATGACACAGAGCATGCAGCTTATCAGAATAGTTACTCTTTTAAAAAGCAAACAAGAATCCACATTTTAGACCACAGAATGAATATTTTCCAGTGTAGCACAGTCATGTAGTTTCAGTTTTCCCCCAGGGGAGTAGCTCAGCACAATGGGCTTTGTTTGCACTTGGGTTTTAGTTTGGTTTTCTTTGCTTTTGCTTTAGTTGTGTTTTGTTTTGTTTTAAACCACAGCGCACATGTATTAGATGGGTCCTGTGGCCTTTTGTCCTGATAAGGCAGAGGCACAGAATCAATATCCTCTCAAGACCCCTTCCACCAAATTTGAAGCCAAATGCCAAAGTATAGACACCAATCCCAAGCTTGCAATTGTCAGAGTGAGATCTGTCGAGTGTGGCTGCTGCTATGAGTGAGGGGACTTCCACTCATCAGCTCCAGAGTGAGGGACAGGGAAAGGGGACACTGGAATACCAATGCACAAGGCCAGTAGGCTGAGAGCTGACAGCAGGCTTCCAGCTCACCAAAAGATAATCCTGATCTGACCATGGCCCTGCCCATCTAACCTTCCTCATTGTGGTCATTGTGCAAAGCTGGGGTGGTTCTTATTTTGGCAAATAAAAATCTGGTAATAAATAACGGGATGATGAAGAGAAGAGCTGCGTTTATGCTCACATGTATGTGAAAAAGGAAACAGAGTAACCCCATCTCCCAGCTGAATGCTTTTTGCCAGGTCACCCTCCCACACTAGAACTATCTGGAATCGCCCTTCCTAGTTGTTCTATGAGTCTCTGTCTCTTAAATACTAAGCACACATTTGGAAGGAAGGATCAACAAGTGCTCCCTTCGGTGGAGTAATCCTGTGCAACTTCCTCAGAATACTGGATCCGTGTCACAAACATTTCCACACACCCCTGTCCCAGGAGCTGTTTCTACCTCTGGACACAAACTCAGAATGTTACTCCCAGATCTGAGGATGATTTTCAAACAGTGGAATGCCAAATGCATGACTGAATTCAGTCTCCCTTTTCCCCATGGTCTCCTCAACCTTAGAAAGAAAAGTCTTTTTCTTAGCCCTTTGCAACAATGGTAACATCTTTACACCAAGGTAAATGCTTCTTATACAGAGTAAATCATTCTGACCCAACGTGAAAAGTGCACAATGATGTAAAGCCACTGACTTGAAGACTAGAAATTGAGGAGACATTTTTACAAAGGACTTTTAAGCAGGGCAGTTAATAAGAAACTGTAAACCTGGAAAGTATGAGATAGAGTTGAATACAAGTCATAAAAATATGTACTCTATAGTCACATAGACCTGAGTTCAAGGCCAAACTCCGCGACTTACCAGCTACAAGAACTTGGGCAAATTATTTAAATTCCTAACTTCAGATTCCTCTTTGGTGAAAGCGACATAATAATCCCCCCTTGCAAGGCTGCTGAGGATTCAGTAAAGTCATGTGATGGTTTCCTTAGCCCACCCTGCATAGAGCTGTCAGAAATATAAGTGCCTAGGTTCCTAAAGTGAATGAGTTGAAAAATTCACTCTCCCCAGCCCCAGAATTTATGTCCACGTGAAAACTCAGAATGTGACTCTATTTAGAAAAAGGATCTTTGCAGATATAATTAAGGCAACGATCAAGATGAGATCATCCCAAATTAGAGTAGACCCCAAATCTAATGAAAGTTCCTTATAAGAGACTGAGAAGACATAGAGAAACAGGAAATAAGTGAAGATGAAGGGAGAAATTGGAGTGACATGTCTACAAGCCAAGATATGTCCAGAATTACCACCAGAAGCTGGGATACCTAGGATCAGCATAGAAGGGATTATTCCTGGGGTATCTGAGTGGCTCAGTTGGTTGGGCATCTGCCTTCAGTTCGAGTCATGATCCCAACGTCTGGGATTGGCCCTGTGTTGAGTTCCCTAATCAGTCAGGAATCTGCTTCTACTTCTCCCCTTGTCCCTCCCCTCTGCTTGTGTTCTCTCACTCTCGCTCTCTCAAAATAAATAAATAAAAATATTTAAAAAGAAGAAGAAAAAGGAGAAGAAGAAGAAAGAAGAAGAAAAAAGAAGAAAAGAAGAAGAAGAAGAAGAAGAAGAAGAAGAAGAAGAAGAAGAAGAAGAAGAAGAGAGGATTATTCTTGTGAGCCTCTAAAAGGAACCAACCCTGCCGATGCCTTGATCTTGGACTTCCAGCCTCTGGAAAAATACATCTCCATTGTTTTAAGTCTCCATGTTCCTGGAAATTTGTTACAGCAGCCCTAGGAAACCCAGAGACCCTGATTTAATTATAGTTTTTAAATATGTACAAGGTACTTGCCGTGTGCCAACAATAGGTTCTAGCTCTGCGATGGCAACAATACAGTAGCCACTAGCCACGTGTGACTATTGAGCACTTCAAATATGGCCAGTGTGGATTGAGATATGCTCTAAGTGTAAAATGCACATTGGATTTAAAAGCTCTGGTACAAAAAAAAAAAGTAAAATGTCTCATTAACAACTTTATATTGACTACATGTTGAAATAATATTTTAAATATATTTAAATGATAATAGTTTGGATATATACATTAAAATGAATTTCACTTGTTTCCTCTCATTTTTGAAATGTAGCTACTAAGAACATATTTTAAATTATATGTGTGACCAAAATTATATTTCTCTTCAACAGTGCCATTCTAGGCTTTGGGAATACACTGATGAGCAAAATCCCTGCACTCAGGAGCCTCACGTTCTCGCACTTTCCCCTGGGTCAGGACAGTGGAGGGTGGTCAAGGAAGACTTCCCTACAGGATATATGCTGCACCTGACAGGGCCTATGGGACATTTTCTGAGCACCTGCTGCCTTGAGTTCCCAAACCCTCTGGGTGACACCCTTCAGTAGGGACATTCACCTCATTACAGGAACCATTCTCCCTTAACAGCCCTAGGATCAGACCCAAACAAGACATCAGTCACTAATTCTGATTTCCTTTCTGTTTCCTGCTGGTGGGATAGGTGCCTGGGAACAGAGTAGGTGCATGTGGCATCACTTGTAAACTGCAGGGCCTGCTTCGATCTCAAACAGAAAAAAATTGAGGACAGAGTGATTTGCCCACTTGATTTGCTTACTAGTTGCATGAAAATCTTAAGAAAAGAAAGAAAACAGGTAGTTTTTATGTTTTAGCATTGTTTCGCCAATTGCACTCTCGGATGTATCCAAAAGAAGTATTACTTCAAATGTGAGGTTAACCAGGATAAATCATGGGAATATTGTAAGGCAAGTCTATCATCTGCAAGGATAGATCATTTTACTTCTTCCTTTCCGTTCTGGTACTTTTGATTACCCTTTCTTGACTAGTATCCCGGGCTAGAACCTCCAGTACTTGCTGGATACATATTTAGACCAGGTGCTGTGTGGTGTTCTATGCACTTCATTTCATTTCATTAAATTCTCCAAAACAATCCTATGAAGTAAGTGGCACTATCAACCATGCTTTATGGACCAGCTAACTTGGCCTTTGAAGGGCTAAACGACCTACTGAGGTTACCAACCAAATCAGGTTTCCTACTCGGGTTACCTAGTCAGCAACTCAACCTGGGATTTGAACCTGCATCTGTTGGATTCCACAGCCCAGGGTCTTAAATTACACTTGCCAGATTGCCAAACCGAAGCTTACTCTCAGTTAGGAAGGGACCCTTCTGACCCTTCCAGTGGAGACAGGGCAGGAGGGCACCAAATGCCTTTCAAGATGAACCACAGGCCCAGACTGTTGGGTTGCCAAGACAGTACTTCAAGATTGACCATTCCAGGTCTCAATAATCATGACATGCTCCACCCTCTGCATGCCATGAGTATCGAGGAGTAGTAGTATTCCTAAGAACAAAGGAGGAAATGGGAGGAGAAGAAGGAAAACTCCACAGAGAGGAGGAGCTGAGGACAGGGCTGGTTCCCTAAAGATGTCTGATGCAGTAAGACAAAGGGGTGTAGACACATAGAGTGACTACTTTCTTTTCGCATCATTCTGACTGAGTCCTAATAGCAGAGGACTGTTGTGAGGGGCTTTGTCCCTAAGAGTTATAAGAAGATCATAAATGCCCCATGTAGCTAAATCCCAGTAATCAATACTTCTATGGTAGGAAAGGTAACACATATGCACCGAGCGTCTACTCTTACACACGAGTCACTCAATCCTTTCAGTAGCCCTAGGAGGGAAGCAGCTTTAGCAAAGCACTTTAAAGAAGGAGCAGCTAAGGGTCAGAGACCTAAGTCTATTTTCTGCCCAAGTCACATAGTTAGCAAGTGGTAAAGCGAGCTTGGCTGACGTCCCCACTCTTACCCTGAGCTTTAAGATTGGGGCCTCCAACTCCCCAGAGAAAGAGGAAATGTCAGTCCTCACAGTACGATGCAGGACAGTTGTCTTCAAACTGAAGAACACATATCCCCTGGACCTCTGCAACCAAGTCTTTCCATCTGATACCTGCATGTGGATAATTTCAAGGAACTCTCTGACTCCTCCAGTTCCATGAATTCTCGCTGTTAAAAATTAATTGAGAACGAGCCTATGTATTTTCCCTTTGCTATTTCATCTGCCACAATATTCCTTCTTCTATTTTTATAAGAAACTCAAAGGGGGATCCCTGGGTGGCTCAACGGTTTGGCCCCTGCCTTCCGCCGCCCAGGGTGTGATCCTGGAGTCCCGGGATCAAGTCCCACGTCGGGCTCCCTGCATGGAGCCTGCTTCTCCCTCTGCCTGTATGCCTCTATGTCTCTCATGAATAAATAAATAAAATCTTTAAAAAAGAAAAGAAAAGGAAACTCAAAGCCAAAAAGACACAACCACAACAAAATCGTCCTCTGCTGTATTGTTCCAGGTTTAAAAATCTCCGGGGCACCAAACAATGGAACAAGTCAAAAGGCTATAAATGTCCCCATCACCATCTCATTAAGACATATGTCCAGTAAAAATGTTTACTTGTATGTTTATTCTTATTTTTATTTATTTTTATTTTTTTAAAGAATTTTATTAATTTATTTTTTAAAAGAAGATTTATTTATTTATTCATGAAAGATACAGAGAGACACAGAGAGAGGCAGAGACACAGGCAGAGGGAGAAGCAGACTCCATGCAGGGAGCCCGACATGGGACTCAATCCAGGGTCTCCAGGATCATGCCCTGGGCCCAAGACAGACGCCAAAACGCTGAGCCACCCAGGGATTCCCTATTCTTATTTTTAAAAATTTGTGAAATCTTTATTTGGTTATGATCAATTGTTTATTAAGAATTATAATAATACCTCTATCTAGAATTAAAAAATTAAGCCTATAAACTTAAAAATAAACAGATACACACACATCTGTATCTATCACAGAAACATGAGAAAGAGTATTCCTAAAAGACAAGCACACAGAGGCACCTGGGTGGCTCAGTGGTTGAGTATCTGCCTTTGACTCGGGTCATGATCCCAGAGTCCTGGGATGGAGTCACACGTTGGGCTCCCTGAGGGGAGCCTGCTTCTCCCTCTGCCTGTGTCTCTGCCTCTCTTCCTGTGTCTCTCATGAATAAGTAAATAAAATCTTTAAAAAAAAAAAAAGGACAAGCACACAAATTTAATGCCATCTGATGGTTCTTAAAGGAAGCTAGAAGGGAAATACGAGGAAAGAGAAGTGTTTGCAGTTCTGTTTAAAATGGATATTGGAGGCTATTAAATTATCTAATTGGACAGATTTTCAAGAGTTCATTACAATTAAATCTTGAATTGTCAAATTTTACAATATGCCAGAAGTTACATTCTTGGCTGTTACATAAGTTTACGATCAAGAAGTCTAGAGATCATTGCTTTAGCATATTCTTATTCTCGGAAAACTGGTCATCTATGAAAAATATCTGATTGCCTGTTAACCATACACACCCTTCCCTTCGGTGTTCTGCAAAGAGTGTGGAGAGAGAAGGGGGCAAGTGACCTCATCTTTCCCGAGACCACACTGGAAGTACCCCACCCACTGGCAAAAAGAGCACCCGGGCTGGGCTGTGGGGCCCCAGCCACGGCTGCGTTGTGCTCTTCCCAGGTGGCTTTGGAGCCTAATCCCTTTAAGGCTGGGGATGCAGTCATTGTGTCCTTGCTTTTTTTTTTTTTTTCTAACCATTGTTGGTGACCAGGTTCACTACAGAGCACCTTGCAAATAATAATGCCGCACAGGTGTATGGCAATGGATTCCCCTCTGACTATTTGCAAAGATCTTTGAAGGACCCAATACTCCTTGAATGCGGAGCCTTCTCTTTATTATTCTACTCCATTAGGCGTGTTTTCTTTTGTTCTCTACAAGCACTGAGCTTTAACTTCTGGAATATTGAATTTCATTTGCTTCTCTCCTTCCCAAGGCTACTGAAATTGCTTGCTATCTCAACTGTTTACCCCACCCCCTGTTCTTCTGGTCATGGTGAATTTGGATCTGTAAAAGCCTTGTATCGGCGTCAATTATTTTTTTTTTAATAAAAGATAATATTGGTCTTGGCACCAGGGCTTGTCAGAAATGCTCCCTTTTGCTTTCCCTGAATGAACGACTTGCTCCTAATTATAGAGCTCTTTTCTGTTGCTTTCTCAGGCTGAGTTCAGTCTGGTGTGAACATCTTTTCCTTGGCCTTTCTGGTTCATGCTCTGGGCGTTATGTGGAATGATCACATGCCTTGTCACTTCTTCTTGTCCAATTCTGAGGACATGCTAGAAATACTTGTTTTGATAAATCTACTGAGCCCGGCTCTTCATTAGTCTACTGTTAGCATGGGGCTCCCAGGTGGCTGGTCAGCTTGGATTTTGGCAGAGGACCCAGGATTTCCCCTGGGACCACGTTAGGCACCTGTTAGAATCAGCCTCTTGTTTGGGTGGGGGACACGGGCATTCTAGGAGGCAGGGCAGCACACTGACAGCACCAGAGGCCTGGCCTGGGACCCTGCTGGCTGCTCCACATGCCAACCGCACGATCTCAGGGCCAGACCTCCCTGAACCTCAACATCCCCATTTGGAAAACGGGAAGCATAACTCCTACCTCATGAGACTTAATCAAGACAATGCTTGTAAAATACCCGATTTAGTGTCTGATACCTAGTAAGTGCCCAACACTTGGCAGCTCGCATTCTGAGAGTGCATCCTGCAGAAGAGTCATGACTTAAAAGGGTTCCCATTCCATTTAGTGAAAACTATTAATGTAACTCTTTCCTCAACCAGATGCCATGACCTCATATTTCACTAATGTCACTTTTTGTTATATTTAAAATTCTCAACTGGAGGCTTTTATATCCTCCTTTTCTCTAACTTGCATAATGAGTTTCTGTGGAACTCAAAAATTAAAGTAGCATT
This sequence comes from Canis aureus, assembly GCF_053574225.1. Taxonomy (NCBI): domain Eukaryota; kingdom Metazoa; phylum Chordata; class Mammalia; order Carnivora; family Canidae; genus Canis; species Canis aureus. The sequence continues at coordinate 5,747,853 of NC_135634.1, forward strand.
TGCTTTCTTTTAACTGCTCTAAGCAAAATCATTTGTTTCATTTCTGCAATTTGAGTCTCCCTTTCAAAGGCTCGATTTTGCCGATTCCCCCTGGGGTTTCCTTTCATCAGCGCGTTCCCAGAGTCCCCCTGCCTTTTAGAAATCACAGGATGCACTGGTCATCGTGCGCATATTCAATTTTCCAAGAGGCGGCTGAGCTTTCTCAGCCTCTGAGATTGGCTCTTCTCAGCTTTCAGCTTTAGTTTCTCTCAGCCTGAGGACCCTTTGGATTCAGGCCTAAGAACATAGTCACACAATGTCAGAGTATTAGCATTAAGTGGGCGATGTCCCTCTTCCTGCCTCTCGGCCTCATTTAGAAAAACACGAGAAAATAAATCTAATCCCTCACGGTTCCCTTGCACAGCACCACAGCCGGAATGTTATATGATTTCAAATTACTTATTAGAAATATTCCTATGGGTATCATGTTGAGGATTACTTTTCCAAGGTTATTATAGTGCCTGTATCGTTAGGAAAATGAGGTGTAATTCTACCTGCTATCTCATTCCAAAGGCTTCCTCTACCTTTGGACAAAAACCAACTTCCAAGTCAGGGAGTGGGACATTTATCTTCTGTTTCACCCTCGCTTCCCGTCACATTTTGGATGACAAGCTGAGGGTGGGAAAAAAGGGCTTTCTCAAACCATTTGCTTCTAATAATAGAGTGCAGGCTTATCTCTTCTTTCAAAAGAGCTGATGTGACACCCAGAGGGAGCTTAGTGATAGAAAAGGCCAGTGCTGAGAGTGGAATTGTTCAAAGTTGTGCACTTGTGCTCATTTGTGAGCGGAAAACAAGGCAAATGCTTGTGGAACTAATTCGAGGCAAGGCAATGCAACTGCTGGTGCCAGGGGGCTGCAGTCACAGAGACTTGATGGCAAGGGACCTAGCGAATCCCTGGGTGACCTTGAGCAAGTCACTTCACTTCCCAGAGTCAGAATAGCCTTCCTCCCATCTGTGGTTTGTGGGACTGCCGCACGTGTACGTGTATCAATTATCTGCATTTGAGTTTACCTGAGGCAAATCTTTCAAGTTCATTGACAGCCCTCACCATTTAATTATTTTCCAAGTTGACAGCTCCCTCGTTCTGCAAGAAACACTAACATGTTAATTCCTTACTTTCCTGACATGTAGGCCTCTTTAGTTCTCGCTTGCTCTACCTCATCGCTGCTGGGAAGCCCCTTGCAACATAAATTACACTCCCATTCTTGCTCCAGGGACATTTGAAAGGGCAGTACAGCTTTGCCTAAAACCTTTCAGAGCCTAAGAGACAGCCCAGTTTTCCACCCAGGTTTTATTGAGGTATAAACAAGAGAGGAGATGGGCAAGGATATCTCTCTCTAGCACCTTCTGAGTCAGTCTTCAAAGCAAGATTCCTTGCTTTGCTGGAAGGGAATGTTCACAGAATTTTAAAGCTCTGCTTTTGAAGAGAAACACAAACCCATTTCCAAACCAAATACCAATGAGTTTTGAATAGCCTTCTCTTCTCCTGGTGCAGAAAACTGACTGCATTGCATTGACTTCATTTGCATTCACACATTTTTGTCCTTTGAATTTGAAAGATGTAATTGTTCTCTGGCTCTGCAAACAGGCTGATTTTGACCTGTCCAAAACTAATAAATCATCCTTGAAAAGCTTTTGGAGAACCTGAAGAGATCAACCACATTTGTTTTACTCTCATGACTAAGTCTCCTCAGCTAAAACAAAGTAAGGACATTATGCAATTATTTAGAAGAAATTTTGGGACCTTTGGGACAGTCAATCATATAATTCAGGCAAAAGTGGATTTGGGGCCTTGACATTTGCAGATAATTGTGCAACCCTCAGCTGTGTGAGCTGGTCCTGGGAGAGCTCACACCTTCGATTTGCCCCTTTTTTCCCATTCTGCTTCACTTTGTGCCTCTTGATTAGCAATAAAATGAATAAATCACACAGAGCCTGTCTGGCTTTTATGAAATACGCTAAGAGAAACGAATACAAAAACTGTAAAATACCAAACCAAAGGTGTCCTCCCCAACCTTATTTCTCATTTAAAAAAAAAGAGAGAGAGAGAGAGAGAGAGGGAGAAAGACTCGTTCAGCAAACATGAGCTTCGAAACTAAGGCACAGCCCAGATGTTATTAAGTATAAATATTTATAAGACCCATAAAGATCCTGGCTAAGCTCAATTTTGCCTTAATGTGGCAAATGTTTCAAATTCGGCTCCTTCGCTGTTTGAAGCCTTTAGAAGGCAGGATACAGTAGAAAACGCATTACTGCTGGGGAGAGCCAGGGAGTTTCTCTTTTATGTTTTATGACCAGTTTTTCATTGAGGGGTATTGCTTTTCTCAGGAATCACTTCTCAAAGTCTGTCTTTTCCAAGAAGACGAAAGAGGTATGTTTGCTGTGGCCACGAATTCAAGGGCACTGAGTGAGGCCCCCACATGGTGAATCATGCATCTTCCATGTGAACGGGTGGAGGAAAGCCAGGTTCTTTGTTTGCTCCCCATTTCGGTTATCATGAAACATAACAGCAAGATCCTAAAAGCCTCAGTGTAGTCACCCGTTCAGTGGGTATGATAGGCATAGAGGCTATGATTCTGTGACGAAACAGTTTAACAGTTTGAACTTCATGATGGTTGCGGCTCCAGATTCTTGAACAGGGCTTGGTGTACAAAATCATTATGATTTTTAATCTATTTGTTTTATGGTCAGAAAAATCATCCGCCCTCATGTCTTGTCCATCTATGAAGCACGCAGTGCCTTGCTCTCTAAAATCCTTTTGGTTAAACACGTGATGTCAAGATAACACAACCACCTGCTGCAGAAAGATTTATTACTTAATAGGATGATTCATCTGTGTATGGGGGTGAAAAGAACCCCTTAGAGTAAGCCCTAATCTGTGAAGTAATTCCTACTTCATTGAGAAAGTCCTGATGCTCTTTCAGCCAACCACCAGCAGCGGGGGTCAGGACCCCATCTCCCCACTCTTATGATAGGAGGCTTTCCTGTTTCTGGGAGCTCAGGAAGGGAGGCCCAAGGCCCTTCCCCAGCACCTGGCCTCCGCAGTTTCTCGACAAGTTCTCCAGGCATGTCCACACCAGCTCCACCCAGTTCCCTACCTCCATTCTCAATGTTCAGCTCTTTCTGGCTCTTGAACTTGGCAATTAATGTTGACCCTGGGTGCACTAATCTCCCCTGTGGAAGCCTTCATCTGCTGGACATATCTGGCAAATGCTCCGTGGTGCTTACCTGGATTCCTGATTAATGTAGATGTAAAGATTTTATCAAGGCTCCTGGCGGCTGGACTTCAAGATGTAATCACAAAATCAATCCACATAGACTAACTGGGCATAGACTCACTAAGAAGACATCCCACAATGTCAGGCACTTAATTAAGGCACTCTGGCTCCCCTGCCCCACATTGATTCTTTTCTTTGCCTAACAGGTGATGCTGCTCCTCTTAGGTGGACATGCCCCTCTCTGCTAGAGACCACCCTGCTATCGGAGCCTTGCAGTTTATAGGAAGACCACCAGGGGGCAGCTGTGCATCATCCCCACTCCCCAGGGAATGGACCAGCAAGGACCCACAAGATCCCTCTTGCAGTGGCAACCCCCCCCCGCCAATCAAACTTCAAGAGGCAGCTCACAGGGCCTGTAACATCTGCTCCGCCGCATTTTGTTTGCTGAGCCCCATGATTCTTCTCTTAGCTTCGGGCATCTACTGAAGATATACAGAGACTCCTCTCTAACCCTCTCTGGGCACTTGAGTGGACAGTAGAGCAGAGGGATTGCCTGACCCCTGGGCTTTCAGCCTCCTGTTCTGGCCTTAGCATCTGGGAACACGGGCCAGGTTGGCTTGCTGGATATCGACGTTTCCTACTGGAAATTTGAAGACTTCAGAAATCAAGGTTATTAACAACGTAAGCACCTTGTGAAAAGTAGTGCAGATCCGAGATTATCAATTTACTGCCACTAGACGATCTAGAGCTGAGTCTGTCAAGCCATTGCCTGGCTTTGATTTGTCAGGCTCATCTGGCGTGATTTTAGCACATTATCATTTAATTCTGCAAATATTTGCCAGGCATTGTGCTGGGGATATATTCGTCATGCTCCAGTAATTTACAGACTAGTGAGGGAAGAAAGTCAAGTCAACAGGCCATTATGAAACAGGGCGTTTTGGCAAGAGCTTAGGGTCAAGAGCTTCCAAAATCAGGCACTCTCCAACTTAGTCCTGGAGGATGAGTCACCTAGCCAGTCCTTTGTGGCATCTGAGTAACCCTGGGCCAGAACCAGGATCTGGCTATAGAGGAGCAATTCTCGTCCCCTGTAGCAACAAGGGACAGTCAGGTTCTGGAGAAGCTCAGACTTTCATTTATTCATTCGGCATTTCCTAGAGTACCTACTACATGCCAGGCAGCAAAACAAGTCTAAAATAAGCCAGGCTGGGCAGCATTCTCATCACATAGGGAGCCTACTCACCCAGTGGTGCCCACATTAGACACCAAAATCCTGAGTCCCAGTAGTCAAGTAGAAGCCACCCAGTCCTGGCCTAAGAGACAAAGCATCCCTCTTCCTCTGGGTCCAGGCCATTGGCTATCCTGGAGTTTTGTCTCTACTGGGGCTGGCATCTTTGACATGGCTCCCCGCTACTGTAGCTAGAGTGAGTCTCATCCACAAAGTCAGTGATCTACAAAATACAAATTTTTAAATTTTTTCATGACTTTATTTCTATTTTGAGTTCCTGTTCCACCTGATGGTCAGAATCAGGTTTTACATTTGTTCTGGATTTCCTTTCTCCACTTTTCCTGGAGTAGTGCTGAAGTTCCATGAACTTGGTTACATTGAGGCAGGAGGGTTTGGGGGTAGGGGTAGGGAATTTAGTCCTTGAGTCATCTGTCTGGTCTGAGGTGTCAGCTGAGCCTGTCCACACAGCCTCTCAGGTCGAGGCTATTTTCACTGATGAGAGACATAGAAATAAGCTCTTTCTGCTGCTCCCATGGGGTCCAGGCACACCTGAAAGCTCTCTTTGGGGTCTTGACTTTTAAGACTGTCCAGGAAAACTATCAGGGCCTCCTCTGAGGTGGGCATCCTCTGAGGCAGCCACCCTGGGACTCCATTCCTATTCCTTGGGAGCATTGTTTTAAGAAGCTAGAAGGGGAAATCCTTTATCATTCTTGAGGTTTTTCTCTCAGAGAAATTTCCTGTACCTTTAGGTCTGCTTTGGAAGCACGAAACAATACTCTATGGGTTTAGGCTTCAGAAAACCAAGGTAGGAGGCAGTTATTCCTTCTACCTTCTACTTTTTTTTTTTTTTTCTTAAAGAAAGTGCTTATTTTCCTTCAACTTTATTTCCATTTTCTGTTTAAGAGTCTGTGAAAGAACAGACTCTGAACAGTTCATACCCTTCCAGTGGCCTGAGCAGTGGAGGCTGCAGACCAGCCTTCAGTGGTAGGCTGAACACTTCGGGCTGCAGTAGGGAACTACTAGACAGGCACAAGAAGGCACTTGTGCCATCGGACTAGCCTGTGACCTTGGGTTCAGTAGCAGTAAACCCAGGATCTGGAACAGTCCATTTGCCCTGAAATTCCTCCTTGGTCCTGGCCTTCTCAGCAGCAGCCTGCCCTTCCTTAATCTTTTCAGGATCCCTGTAGAAATAGACATCAGGCCATGACCACTCATGGGTGTTCAAAAAAGACAGTGCCATGCACACATTAAACTTCTCCAGCCAGCACCCAGCACATCAGACCCACTGAGTGAACTCCCTTGATGTTGCATGGATGGCAATGTCTGCAGAGCACCAAGAAGAGTCCGCATCATACAGAGCAATGGGAGGCAGGTTAACCTAAGGAGCCTGTATTGAGAGGCTAAGGAAGGCTGGACCTAGTCGGTGAGGGTTCCAGGAGTGAAGCGGCCAGAAGTAGGAGCAGATCCCACAGCAGCAGCAAAGCTCAGCACAGCCTGCTGGCCAGTAGTCCTGGAGGATGTGACAACTGACATCAGCTGGGTTTTCAATGGCAACAGAGGCTCAAGCTGGGAGCAGAAACTTCTATTTATGACATACATGCCATCTCTCTTCTTTTTGTAGACATATTCATCTATTTGGAGGTCAAAGTTGGTGCCATCTAGGTGGACATCCTCCCTCTTTCGGTTGTAAGACATAAAGGGCTCCAGACATTGTGAAAGATTCCCTTTATGTTATCAGGGGCACCCAGAGCAACACTATATGGACCCCTCTCTGGGTACTGCAAAAAGGTATCTTCTACACCTTGTGGCTGTGTGGTCTACCTGGCCCCAGGAGATGCAGAATGAGGGGAGATAAGGGAAGAAGGAGGATTACCAGGAGAGAGATTTTAAAAAACAGGTAATATGTCCACTAAAATATCAAAGATGTTATTGTACCACATCAAGGCATTTTTAATCCCTGCATAGACAAAGTTCCAAGTTCATTTTAAGAACAGTGTTTCATCTATTGGCTCTGTGTGGCTCCAATGTGCTCTGCAAAAAGGTTGCTTCCAGATTTATTTCTGCTCCCCCAAACCTATGCCTGTCTCTCTGATGGTAAGTCTCCCAGCACCAAGGCAACAGAGGGTTAGATATAATATAGCCTGTTGGAAAGGCCTCAATGCCAGAGAAATTTGGGCTAACCAGATCCCTACCACCCTCATCTCCCCCAACACTTCTCTGGGTAAATCAATCACCACACATTTGTAGGCTACAGTTATTTGGGAATGTCACTATGCAGCTATCTCACCACGCAGCCCTCCATCCCCACAATAAAGAGAATTGACTAGTAGCAAACAGTAGAGACTCTTAAGGATAGAGAACACACTAGGGGTTGATGGAGGGAGTTGGGTGAGGGATGGGCTAGATGGGGAATGGGCATTAAAGAGGGCACTTGTTGGGGATTCCGGGTGGCTCAGCTGTTTGGCACCTGCCTTTGGCCCAGGGCATGATCCTGGAGTCCCGGGATCAAGTTCCGCATCGGGCTCCCTACATGGAGCCTGCTTCTCCTTTGTCTGTGTCTGTGTCTCTCTCTCTATCTGTGTCTCTCATGAATAAATAAATAAAATCTTAAAAAAAAAAAAAAGAGGGCACTTGTGATGAGTACTGGATGTTATTTTATTTTTTATAAATATTTTATTTATTTATTCATGAGAAACACAGAGATAGGGTGGCAGAGACACAGGCAGAGGAAGAAGCAGGCTCCATGCAGGGACTCCCATGCGGGACTCGATCCCAGGACTCGAGGATCACGCCCCGAGCCAAAGGCAGGCGCTAAACCGCCCAGGGATCCCATCGCTAGATGTTATATGTAAGTGATGAATCACTGAATTCTACTTCTGAAACCGATATTGCACTGTATGTTAACTAACTAGAATCTAAATACAAAGTTGAGGGCAGCCCCGGTGGTCCAGCGGTTTAGCGCCGCCTTCGGCCCAGGGCGTGATCCTGGAGACCTGGAATCGAGTCCCACATCGGGCTCCCTGCATGAGCCTGCTTCTCTCTGTCTCTGCCTCTCTCTCTCTCTCTGTGGGTCTCTCATGAATAAATAAATAAAAACTGTTTAAAAAATTAAATACAAAGTTGAGAAGCACAAAAACAGAACAAAAGAGAATTGACTATGCTTGGGGCACCTGGGTAGCTCAGTGGTTGAGCATCTGCCTTTGGTTCAGATAGTGATCCCGGGGTCCTGGGGCCGAGTCTCACATCCAGCTCCCCACAGGGAGTCTGTTTCTCCCTCTGCCTATGTCTCTGCCTCTCTCCGTGTGTCTCTCATGAATAAATAAATAAAATCTTAAAAAAAAAAAAAAAAGAATTGACTAGGCTCTGAGGAAAACAAGGATCAAAGTCACAGATAGGCCTGCCCTCAAAGAGCTTACAGTGCAGGAGAAAAGGACACATAACATGTGTTCTGATGTAAAAAAAAGAAGTTCAGTTTTGAACTTGATCGGCAGAAATTTCTGGAGCTAAAGATGGAACCCGTAAGATATAGATAATAACTCGACATTGATAGGGGACAAGATCATTTCTACCAAGAAGAGTTACTATAATGAGCACTCCATGTCCCAGGCCATGTGATATCCTATGTTTTCATATACATTATCTCTTTTAATGAGGTGGTTGTTGTTATTATTATTATCCCATATCAAAAGTAAGAAAACTTTACAAAAATTAAAGAACTTGCCCAAGGCCTTGGAGCTTAAGTGGGGATGATGAGGGTCAAGGTCAAACTGAAGGACTCAGAATCCATGCTCCTAACCAGGGTGCCGCACGTCTTGACCAGACAACAGTTTTCCTTCTGTGTCTCCACCGTTCATTCTGCTGTGAACAACTGAGAGAAGCAGCGCCAGCAACATCATTTGTGGCTCAAGATCTTCTCCATAGCACCACGCACACCTGGCCTGCAGTTAGCGTCATTGACTGCCTGACTTTTTAAATCTCCACAATTGTGGTGTGGCTGTGAAATGTTACCTGAGACATGAACTTAATTCCACAAATTTGCATTGAATATCTAAAGCAGGCAGGTGTGAGGGTGGGATTCAAAGATAAGTAAGACATGATCTCAAGCCTGAGGAAATTTCTGACATGTGTGGGAGGAAGTGGGAGAGCAAGGAATAGAAAAACAACTCAAACCAGCTCTGTGCCATAGTGCAGGCACTGGGAATCTTCTGGGCCCCCAGCCAGGTCACAAAGACACGACCACCCGTGAGCAGCCTTGGGCAGCCTCGATCCAGGACTGACTTCTCCATCAGGCACAGCAAGAAGAGTGCCTGGGACCCGTAATATTATAAGGGGTCCTGAAAATGTCTTTATTTTTCTTTTAAATCAGAAAAACAATACATTTGATAATAGAAATGACCTCAGCCTGGATTATATACTTGTCTTATGCCAACACAGACATTTAAAATTTTTTATTTATCTATCTAATTATTTATTTCGTTTTTTTTTTAATTTTATTTATTTATTTGAGGGGGAGAGCAGAAAGCACAAGCAGGAAGTAGGAGGAGAGAGGGGCAGAGGACTCCCACTGAGTAGGGAGCCCAACGTGGGCCTCCATCCCAGGACTCTGGGGATCATGACCTTACCCAAAGGCAGATGCTTAAGCTTAACCAGACTGAGCCCCCCACCCCCCGTGCCCCTATTTATTTATTTATTTATTTAACTATTTACTTGTTTATTTGCTTACTTACTTATATGGAGGTAGGAGCTCATGAAAGCCAAAGTGCCCACAGCCCATGAAAGTCACGGCTCTGCTGTGGTGGCCAAATTAGATGTTCAATGCATACTGGATTTTATAAGGTACCAAAAACTGTACTTGGCTCTGAAACTTGGGGTAAAGTTTTATCAATGATCATACCATCTCAAGGTCCAACACTGAGAAGAAAACAAAGTTGGAACCATGAAATTTTGTCCTTATAAGACCGATGAAAGAAAGAAAGATCTAAACACCAGCATCCGGGGGATCCCTGGGTGGCTCAGCAGTTTGGCGCCTGCCTTTGGCCCAGGGAGCAATCCTGGAGTCCCGGGATCGAGTCCCATGTCGGGTTTCCGGCATGGAGCCTGCTTCTCCCTCCTCCTGTATCTCTGCACCTCTCTCTCTCTCTCTGTCTATGTCTATCATAAATAAATAAGTAAATCTTTTTAAAAAAATAAATAAACACCAGCATCCCCTTCTTGGATCCCAAATAGCATCACTTTGTGTCCCAAATCCTAGAATTATTTGGAATCAGTTGCTAAGAACGGGGCCCCATCTCTCTCCCTGCCCTAAGGGAGGATGCAAAGTGCCAAGAGCAAAAGCCACATCTGGAAACTTGTACATTTGATCCACACTGGTGGCTGAGAAAGGGAAGCTACCCCATTCCACCTGCTCCAATTCTGCTGCTTGTCAGTGGGCACAGGAGGCCTTGCTGGCTTCTGACTGGGGAGTCAGACTCAGAGGAGGCACCAAAGCTGGAGTCCAGAGCACTGGGTGGTCTGAGGAGGAGGTGACCATGGAGAGGGGGATGCACTCTCTGCCAGGCCACTGGTACCAGAGGTGCTGGAAAGGTAGGGCAGTCAGTGGAACCCAGAGAGCACGGGCTGCCCCAGAGGGGTCCTGATCCCCAAGCTCCTCGGAGGATGGCCCCGGGTGTTAAGCTTCTTTCAAAGCACCACCAGTACTTGATGGAATCCGGGTGAGGGCAGTTAGACGACATCTGTGAAGGGTAAGATGAGACAGTGACTCATGCTTGCAAATACTGACTGATTCCACCTCATACCTGAAGCACAAAGTGACATTTCTCACCCTTTCCCCAAATAAATCTTTCCTGCACTGCATTCTCGGTGGACCTCAAGGCCTGTCAAGGACTTGGCCCTGAGCTCATTGTAACCACAGTAGATTGCCAAGTTTTGCAGATGTTTGCACTGACTGCTTTATGTTTTGCAATATTCTAGAGCTGTTCCCAAGTGACGTTTATCCATTCACCAAGTTAATGCTTAATAAGAATGATCTACAAAAGTTGACAGCTCCAAGAGATGAGGAGGAGAACCACCTCCAAGGAGAGGGGATTAGCTGAATGAATGAATGAATGAATGATTGAATGAATGCAGTGCTGTTACCTATACCTTGAGGTGCAGAAAAGGCAGCAGTTCCTAGGGAAAAAAGAGGACAAGTGTTTATTTATGGACACACGGGGCATGTTTCTTTTTTTTCAGAAGTGCTATGAGACCCCAACTGGGCTGGGAATGCTCCTGCTGAACCAAAGCAGCAGAGTGGAGATGAATGTGAAGATGAGCTGTGTGTGAACTCTACAAGGTGGGCTTTTCTGGAAACATGTATCAGTTCCATAGCCAAAGAGGGGTTAGTTCTCAGGGCAAGAAAAATTGGATTCACTTTGAAGGAAGCAGAATCATCCCCAGCTCCAAGACTTGAAACACAACCTGTTTGACTCTATAGCATCTCATTGAAAGTTTGAAAAATCCTGCGGGTGTCCATATCAATATCTTCACAGAAAGGTAGAGTGTTAAAGGGTTTCCTAAAGGTCAACCAACAATTTAGTGGCTGATCTGGGATTAAAGGACTGGTCTCTGTTCCTTCCCAGCATTTGAGTGATGTATAAAATGTTAACTGTGCTTTATTGCTGTGATGCGCTGCATGTTTCACATGTGTCTCTAAACCTCGCCTCGATGCTATAGGAGTGGTATTATTTTTTTAAAATATTTTATTTATTTATTCATGAGAGAGAAAGAGAGGGAGAGAGAAGTAAGCTCCACGCAGGGAGCCCGATGTGGGATCCGATCCCGGGACCCAGGATCACGCCCTGGGCCAAAGGCAGGTGCCAAACCGCTGAGCCACTCAGGGATCCCCTAGGAGTGGTATTATTATCTTCATTGCAAGATGGCAAAATTCACGCTCTGGAAGAGATTTTGCACTAGACCTGGGGTCACAACCTGTTCAACAAAAATATGAGGGCTCCGTTTTGTGCTAAGCCTGGGGCTTCTCAGATACAAAGCAAAGCAAGTATAATCAAGAAGAAGAAATTACTGAAAGGCCTCAGTCAAAGTAAATTGTATTTTAAAGAATTTTTTTTTTTAAGGCAAAATAATCATTTGGTGCACTGTGGGTTTTTTTGTGCTAACAGGCTGAATTCCATGTAGAAATGGGAGAAGAGCCGTAATTGCTTGGAAGGATTGCAGATGTACCCAGACTCATTTTATTAATTAAGCAGGCCTGGATGCTAATTCAGTTGCTATGCACCAGAGCTCCCGGGAAATGCATGCAGAGGCAGAACCTTGAAGGAGATTTATATATAATGCAGGTGGGAATTTTAGAAGAGGAGAGGAGGAATGTGGTTGCACAACCATGTTACACAGCACAGAATCAAGTTTCTTAATAGTGTCCATGGACTGTGCTACCCCCGGCTCCACGCCAGCTGGATGGAGGACATGTAGAGGGATGTGGACAATTATAATAGTAAATATAATAGTAAGAAACTATGTTATTTTTTAAAGATTTTATTTATTTACTCACGAGAGACACAGAGAGAGACAGAGACACAGGCAGAGGGAGAAGCAGGCTCCCTGCAGGGGGCCTGATGTGGGACTTGATCCCAGGACCCTGAGATTACGCCCTGAGCCAAAGGCAGATGCTTAACCACTGAGACACCCAGGTGCCGCTAAGAAACTGTTTTTTAAAAACCACAATTCCGGACCTACCCTCTGTGTAGGAAGCCCAGCCTGCCTCAGTTTCCCTCCCCCAGTAATGACTGGGCCGGGGCCTCCCGCAGGCTCGCTGTCTGGCGGTGGCACCAGCTCCCCGCTGCCCCAGTTCTCCCGAGCCGCCGCGCTGCTGCTGCAGAGGCCTGCCCGGGCCTGCGGCTGGAGGCCGCCCCGGCTGCCCGCCCCCTTGCCCCGGCTGCCCCCGCGCTGCCCCCGGCTGCCCCCCCGCTGCCCCCGGCTGCTCCCCGCTGCCCATCCCGGCCGCTCCGGAGACTGGCCTCAGGGGCAAACTCGGCTTCGCGTGGCCTCCTCTGGTCCAGAGGTCACAGAAGCTCCACGCGGCTTCGGCTTGGGAGATTTTAATGCAACAGCCCTTCTAGTTATTTGCATTGCTGCCTGCGTCGCCCCGGGCCAGGCCCCAGTGCGCAGCGCGGGCTGCGGCTCCGCGGGGACAGCCTCCCTGCCGCCCGCAGCAATTCCTGACCCTCCCCTCCGGTTTTCTCCGGCACCTCTGAATCCCGGTGAATGTGGTTCAGCTTCTACCCTGTGATACTCACTAAAACTAAACACCCCCCCCACGTGGGAGATTCCACCAGAAGGAGAACAAAGGTCAGTGTGGTCATGTGGAATCTGATTAGCACAAAGCTGCAGAAACGCTCGGGTGGATTAAATGGTTCCCAAGTCACCCGGCCCCTTGGGCGGCGGGAACTGTTCCTGCCTGGTGGAATATGGGTCACTTCACTTTGCTTGCCCAGAGGGATGGGTTTAGCACCCACATTTCAAGTTGGGTTCTCCTATTGTTATTTAAAAATTATGTATATTTAAGAATGCCACTATTGCTTGAATTTAAAAGGAGAAAGGTTTTTTTTTTTTTTTTTTAAGTTCATTACATTGGGATAGAGAAGAAAATGATGCTTTTCAAAAAACCAGGATTACTAAGGTATAATGAACATACGTCCTCTTCACTGTACACTCGGGTGACAAATACACACAGTTGGGTATTAGCCACAATCAAGGTTCCAGTCCTTTCCCCCCAGAAGTTCCCGGTGTCCCCTGATACACCCACAACCTATACCCCAGCCCTGCACAACCATCGGTCTGTTTTCTGTCCTCGCAGTTTTACCTTTTCTAGAATGTCATTTAAATGGAGTCATACACGGTATGTAGTGCTTGGCGTCTGGTTTATTTCAGCCAGCACAATGCCTTTGTGATTCATCCACATTGCTCTGTGTACCAGCGCGTCATTCCTTTTCACTGCTGAGCAGCCTCCCTTACGTGGACGCTCTGCAGTTAGTATGTACATTCACCAGTAGATGAATATTTAGGTTGTTTCCAGTTTTTAGCTGCAATGAACATTTGTTTACAAGTCTTGGTGAAAACATATGTTTTCACTTATCTGGAGTAAATACCTACGAGTGGGACTGCTGGGCCATTTGGCAAGTATATGCAGAAGATTTTTTGAAGATGAGGGGAGTCTGAGAATGTTGCTGCCCCAGTTCTTATACAGGGAGCAACATAACAAGGCGAGGGATTTTAAGAAGCATTAGCTCAGCCCTGGGCTCTGTCCTGCCTTCCAAGGCCTGAGGTTAGTAAATTACTGCTTTGTTGGTCTGGACAATACGGATGGGGCGGGTGTCTTTAGGGGGCTCCACCACTTATCTATGGCGTGACCTTGGGCAAGTACTTAAGCTCTCTATGCTTTTTTTTCTTCCACTTTAAAATGAGCATAGCACCTACTTTGCAGAGATGGTGTGAGGATTTTCTAAACTATGCCCAGTAAAGAGCATCACACAATGCCTGCCACATAGCGGGTACTCAATAAACACCACCAATTTAAAGCCTAGGGGGAAATCAGAGCTAGAATTTAAACTGAAAGAGATCATAGTGGAGATCATTTGTCTTTCTCAATGGTTCTGGTATTTTGAATCCAATATGCTCACCAGATGCCATGAAGAATACACTTATTCATTCAACACATATTGAGTGCCTGTTGAGTACCACGTGAGGAAAACAGGCCCATTCCCGTCATTCTCATGGAGCTCACCGTCTAGTAGGAGAGTACAGGCAGTGTGTGTAATTACAAACTTTAATGAGTGCCACCAAAGAAAAGAGGCCAGGGGAGAGTGTACCACAGTGCGGGCACTGCCAGCCTCACAGTGCACTGGAATACCTCTTTAGTATTTCTTTCTTCCCTTTTTTTTTTTTTGAAGATTTTATTTATTTACTCATGAGAGACAGAGAGAGAGAGAGAGAGAGGCAGAAACATAGGCAGAGGGAGAAGCAGGCTGCCTGCGGGGAGCCTGATGTGGGACTGGATCCCAGGACCCCGGGATCACGCCCTGAGCCAAAGGCAGATGCTCAACCACTGAGCCACCCAGGTGCCCCCCCACCCCATAACACTTTAGCATTTCTAACTCAGCTCCATTATTGCCTATGCTTAAGAGGAAGGGAATAGCAGTCCATCCTGATGTCTTTCATTCATTTCCCCTTTATTCATTATTCATTAGCAAACGTTTGCCTGATGCCCTTTAGGATTAGGCTGCTGTCCTGGGCTCCAAGGACTCACGCACACAAGAGTAAGACATGCTTCTCCTGCTGGAGGGTTTACGACAACGTAGAGGATGAGACCAGGATGCATGCACAGTGATAGCACCTCTTCCTGCTGGGACTGCTCCATGAAAAGGATCATGAAACTTTGATGAGTCCATGTGAGAGGCAGCTAATCACTATTTCCGCTGACCCAGATTTAGCAACAGGATGATGCCGCAGGGACTGAAGGTACAAACCTGCTGCTTTGTTTGAAAGGGACCAACAGACGTGGTGGGGGGCCCTTCTCCTCAGGGCCCAAGGGAGAAGTTAAAGCCCCCTGAGGAGGAGGTGGTGGAGCAATGCAAGACCCACCATCAGTCCCCTCTCTGAAGCCAGATGGTGCTCGCCAGAGACTTCCAGAGGAAACTGAGTGTGAACAAGCAGCAGTGCTGCTGTGGAGATATGTAACATGTCTTGGAAAATAACAACTGTTTCAGAAAATTGGAAAGGCATTAACATGCTGAGAAGCCAATCCTGATGCAGGAACCAGGACCTGCTTGGCAGTCACAGGGACTAACAGATTTGCCCTTCTCTTGGGTCTCAGCCCAGCCCAGGCAAAGGCATCGACTGGCCAAGCTATAGAGTTAATGCCACCTATATGTTCCATTTTCGTCCTTACTGAGGTTTTCAGTTGCACCTACTGAGTGCATCTGAGTGCTAGGCACAACGATCAGCCCTATGGGTAGATATGGGTTACATTGGTTTTTCAATGCCCTCAATTCCTTTGGATACCTCTTCCTCACCACTACCCTCCCCCCCCCAATCATGTGATGCCATGGAGCTATCCATCACAGGTTCATACCTTCCTAGTTGGGACATGGCCAGGACATTCAGGATCCATCATTCTATTCCTTTCTCTGGTGGCCAAGATTGGTCTTGGAGTGGTCATGTAACCCAACCTGGACTGGTTGCAGACTTTTTCTGCAGATGTGATAGCGTTGTGGTGAACTACTATACTGAACCACGTATCCTAAAATTTCCTTTCCAGTATGTTTTCAGACAGGTCAGGCTATAAGAGACATTCTTTTGAGAGATGTGAAGGACAGAAGGGAAGCAGTAGCCATTTTGTAGCATATACATGCCTTCTCCCTGTTATTCACTCAAACACTAATTTGGGTGCTGCTATAAAGGGATTTTGCAGATGTAATTAAAGCCCCTGATCTGTTGACTTTAGGTTGAGGACACTATCCTGAGTTGGCCTAATTTAATCAGTTGGGAGTCCTTAAAAAAAGGTTTAGGCCTTCCCTGGACAATGGCTTGTACTCATGCCTGTTGCATCCAGCCCGCTTCTGAATTTCCACTCTAAGGGTCTGCTCTCTGGATTTCTTATGTGCTTAGCCAGCCAATTCCTCATGATAAATCTCAAGGGGTGTGTGTGTGTGTGTGTGTGTGTGTCTGTGTGTGTGTGTGTACTAATGATTCTGCTCCCCTGGTTGAACTCTGACCAGTACAACAAAAGACAGGGTTTTATGTTTGGATTATTATTGTGCTCTGCTAGTTGTTCCAAGCATCTATTTCCTTCTCCTGTTATACTAGGACTTGTGATTTTTTAGCTAGGCTCACTGCCACCCTGAGTTTCAAAAGTCAAAAGGTAGATATTGATGCAAGAAAAGTAAGACAAATAGCCACAGAAACATTTGTACACTGATATTTATAGCAGTTTTTTTTAAATATGGCTAAGAACTAGAAAAAACAAAATTGTGCATCAAGTTGTAAATGAATAAATGGATCATGTACATCCATATAATGGGATATTACCCAGTAATAAAAAGGAAAAATAACCATCCACAAAGCAACATGGATGAATCTCAAAAGCATTCGAAAGCTAAGTGAAAGAAACCAGTCACAAAGGCCACATATTTGCAAATCATATATCTGATAAGAAAACTTGCAAATCATATATCTGATAAGAAAACTGCATCCAGAATATCTACATAACTCTTACTATGCAAAAATAAAGACATGTAACCTAATGGAAAAGTAGGTCCAATAAAATCTGAAGATGATCAACAGCAATAGTCATTAGAAAATGCAACTTAGGGATCCCTGGGTGGCGCAGCGGTTTGGCGCCTGCCTTTGGCCCAGGGCGTGATCCTGGAGACCCGGGATCGAATCCCACGTCAGGCTCCCGGTGCATGGAGCCTGCTTCTCCCTCTGTCTGTGTCTCTGCCTCTCTCTCTCTCTGTGACTATCATAAATAATAAAAAAATTAAAAAAATAAAAAAAAAAAAGAAAATGCAACTTAAAGCCACAATGAGATATTATTTGTAGCCCCACTAGGATGGCTAAAATTAACAACAACAACAACAACAACAAAAAGACAGACAATAACAGGTGTTGGCAAGGATGCTGAGATCCTGAGAATGGAACTTCTGGGAGATGAATACCTTTATGAGATCTTTTATACTTCAGAAGAGGAGCCACTCTGGAGAAGTCCACAGGCAGCTGCTTTAGGTGCTGCTAAGTGGTAAAGGAGGATGAACTGACCAGGTCGTCAATGCCCCCATAATAGCCCCACTGGCTGCACCACACCACCGTGACTTGCAGGCTTGGGTAGAGAGGTAGGGAGAAGAGCTTGAAGGAGTCATAGGAGTGAGGCAGGCTCTTTAGGAAGACCTGGATGTATTTCTGGGTACAAAAGACTTCCCCAGGGAGTGCAGTGCAGTGGGAAGAGGCCGAGAGCCCAGGAGGATGGGGTGGGCGATGAGGATGAGGGCCTATGGTCCTTTCCCTGAGCTACAACCCTTTCTCCTCTTTCTCCAGTTAAAATGAATAACAGGCATCTTTGCTCAGGATATTAGAAAACTTAGTTTCTCAGGCTAAGAGCCCTTTGGGATGATAGTAATAATTGTAACTGGTTTATTGGGGGTATAACTCATTGGATGGAAGCATGAAATAGTTTTATTCTTTCCAATAACTGGTCCTTGATAAAGTCCGTGTTGAACTCTCCTTTCTAACTAAAGATAAGGTGCCCTCATCACACCAATCTGACCACATCCCATTAGTTTCCATCACTTTTGGCTACTAAAACAGTTCCATATTGGCATTTAAAGCTTAGTTTTTATGATTAAAATGTCCTCTTTCTTGAACTAGGGCTACACTGCTTTGAGAGGAGGAGGCAGTGTGATCTGGCTCTGAGACTCCTTCCAGTAAGAGCTGGCTTCCAGACTGTTGTGCAGGAAGGAGGTAGAGTCTCCCTAGGTGACTGTCATGGTGGCATGTGCCCCTGGCCTTGCATGGCTCAGTCTGGTTCCATCTGCTCTGCAGGCAGCCTCATCTGAGGTGGTTACCTCCACATAGGCAGTGTGGGGGTTCTTGGAGAAATATTCAGAAAATCTCCATCCCTGAAAATAGTTCAGCTCCACCAGCAATGCCTATCTCCAGCCCCCCCCTCCAGATGTGGTGATTCGTTGTCCTTGAAATGTCCCTGGTTCTCAAGCCTTTAATAAACATTGTGCTCCTTCCTGGCCATAGAAACCACTGGGATCCTCTTCCATAACCTACAACAGCCATGAATGTTCACTTCATAGCCCAGGTTGGGATTCCTAAGGAGCAGTGGTGTCAGATAAAATATGCCCAATATATTAGAAAATTATTCATCGTTCTTCTGAAATTCAAATTTACCTGGGCATCCCTGGGCTTTATTTGCTAAATCTGGCAACTGCAATAGAAGCAAACTCTGAGGTGGAGATTTGCATGCAGAAAGTTCATGGGGGAGTGCTCTGGGGATTGATGCCTGTGGGGGAGCAAAGCCAGCAGAAGTGGGCAGAGAAAAAGTTGAACTGAGATGCAGTCACAACAAAGACCTCAACCCACCCTCCAGGGAGCTCTGGAGCTGGGTAGATCCTTCAAAATTGCCGCACATTGAGGGAAGGGTGGCTGGGGCTTTACACCCCCCAAATGAGCCATCACTGGATGTGGGCCGAGCCTGGAAGGTGTCACCTTGGGCAGGGCAGTGCTCTTCAGCAAGGTCAAATGTGGCATGAGAGGTTCAGCCGAGAGCTGTAAGCCCCCAGCCAGTCCAGCTCGTAGAAGCCACCCCTGCTGTCAGGAGGAAACCAGGCGCCGTAGCAACTCACTGCACAGAGGTTTCAGCTCCCTCAAAGGGCACCTACACCTCGCGGCAGAAGAATTCGGGTTCTCACGGGGGCAAAGGGCAAGAAGCCGCAGGAAGAAAAACCGCGCTGCGCGGACGGGCTATTCTGTGAGGCGGCCCAGGCCCTTCCCAGGCGCACCAGGGATGTAGACGCGCACAACTGGGTTTAAGCGCGTAACGTGTCTGTACAGTTTGACGACCTCTGCGGATTTCCCGGGGGCTCCGTCAGACTCCTTTGCCGTTAACGGGGGTGCGCCGGGGCTCGGGAGCTGGAAGCGGGGCGCTGACCCCCGACGCCCGGGCGCCCCCGCCGGCTTCAGCTACGGTCTCCCAGGCGCCCCCCCCTCGCTCCTGGGATGCCCCGCTCCGCTGCCTGCACCCTGCGGCCTCGGCAGCCCCAGCCTGGCCGCACCCGGCCTCGTCATCACCCCACGGCCCTCGCAGGCGGCCGCGCCTCAGCCTTTCGGACCCCTTTACCTGGGACCCACGCACCCACCTAGGGCGTCGCACTGGGGGGCTGCTGGGGCAACGCCCGCAAGACTGCGGTGCAGAGTCAGAGAGGACCCGGTGGCCCTGGTCTCCGGACAGCTCCCCCTCACTCCTCCAAGTTCCAGTTCCTCCTGCCAGCCCCTCCTCCTCCTCCCGGCAGGTGAGCCCCCAGCTCACGCACACTCTGCGTCCTCGCCTGTCCCCCCTGGCCTCAGATGAGGATGCGGCCCTCCCGGTCGGAGAGTCCTCCTTCCTTTTTTTTTTTTTTTTTTTTTAATTTTTTTTTTTTTATTTATTTGTGATAGTCACAGAGAGAGAGAGAATGAGGCAGAGACACAGGCAGAGGGAGAAGCAGGCTCCATGCACCAGGAGCCCGATGTGGGATTCGATCCCGGGTCTCCAGGATCGCGCCCTGGGCCAAAGGCAGGCGCCAAACCGCTGCACCACCCAGGGATCCCGAGAGTCCTCCTTCCATCTGGACTCGCAGTCCTCCCTCTTCCCATATCTTCAGTCTCCTGCTACAGTGGTTTCCTCTCTTACCAAATCACTTCCTTTCTGCTGGCTCTGTCTAGTCTCATGTATAAAACGTACTTAAGATCCTACACGACTTTAAAAGAAATTACCCACTGCCCCTAAACCTCCAAGAAGTATCACCAGGTCCTTGTCCTGTTGGCACTCAAATTACCGGAGAATAAGCTATGGGTAAACTTCCACTGCCACATGCTCCACTTACAGTTCAAGCCTCAGAAACATGCCACCTGGGCAGCCCCGGTGGCTCAGCAGTTTAGCGCTGCCTTCAGCCCAGGGTGTGATCCTGGAGAGCCGGGATCAAGTCCCATGTCAGATTCCCTGCATGGAACCTGCTTCTGTCTGTCTCTCTGCCTCTCTCTCTATGTGTCTTTCATGAATAAATAAAATCTTAAAAACAAAACAAAACAAAACAAAAAGAATGTGAAGTATTAAAAAAAAAAAAAAAAAGAAGAAAAGAAAAGAAACATGCCACCTGCTCCAACCCCTTCCCTGCAATGCCTACCTACATTGTGACCCATTTCAATCTTACTAGACCTCACTCCAGTTCTTGGTTCTGTTGACGGTTTTCTCCTTGAAACTCTTCTCAGGCTGCTCTTCCTCAGCTTCCCGTGGGCGTCTGATACCTTGGTGTTGTAAGGGTTCTCTTCTCGATCGTTCTCTTCTCTCTCGTCCTCGTTGCTTCTCTCTCTGGTCATGCTCAAGTGGTTTAATCCCTTCTGAGCAGGCCCATGACTCCCAAAGCATTATCTTCCCCAGCCAGCCATCTCCTGGGGGCTCCAACCAGATCTGAAGCTGCCTCCTAGGCTCTTCCCTGAATTTCCTGGGTGGAAAGAGGGAATCCTCAACCCTTCACAGCTAAACCCACAGAGTTTCTCTAGACAGGTCTGCATGCTAAGTGCACGTACCTCTTTCTACCAATAGGTTTATAACCAGAAACCTAAGAAATATATTTGATTCTTCCTTCTTTCTCCTTCTGTATCCAGTCTGGAAAGAAAATGAGTATACAAGACACTTGGCAACCACCTCTGAGGGCAAACAAGATTAAACTTTGAGTTTCTTAGGCAGTATTCTTATGAGTTTGCATCTGAGCACTCATTAGCAAGATTTGTTCATTCCTTTATTCTTTCCCTCACCTGTTTATTCAGCCACAAACCAGAGCTGAGTGTCTTCCAGGGCCAGTACTGTGCTCGGCATGGTCCAGAGTGGGGGATGAGAAGTGACTGCTAATGGGTACATGGTTTCTTTTCAGAGTAATGAAAAAAAAATTACTTTTTTTAATTTTTAAAAAATTTATGCATGAGAGACACAGAGAGGCAGAGACATAGACAGAGAAAGAAGCAGGCTCCCCAAGAGGAGCCTGATGTGGAACTCGATCTCAGGACTCCAGGATCACACCCTGAGCCGGAGCAGATGCTCAACCACTGAGCAACCCAGGCGTCCCATGAAAAATATTTTAAAATTAGATTGTAATGATGCTTGCACAAACCTGTGCATTTCATAGAAAACATTGAGTTGTATATGTGTGGATCATACCTCAATTTTTAAATTAGCTTCTTGTCTTCTAATGTTTGAGTTGTAAGAGTTACTTGTATATTCTGAATGCAAGTTCCTTATCAGATATGTGATTTGATGATACCTTCTCTCATTCTATAGGCTGTCTTTTTACTTTCTTGATGGTATCATTTGCAGCTCCAAATGTTTCTTTGATGTAGTTTTAAGTTATCCATCTATCTGTTTGTTTATTTATTTATTGTCACTTATGCTTGTGATGCCATGTCTAGAAAACTATTACCTAATCCAGAGTCATGAAGACTTACTCCTAAGTTTTCTTTTAAGTGTTCTATAGTTGTAGTTGCTTTTCCACTGAGGTCTGTGATTTCATTTATTATGTGAGGTAGGGATCCGATTTTATTCTTTTCCTCATTGAATTGTCTTGGCATCCTTGCTGAAAATTGATTTACTGTAAATGTATTAATTTATTTCTGGACTATCAATTATATTCCATTATTCTCTATATCTATCCTTATGCTAGTACCACATAGTCTTGATTACTCTTTGTTACGAGTCTTAAAGTTGGGAAGCATGAGTCTCACAAGTTCTTTCTTATTTTTCAAGGTCATTTTGACTATTCTGGGTAGCTTGAACTTTCATATAAATTTTAGGATCAGCTTGTCACTTTCTGTAAAGAAGCCAACAGCTCCTAGAAGATAACAGTAGAAAACCTACATGACCTTGGGTATGGTAATAACCTTCTAGATACAACACCAAAGGCATGAAGTATATAATTGGTAAACTGAACTTCATTAAAACTAAACACTTCTGGGTAGCCGTGGGGGGGGGGGTGGGTGTTCAGCAGTTTAGCACCGCTTTCAGCCCAGGGTGTGATCCTGGAGAGCTGGGATAGAGTTCCACTTTGGGCTCCCTGCATGGAGCCTGCTTCTCCCTCTGCCTGTGTCTCTGCCTCTCTCTCTCTCTCTCTCTTTCTCTGTCTCTCATTAATAAATAAATGAAAAATCTTAAAAAAAAACCAACTAAACACTTCTGCTTTGTGAAAGACAGTGTTAAGAGAATGAGAAGACGAGCACAAACTGGGAGAAAATATTTGCAAAGAACACATCTGATAAAGGACTGTCACCCAAAATACACAAAGAACTCCTAAAACTCAACAATAAACAAAAATAACTCAATTAAAAAATGAGTCACAAACCTTAAGAGATGCCTTACCAAAGTAGATACACAGATGGCAAATAAACGTAGGAAAGGATGTTCCACTTCCTTTCAATGTCCTCAGGGAAATACAAATTAAAACAATAGTGAAATATCACTATACATCTATTAGAGTGGTCATAATATGGAACGCTGACAACACCAAATGCTGGCAAATATGTGAAGCAACAGGAACTCTAAATTGTCGCTGGTGTGAATGCAAAATGGTACAGAAATTTGGAAGACAGTTTGGCAATTTCTTACAACTAAACATACTCCTATCGTACAATCCAGCAATTGCACTCTCGGTATGTACCCAAAGGAGTTGAAAATTTACATCTATACAAAAATGTGCAGAAGGATGTTTATAGCAGCTTTCTAATAATTGCCAAAACGTGGAAGCAACCAAAAAATATCCTTCAGTAGATGAACAGATAAATAAAATGTGGTACATTTAGACAGTGCAGTATTATTCAGTGCTAAAAAGAAATGAGCTGTCAAGCCATGAAGACTTGGAGGAACTTCAAATACATATCACTAAGTGAAAGTAGCCAATCTGAAAAGGTTACATACTATATGATTCCATCTATATGAAATTCTGAAAAAGGCAAAGCATGGAGACAGTAAAAAGCTCAGTGGTAGGGAGTAGAGGTGGGAAGTCATGAATAGGTAGAGTACAGGATTTTTAGGGCAGAGGAAACATTCTCTATGATAGTATAATAGTACATACATATTATTATACATCTGTCCAAACCATAGGATGTATAATGCCAAGACTGCACTATAGTGTAAACTATGGATTTTGAGTGATTATGATGTGTCATTGTAGGTTTGTCAGTTGTAGCAAATGTACCACTCTGGTGAGAGATGTTGACAGTGGGGGAGGCTATGTGCATGCAGGGCAGGGAATGTATGGAAAATCTATGTACCTTCCCTTCAATTTTGCTGTGTACCCAAAACTGCTCTAATTTTTTTTTTTTTTTGTAAAAAGAAAAAAAAAAAAAAGAAGAAGAAGAAGGAAAAGAAGCCATGAGGAATTTGGTAGGTATTGTATTACAGCTGTAAATAAATTTTGGGAGTACTACTGTCGTAATAATATCAAACCTTATAATTCACGAATGTCTTTCCATTTATTTAGATCTTTAATTCCTTTCAACAATGTTTTGCAGTTTTCAGTATACATGTGTTGTATTATTTTGCTAAATTTATACTTAAGTATTGTTAAACTTATATTTAAGTATGCTATTTTTTTAAGATTTTATTTATTTATTCATGAGAGAGACACACAGAGAGAGAGGCAGAGACACAGGCAGAGGGAGAAGCAGGCTCCACACAGAGAGCCTGATGTGGGACTCGATCCAGGGTCTCCAGGATCATGCCCTGGGCTGCAGGCGGCGCTAAACCGCTGTGCCACCAGGGCTGCCCAAGTATGCTATTATTGTAAATGAAGTTGCTGTCTTAACTTTATTTTCAAATTGTTCATTACTGGTGTATAGGAATGCAACTGATTTTTGTACATTGAGTATTTTTTAAAGATTTTATTTATTTGCTTGGCAGAGAGAGAGGGACTGAGAAAGAGGGCACAAGCAGGGGGAGTGGCAGGCAGAAGGAGAGGGAGAAGCAGGTTCCCTGCTGAGCAGAGAGCAGGACCCTGGGATCATGACCCAAACCAAAGGCAGATGCTCAACCAACTGAGCCACCCAGGTGCCCCACACTGAGTGTTTTTATAATGAAGGAGTGTTGGATTTTGTCAAATGTTTTGTCTGTCTATCGAAATGATCATGTGTTTTCTGTTCTTTATTCTATTAATATGATTTACTACATAGATTTTTTTTTTTTATATGCTGAGCCAACTTTCCATTGCCAGAATAAATTCCACTTGGTCATGGTATATAATCCTGTATACATGTTGCTGGATTTAGTTTACTAGTACTTTGTTAGGGTTTTTGCATCTGTATGGAAAAGGGATATTGGTCTGAGTTGGTTTTCTTTTTGACTTATGATGTCTTTGGCTAGATGTGGTATCAGGGTAATTCTGTGACATTCTTGCCAAAAATGCATAACTGGAACTCAATATGAGCATATCAGACATACCTAAATTAAGAATGACTCTGCAAATCAACTGGCTAGCACTCTTCAAAAGTCTGAAGGCCATGAAAGAAAAGGGAAGCCAGAAAAAAATGGGCTATACTAAAGGCAACTAAGTAGACATGACAAGTAAATGTAAGATGTACTACTAGATGAGAGACTGGAACACACAAATGACATCAGTGGGACAATTATTGAAACTTGATGTAGGCATGTAGATTAGATAATAACATTGGATCAATGTTATTTTCCTGACTTTGGTAACTGTACTATTTCCTGTAAAATGTTAACATTTGGGGAATTCTTTTATTAGTTTCCCAACTTTCTTATGTCTGAAATTATTACAAAATGAGGAGTTAAAGATTACCCCCCAAATTTGTAAGTGTATGTGTATGAGATGCCATTGGTTCAATGAGGTGGAGAATGTTTGAGAGCCAGGGAAGCATGAACACCAAGGCTTGGTGTCTAGTATTTCCGCACCTGTAAGTGGCTGAGTGTTTCTGGAACCCAGAGTGTGAGAAAGGGGATGGGACCAGTGGCAGAGAGGATATCCTGAAGGCTATGGGAAGTCATGAGTCTCTGGACAGAGATGCAATCAGATGAGCTTTTTGACAGATGATTTGACCAGCAGGGATGGATAGGTAATAATGTAGGAGACAAGGGGGAAGCAAAAGCGAGGAAGCGATAGAAATGGAAAAAAATACAAAGATTCTTTGTGAACTTGCCCAATGGCATTATAGTCTCCATGGTTTTATTGTAGATTTTTTTAAAAAAGATCTAATATTGGAAGGGCACCTGGTTGGCTCAGTCGGTTAAGCATCTGATTCTTGATTTAAGCTCAGGTCATGATCTTAGGATCTTGATCTTAAGATTGAGTCCCAAATTGAGCTCCACACTTAGCATGGAATCTGCTTGTCCTTCTCCCTCCTCCTGCTTGCATGCTCACTTTCTCTCTGTTTCAAATAAATTAAATCTTTTCAAAAATTTAAAACAAAAAAATTTTTATTAAAAAAATCTAATATTGGAAAGAAAGAAAAGCTAGAATGATGTCTGTATCTACAACAATAACAGTCTTCAACCCCCAATTTGATCTCAGAGAACCGAGGAATGTGCTTAGGTGGGAATTAAAATGAAATGTGGACCTTAAATGAAGGGAGGGCAAAGAGGAGTTTCTTCATCATGCTAAAGAGATCTGGCTAAAGGGTCTGGAGATCCAATCTTTAAGAGGTATAGTTTCTTTCTTTGGGGTTGGAGGATTCCCACACTGGCCTCCAGGAGAGACGAGAAAATTTCTGTCAATGGAAAGTTGAAGCAAACTGCATGATGACTTTGAGGAAAACAATTTTGACCAGAGAGCTAAGAAGCTAAAAGGGAATGACAATCTGTAATGGGAAGCGGGGACAGGGAGGAAGAGAAGAAGCGGGGTGGCTGTCACCTTTCCAGCCAGTTCCTTAGAGTTGTAGGGACACCAGCCACTTTATCGGGGTCTCTGGTATACTTGCAAAAAGGGAGGGGAAGGTTGAAATAAGCTCACATACATTCTGCCATATTAGAAATGTTTACATCCGAGAATTATTTTTTCACCAGCGTTATTCCAAGATTGTATTAGATGACATTGACAAGTTGGCAGCAGTGAGTTGTGGGGTAAACTGGATGCTAATATGGGACCTTTTTTTTTTTTTTTTCCTCTGGGGGGAAAATAAAAGAACTGGCAAAAGGAAGGCAGTTCTAAAAAGAGGATTTCCACAGGTTGGCAGTTACGGATTCTAGCCCCTGGCCAGGGGAGGTGGGGAGGCGGGGGCCAGTGTGACCCTGAGGCCAATCAATCCACTTGGGTCATAAGGAATTGGTAGCTGGCAGCCCAGTGATCACACCTTGACTCTATTGAATCCTTTTTGGTACAGAATGTTCTAGGAAACCCTGCAGTCAAGTACTGAGTGATGAGGACATGATCCAGGTGCAGGGCACAGGCAGGAGGCAGTGAGAGCTTACACGGCTTGGTGGGTGGAGCCCCTGCACCTGACTTTTGATTGAGTGGTGGGTAAGTGAGACTCAAAGGGCATGATCAGTGGTACCAAATCCTTCTGCCAGGAGACATGGAGACTAAAAGATATCCAACAGATGTCTTACTGAGCAGTGCTTGAAGACTGTATAGGGTTCCTGTGGCTGCTATAACAAACTGCCACAAACTTGGTGCCTTAAAACAACACACATTGATTTTCTTATAGTTCTGGAGGTCAGAGGTCCAAAATCAGTCTCTTTGCAGTAGAGGCAAAGTGTCAGCAGGGCTGGGTCCTCTGGAGGCACTAGCAGGGAAATCTCTCGCTTGCCTCTTGCAGTTTCTAGAGGCTGCTCATGTTACATGGCTAGTGATGAAATTGGCCACTCTGGTGTTGGCTTCCACTATCACAGTGCCTTTTCCTCTTCTGTGTCAAATTTCTTTCTGTCCAGCTTTTATAAAGATACTGGTGCTTTTAGGGTCCATCCAGATAATCCAGAATAACCTAACCTCCCAATCCCAAGATCTTTAACTGAATCACGTCTTCAAAGTCCCCTTTGCCATGTGAGGTCACATCCACCAATTCCAGGGATTAGGATGTGAATGTCTTTGGGGGCCATTACTCAGCTTCCCACAAAGATCTTGGTGAGAACAGTTTCCTCACAGCAGAGGAAACAGGGGTGTAGCAGCAGAATGTAGAGGGCCGATATTGGCTGGGACCCTGGCTGGATGACTCATTTGAGACTGTGTGGGAGATATAGAGGTGGGAAAAGCCAACACCTGGGAATGGACTAAAGAATAGGAGTCTGCAGGGGAGAGGAGAAATTAGAAGTCACAAAAGATGACTCTTGATTTTTGGTTCAGGTTATGATCTCAGGGTCCTGGGATTGAGCCCTGCATGGAGCCCTACTCCCATGTCCAGCCCCACCTCAGGCTCCGCACTAGGTGGGGAGTCTGAGGATTGTCTTTCTTCTTCTCCCTCGGCTCCTCCCCTTCCTTATGAGTGCGCTCTCTCTCTCTCAAATAAATAAATAAATCTTAAAAAAAAACCAAAAAACAAAACAGAGGAGTCACAAAAGGCAGAGGAGAATAGGAGAGAATACGTTGGGAAGTTTGGTGAGGAGAGAGATTCTAGAAAGGAGAGGTCAACATCAGCAAGCACCATGGAGAGGACAAGAGATGGATGGTAAAGTCTCCTCTACCTTGGCAATCAGAGGTTATCGTCGGCAAACTGCCGGGGCAGGGGCAGTTGCAGGGTCTGGTATAGGAGCTGAAGATGTGAAGACAGGGACATCGATTATTTTTGAAGAGCTTGATTAACATGAAAATAGGAGCAGGGGATCCCTGGATGGCTCAGTGGTTCAGCGCCTGCCTTTGGCCCAGGGCGTGATCCTGGAGCCCCGGGATTGAGTCCTGCATCAGGCTCCCTGCATGGAGCCTGCTTCCCCCTCTGCCTGTGTCTCTGCCTCTCTCTCTCTGTGTCTCTCATGAATGAATGAATGAAATCTTTAAAAAAAAAAAGACAAAATAAAATGGGAGCAAAAACCACAGTCTGGGGATAAGGATGAAGACCTCCAGACTGTTGGGAATGTAGGCAACACCAAAGCATGTGAGAACACTGCCCACCCTCTCCAGCCTTCTGAGCTAACAAAGACATTGATGGATAAGTTATGGTTCTGAATGACTCTACCCTAACCGTGAAGATACTCTACTGCTTGGTTTCCTTCCTTCCTTCCTTCCTTCCTTCCTTCCTTCCTTCCTTCCTTCCTTCCTTCCTTCCTTTCTTTTTCTTTCTTTCTTTCTTTCTTTCTTTCTTTCTTTCTTTCTTTCTTTCTTTCTTTCTTTCTTATTTTCTTCTTTCTTTCTTTCTTTCTTTCTTTCTTTCTTTCTTTCTTTCTTTCTTTCTTTCTTTCTTTCTTTCTTTCTTTCTCCCTTCCTTCCCCTTCCTTCCTTCCTTCCTTCCCCTCCCTTCCTTCCTTCCTTCCTTCCTTCCTTCCTTCCTTCCTTCCT
This sequence comes from Canis aureus, assembly GCF_053574225.1. Lineage (NCBI taxonomy): Eukaryota > Metazoa > Chordata > Mammalia > Carnivora > Canidae > Canis > Canis aureus. The sequence continues at coordinate 5,776,577 of NC_135634.1, forward strand.
TCCTTCCTTCCTTCCTTCTTTCCTTCCTGAGATATTAGGAAACAGCACGTGTGCAAGCCTGACCCTCCAGAGACAGGATGAGATGATACTCTTTTCTCTGGGGAAAGAAGCTGTTAAGTCAGGAAAGAGCTATTTTGAGACTAAAAACTCATAGCCATGCCACTACATGGGCAAAACACCTTTCTTTCTCCTTCTGAACTACCTTTTCTTTTAATTGGCAAGGTCGTAGCAGATGTTTGAAATGCAACTTCACTCATTCATCTGGAGGAATCACAATAATTTGATGTTGCTGTCCTGGGTTCAGCTTTCAGTGTGCCTTTTAAAAACTAAAACAACTCTCATTTTTGTTTGTTTGTTTGTTTGTTTTTGTTTTTTAGTTTTAGTTTTACAGTCCTTTCTCTTTTTCCCCAAGGCTCATCTCTCTGGTTCTTGGAAAGGTCTTCCATGGGTTATGGTGGTTTGTATTGTACCTTTCTCCTGCTTCTTTGCTCTCTACTCCTTTCACCTCAGCCCCTCCCACCCACACTCCTGCCACCTTGCTGCCTTCTATTGTCTCCCATTTGGATAGAGAGAAGCTGCTCCCTGGTATCTGAAACAGTCTTCTGAGCCAAAGCCCAAAACACCCCAGGAGGGCTCTAGAGTCCCTGCCTGCACTGCACAGGGGTAGGGAAGCCCTAGGCCAGCCAGGGCTCATACCCAACACAGACAAGGTGACAATCCTCAACTGCCCAGAGGCTGCAGAATCCCAGAAACACATTTGGGTCTGTCTTGGTGAAAGAAAATGATACTCCTGCGGCAGGTGGTACTGTTTTGGGGAACGTTTTAATGTGCAATTTAGAGTGCACATTTTACACACAGCTCAGACAGAAATAATCAGGTTAATGTGTGTCTGCACTGTCATGTGGTCAGGCTGTAGGTGAGAGCAGATTTACACAGTGAAATCAAAAGGAAATAGCAGGAGCCGTCTTCTGCTACATTCCATGTCAATAAATGGTCACGCGATGGAGGGCTCCCAACATGACTCTCTGCTCCCTTTTATTCCTTCCCAGAAAGTTCTTGAGTTTGAAAGAAAATTAGTTTCCAAGGTGCTTGAGTGCATTTGATAAATACGGATTTTTATTAACATGTAAACAAAAGCTACATAAACAGACGCCTGACAGCAAGGGAGACGTAAGCTCAGTGTCGGGGAGACTTTCTTAAAATGAAGTGTAAGGAAATGTATAGGAATTCCTGAGCAGATGTTTTGATTCAAGAAGACATCCTGCTTCTCTGATGTCTGCTACAGAAGATGGTCAAACCGAAGAGCTTAATTTCTGTGGCGTTGGCCACTGGTCATTGTGTGTTTTGTTCAGGGCAAAGGGGGTTGTTTTCTGGGGGGCTAAGATGTTAGGGGAACAACAGGCTAGACTGTCAGCACGTTTGTCAGAAAGTTCAACCTTCAAATGGAAGAATTGCATCGAGGGCTATTTTTTAAGCAAAAACTCCATTGAAAGTATCTGCCTGCAAACACATCAAGAAGTAGAAGTTCTCTCAGTCAAGCCATGATGCAGATCTGCCCACAGGGTAATATTCAAAATATGTGTGTGTCACTCTTTGGCTCCCTAAGGAAATGAATCAGTGCAGACTTTGCAAAAGCAGCTGTATTGAGGCTGCAAGTCACCTCGGCCACAGCCTTCAGAGTTGGAGAAAAGAACTTTCGAGATTAAAGGGTAGCATTTTCCCTCTGAAATGGAATAATTGTGATGTGGGATTTGCTCCCCCCCCCCCAAGTTTTGAAGAAAAACAATGTTCTTCCTGCTGTGATGAATTTATTCGGGAGGTTTGAAAGCAAAGCTGAGTCCCGAGAGGAGGAGGACCCTGAGTCAAGAGGGTGAAGGCCAGGTTTTCAGCACATGTGTTCTCATTTATCAAGGGGCGGCGCTCGGTGTGAAGGGGGAAAATACCCAGGGTGAAAAGATTCAAGGGGATCAAATTATTTTTCCATTTGTCTCAGAAGGAAGGGAAGAGAGGGAATAAAAGAGGGAAGGAAAATCATTTCATTATGTGGTAATCAAATGCAATGTGGGCTGGTCAGCGAGTGGCGACTTTATTTTTCAGAGAAGCTCACTCTGGGGTGTCCCGAGCCTCCCATGGTGAGGCTGTGTCTGTGGAATTTGAAAACAGGAGGAGACAAGAACAGAAGTTGCAGGGATGTCTACACTTGTCATGTCTCACATGACCTGGTGGCTACAGTCCCTTCCTCGCCCCACCTGGATGAATCGGCTGGAGGCAGAAGAGGGAGAGGAAAGCGGCCAAGTTGCACACGGGCTGCAAGCGAGGCATTTCACATGCATTCTGTGCCCCCACTAAGCCTGCAGCGTGGATACTATTGGCCCTCGGGTCGAGCGGAGCGAACAGTTTCCGCAGCCTGTGGGCCCTGCTCCGGGTGCCACCGGAGGAAGGAGGGGACCGGCCGCTGTCCGAGTGGAGGTCTTTGCAGCGGCCCCACACGGTCATGTGAGCTGCAGGTTTGGAGGTCCGTTTGGCACCGCAAGACGAGGGCCCCACCAATCTGCCTCCACCTCTTAAGCCCTTTTAAGCAGGGAAATCAAAGGGTAAGTGAGTGCACTCACGGGGGAGTGAAGACGCGCACCGCAGGACTTGCAGGACTTAGCCGGAAGCTGTGCCTCCAGGACCTGTGGCGGGGGCAGAGTGGCGCCAGGGTCGGGCTCTCTAACTCGCCTCGGTTACACGGGTAGGGAGGGCCGGGGTTCAGCACCCACGGGGGATGGGCCCGGGGTCCTGCCCGCCAGCTGGTCGGTTGCTTCGCCTGCTGAAGGACGCAGCTGTGGTGGGAAAAGCCTGGGTCCCGAAGCTATTCAACCCTCCTGTTCCCACACCCTTATCACCCCAACATAGAGAAGGCCACCCCGCACCTCCCAAAGGCCTTTGTCTCAAGTCCTCCCAAGAGCGAGGGCCGCTCGTGAGATTCCTGATGGTGCATGACGTTCCGGATTGAGCTTCGCCTTGCCCTGGCACGTGGGCCGGCGGCCTGTGCTCTGGACTCAGGCTCCCCAGGCTATGAGGAGGGAGGGATAGAGCCCCAAGCTGAGGCTGCTGCACAGTTTTGAAATGCAGGTCTCCCACTTTTCTTTTATGTTTAAATGTGGGCCTATTGTTTTCTTCAGATAATAATAAATAGAGTTAGGAATGAGGAAGACACATAGGGAAAGAGGAAGGAAGGGCAGGTGGCAGTCATGTCAAGTAAAATTCTCCAAACTCAGTTCCACGGGGGCATAGACACGGTTCTGTGGCAGTTGTATTTTTCTCTGTGAGAGTGAGAAGAGCAGATCAGACACCAGGAGGCCTCATGGTGGGGAGCAAGCACGGCCCCGCAGGCCAGTTCCAGCCTCTGCCAAGGGGCCAGCTCCGGTGATATGAGGAGTGGATGGGGCAGATTTTGAAAAGAAATCAAGAGCATCCTGAAATGCAATCTCCAAGGGACTGGGGAGATGAGATCCTTGGTGTGAAGGCTCAGGGCCTGTGGTCCTTCCTGATGTGTGGGAGCCCAGGCTCAGGACTCTGGTCACAAATGTAATTGCCCTGTCCCTTCTACCCAGCCAGTGCAGAGAAAGGTGACTTCTGTTCACAGGCCCACAATAGTCAGGAGGTGTCCCTGACCTGCAGCAAATGGCTCCAAACCACAGGTTTGTTTTGTCTAGAACTTTCTCCTTGAAGTAGCAGAAAGAAATGTTTGGAAAGAAGAGGCAATGAGAGTAACAGCTTGTGACCAAACTTAGGCACATGTCACAGCCAGTTAGACAAAGGGCACCTGGAAACCATGCAGTCAGGTTAGGGGTGATCCCTGCAGCCCTACTCACAGACAAAACAGCCCACCCCTGTTCAAAGACAGACTCTCTCCCAAGGACGACAGTGTGTGAACTGCCTAAGAATACAATGGGTCTTAGAAGAGTTAAGGTGCTCCAGGCCACAGGAAGATCAGGGTGCAGTAGAACATGTGCACCCCAGCATCAGGATGATGGAGCCCCACAATTCAGTTCCGTATGTGAAAAACATGGTAGATCGAAAAAGAGACAGGCCTGAGTACAAATCTATAGCCTCTGTCACCTTACTGGTTAGGTGACCTCCAGAATTTTAGCCAGTGGTTCCCCATCTATGAAGATAGAAATAGTAACCCCTGCCTCTGGGATTGATGTATGGATTAAATGAGACAGCATATACAATTACTTAAATAGTCATCACCTTGCAATTATTAATATCATTATGCAGATGGGAGTCAACTAAGGAAGATTCATAAAGGCAGCAGCCTTGCTCAGAGTCCGTCAGAGGAAGGTCTAGGATTTGAGCTCTAGGTCTACTGTGGTAGCAGCTTCCAAGATGGCGCCAATGATTCCTACCTCCCTGAGGTCACATCCTGCGTATTCTCCTCACGTGTTGTATCCCTAGGTACTGCAGAAGTTACAGTATGTCATAGGATTAGGTTGTAAGAGTTTGTGGCTCAGACTCAGTGGAATGTGGCGCCAGGAGAGGGTGGAGGAAACTGGGAGGTTCCTCAAAGGTGCAAAGTTTCAGTTATACAAGGTGAATAAATTCTGGAGATCTAACAAACAAGATGGTGATGATGGTTAACAGTATTACATTGTATGTTTGAAATTTGCTAAGAGAGTAGATCTTAGGTGTTCTCACCACACATATACATACAAGGTAACGATGTTGGATATTGTTATTCATTGTGGTGATTATTTTATAATATTTACATATATCAGCATATCAATTTGCACACCTTAAATACGTACAGTTTTAATTTGTCAATCATCGTTTAATAAAGCTGGAAAAAAGAGTCTGTGGCTTCCATCTTGGCTCTGTCTTGGTCACTCGCTCTGGGGGGAAGCCAGTCCCCATGTCCTGAGGATGCTCAGGTGGCCCACAGAGGCCCACACGGTAGTGAGATGTTCATGTCCAGCAAGGAACTGAAGCCTGCCAGCAGGCATTTAGATAATTTTCATATTTTATTTTAGGCAGCCTCAGCCAATGTCTTGCCCAAAACCCAGCAGAGCTGCTCCTAATTTCTATCCTATAGAAACTGTGAGAGAATAAACTATAAAGTTTGGGGTAGTTCATAATATAGAAATAGATTAATACATCTGTCTTTACATTACATCATTCAATATTATTTTTCATTTATTATTTTTTTCATTGAACATTAAATGAGTACCTGATACATGCCAGGGTTTGAGCTAGGGGATCCAAAAAAGACAGAATCCCTAGAGGGCTTGCAGGCAGCATGAGTGGGAGTGAGAAAGGACAAAGGAAGACTTATTTATTTATTTATTTATTTATTTATTTATTTATTTTTTATGATAGTCACACAGAGAGGAGAGGCAGAGACATAGGCGGAGGGAGAAGCAGGCTCCATGCACCAGGAGCCCGACGTGGGATTCGATCCCGGGTCCCCAGGATCGTGCCCTGGGCCAAAGGCAGGCGCCAAGCTGCTGCGCCACCCAGGGATCCCAGGAAGACTTTTTTTTTTTAAAAAAAATCTTATTTATTTGTGAGAGAGAAAGAAAAAACAGGAGCAGGGAAGAAGGGGCAGAGAGAGGAGCAGATTCCTCGCTAAGCAGGGAGGTCCATGTGGGGCTCTGTCCCAGGACACTGAGATCACGACCTGAGTCGAAGGCAGACGCTGAACCAACTGAACCACATAGATGCCCCAAAGGAAGACTTAAAAAGGCAACTGAAAGAAAGCCTAAAATGAGGAGTGGGTAATAGGTGTAGGGATGAAGGGCACTTCTGGAGAGAGGAAGCCAACTAAGGGGGTCGGGGGCAGAGTGACTCAGAGCCATTAGGTGTGAGTGTGAAGGTGAGGGAGGGGGAGAGAGGAGTCTGAAGAGATCTACTCTTGCACACCAAATATGTCAAATTACCAAGCCCCAGAGCTGCCTGGAACAACAGAAGCCAGCTGGAACCACAAGATGGTAATTCTCATCACATTTCTAAGAGATGAGCCGAGAACCACCGCACATAAAGGCTGTAATAGTGTCCTGGGGCAGCAGTAATAAAGTACCACAGACTTGGGGGGCTTTGCCATCTCGCAGTCTGGAAGCCACAAGTCTGAGATCAAGGCATCAGCAGGTTTCGTTGCTTCTGAGCGCCACGAGGGAGAATCTATTCCACGCCTCTTGCCAACTTCTGGTGGTTTGCTGGTGATCTTTGGTGTTCCTTGACTTGTAGAAACATCACTCTGATCTCTGCTTCCATCTTCACATTGTATTCTACCTGTATTTGTGGCCAAATTTCCTCTTTTTATGAGAACACCAGTGATACTGGATTAGGACCCATGTTAATGACCTCATCTTAACTGGATTACCTCTGTAAAGACTATTTCTTAAATAAGGTCACTAGGTTAGGACTTCAACATATCCTTTTTTGGGAATGGGGGAACACACAATTCAACCCATAACAGGGACACTGCAGAGTATAAGGATGAGTAGATGGAAGTCTTTTAGAATGACCCAGAAGTCCATGGATAATTACACAGTTCCCAGATGGCCTTTACAACTCACCCTGGGCGGTTAAGGAATCAGGAACTAAGCAATTGCACTGGTAGTAGGTTAAGAAGCCAACCTATTCTTTTCATGTTGGGGCAGGCAAGAAAACCACCCACCCTCAGCGCCATGGGTGTAGTGTTCTTCAGTAAGCAGGGAACTTAGTTTAGTAAAACTAGTTTGCTAAAGGAGATGTAACAAAATGCCAACAAAAGACTGTGTGACTTAAACGACAGAAATCTCTCTTCTCACAGTTCTAGAGGCTGGAAGTCCAAGATCAAGGTGTCGGCAGGGCTGGTTTCTCCTGGGGTCTCTCTCCTTGGCTTGCAAAAATCTCCCTTCTTACTGTGTCCTCACATAGCCTTTCTTTGGCAGAAACATACAACTAGTTCTACTCTTCTTGTAAGGACCAGTCCTGTTGGATTAAGGCTCACTAACAGCCTCATTTTAATTCAGTTATCTCTTTAAAGACCTTATCTCCAAATATGGATACATTCTCAGATGCTGGGGGTCAAGACTTGAGCCAATGAATTTTGGGCAGACACCATTCACACTATGATGAGCAGCTCTAGAGGAAGTCACTGTTCTGACATAGAGGAACAAGCCCTGTAGTTTTAAGTTTGGTCTTTAAGATGAGCAGATGAATAGCTTTCCCCTGAGGAGCTATAGAGCATCTCCCAGAGGGACCTGTCTTAATCCAGTCCATCCTCAAATATCTCCTCACCTTTTAAAGTCCTATCCCACCCAGGCCCCTCACCTTTTGGTGTGTGGATCCCGTCTCTTCTCTAAGGTTCTGCTTCAGGTCTGTGGGGATGGCTCTCAGAAGGCTGTTCTCCCCTCACCCCTCAGGGTGGAGTGGCTGCCGTTCCCCTAGGGCCAAGCAAAGAGAACTTCTGTTTTGACTCTTCATTTTCTCACATTTTCCCTTTAAGCATAGTCTGTCTTATATCTCTTTCTTATTTTTGTTTCTAACCCCCTCTGTTCCTCTTCAATGTAATTTTAAAGTGAAAACACATGGCCTCAAAACCAGGTCTCTCCATTTACTCAGCTGCACCTACTTATTCAATTTAAACTGGAAGGCTAGTTTACAAACTTTCAAAAATAAGTCTTGGGCCAGTGTGGAGAACTGTATAAACACAGGTCTAATTTCATTTCTACTTGTTTCGTGTTTTTTTTTTTTCCCCTCTCTCTCTTGCAAATGACCTTCCTAGTATAAAAGCCAGAACATATGCATGCACGCACACATACACACTTTTTCTTTCTGGAAGTTCCTCCTTGATTTCTAATTCTGTAACAAAATAAACAGGTCTTGAGCAGAAAAAGAGAGTTTTACAGAGATGATTTCCAGCAAACTGTCAATTAACATTAGTGACATCATTCAACACAATATCAGTTTAAAGGGTTTCAGGATAGAGTGTTTGTTAGAAAAATGACGGAGTAAGTGAATTCTGCTTTCTTTCCATGAAAGACACACATGCACTAGTTTATCTAACTGCTAATCCTAATCCCTTTTCACTTTTGGAAGGAAAAGGAAGGCAGTTTTGGATAATAGGGCAAAGGATAGCATTTCTGGTAGTCCAGCTATTCAGATTTTGGTATAAGGGAACCACGATGAGAAAATTAACTAAACTTGAAATACTCTGGAAATAGATTCATGTTGTTTTATCCCAAAATGATCGATATTATAGCCATGTAAGTTCCCTGTTTGACCCTACCCAACCATACCATTTTGATTATACCCTTCTGAAACACATAGAATGATCAAAAAGAGTCATAGTGAAGTAGAGTGTATTATTTATCTCCCATTTGTGCAGCTCAGGATCACACATTTTTACATAATGTCTTAAGTGACCCTCACAAAGACCCTGTGAAAGAACTTTCTCCCAAGACTGCTTTAGCAGATAAGTGGTAGAAGATTCAAAACCCTATCCTGTAAAGGTAAAGGCAAAGTGTCTCAGGTGGGGGGTTATACAAGTCTGAGGTATTTTGTCATATTCTCCAGTGTCACAAATGACTCTCCGTAAAGCAATATTTTTATTATAGAATGAATAATGTCCTCCCAAAATTCAGATGTTACAGCCCTAACTCCCAGCACCTCAGAACTTTATTTGGGGATAGAATCTGTAAGTAGATAATGAAGTTAATGAGGTCATAAGAGTGCAGCCCTGATCCAATAGGACTGGTGTCCTTATAGGAATGGGAAGAGACAACAGAGATCTCCCCACCCCCACCCCACCTCTGAGTACAAAGAAAGGAAAGTCATGTGAAGACACAGCAAGAATGTAGCCATCTACAAGCTGGGAAGAGAGGCCTCACCAGAACGGATCCCCAAGGCTCCGTGATATTCCTTGATATTAGACTTCTAGGTTCCAGAACTTAAAAAAAAAAAAAAATTAATTTCTGTTGTTTAAACCACTTAATCTGTGGTATTTTGTTCTGGCAGCCTGAACAGCCTAACATGGTTTCATTCATGAATCTTGGTTGGAGGCTGCTTCCCTAGTTTTATCCCATTTAGAGAACCAAACTCTAGTCCTTAATAGTGCTATGAATTTCTCTCTAGGCAGGGGCACCTGGGTGGCTCAGTAGCTGAGCATCTACCTTCAGCCCAGGGGGTGATCCCGGGTCCTGGGATTGAGTCCCACATCCAGCTCCCCATGGAGAGCCTGCTTCTCCCTCTGCCTATGTCTCTGCCCCACCCCCTCTCTCTTTTTGTCTCATGAATAAATAAATAAAATCTTAAAAAAAAAATTCTCTCTGGGCAGAGGCCCCTATGATAAAACCTGGAGAATTTCTTGAATTTAGGACTTCATGGAAGAAATCAATGATAGAGACCCATGCTTGGAAATGAGAGCCATGATCACACAATGTGAAAAGTACTATACAACAAACATAAAAAGTCATAAAATTAACTTCTATTTCTTGCCTGATTGAAAAACCAGTGAAACTCTTGGCACGTACGACTTAGGGAGTTACTCTGATGAGACTCAAGTGCAACTTCTCTTCACTCTCTATGAGGGTCCCCCACTCTTGTCCTGGTCCAGCCCATATCAGAATGGCTCACTTATATATCGGATGTTCTTTCCTTGCAGAAAAATTTGATTCATAGATGTGTTATTATTAGGGTTCTTTTTCAGGATATCATCTTACCAACAATATTTCTAAGGAAATTTCCACCTTACTATATTTTCTGCTAAACGCTTGAAACTGAGCATCCACTATTTCCTTCTCAGTCAGCCTGGCAATTCCTGTTCTTGCCATCTGATATCCTGCTTTACTTCATTGGGTCTTCAGCCCAAAAGCAACTCCTGATGGGAGTCTCTGAAAGCAGAACTCCTATCTGAGCCAAAGCCCTCCCTGTGTGATATAACTGCACATCCCTTCAGCTGCAGGCATTCTGAGATGTTTTTAAAAGCCATTGTGTGCCCGTTTGCTATAAGCCACCCCCTGATGAAGTCCAGAAAGATAGGTCTTCATTATTAATCCTGAATGCTTTCCAAACAGCTGCGGAAAATGTAAGCCAAGCCTACTGATGCTGAGTCATTGAGTGCTTTCCTTTCCCTAGTCCTGTAAGGACCTTCTCTTTGTGTACATGGTCTCAGTCTCTGGGTTTGGTAACAATCAGAAATAAAAACAAGCATGAGACGGTCATAGATAATACAATGGCAAGTACAACACTCAAGAAGCCTCTTGTGAGTTTGTTACATTTTTTTTTTTTTTTTTGCCTAAGTCAAACTTTCAATGTACAATAGATGGCAAGTGGAAGCCCAAACTTTGCCTTTTTTCAACTATCAGAGTGGAATTGGGGATATGGTGGAGTGTTATATAGTTTCAGTAACAGAGGTTGTGGAAAGAGAGATGATGCCCCCTGACAATTCTGATGGCTCACTGATCCTGAGACAACTGTCCATCTGGGACCCATCACCTTTCCTCATTTGATCAGTCACAAAGTCCCAAGGATATAAATTTTGTATTTAAGCTATTTATTGGCTCACTTTCTTTTTATTTATTTATTATTTTTTTTTAAAAGAGGAAAACAAGAGCAAGCTTTAATGCTATTCCTGTTGTTGCTCTATGCACCCGCGAAGAGGAGGGCAGCTCTGTAGCCCAAGGTAAGGGATTAGGGATCTTCATACCTCCAGGCAGGAAATGGCCTCCGCAGATGAAGATTCAGATGAAGTGCGTGGTCTGGCCAGTGAAAGGAACTGAGTGGCCCTGAACAGCCTCTCAGAGGACAATACAAGGAGCCTAGATTGCTTTATTACTTTTATAGATTGACTTGTGCATACCCCACCTCCGGCCCTCCAATACAGTCATATTCCTACGTTGAAGTCCTAACCCGCCCAGTACTCAGAATGTGACTGTATTTGGAATTAGGGCCTTTAAAGAGATAATTAGGGTTAAGTGAGGCCATGAGGGTGGGTCCTAATCCAATGACTAGTGTCCTGATAAGAAAAGGAGATTAGGACACAGACTTGCACAAAAGGAAGACAACCATCTGTAAGAGGACTCAGAGGAAACCAACCCTACAGACACCTTGACCTCAGACTCCTAGCCTCCAGAACTGTGAGAAAATAAATTTCTGTTGTTTAAATCCCCTGGTGTGTGGTGCTTTAGCATGGCAGCCCTAGCAAATCAATACAACCACCAATCATTGCCCTATCCACTTAACAGGATACCTCATCCAGGACTTGATTTCTACCTTTATGTTAACCCCACATATTAGATATTACTATTGTTGTTGTTGTTTTATTCAATCAATGCCTGTTCACATTTACGCGTGTTTACTGTGTTCTGGCACAGGATTCTTTCTTGCATCTCATACTTTTCTCTCTGTGATTCTTTTTGTTCTGCTTGAAGAATTAAATTCCCTTATGAAAGTCTGTTATAATTATGTATTTGCTTATCTGAAAATGTCTTTATTTCATTCTCGAATGAGTTGTGCCTTGCACATATATTTCATTAGTTGTTTTCCTCCTAGTACTTAGAAAATGTTGTTCCATTGCTTTTCTTGTTGAGACGTCTACTTCCTGTCTGATTTTTATTGTCATGAAGGATGATATATCTTTTCTCTCTTGAGATCTTTTGTTTATGGCAATTCATTCCAGTTCCTCCTTTGGCAGATTCGCGTTTTTCATCAATTTTGAAAAATTCTCAATAGCTATCTCTTAGAAAATATTGTTTTCCTCTCATTCTTTGGAACTTCAACTGGCCATGTAGAACTTCTAATTCTACCTTACATCTTTCTATCTTGCATCATCCTAGTAGATTTCCTCAGATCTAAATTTCAGTTCATTAATTCTTTCTTCAGCTAAGTTGAATCTGCTGTATATACCCTATCCATTAAGCTTCCTATTTTACTAATTGCATTTTTTCTTTCCTTGAAGTTTGATTTTTTTTTTTTTGAAACCAGTTTGGTCTTTTGGATAGCACATTTTTATGTTCATTCTCCTTTCCCCTTTTAGTGTTAAAAAAAATAACCATGAGCATTTCGGGATATAAAAATACATATTAAAAGATGTAGAACATATTAAACTATTTCAACCATTTTGATTTTGACAATTCAAATATCTGTAATATTTAGGAGTCTAATTCTACTGGTGATTGGTCCTTGTTTCTGGTGGGCATGTTCCCTTTGTGTGTGTGTGTGTGTGTGTGTGTGTGCTTAAATTCCATGCAAATTTAACCATAAGAAATTGCTTCAGATTGAGAGTCCATTTGTCCATTTCTCCAGGGGCAATTTGGTTTTATATTTTTGGTGTGCAGGGAAATACCAAACAAGGACCTCTTTGTATGTGTTTTTTTTTTTTTTTTTTTTTTTTTAAGATTGATTATTTGTTTGAAAGGGGTAAGAGGAAAGGGAGAGGAAGAGAATCTCAGGCAGACTCCACACTGAGTGTAGAGCCCAACACAGGGCTCAATCTCACCACCTTGAGATCATAACCTGAGCTGAAGCCAAGAGTTAGATGCTCAACCAACTATGACACCCAGGTACCCCTAGAACCTCTTTGAATGGAAGCATCAGCTTGGGGCTTTCAGCATCACACAGGTAATGAGCTGGACTGTGATTATAAATTGCTCATGGAGACTTTTTTCCCTCTCTACACAGAGCCAAAGCAAGACAGAAAAGTTTCTTGGCTTTGTTTGTTTGTTTGTTTGTTTCCTGGTCATTTTAAGAATAGCCTTTCACTTAAAGAATAGAAATTCTGGGTTTATAGGGGTGAGTGCAGCTCTGTTCATGCTCTTTGCTTTGATTCATCCAAGCCTTAACCTTTTGTTCCCTATAGGCCCTTAAAAACTGGGGATTTGCAAATGACCTTTAGGTCATTTGAAGAATTTATGTTTCTGGATTCATGACTCAGCTTTGCTTTTGGCCTCTGGTGACCTCCCTTAGGTTTTTGTCAACTCCAATATTTTTAGATGTTTTGTAGTAGAATGGTTTTTAAATAGCTAAACCTCCATATTTCCAAAATAGAGTCTAAATGATTTGCTCTGATTTTTGCCAAAACTTTTACTTCTATTTGCTCTTTTGATTACGTACCTTTCTTTATAAAATAAAAGTATAATTTACCCAATTTTCCTAAAGGGTTACCCCAATATTCCTGTGCCAATAGTTCACATGCCTTTTCGTTTACTTACATACTTTTCTTCTCTAAACTTGTGCCAGTTTTCTCCTTAGAACTTTAGGTCTGGATTTCTCATTATACTATATGAGGAACAACTGGATCTCATTTCCAAACATTGGCCACTTCCTTACTTCCTTTTACATTATGAAGAAATCTGGCAAGGATAACGCAGCAACTATTTGCATTTTTCTTTGGCCTATCTATGGACCAAACATCAGTGCCATTATAAAATCTGGATTCTACTTCCAAAAATCAATATAGATACTCATGATCTCTTGACTTTGTAGACAGTTGTTTGAAGTTTTCTGAAACAGGGATTTGGGGGCTTGTTTTTACCTCCCTCATTTTCAATTTATAAATAAGCGGTCTGGACTCACTTTTAGATGAACTGATTGTAGGCTCCCTTGTCAGATTAAGTGGGAATGTGGTATTCTATTAATTAATGGTAAGGTTTTTGTTGTTGAGGCCCATTTTATAAGCAATAGATGCTGTCCAAGGAAAACTGAGACTCCTGGTATAGAGGAACTGTTTATTTTTTCCAACACTAATTTGTTCTGCTTTAAGGGGCAGAGCTAGGCGTATGGTTAGATGTTTCAATGAGGTAGATTTTTTTTTTTTTTTTTTAATGATGAGAAGAGTAAGACAGCCTGATCTGTCCAGCCAAAGAGCCAGAGCTCTGTCTTCCCCATCCCTTTCAGGACCAGTTAGGAGGTTCCTATTGGGAAGCCCAGAGTCCAGGCTAGTGACAAGGATGGAAACAGACTTTTATAATCGGAAACACAGAGCTTGTTTCCATCTGTATTATAACATATTAGTGAAATTTAAGCATTAGGAAACAACTTCCCACCCCAACACAGGCAACCAGGTCTGTGACATTCATTTCAGAGTCCCTAGAGTAAAGCCACACATTCAGAGTTGGGGGACATGGCGGAGACTCTGCTGCCTGAATCCAAAGCATCATGGAATACTTCTGAAGTTCTGAGGGACTGAGGTAAGCACTATACAATATTTGCTTTCAAAATCATCCAGATTGGAATCGCCTCTTCTAAGCTGTGTGTGTAGCAGGTCCAGCTCCTGAGGAACACCTCAGCTTTGCCTGTGGTATACCCCATGTGACACCATGACACTGAACGAGTAGCACTTCCCCAAGCATGGGAATCATCTACTCTCCTCCGTTATATTTTGTCAGCTAAAATCCCTACTGTCAGGCCTCAGCTTCCTGCCAGGTCTTCCAGGAAGGCTGCCCCAGCCCCAGCCCTGGCAGGGATCCCCGCTCTGTGCTCCCTGCCCTCTTCCTTCAGCTATCCTGAGGTAGTGATCACAAAGTCTACTGGTTTCCAGCATTCTAGCTTATGTGATATTTAAGGACAGGGTTATGGAACTTTTGTTGGTATAATACCAACTTTCCAGAATTTTATTCTGAAGTCATATTCATTTATACCTTGATATGCAGTGGTGTAAAATAAAGACATGACATGTCAAGTTCAACAGAGGTTCAAGTGTGGAGAAAATGCTCTAATCACATCCCTCCTTGGTATCAAACCCTTTCCAAAAGATCTCTCTTTAATTCCCATCTTTTCTAATGATTATGAGTTTGTTCATCTCCTCAAGGCAGTTTTGGATTCCAATTTATTTCACTAGACTGGAGAATCACTTAGAATGAGGGCGGGGTGAAAAGTCAATGAAGCAAACAAGTGAGGGAGGCAGGAAAGGGATTAAGAGAGGGAGGGGAGGGGAAGGAGTTAGGGAAGGACAGGAGAGGGAGGAGTTTCTAAGTCTTCACCTGGAGCCACACTCTATCAAGCCCTCTTCCAGAGGTGGGTTCCTTCCTTTCCCTGCCTCTCATCCCCACCCCTCTCAGTTTTCCTTCTCAGCCAAAGCCAGTCCCCTAGGGCTCTATGTCTCCTGCCTAGGGACATTTATTTTAGCCTGGAACTTCTTCCCTGATGATTCTACATGAAGAAAGCAGTGGGGAAGAACTTTAGGCCTGGGCCCTAGGCCTCTCTTGGCAAAAGTAGAGACTAAGGACCAATTTGGAATATGGTTATTTAGCTACAGGTGCAATAGTTTGGATATAACTTACTTAAAAATAAAATAGCACTGCCATAGCTCCTTGGAGACTCCATGATATAACACCCTGGAATAAGAGCTGTATTGTCATTTTGCCCCTTTTACCATTACTAGTCCAGTTACACTTGTTATTGAAACGATAAGTGGCTCCTCCATCTCCCCACTGAACTGTCGCACCCTGACCTGAGGGTTTTGCTTATGCTCCGAACCCTTGGACCTCACACAAAACTAGTAGAGGCTTGAAACTATTTGTTACATGAATGAATAAGCTAACGAAAGGGCGGCCTTCACTCCCAGCAAAAATCCTGGGCAAGCTTCTAGACCTTCATTGGAGATCATGGTCCCCATTTCTTCTATTCATGATTTTCAAAAACGTCCAGATCTGCCCTCACCACCAAGTTGGGGGAGCACTGCCTCAGGCTCTGCTCTGGGAGGTCCTCTGCGGGGCAGGACTGTGTTTGCAGTGTGCCAGTGGAGATGAGATTTCCAGGAGGCCTCAAACCTTAGTCCTGCTAGTTGAGTGCTTCTGAGGTTTACCCTTACTGAGCTGCTTTTACATTAAATCCTTGGATTTTACCCAGTACCATTACAGAAAAAGTCAAATAAGAACCACATTTGCCTGTGCTACTGTAAAAGCAGTGCTCATTTGATTTCTCAGTGTCTCACATTCAAAGATGAATTAATTTCAGATTTTATGGTGAGGAATCCTCTATGTGTATACCTATCTCTCTGAGCCTTGGGTCTACTACGTGAAAATACAAATGATAACATCTCCTTACGTGGCCGTTGTTGGGAGGGTGAGAAATAATGCATTGAGGTCACAGCGGTGCAGGGCACCCGGTGGGCACTCGGTAGGGCTGTTAATAATGACTCAGTGCATTGCTGCTGCTGCTTCTCCCCTTCTGTTTTCGGCTGGCCCTGCCAGAAAGCTCACAAGGAATCTGATGTTCAGTCACAGCAGCGGCAGCCCTCCTGGTTAGCAAAGCTGCTTCTCTTCCAGGTTCTTATTGTTCTCTGTTTGTAAATCCCTGTGGTGTGGGCATGTGCTTTGTGCCTGTTATCATTCTCCCTCTTAGGCTTCTTTTAACCACTCCAGCTCTCTGAAGAAGCTACTGGTCTCCCGCTTCCTCCACAGAACAAGACAAAACACAGCAAAAGCAAGAAACCAGCACGCATGCAAAACCTCACCACAACCAGGTCCTCAGTGAGAACAAACACTGGGGCCCGTGCCAAGCTGGGCCACCCACTGGGCTGAGGACACTGCCTCACAACCTCCTGTCCTCCCCCACAATCCGTACATTGCAGATGACCTGTCTTCCTGCTTCCACTTTGGGCTTAGCCTCTGGGGAATCTTCCTTTTGTGCCAGCTTGGCACCTGCATTTGAACTGGAGCTTTTGTATTTGACCCAACTTTCTAGTTGTTCCACTTGGGAAGGGTGTTCAGGGAGGCTGGCTCGCTGCACAGCTTGAGACAGAGGAGGCTTTCCAATACTCCTATAAATCACTTTTCTTTCTTTCTGGATTTTATTTATTTATTTATTTATTTATTTATTTATTTATTTGAGAGACAGAGTTAGCAGAGTGAGCATCAGCTGTGGGGGAGGGGCAGAGGGAGAGGGAGAAGCAGGCTCCCCACTGAGCAGGGAGCCCAACGCGGGGCTCAATCCCAGGACTTCTGGATCACGACTTGAGGCAGTTGCTTAACTGACTGAGCCATGCAGGTGCCCTTCTCTTTCTGCTTTAATTAACCAGAGCTGGGTTTTCGCTTGCAAGAAGCCTGGCTGATGGAGAGGAGACTCCTTCTCCAAGGCTTTTGGGGGCTCCCTCTCCTGTGGGTGACCCTGGGGGAGAAGTGAGGGCAGAATTTGCACATGGAGCCAGGATTGGGAGTGCTCATGCCCCTTCCCCTGGCTCTGCATCACTCAGGATGGGATTGGGGGGCAGTGCAGGCAGGGGAGTCCTCACCGGAGCTGCAGGGGATTTTTGATGAAACATATGTTCTCTGGGGGCAAGGTTGAGCAGCGGCTCTCTGCTATCCCCTATAGATGTACATTTGGATCTAAGTGCCGTTTAACCAGCTAGCTGGGGAGAAAGCGTTAGTTTGGTTCGGTTTACTTGAGCATGGTTTGCTTTGGTTTCATCCTGGGCGAGCATGGCACCCTTGCCCACGGCACCTTCAGCCTCTGGGCCTTGACACTGCTTCTTCCTGGATTTCCCTGTCTGCTCTGCAACTGAGGGCAAATGCCAGCTCTGAATCGGGTATTTTGGGATGTCAGGAAATGGCATTTCAAAGACATTTTGGACACCGACTTTGTTTGATCAAGAAAGACATGAAAAATGGTTGTTTACTGTTTCCTTAATTTCATTCCAAAGGAAGTGTTCAGCACACACGAAGGCAGAGTCTCAGAATCAGAATGCTTACGTGACTTCAGCTTTAGGACAAGCCTCCTCATTAGGTTTTATTTGTCTGATTTCACTTTAGACTAATGGTATCTTTGTCCTAGGCCTTTGAGTCATGCTTGGGGGAGTGTTGGTTTTATTTCAGGGGGTGATTCGAGGCCTACCCTCTCTGGTGCCCTCTGGGAGGTACTGACCAGTGTTGCCTGCAGCAGTGACAGGGGCAGTACCCACCCAGGGCCTCCCTCACCCCCCTCTTCATTTCCCTGCCCCCATGGAAGATGCCATCCAGCTTGCCCCATCTCTGGCTATATTGGGTTTTGGATGGAGAGTACGGGACCAGGGTGGGAACCCTGTCACTTTTACTGCAGGTGTGAATGACTGAGGCAGGGGTTGTGACCTCTCTGGCCATCAGTTTCCTATTAAGGCAAAGAGGAAGGGCTGGAGGGGATCTTTTGGGGCCCCAGCCTTCCCCAGGCCTGGAGAACTTGAGGCTACTCTCTGCCTCAGACCTGTCTAACCCAGGGCCTCTGGCCTGCAGCAGCCAAAGCCCCTCTGCAGTTCCCAGGGGAATCTTGCTGCCAGAGGAGAGGAAAGTCTGTGCAGAGGTGTCCAAGCTTCTAACCGCAGCTTTCTTTACTAGGGTTTTGGCTCTAGAGGCAAAGAGGGAAAATATATCATTATCCAGGAGAATCATTGCTCAGAGAAGGCCCTGCTAAGAAGCCGGATCTCCCGGTGTGTTGAGTGGCTTCTTGTTTTTGTTTCTGTAACTGACTGTGAAGGGGCATTATAAAAACAAACAAACAAATCAGACCTAAACCAAACAAAATCTTTCTTTCTTACTAGGTGCTAAACAGAGCCGAAATCCAAATTTATGTCTGCACGTGGTGGTGGGAAGCTGCCAGCCTCAACCTCTTCCATGGAGGGTTCAGATTCCATCAACAAAGTTCTACCCCCCACCCCCACCTCATGAGTCTTGCCCCAGGTCATAAGAGCACTTGACTTGGTGCCTGCAGGCTTCCTCGGTCAGCAGTGATGCCGCACAGTTCTGTGGCGATTCATGATCTGCAAAGCATACATCCTCCGCAAGGGCTCTATCTCTCGTACCCCTGAAACGCCTGGCCTCAGAAACATTTGGTCACCTGCCCCAGATCACAGAGCTGGTAAGCAGCAGAACTGGGTCTCAGACCCAAGTCTCCAAATCCCAAGTTTATTATTATTTTTCCCTGCATGACTCATGCAGTTACTTATTCCTTGGTTTATTCATTCATTCTCTCAACATTTTCAAGGGCATAGCATGTAGGTTCACAATCCAGGGGGAAAGACAGACACATAAATGACAGTGGCAAAACAGTTTCGTGCTAAATGTCCTGGACAGCAAAAGGAAAAATCCAACAGTTGAGCTGTCTTGCAGTGAGGGGAGATATGTGTCAGTGAGCAGTGAGAGGACAGGAGATGGGGCCAGATGGAGAGGGGTGTGGAAGCAATCCTGCGCACAGAGATGGGCACCAGCTGTGAGGGGAAGGGAGCTTTCTGGAGGAGATGGCACTGGAACCATGGCCATCATTAGCAGAAAAAAGTGTTCGTCAAGACAGGGCAGCCAAGATGGCAGACCTACAGACCTCTGGAGAAAGCTGCTGCTGCTGGTCACTGCTCTGGCTTTGGGACAAGCTTAGGCCTGACAAATTCAGAGTGGTCACAAGAGTCAGTGTGTTTAGATTTTTAAAGTATTCTCTCTACTCAAGTGTAACATACAGGCAGAAAAGTACACAAGTAATGACTGAACATACAGCTCAATGAATATTTACAAAGTGAAGGCCCCTGGGTAGCACATCCCACTCATGAGAGAGGACCCAGAGCCCCGAGATAGAATGCCCACCCCCCAGATTCCCTCTCCATGGCCCTTACCAGTTACGGTCTCTGGTTGAAAGTAGCCACTGTTCTGATTTATAGCGGCATGGGGCAGTTTCACAAGGTGTAGTCTACTTTAGGCAGACTCCAGCATGTACTCTTTTGTGGCTGGATTTTTCTAGTCATCATCCATGTTTGGTTATTAGGAACAAAGTTACTAAGGGCACTTTTCCCCCAGATCCTCTTGATGGAAAAATGAAGGCCTGTCATTTGGATTTTTACCTAAACGTGGGATTGCCGGATCCTACTATAGGCTGGGAATATGCTTAGTTTTACTACTAAATGTGTTCTGTGTCACATTTTTTTTTCAGCAGAGATAGGGAGCTGGGGGGCAGGAAAATGTGTTAGTCAAGACTGCTTTTATTTGATCTCAAGCACCAAAAATACAGCTTTGATCAATTAAGGTGGGGAGGGGTAGATGTTTCTTGGTTATTGAGTAAAGCAGGGTCCAGAATTGGGACACCTGTAAGAATGAGGGCAATATAGGTCCTCATGGGCTTGTGGCTGGCAGACGAGTGCACATGATCTTTCATTTCTCATGGCTTTCTCTATGTAACAGAGAGCGTGGTTGCTAGCAATCACTGGTTTCTTTGTGACAGATAAGTGACACCAAAGGAGAAGACTTCTCTCCTTCACTTCAGAATATACACATTTCAAAGAAGGCTCTGGGAGGCCATTGCTGGCCCAATCATTGGAGTCACCAGAATAGGGGAGATATGGTTGCACAGACCTGAGTCCAGGAGGTCCCAAGGATGGGGTTCCAGTAAATCACATTACAGGAAGAGGAGGAGAAGTACCTCCTCCCCTCCAATGCACACAAGACAAAGGGAAAGGCTGCCAAACAGATGAAATGAAACATGTTCCCTAGACTGTGGAAGGCGATGACCATCTGAAGTCTACTGAGGGCCAGGTGCTCGACTAGGTGTTTGACATATGTTATGAAATTTGATCGTCAGAAACAACATGTAATGTAGATGTGATTATGCCCATTTTAACTGATGAGGGAACTCATGGTTTACTTCCAGAGTGAGGAGCCAGTCAGTGCTTGAATTGACCAGAATACCAGGAAAAGTGCTTACCCCAAATCGTCTGTCAGCCTTCCCTTTTTTCCAACTGGATGAATATAGGTAAAATGCAGGAATCTAAAATGTATTCCTTCTTTTATAGCTACAGAAATTGCTATTATCAGTGATTCCTTGAGCCCTGATGGAAAAAGCCCATGACAATGGTGGTGACTGGAGCATGATACTCTCTGGAAAGCCCACAGAGCAGTGCAGGGAAAGGTAGGCCAAGCAGTGGGGAGAGGTAGGCTGGCAGGCTTTTGAGCATCCTAGCCAACTTTGTCACTTTACCCAGGGTTCTGGTATTTATCGGTTATCCATATATTCAGCAAGTCTATGTTTATTGACGGTCTATATAAATCCAACACTGTCCTAAAGAAACAAGATAAAAGAGTGCCATTGCCCAAGAAGCTCACAGCCACTAGGGAGGAGAGTCAAGTGACCCATCACAATATACCACTCAGTGCTGTGAGAGGGACATATCAGGTATGAGAAAGTTAACTCAGCAGGTAGGGAAGGCCTCACAGAGGAGGAAGCACCTGAGCTCAATCCATAAGAAAAAGAAAAAGTGGTATGATGTTGTCATTTACTTGAAAATATCCACTATAAACATTGTGCTAGTATCTGCTAATTTATACTGCATTCTAAGGGGTGGTCAGTTGCTCTGATCAGAAATCTCTACTCCGGGTCATTTAATCAGAAAGGTCTCAATATAAGTCAGGGCCCAGAACTCCAGCTTCCTTATTCCAAAAGAAACCAGAAGCTTTTATTATGTCAAAATAGTGAATGCTAAAATGGCTTTTCAGTGGGGGAAATTATTGCTTTCTTAATTAGCATAAGGGATGCTATAAATGATCTCTCATTGATGAAATTTGTGGTATTTAGTATATATGAATTCAATATGCACTGGCTGCAGTATTTTATTTTATTTTATTTTTAAATTTCTTTATTTATTCATGAGAGACAGAGAGAGGCAGAGACACAGGCAGAGGGAGAAGCAGGCTCCATGCAGGGAGCCAGATGTGGGACTCGATCCCTGGTCTCCGGGATCACGCCCTGAGTCGAAGGCAGATGCTCAACCACTGAGCTACCCAGGCATCCCTGGATGCAGTATTTTAGAGACCTTTCCTACCTCTCCACCACCAGGTGTAAGAGTCCACTGAAGCCATTAGTCTATACCCTTAGTTTGGGTGCCCAAGGCTGAGACCTAAATGTTTGGATTGGAAGATTCTGATGGCATCACAAGGCAGAGGGGGATGCTACTTCTAGAATGTTGCTACTTCTAGATGCTACTTCTAGTGTCTGAAAGCAGACATTAATGGTTGTCAGATCATCTAAAAAGGCACTGGAATTCACCAAGCTCCCAGGGTTCTGATTGGTCTTGTACTTGCCTGCTAAATTATGTTTGGTGAAAGGGTCGTCTGGGAGGCTCAGCCAGTTGAGCATGTGACTCTTGATCTCAGCTCAGGTCTTGATCTCAGGGTCATGAGTTCCAGCCCCACACGGGGCTCCATGTTGGTGAAAAGGTATCACAACATGTGGCAGCAATTGGTCCTAGGAATCTTTTGCATCATAATATAGTAAGCGTGTGGAGTCTGGGTACCACCTGCACCTGCCAAAAGACTGTACGCTACCAAACTGGTTTAGGTCAATTTGCAACAAGTTTGACCAGATAGTGCTGGCAAAGAGGCCCTCTCGGGTGGAAAAACACTAGGGCCATAGCACAGAGAATTTTCAGGGACTTGTAAATAGGTGGATTCCCCTGAGGTACGGGGTGCCGGGGGAAGGAGAATGAGAATGTTTCCCTCCTGAAGGATTTCTGTGCTCAGTTCCTGAGTGAGGCTTTCATCCCTCACATTAGTGTTGTTGAAAATGGGCCCAAGGATGATCTGCATGGAATCACCTGGGAGGGATGGGGCCTAGATTCTACTCTGCAGCCACGTCTTCCCCCACCAGAGTTTAAGAACATGGAAAGCCACTGTAGGCTGCTCAGCAGTGGGATGACTGGGTGGATGATTGGGGTGGTGGTGAACCAGAGCTTCTGGCAGCAGAGTGAGGTGTGTTGGGAAGGTCTGAATGGTCAGGTTTTAGTGACAGTTCGGAAGATGGTTCTAGAAGCGGGGAGTTGTTTTAAAGAGCTGCTGGTAGCCAGCCTGAGTGACTGATGGGCTGCCAGAAGGCTGGTTTGAGGGAGGCAGCTGGACTTATGACCGACATGACTGGCTTGGGGACCAGGTGAAAAGTGATAGGAGCAAGGCTTTCTCAGGCTGCTGTTGGTTGTCCTTTTGGTCTCCATTATGCAGATGGAAGCTTGCTTGTGGTCCAGTCACTCCTTGGGCCTGTTGGGCTGCTACCCGACTGCCTCTGCTAACCCAGGGTGACTGAGCCCTCTTAGCACTGCCCCGGCCTGCTGGCAGCTGCTCTGCTCGTGCCGGTCACTCTGTCCCTGCCTGCGTCATGCCTGGCCCATGATAAATTCTAGAAAGCATGATTCAAATGAGAACAGCATTATTTGGTAACATTCATGTAAAGAGCAATTATATTCTTCGCCATCACATGCATTTAGTTCCCTTCAAATAAAAGAAAAATAACCCAAAAAAGTGGATTATGTAGAAGAAATGACAGGGCTGTTTCCCTCTGGTCACTGTTGCCCCCAAATCCCTGCCAGATGGTCAAGCAGAGCAGCTCATGTTTCAGCAAATTACAGAACCTCATTAGGACTCTATTTCATGTTTTTAGATGCCGTAGGCCTTTATATGAGGTGATGCTGATTCCTTAAACTTGTATGACAACATAATGAATGCATGTTAGTGAAGTGTCCAATGAAATGTGAAACAATCAGTGAATTCTTTGCATATTTTATTTTTCTTTTTTTGATTTCCAACTCACACACATCTGGCATATTTTACATCTTTGCAATAAAACATGGTTACAATAGCTTAAGGAATTTATATATCCAAAATATTTCACCATGATCTCAAGATGAAATGAACTTGTCTTCCAGATGTTCGGTATCCTCCCAATTCTAAGCTACAAACTCAAGATATTGCTTACAGCCTGGTGATGAATAACTTAATCATTACGCTGATCCCCCAGAATTTCAGAATATCATAAATACAAACAACAATGAAGAAGGAATTCAGTGCTAAAACTTACTAATACAAGGTGGATGACAAAGAAGTAATCACGTCAATAAATAATGATATGTTTCTGGTGCAAAGTGCCAATACAAAGAACCCATTATCTTGTTGTATCTTTTTAAATAAATGACTGCAAGTGAGTATAAATTCTGAGAAAATTACATTCCTGGAACATGCCTCATAGCCCTACCGACACAATATGTACATCTATGACGATACAGCCACCAAATATACAAAGAAGAAACATGAATAAGTGTATATACCCCTGGGTGTGTAACTTGATCAGTACAAGGTATGGAAAATCATTTGATACCCATCAGTTTATATCATAAAAAGATGAAGTGCCTTAGGCTAAGAGTGTGGCTTTAGGTGAGAATTGCACAAGAACCTAAAGGAATAACCTCAGTTATTGTTAGAATAAAGTCTGACCCGTTATTAAAGAAACTAAGCTATTCGAGAACCGAAGAGAAAAAACCAAAACAAAATCAAACCAAACTAAAAATAGTTAGCATCAGATTCTCTTCCCCTAATGTACACACACTAAGCCAGCAGGATGACTCTGGAAGAGATGTCCAGGAGTTGGGAAGTCATTACTATGGAACTAACGATCATGACTCCTATTTATACAATAAAAACCAAGACCTCATCCCTAAGCCCCCTTTCTGCTGTGTCTTCAAATTATGAAGGGTAGGGCTGAATTTTCTTTGTATAAAGTAGCAAAAATGGCAAATAATGGCTTAGTATCCAAATGCTTTATGAGCAAATTTCACTTAGAAGGGATGAATGTAGATTAAAAAGTGCAAACCATATTTTGGTGAATATGTCCAAAATTACTGAGCCCAAATTCAACCCTTTCATACGAGCTGTGTCCTTGGACATATCTTTCTGTTTCATAGTGTGAATGCACCTGTTCCATCAAGACATCAGGATTAAAGAACATGCAAGTTGTAACTCCACAATAAAATTAAGAAACGTTTTGTTCTTTATACAAGGTTTTACTTTTACAAAAGTATCCCTTTAAATAAGATGCATCTGATGTACAAAGTATCAAACGTGTTTTTTTTTTTTTTTTTCTCAGCTTGAAAAGAGGCTGGAAATGGGATGCAGGTTAGGTTCAAAGCTTAAACTTTGTAACAACTGGACACAAGGTTCCTCAGAATTGTCAAAAGTCTCTTGTGACGCGTCCTATTACCTTTTCTCAATAAACAACAATATATGAAATAATTACCAAAACATCTCCTAATTCATATAATTTACATGATATAAGCTTGCTTGGTAGCAGCTGGTGTTCAGTCGTGAAAAAACACACAAAGTAAAGTGGCTGCTGACTACAATGTACAGCTATTGCTGGGTGTGATGGAATGTACAAACGGAGGTCGATGTAGACGAGTTTTTTCCACCAGAGATATTGCCTTTCCATGCAGCACTTGTGCTCTCAGCTTTAACTTGGCTTTTGGGTCTTCGTTTTTCTTCAGTATCTGTTCTGATGCTCATAATGCCACCGATTAAAATCTATATTAAACGCTACGATGCTACCAGAAGCCATACCAGTGATCAGAGTCCTGGAAAAGCAGAGACAGTGGTTAAGAGTGATGTAAAATCACTGATGCATTTGCTACTTTTCTACTAGACAGTATCATGCGTTCTGAGTTCCCCAAGTGTTAGTTTTGTGTTCACTGACACAGGATTGTAACCTGTTCTTGGTTCTCCTGGGAGAACTTGAACCAATCCTGCTCAGATCCGGACTGCCAGACCGAGTGTTGTGTAGCTTTTGATCAGATAGTTCCTCAGATAGACACTTTATGGGTAAGCATCCTCAATACGTGCATGTAACTTATGTGCGTGTGCTACTGCTCTAACATATCAGGGACATTATAAAACACAAAAATAATGGAAATGAGGGATGAGATTGAGCTAGAAATAGGAACTTCATCAGTTTCTTTCTTCCTCCTCTTTGGAGACCCCTGACATTAATGTGACTCTGCAGATGCTCCCCGTCTACCCTCTCTTCTGATGCCTAGTGAATTAAGCTTCTCTTGCCCTCCTCACTCTTCAAGAAAAGTCAATCACTTCCTTCTCCTGACATGCCGTCCCTACTTCCCTCCCATACAATGATGATTATTATTTGGGCACTGAGGAGTCACTAATCTTAGTACTTGGTGGTGCGTCATCTATGATGGTGGTAGGTAGCGAATGTTTGCAACATGAATGAGTAAGAATGTCAGGGAGAATGTTTCAACTTGATTTCACTACTTGGTATCAAATACTTTAGAAATGCTCATGTATCTATACGTAATTACATAATAAAGCATTCCCATTTATTCATGAATACTGACTACAGCATTCTGGAATACTCTTAAAATCACCTGCTTACATTTTCTTTAAAAACAGGCTGGGCAGCAGATCAAAAAATATCCCTTTCTCAAGCTCTTAATCATGTTACTTCTCTTGATGACTTCAGTACCATTTTACTAGATTGTGCAGATGCTTTGTTAAATTTGTGATATAAGCCTTAGTATTGATAATATTTTGAAACCCATACTTTAATAAAGAATATACATGTAGATGAAAAAAGTTGGTTAATACACTTTTCTTATTTCTGTTAAATATACAGCAAAAAAGGAGAAATTATATACCACATTAAGATTACAGAGTTTAAGATTTTTTTGAATCTAGAAATTTTAGACTTTATATTCCAAGTATCCTTTTCATTTTACAATAAACACCTTGTCCTGTTGCCAACTGAGGCACAAGGGAAAATTATTAATTAATTCTCATATCAGTTCTTTAAGAAAAGATTATAAAGTTTTAGGGGAATATATAAAATATAAAAAAATAACACAAATGAGAAATGTGTGAATAAGAAAGTGGGAGGGAGGGATTGTCTCAGTAACAGGTGAGTGTTTTATATCTTTTAAAACAGAGGCCAGCTCTGCTGAGAGTTGCTGGCTACAAGGATGCCTCAAGCTGAAACACACCTGTGCTGAGAAACATGTGTCTTCTTCCCAGAATGGAAGCCAGGGGGGCTCTGTCTGAGGCTAGGTGAGGCCCTTGGAACAGAGACGTTGGTGGGAATAATTCTGTTTGGAGCAGTGTCTGGATGTGCCTATTCTTCAAAAGACCCATTTCTTCCTTTATGCAACCCTGTTCTCCCCGCCGATTATTCTCTTTCTGTTTTCTTCCTACCAGAATCCTTTCTTATAGCACTTACTCCCCTTCTCAACTTATCCTTTTCTGTGCTAGTCTTTCTTCCATCTGGATGCTGGAATCTTATTCACAGCACATTTCACCCTTGGTAGAATGTAAAGAAGTTTCAGTGACAGTTCTCAAGTGATTACATTTCCCCTTGGCGTGGCTCACCTCTGGTCATGGGATAAGTCCATTGCTCTAATGCCAGCATCACATCCAGGGTAAATGTATAGCTGCTTGAAGTCACAGGCCTGCCAGACCTCCACCACACCATTGTCCCCTCCGGTCACCAGGTTCTGGCCATCACTACTCAGGAGAATGGCCTTCAGAAAAGGCAGAAAAACAACAATTTCTCTGTTTTTCCCAGATGGTCAATGGTCATTACCCAAAAGCACTCAACACAGTTCCCTCATAATTATTATCTGCTTTTAGCCATTTGTCCAAGTTGCCTAAAGTCCACTCCACAGAATTTCCAATGTGGAATTCATCAGAGTTCTTACATAAACAAAGGATCTTATTAAAACCAATTAAGGTTACAAAATAACAGAAGTCCCAAAGAGAATATTATCAATCTAATCCAGGAAGAATTTGAGAATTAAGTAACATGATGTTTTGTTAAGTCCTGAATAGTAACAATGTCAAGATTTTCAGAACAAATGGCAGAAGCATATTTCAAAAACGGTTTTTAATAATGATAAACCAACAATCAAAATTCATTTATGAGTGAAGGGCAGTCTGGTACATGTAATTTTGGTCTAGGGTTCTAACAGTAACATTCTTTGACAAGAAACTCACTTTTAATGTCAGATGATGCAGAACTGTTTATAAAGGAGCTGAAGAAAGACCTCCTTAGGGGTCTGACTTCTAATCAAACAAAAGCTATCATCTCTAAATCCACTGAGTTAACTACTTGGGATTAAATGAACTTTGGGTTTGTTCAAAGCATCAATCTACATGAAGTTACATGCTTTTAAAACCAGCACACATTTGGAGCACCTGGGTGGCTCAGTTGGTTAAGCTTCTGCCTTTGGCTCAGGTCAGGATCTCAGGGTCCCACCCACCCCCTCCCTCCCCTAGTTGAGCCCCACCCTTGAGACTCCCCCTCCACTGCTCAGTGAGGAGTCTGCTTCTCCCTCTCCTTCTGCCCCCCCACCATACTCTCTCTCTCAAATAAATAGAATCTAAAACAAACAAAACACAGCACACATTTATCTGGATACCAGGGAAATTCTATTACGAATCCTTTAATGTAAGGTAGCCGATCGGTCTCGTGGCTTCAGTCCCTGTTAAGCACTGAACATGCAGATTTACCCTGGTTGAATCATTGATCTCCATTTGAGCCAAAAGTTTCCCGTTAATGCTGAAATTGCTGAATCGCCCTCGTTCATAGTATATGATACAGTGGCCTTCACTAGAGACGGAAATCAAGCGGGGGAACAAGCAGTTTTCTGGTCCTTCTAGGGCTCGCAGCAAATCTCCAGTGATGGTGTGGACAAGGCAAGGGCCCTCTGCAGAAGGAGGACAGCCAGGGCTGGAGTCATTCATGATGACAAGTCACATATGAGCTCTCACAAACCCACAAACCCTACCTCGGTACGTACACTCAGATTTGTTCAAAGAAGGCAGAGAAGAAAAGAGGTACGCTAGCAGGAGCCAAGAACTGGTGTTTTATTTAAACAAATCAAATACAGGAAGCTGTTACCACATACAGATCTCCCCAACTTTTTATCTAGGGAAATATCTGGTCTTTTCCTTCATGAGATAATATTCTCATGAGATAATACACAAACACTTTTTGTCTGTCAACATGATCAGTGAGGCAAGAGTGCAAAACTAGTATGGGGAGTAGTGACTTATTTTGCTCTGATTTTTCTCCCCTGGCAGAAATCGTGTTGATAAGATAAAAGTTTCACTAGCCAAGTTGATAGAAATAACTTGGTTAATATAGTTTGATATTACTTGCCCCTCAACAAAACAACCTCATGAAAACAATGAATTACATTTTTATTTTCCAGTTGACTCCAGTAGATACATATTTTACAAAACACTTAGCATTATAAGGCTAGACCTAATTTTTTTTCCTGATTTCTAAAATGATAGAGAATACAGAAAATCAGGGAGAAAAATAACATAGCAATCACAATATCACCCATCATCTCTAGAAAGTGTTGTTTTTTTCCCCCATACCTGTCTTTTTTTTTTCCTTTTCACTTTACAAGATAGGATATTACACAAATTGCTACTTTAAAAAATATTTAGAAAAGGATATTTATTGAAAATATTCTATGTGTTCATAGGGTTATTTACTCTTAGACACAAAAGTGAAAAAAACACAGTCCCTAACCTTCAGATATTATATCCATTCTTCATAAAGCAGCCAGGACAAGCTCCTGAAAACCAAATCTGATCATCGCATCACTTTGCTTAAAAAACCTTCAGTGGCTTTCCAGTACGCTTGAAATAAAATACACATGGCAATCAATCCCTGTGCCACGGGCCCTCCCTCCTGTCAACTTTCTCTCTCCCTAACTCCACCGCGACAGCATCCCCTCAGCCCCTCTGCTTTTCTTGCAGTTTCTCCCAAGTATGAGGCTCCTTCCTGCCCCAGACCCTCCCATGGAGAATTGGGTGTCTGATCCGGAAGTAGAATCCAAGTTTCCTGATTTTTCCTGAAACAATTCCACAAAAAGCAAAACCTCCAGGTACTCATGTGTCCTTTCCCACCAACCTCTACAAGCCTAGGGCCTTATAAAGGAAGGGGCTTCTTGAGGGAGGTGGGTCCAAGGCTATGACTGAGAAGCAACCTGACTGCCCCCACCCCCAGATTCCCTACTACCTCACAGATACCTCCCCCCATCTTTTATGTGTTATTTTTAATAGTTGCATCGCAGGGACATGCTATAGTTTAATTTACCAGTGTCCTGGCTAGAATGCTGGTGGCCACAAAATACTACATAACATTTTACATATATTTTATATTAATACTAGTGAATATTACTAATAAAATGAAACAGTTGCAAGGAACTCAGAGGATTACATTGTCTATAGAGAGCCTGCTAAAGGAAAGACATCATAAATCATGGTTCACTTGAGAAAATAGTACAGTTTTTAAAGACCTAAAATGAAAGAAATGCCTTCTGACCTTTAGCACCACTGATAACAAGTCCAAGTTCTGCACAGACGGAAACACAGACAACTTCATGGTCATGGCCTGTGAGGACAGCTCTGGGTGCAGGATAGTCACCTGCAAGGAAACCGGAGCAGTGAGTTAGCACAGACCAATGCTAGAAATGAAGAGCTACACCATTAACTCAGACATTTAAAATAATAATCATTAATATTTATTGAGTGCACTTACTAGATGTGTGACCATGAGCCAGTGCCTTAACCTGTTTCCTCACCTTTAAACTACTACTACTGTAAACCCACTCTGTGGGTCGTTTAGATGACTGAGTACCTTAACAGATGTGACGTGCCTACAACATCATGACAGTGTGATAGCTATTCTTTTCCTGACCATTGTTATGAAACTGACACCAAGCCTGCCAAGGTATTTATATGTATTATCTCATTTAATTATGGCAATATTCCTATGAGGCAGGTACTGTTGTTATCCCTATTTTATAGCCAAGAAACCCAAGGCTTTGCAAGGTTATTCAACTTGTACAATTTCATACAGCTAGCAAACACTGGACTGAGCCCAGAGCCATCTAATTTTGAAAACCATGCTCTTACCCATTTAAAAACATTCCTTAAAATCTCCAACAAAACAGGCTGAGGTGCTTTGATTTTGAGTGAGAGGAAGGTAGGGAAGGAAAGAGATGACCATCTTAAATTTCCACTTGACTTAATGTTAAATCGAACCTAGCTAAAAAGTCCAGCTGTGTTACAGGACACAAGCATTTTCACTGCTAAGTGCTTTCCCAATCATTAAGTGAATGATTGGCATTCTTCTAGGCAGGCTAGGAGCTGGGACCGTAAAGAGGTGTAAGGCATAACCTGGAACTCTTGAGAACTCATCAAACAACTTCGGCCTTCCCCAGGCTTGCCATTGGACACACTCCACTATACCAAGTGTGAGGAAGAACAGATTATATGCAGAGTATATGCAGTAGGGATCAAAAGACCTCCATACGAAGAGAACATCAGAATATCAGGTGAGTAACCTGCACAAAGACAGCGTGGGAAGGATCAGCAAAGTTAAGAGGGCATCATGCTGAAGCTTGTCTTATTGCGGCAAACTGTTTGGAAAAGCCAGTCTGGGACAGAAATGAGGGGTCTCTACAGGCTTCGGTGCAGATCGTAAAAGAAAAGGAAACAATAGCAAGTCACAGAGGCACTGCAGAAGGTGAATGGGCTATGGTGCCAACCTGGGCAGGGTTCTCACAGGTTCCTTTGGTGGATAGGAAAAGACAGTATTGGCCATCCTGGGCATATGTGAGGACCTCTAAGAGACTCATTGAGGTGAAATGCTATTGAAGGTTGAAGGTTGTGATCAGAAAGGAGGATGTGAAACACTTAGTAACAATACAGTTTGGACCTGAATCAGCCCATCAGATTCAACAAATATTTTATCAATGCCTTGTAACACCCCACTATTTCTATTTCTCATTAATATCACACTAATTAATGTCTTATGTTGCCTATTTCCTTCTGTTTTTATTTTTAAACAGTTCTAGCTGACTCCTAGTGTATGACAGTTTTATCTGGATGTCTGGTTTAGCTGACTCTACAGTACTATCTTAGCAAACCGTCAGTAGGATACATAAATATGCCTCTGTGCATATAGTACGAATGTATTATTTCATCTTAAGTTATCAGGATTATTGGCCATTACTTTTTCTCCTTGAAAAGTCATGTAGGAACTTGGTGTTTATTTGAGATTTTATTTGAGATTTCATTTGAGATTTTATTTATTTGAGATTTTATTTGAGATTTATTTATTTTGAGATTTTATTTGAGAGAGACAGACAGAGATTGAGAGCAAGCACAAGCAAGGGGAGTAGCAGGCTGAGGAAGAGGGAGAAGCAGGAGGGAGCTCAAAGTGGGGCCCAATCCCCAGATCCTTGGGATCAAGACCTGAGCCGAAGGCAGATGCTTAAGTGAGTCACCCAGGCTCCCTCTGTAGATGTTTTCTTGGGAGTGAAAAGTTCTATGAAAATTTTAAATTTCAGATTTATACTTTGAGGATACTCTAAACATATTTGTTAACCAGTTATAAAGACGAGCTCTCTCTTTGCTGTCAAAAATTTATGCTGCGGCAATTTAAAATTGACTTATGCTTTAACAATTAAGATGAACTAATTAATTCAGTGTTTCTCAAACTTGTTCATGGGGTCCGAGAACACATTCCTCAGAGTCAGGGTTTTTTTTTTGGGGGGGGGCAAGTTAATTATAATTTTGTTCTATTTTGTATTTTGTATTTACATTCAATTTGTCATCAAGTGCCCTCCTTAATTTTGTTCTCTTTAAAAGGGATCAGTGTAATAGTTAAGTTTGAGGAACACTGTAGATTAATTTTTTTCCTCCAAGGTCACTGATTCTTTTCATGTTGGTAGCTTCTACAAAGCTATCTGATCTTCTTTTGTTTTTAGACATAATTAAAAATTAGTTACATATTAAATATTTATAACATATGTATAAAATTAAGAGAATAAAATAAATTCACTTGTACTCATTTCCTAGCTTAAGAAATATAAAACAGTACTCAGTAACTTTGGTTCTCCTTTTCTTATACCTTAGACTTATGCTTTTTTATTTATCTATACACTTTTTTTGAGAGACAGAGAGAGTGTGTGTACACGCATGTGAGCGGGGACCTGGGGGGGGTGCAGAGGGAGAGTGAATTTCATCAGGCTCCACGCTCACTGTGGATCCCGACTGGAGCTCAATCCTATGATCATGGCCTGAGCTGAAACCAAGAGTCAGAGGCTTAACTGACTGAGTTACCCAAGCATCCCAAACAAATGCCTTTTTAAGAAAAAGTTCTGTATTTTTCTTTTATTCATTCTGCTTCACCTGGTTGTTGAGCTTGTGATCTTTTCTCACATTGCTTGAGTTCCTTGCATGCTGGCCTGTTTTTTTCTGTCAATCCTA
Organism: Canis aureus; assembly: GCF_053574225.1. Taxonomy (NCBI): domain Eukaryota; kingdom Metazoa; phylum Chordata; class Mammalia; order Carnivora; family Canidae; genus Canis; species Canis aureus. Next base: position 5,809,609 of record NC_135634.1, read on the forward strand.
CTCTGGGTAGGGTGCCCCCAGCCCCAATTCTTTTCTCCCAGAGAACCACCCTGTGCTTTGGGGTGGACACTGCTCTGATGGCTCCCACCTGGCTGCGATGCCTGGTCTTCACTGTGGAGGGGGCAGGGTGGGGGCAGCGAATGTTCACCGGCTGGCAATTGTGCCTGCCTCCCTGGATCACCCCTCCCTTGGCACCAGCAGCATGAGAAGCTGCACTGGTGCTTTGATTCTATGCCCCACAGAGGCTGGAGGGAAGGCAACAATAGGCCTGGGAAAATGGGAGGGAAGAGCATAACTAAGATGCCTATACTGCGAGACGCACAATGTGCTTCCTCTGGTTTGCCAACACCTCCTCCTTTAGACCCAATCATCCTCTTATCTCTCCAGGAATTGCTCAGTTTCCTGTGACCTTCCCCAGATCCATCAGTTTCCATTTCGCTTTTGGGGCCTCTCTTTGCTGGAATATGGGAGAAGCAGGGCGGCAGCCCGTGTGTCATCTTCTAAGTTTTTGTATACCACTATGATGGGTTTGAATATTGACAAAACATCCATTTATATTTGTCGGCAATCCTGGATTTGTCTGAAATATATTTATAAAATAATGCTCTAAAGATGCCTTGAGTTCCCTGGTAAAATGAAAATGAAGATTTTCTGTGTAATGTGATCCTTAATTTTCCTAATTATTTTATGTCAGAGAGACTGGTGAATTAAAAAAAATTATGAAATTATATGCTTAATAAAATTTACATTAAGTAAAGAGTTTTCTAAACTTTTTCCCTTATATGCTACAGAAAAAAAGTAAAAAGCTATCTAGTCCTCTTGCAGGGAATTGAAAAACATGTATAAAACTACTCCTTATGTATGTAATCTATTTTCTATTAGGAAATAAGCCTTTCCAAGGCTTGCATTTGATTTAGAAAGTCAAAAAAATTTTTTTCATTACCATCTCCCCAGATTATTTGAATAAACCATGGAGACTGTTAAGGGGATATTGTTCAGGGCCCCTGAAAGCACTGTTTTCCTCTTTAAACTAGAGAAAAGTAAATAAAATGTTATTCAGGGGTTTTTGAGTTGGGAAACCAGCAGCAAGAGGAAGCATATTTCCCTGCCAGGGACATTTCATTGCCAGGGACAGATGTCACACACCCCAACAATCATTCAAAATCTTGGGACTATCCTGTCACTGTCACATCACAACTGATGGATGTGGCTGGGGGTTAAAGGGCCTGTGCACAGGGAGGTGGAGGTGAACGCTCCCCACCCTGTGTCCCCCCCTTCAACACAGCGCCATCGCCCTCATCTCCTCAACAGAGGAGCTCTCCATGTGATGGAATTACCATGGACGATAAAGAGCAAACATGCCCTATTTTGAGATTGCTTATAGGCAAGCCATTTGGAAACTCCAAATATAAAAGGCTTATTATAAACAGATTCCATCTCATTTTTAAGCAAAAGTCATTTCAATATTTTAAAAATGGATGACAAAAACAGTACAAAGATATTAGATGCTGTTACTCACATGGAAGAGAACTTTTTCAGTGAAATGGTCTCTGGCCTTAGAGAAATGATCAAAGTAAGGATATTCATGGTTCTTATTATTTTAAACCTTATTCTACTTAGTACCTTATTCTACTTAGTAGTCCTTATTCTATTAGGACTACTAATATGCAGTGGGAAGCTTTGGTTCCTCTGCATGAAGATCTAAATAAAAACAGCAGAGTTTGTACAATCTATGACCCTCAATGCAGTTCTGCTGGAATCAGAAGATGAACGTCTTGATGATATATGATGTTCAGACTTTATCTACACCCTTTGTTAGCTCCCTGCAGAATCCCCGTGGAAAGGATTTTCATTCATGTTTATACCTACATAAAAATAGGATGGCTTGAAATCCTAGAATAAGTATTTTAATCACTACTGCGATTTCAAGATTTATGTTAAAAAACTGTCAGACAATTGTTAAGATTAGCTCAGAAGACCTGTGTCCAAGAGGAGTCCCTTATTGAGACTCTGCATCCTCAGCCACTTGCAGGTCTGGCCCAAGTATCAAGAATGCCTGGGCCCGCATTTTCCACAGGCCACAGGTGACCCATATAAAAATATCCCCAGGGCTGGAAAATGACCCATGATGTGGTTTCGTTTTATTATATTAATCTATTACTCACAGAATACTCACTGAAAAATAGAAGATAGCTATTCATTCACTCTATGTTCTTTTTCTCTTGCAGAGAGGACACAAACAACCTCTGAGCACTGCTGTGGCAGGATGAATCTCCTCCCTTAAAGTCCTGAACCTGGATCTAGGTCAAGGTACATTACTGTCCTGCCATTACCTTCCCCAAACAGTCAACAGTATAATCCAAGGAAGTAGAGTTTTGCATAAATGCCCAGAGACACCCCTAACCCTCCTGGTATGGATCTGAAGCTCTCTGATCACAAGAACCTATTAGTCAACTCTTGTGGTTTTTTTTTTTTTTTTTTAATAAATATTTCTTTTGACTCAAGCCAAAGAACCCTGCAGCCTTAGTTCCATAAAGGGACAGGAAGAGCACTGACCAAGTGGCATTCAGCCCCTTTCTTAGTCATGGACCCTACAAAGTCTCCTAATATTAGGCTGAGGGGATGGGAGGCTGAGAAGAGAATGTTACATTACGGACATCACTTTTGAAAGTCCTAGGAGTTAGGAATTGTTCACATATAACTATGCTTCCTCTGATACATTTAATAAGCCCTAGCTAAGATCCCTAGTTCTGAGAAGTGACGCAAGCATATGTATAAGTTAAAAATATCTCTGGGCTGTTTGTCCAGGCTTCTTTCATCCAGTACAATACACTGGTTAGTGGTGGTCATGGAGCTGGGCACCAGGACACCCAAAGTAGGAGAAGGCTGGATGCAAACAAAGAGAGGGATATGATTTGGCAGATGTTTAATGACAGGTCGTAGCTGGCAGGAGGGTCAGTGTCCAGAGCTGAAGCTCACACAATGGGAGCCCAAGGAAGGGATGTGTGCACAGCTAGAGCCTCCTTTTCAATGGGCTTCTTGTTTCATAGTTTGCATAATGCTTATACAACATCAGTTAAAAGACTTATTTTTAAAAAAGTGAAATTGGAATGGCATAATAATGTCTTCTGCATTTTACTCGAATATCTGTAGATTTGATCTGAAAAGATGAACAGTAAATTCTCTTCCAAAGTTTCCTATTGCTATGATTTTAAAAACGTCATATGTATGTATCAACAAACCTTTCTACAAAGCACCTTATATCTGGCAGAAACAAAAACCACACACTTTAAAAGCAAATTGGATTTTGAGCTGGGGTCCCAGTGTATTTTAGGTGTCTGTTGAAGAGACAACAATGTTGACTTGCTCCTCTTGTGACTATCTTTTTGGAAGCTACAGCACGTAATGAGAAATGTCAAGTCCCAAGATCAATGAAATTTTGGGCTCCAGGGATTCAACAGGAATAGCATTGATCCTTTTAAAGAACACCAGTCAGAGATGGGTTGTAATATATTGCAAAGAGGGGCTCAGGAGGATAAGCGGCCAAGTCCAAGATACCTACCTGACAAAAATTCAATCAGCTTTTAGCACAAATTGCCTGCTCTGCTCTCCTTTTTTTCATGCAGTAGGCTGCTTCCAATTAAAGTGCGCAAATTAATTTTTATCACTTCCAAATTAGTTTCAGAATTTGTGCAAAAGAGTGTTTCAGATGAAAGCATCTGTCCCTCACATCTCTGCAATTCTGTTATCTAGTCAGGGACCTATTTAAATCTCCAAGAAAATTTTCTATATTCAAAGTCCTGAGTTTGAAAGAGTAACACTGGATATTGGTATATAAAATATATGAATAAAACAGCTGTAATCCAACTGTAACCTATAGTAGGTAGCACCTGCTTATTTCTTTTATGGTCTGAAACTCTTTGTAATAATCTGCTTGTAAATGTTCATTGTCTTTGTGCCAAATTCATTAAAACTATAAAAATAATTAGGAAAAGACTATTTCTGAGATATCTGAATTAGTCACAGTAATATATTTGATTCAATGAAACCATAAACTCTTTCTGCACCTACCTAAAAAAATCCACAAACATTAGTTATATTTTCTCTGTGGTACCAAGAGAGCTATCCATTAAAAAAGAATAATGACAATGCAAAAGAGACATAAATATATTAGAGAGCCACTTGAATTAATGTTGAGAAAGTGAATAAATGAATCCTATCATTATATGTACTGAATAAATATGAGTCAGCCTCTGACATACAAAGCAATTCAATGTCCACACCAAGACCAATTCTAATAGCTACTGGCATATTATATTTCACACTAGGACTTCCCCCCTTCAAGTCTAGGTTAATATATACAACTCCTAAAAACATAAGGGCATTGTGTTACACACTTTAAAATGAATTTACACATAACCAGCTTTTTGGTCTTGAGTAGCAATGCATTATAAGATAGAAAACACATATAGCCTGATTCTCTGACCTGTGAATTGGTAGCTAGAATAGATTAAACTGGGACAGGAAAAAAAAATCTTTTTCTTTCAGGTTGTGAGTTTTCTGATGGCAAGGACTATTCTGTGTCAACACCCATGGCTGATCCCTGATGTGACAGTCAATTCAGGGTGTGCTGTGACTGCCTTTACAAAAAGAGTGAATTGACCAATATATATGTGGTCCAGGTTGGCTATTTCAACAGATTAAGTAAGTCATAAATCAGTCAAGTCTAACGAATACTATATATGACTAATTATTAATTTTTTACCATTATAATCATCCATATGGTAAAAAGCTGACACCAGTTTTTTTTTTTTTTTAAGATTTTATTTATTTATTCCTAAGAGACACAGAGAGAAGTGGAGACATAGGCAGAGGGAGAAGCAGGCTCCTCACACAGAGCCCAATGTGGGACTCGATCCCCGGACCAGGATTACACCCTGAGCCAAAGGCAGATGCTCAACACTGAGCCAGCCAGGCATCCCATGACACCATTTTTTTCTCCCCATGACACCAGTTTTTAACATAATTTTTATTTTGTACCCAAGATGTAAGACTGAACATTTTGTAGTATGGTACCAAACATTATCTGAAAGCAATTTGTGATTCATGTAATAAATACTCAATGTGTTCAGTACAGTCAGGTGGAAAAAGCAGTTTGGTGATTAGTATAATATATGTTTTTGTAAACTCCAGAAGGCCAGAGACTTCAACTATCCAGCATTTTCAGCTACTAAGATGGGACCAGCACCTAGTAGGCATTCAATACATGCTTACTGCTTGCCTAATACTTTAGTGATCATTTTTTCCCCTTAAGGATAATGAATGAAATAAAGCCATATGACATATGTTAATAATAAATGTCTAAGAAAGTCTTAATGGGGTTTTGTTAAATCGGTTAGGGTCAGAATGATGACAACAGTTCTGACCAAAAATAAATTCTTATAAATGGAGGCAGTAATAAAAAATATGTATTGATAATGTTCTTAATTTCTCAAGAATAATCTTGTCTTTACTGAAAGCTTAAATAAAATGCTGCATTTTAACAAATACAATAGCCACAATTTTATTCTTAAGGGTTAATATAAACATTTTTATTTATATAGCTCCTATTGTATGGAACTTTAAACACTCTAAATATTACTACATTTAATTTTTCTTGAAAAATCAGTGGACTAAACTGTTAACCATCTTTTTATTTAAAAGATTATTAGAGGGATCCCTGGGTGCAGCGGTTTGGCGCCTGCCTTTGGCCCAGGGCGCGATCCTGGAGACCCAGAATCGAGTCCCACATCGGGCTCCTGGTGCATGGAGCCTGCTTCTCCCTCTGCCTGTGTCTCTGCCTCTCTCTCTCTCTCTCTCTCTCTCTGTGACTATCATAAATAAATAAAATAAAATAAAATAAAATAAAATAAAAAGATTATTAGAAAATCACATAAATTAAGTACCTAACAGACAATTACTATAACTTAACATGAAAAATTCTTTACCTCATAGCGGTACGATTGCTTTTAAGAAATGAATCCTCTTTTTGGAAATACCATTTTCATCATTTTTAAGCTCCAGTTTGAAGATGTTAGTTAATGAGATTAAAAGCACTACTCTTTTTCTTAAAAAAAAAATTTTCATTATCTAAAAACTTCTAATTTTCATCAATTTAGATGGAAGACACTACACAGACCTGCTGCTTAATTAAACTTCTCTAATGATTACTACACTACTGTGAAAATGAAGATTTTTAAATATGCAAAAATAAATTTAGATCAAATATATGTAATAATGTAACATGCTTGAGAATAAGAAAGCCACCAATGGTAGATCAAGTGTCTTATACACATGTACATTCAAACACACATACACTAGAATTCTGCTAAAAATGAAGTTTGTTTTTTTAAGGATAGGATTTTAGAAAAGAGTAAAACAAGGGGGTTAACTTTTCAGTATTTAGAGTATGATATTTGTTATAATGTCGAATTGGTAGCTAATTATTTGAGCTGCCTGGAAATCAAGCAACACTGAATATTTTTTCCCCAAAACCAGCATCATATCTTAGTTCACAATTTAGAGCAGAGGCTGATATGCATCATGCACATACTTTCTCTTAGTATCTACGCTAAGAGAGAGTTACTCCACAATACACTTCAAGTTTCTACATCACTGTTCTTCAGTTCCAGCTATGGGCAGCAAGAACGAAAGATGACAATGTAATTTGGTCACCTAGTAATTTGGTCACCTAGTTCATTTCCCACTACCTTCATTCATATAAATATATATGAATCTGCATATATTTCATATTTCATTTTCTTCTCCACTATGATAGGGCCTTTGCTCCTATCAATCAAAAGTCTTTCCTCTTTTTGCAATATTCCTGTCAAAACGTGTAAGAGGTGGGAGTGGATGAGACTTGAAGGGTAGACAGATATACAACTGGGCTTCCATCCTCAGCTTTCTCACAGGCTGGAGTGAACAGACCAGGGGTGGCAATTTCCAGCCACGCAGTAACGTGGCATCTCGTCCACTTGTCATCTACTCTTAAAATATTTCAGTGGCAGATACACAGCATTCCTGGAAAATTCTTATCTCTGTCTTGTCATAAATATGACCCAAACTCATGTTTCACTTTGTTTCAGAGTACCGTGTATGCTGTGACCAATATATGAATTATAATCAGAATCACCCTGGTTTTAGTACTTGCCATCATCAACAATTTACAGACAGCATACCCTATTTTAAGGAAATATTTGCATTGAAACTATTGAAAGCTTGGTAATTAAAAATAGTGATTATTACTAGGCAATCTCTTATCTAGTTCTTCATTTAACAATATTTATTAAAAATCCTATTTGCTGTGTCACTAGGCCAGGAACTGGAAACTTAAAATGGAAAGGGAGAAATTCATGATCCATTTTAGTGTTTCCTCAGAACAGCATTTCCAAAGAATAATAGCTGTTCTGCTGTGAGCAAAAGATTGAATGGAAAAACATGTCTGAGAAGTTCTGGGTTAAATAAATTTCAACAGATTTATTTGTGCAAGTAAGACTTTGAGAACTTACCTAGAGAGTAGGAGTAAATGCAGTGTTTTCTAAAATTATTTTACTCTGCAGCCCCCATCCCCCATTTTTTTCCTACAGGGCATCTTAGGGAGCACTGTTGAAGAAAAATTACTTAGGAATCATCACAAGCAAAGAAATGGTCATATTGTTTTTGCTGTCCCAATGCTTAGTCTGAAGGGAGTACTCAATCATTGTTAAATGAATAAATGGAGATATTTACTAGACTGTATGGTAGAAAGTACTAAGTGTCCTCACCGAGGCACAAATCAAACCTTATGGAAATTCAGAGGAGGGAGAGAATATATTCAGTTGAGAGAAATTACACAAAGTTTAATGGACCAGGTGATACTGGAGGACATTTCTGAAGGATAGAGACATTTGGAGATATTCAGGGAGGATAGCCAACTACAAGGTCAAAGAGAGGGGACCTGGGACTTTCCCTCGTTGAAGATTAGAGTGGTTGCTCTTTTTTTTTTTTTTTTCAACTTTGAACATAGTGACATTCTAGCAAAGAATTTTTTTCCACTGAAAGCTTTCATATTTTAAAATCCTTACAACCCACATCAACAAGAGAAAAAACAAGAACCATATGATCCTCTCAATAGATGCAGAGAAAGCATGTGACAAAATACAGCATCCATTCCTGATCAAAACTCTTCAGAGTGTAGGGATAGAGGAAACTTTCCTCACCATCTTAATGCCATCTACAAAAAGCCCACAGCAAATATCATTCTCAATGGGGAAGCACTGGGAGTCTTTCCCCTAAGATCAGGAACACGACAGGGATGTCCACTCTCACCACTCCTATTCGACATAGTACTAGAAGTCCTAGCCTCAGCAATCAGACAACAAAAGGAAATAAAAGGCATTCAAATTGGCAAAGAAGAAGCCAAACTCTCCCTCTTTGCAGATGACATGATACTGTACATAGAAAACCCAAAGACTCCATCCCAAGGTTGCTAGAACTCATACAATTCGGCAGTGTGGCAGGATACAAAATCAATGCCCAGAAATCAGTGGCATTTCTCTACTCTGACAATGCGACTGAAGAAAGAGAAATTAAGGAGTCAATCCCATTTACAATTGCACCCAAAAGCGTAAGATACCTAGGAATAAACCTAACCAAAGAGGTAAAGGATCTATACCCTAAAAACTACAGAACACTTCTGAAAGAAACTGAGGAAGACACAAAGAGATGGAAAACTATTCCATGCTCATGGATTGGCAGAATTAATATTGTGAAAATGTCAATGCTACCCAGGGCAATTTACACATTCAATGTAATCCCTATCAGAATACCATAGACTTTCTTCAGAGAGTTGGAAAAAATAATCTTAAGTTTTGTGTGGAATCAGAAAAGACCCCTGGTAGCCAAGGGAATACTGAAAAAGAAAACCAGAGCCCGGGGCATCACAATGCCGGATTTCAAGTTGTACTACAAAGCTGTGATCATCAAGACAGTGTGGTACTGGCACAAAAACAGACACATAGATCAACGGAACAAAAGAGAGAACCCAGAAATGGGCCCTCAACTCCATGGTCAACTAATATTTGACAAAGCAGGAAAGACTATCCACTAGAAAAAGGACAATCTCTTCAATAAATGGTGCTGGGAAAATTGGACAGCCACATGCAGAAGAGTGAAACTAGACCATTCTATTACACCAGACACAAAGATAAACTCAAAATGGCGGAAAGATCTAAATGTGAGACAAGATTCCATCAAAATCCTAGAGAAGAACACAGGCAACACCCTTTTTGAACTTGGCCACAGCAACTTCTTGCAAGATACATACATGAAGGCAAGAGAAACAAAAGCAAAAATGAATTATTGGGACTTAATCAACATAAAAATCTTGTGCACAGCAAAAGAAACAGTCAACAAAACTAAAAGACAACCTACAAAATGAGAGAAGATATTTGCAAATGACATATCAGATAAAAAGCTAGTATCCAAGATCTACAAAGAACTTATTAAACTCAACACCCAAGAAACAAACAATCCAATCACAAAATGGGCAAAAGACATGAACAGAAACTTCACCAAAGAAGACATAGACATGGCCAACAAGCACATGAGAAAATGCTCCGCATCACTTGCCATCAGGAAAATACAAATCAAAACCACAATGAGATCCTACCTCACACCAGTGAGAATGGTGAAAATTAACAAGACAGGAAACCACAAACGTTGGAGAGGATGTGGAGAAAGGGGAACCCTCCTGCACTGCTGGTGGGAATGTGAACTGGTGCAGCCACTCTGGAAAACTGTGTGGAGGTTCCTCAAAGAATTAAAAATAGAACTACCCTACGACCCAGCAATTGCACTGTTGGGGATTTACCCCAAAGATACAGACGCAGTGAAAAAACAAGACACCTGCACCCCAATGTTTATAGCAGCAATGTCCACGATAGCCACACTGAGGAAGGAGCCTTGATGTCCATCGATAGATGAATGGATAAAGAGAATGAGATTTTGTGGTCTATGTATACAATGGGATATTACCCAGCCATCAGAAAGTATGAATACCTGCCATTTGCTTCAACGTGGATGGATCTGGAGGGTGTTATCCTGAGTGAAGTAAGTCAATCAGAGAAGGACAAACATTATATGGTTTCACTCATACGGAGAATATAAAAAACAGTGAAAGGGATTATAGGGGAATGCAGAGAAAATGAGTGGGAAAAACCGGAGAGAGTGACAAAACATGAGAGACTCCTAACTCTGGGAAATAAACAAGGGGTAGTTGAAGGGGAGGTGGGTAGGGGATGGGGTGACTGGGGATGGGCACTGAGGGGGCCCTTGACGAGATGAGCACTGGGTGTTATATGTTGGCAAATCGAACTCCAATAAAAAAATATACAAATAAAATAAAATAAAATCCTTACAACCCTAGGAAAAGTTGCTAGGAAACTATGAAAGACAAAATATATTTACATAAACTTGTAGTCTGATGGGACACTTTGAGACAAATACTCACTGCTGTTAGGGTTGTCTCCTATGATATGGTGTCGCCCACTCCAGTACCAGAGAAGCAGAGTGGCATCTCGAGACCCAGACACAATGTAGCAATCCCCACCTATGTAGGACTCAGACCTGGCCAAGCACGTGACCACATCCCAGTGGCCGAATACAATCTGAGTTAGTTTCCCTGAAACACAGAAATGGGAGGTTTAATTCATTTGCTATTGTTCTTTAAATGGCAATAAGCTTAACTTTATTTTACCAGATTTGTGAAAAGTGTATCTGTTAAACGTGGAAGCTTATAAGCTAATTCAAATTGAGCTACAGATGCTTTCTTGAGTTTCTTCTGAAAAATGATACAAGAATGTTACTTGGGATTTTCAAGGAAAATGACTTACAAACACCACAATCATGATTTTTATTCTTCAGGATTGGGGTCAGGCTAAGGGATGGTTTTAGTCTTTTACCAGACTTGATTTGGGGCAGAGACAGGACAATAGTCCCATTTGTCCTGTGAAATCAGGACTCATGCTAAGGTTTGGAACGAACAGAATTATAATGAGTTACTTACAATGTGAATATTTAATTTGAATCTTGGCACTCACGATGAAAATGCCTACGTTATTAAGTATGATTTTATTTTAAGGTCTGGGTGTAACAACAGGCATTTTGGAGAGATTAAGGTATCTCATAGTTAGGCTTACCTGTTTCTGTAGAGTAAACTCTGAAGCTCTTATCCCAGAACCCACAGATAAGAATATAGCGATTATCTGCTGTGACCACAAAACAATGCGCATTGATTTGTATACTCTGGTCAACAAGGTCCGTGATTTGCCGTTTGTTCACACCAGAGTTATTGGCTAAACATACACAGAAAAAAAGAGTTTAAAGAAGGATTCCACAAGAGTTTCTTTCTTTTTTTTTTTTTTTAGATCTTATTTATTTATTCATGAGAGACACAGAGAGAGAGGCAGAGACACAGGCAGAGGGAGAAGCAGGCTCCATGCAGGGCGCCTGATGTGGGATTCGATCCTGGGACTCCAGGATCATGCCCTGGGCCAAAGGCAGACACTCAACCTTTGAGCCACCCAGGCGTCCCTCCACAAGAGTTTCATCAAGCACTAATGGAAGGAATATTTTTATGCTTCATTTATCTAGAAATGAGTTTTTAAGGCTCTCAGATTATTAACATTCTAACACATCCCCATGAGGAATATCAGCTTAATTTTTAGTAGCAGTGGCTAGTTATGAACTACATTAGGTATCTAAAGGTTGTCAGAGATTTCAATTCCTTCTCCTCCAAAAATATGAAGAATTCAAATACTGAATTTAAAATAAAAATATTTAAATGGATTTAAATCTACCTAGGTTCACTATACACAGGTTCATTAATGTCCTACAAGTTCTATAATAAGGAGGAACAAATATTGTGTGAGGTATGGTATGTAAAAGAAAAAAAATCTTAATATTCGCCCCAATCTGTCATTTTCTGATGGCATTTACAATTCATGTGGAAAAAACAGGAGAGAGGTTTGAGCAAGGGATGTTGTTATGTGGGCAGCCCCACAGGGAGCTTTAGGTCAGCAGCTTTAAAGACCTGGATTGTCAACAAACAGAAGGCCTTTCCAGAATGGGCTGGCAGGGGAGGAGAGGAATAAAAAAGATGGGAGAGGGATTGGGGAGGAATGAGACAGGCAGAGAATCAATGGATAGCATTGGGATTGAATCTGAAAAAAGTGAGGAACTCGGAGATACCGTCTGATTTCCCTAGTGTCTGTCTGCATGCCAGCCTGTCCCGTACTCTGTGCTGTCCTTTCAGGCTAAATCCCTGGGCTGAATTCTTAAACAGGAGATGCACACATCACTCGCACTCCCTAACGCCAATTAGACTGAAGTGCAACTATTTGTGGATTCCCACTAATGCTATCATAATAATGGCTAGGGCGGTAAGCCAAAAATTATACAGAAAAAGGTAGCAAAAGAAAAGACAAAGGTTCTGAGTCACTTGAAAACTACATAACTGATCCTTCATTAATAAGAATAGAGCTAATTTTTCCATAGTTACATTCCAGCTGTATGTGACATTGTCGATGTCTCTTGGGTGAAGGAATAGCTGGACTAGACAATATTCCCAGTCCTACACCTTAGCTGTTCTCAAAGACATGTAACTGTTATTTTGTGTAGGGGTGTAAGTAACTAACTTGAATGACTGCCTTTTAACTTATTTCTGGGTTCAAAGATGAAGGGTGAATTAAGAAACATAAGAAAAGATATACCGTAACTTGTGTATGGCTTTATTTTTCATGCCATTTTCAAATTTTTTTTTTTTCCTAATTTAGTTCTCTACATGATCCCACAAAAAAGGCAGGACAAATATCCTGATCAACCATCTTGCAGCTAGGAAATTGAGGCCTAGAAACAGGAAGGGACTTGTTCTGGATCATATACTAATAAATGTGCATGTGATTAAAAGTATTTCCATCCTCTGTTGCAAAGAGTTACAGCTCATAAGTTTGCAATTCATATGAAATCCTTAATTTAAAAAAATCGGTCCTATTGGAAGGAGATTTCTAGAAAAGACGTCCTCTGTGTTAGTTTTCTTTCATGATTTTTTTGAGTCCTTATGTATTTCAAATATTTTAAATAATATACAGTTGTTAAAGAATAGTTTAGGCTGAAAAAAAGGACAGTTTGGAATGATTTGCCTTGTTTAGAACCAACTTAAATTATCCAACTTAAAATATCAAGAAAATGCCACAAATAATCACTTTAATACCAAAAAATTTTTGAGATGGCATATTATGATATATATAGCTCTTTGGTGGTAATTCGATGTTATCTGCACATTAATTTTATGGCAGAAAAATGATCATTTGGATACCTTTTGTAATAAATAACTACATAGGAATCTGGACAGTCAGCATTCATGAAAATGTATTTCTTGTTGTTACCGTACCAATTAAGGGGTCCATTTCAATGGGAAGATGATGAGCTTGATCCAAGGAGTATCCTGGCGCTCCTCTGAGGCCTAAAGGTTAAACAGAAGGAGAAAACTACTGCAATATTCTCAGAAGGAAGGAATTTCCTAATAAGCAGTGTTTTATGATGATTGTATAAAAGGTATACTGCTTAAAAATTATTTGGCAAGTTGTTATAAGAATGATTGTCATTTACACATTTTTGTGGATACTCTCAATGAAATCATCACAATAGGGACTGCTGGTTTCCATGGAAGATGTACAAAGCTGGAAAGAGTGTTGTTTTCATCCTAACAAGAAAAGCCTGCATAAAATAGAAGATCATAACATTTCTTGAACCCCTCCAAGAGCTAAGATTTCTGGGCAACCAGTGAGCTTGAAATCTAAGAAAGGTTGTGTGCCTGCAAGCAAGGGTGGGTGTGAACGTGGCAGGGCTCACCTGGGCTGGGGCAGAGGGGATGATGGGGCTTCCGTCTTCATTCAATACATGGCAAATCATTTGAAGGTAAAAAATTGAGCCACACCAAAGATCTTAAGCTCAGGAAAAGCTACTATCAGAGGATTAATATTTAGGGCTTGATTGAGTTCATTAGTCATAATTTTTTACATGTGATTATATAACATATATAATACTTATGAATAATGCTAAATAAAAAATGAATATAGTTTTTTCTCAACACAAAGTATTTCTAGAGACTCAGACTTCTGTGAATAATAAAGTTGTATTTTTTTCTTAAGATGTTTGTTGCATGTTTCTGATCAAATGGAATTCCCTCAAGGTAATAGAATTATCTCAGTTGATAGTATCACCAATAAACATAGTGTATTTAGAAACTCTTACAAGATGAAGCTATGATATAAATGAGACTGTTTTTCAGAGCAGCACAGAAGTTGGTAGAATAGAAAAATTCAGGTGAATTTACCATGGCTTATCCATCTAGTCCTGGAGATAGTGAGGATCCTGGGGTTTCCAAGGATACTGAAAGGGGTGAATTTGGCCAACTAAATCATTTGGTCATATCCACTTCTGTAGATGTATCAATGTCTGATTTTTATAACAGAATTCTATCACTTCAAGATGTACTAGCTGGAACTTTTGGAAATGAGTTTAAAGAAAACACATATAAAATCACTGAACAATTTAGATTTTGTCTTTTCTCAAAGACTCTCAGCTCCACAAGGAGGGAGATGGTGCCTGTCTTGTTCACTGCTGTGCTCCCACTTGACACATAGTGGCCATTTAAATATTTGCTGAAGAAGTAAGTAAAGTGGAAGAAAGAGGATTTGTAACCACCCTCTAAGAAATCCAGATTCAAACTCACTTTTTTTTTTTTTTTTTAAGATTTTATTTATTTATTCATGAGAGACACAGAAAGGGAGGCAGGTAGAGGGAGAAGCAGGCTCCCTGTGGGGAGCCTGATGTGGGACTAGATCCCAGGACCCTGGGATCAGGACCTGAACCGAAGGCAGACGCTCAACCGCTGAGCCACCCAGGTACCCCTCACTTTTGTTTAATATGGGCTAAAAGTGTTGTTGTTGTTTTTTTTCCTTGTGGGGCAGGCAGTAGTAGGGTGGGAGGACCTGAATTATTTGTAGACCTGCTTCAATTTATCAAATATTTATTGAATCCTTAACCATCAGCCAAGCATTCTGTGAGGCCCTCACGCAGAGCAGAGTGAACAGAGACAAGACACATCTAGTTAGGTCTGGCAATTACTTGCTCTGCTGCTTCCTGCCAATAATTTGGAATACTAGCTAGCCCCCAGCACACTTACCTTAACTTCAATGCAGTTTTTAAGACCCCTTTGCTAAGCACCGTGCTTAGACACACATACCTACTGTATTGTGCCACCGATTCACTGCGAACAGTCGGCTGCAGGTCACGGTCACCACTGCGGGGATGGTCAGGTGGGGCAGGGTGTTGGCTGCCACGTGGGTCACTGGAGAATTTGAGGGAAACTTCAGGACCATGATCACATCCTGTTGCATCTGATCTTTAAACATGAGTGGACTCTGTGGAAGGAAACACTGTTGAATAGAAAGAGAAGAGAGCAGAAGAAAACAGAAGGGATAACACAGTTAGTGAAAGCTCTGGGGAGACAGACAGAGGTCAACACAGATGAGGCGAGCACGAGCAGAGAGCAAAGCAACCTGAACTTCCAACCCATGATGAGGATGGCACAGGGGAAAGGGCAAGGCCTCTGTGCAGTGGCTGGCAGGTGACACGAGATCACTGATGAGTGGCCTCAGTGTAAGCCTTGCCAGACTGTGGTGTGAGGAGTGAGCTCACAGATCTGTCTCAGGATGTAGTGTCATTATTCAGTGTGGTGAAAGCATCAGTTTTGTGGAAGAATGAGTCAAGTCAGTCACGGAAACTGTTTACATGAACTAATTGATACTTCCATTTGTTAGCTGGTTCATCTGGGGTCATGGCTTCAATGTAAATAATAATAAAATATAATAAATATAATATAATAGCCTTCCCTGTCAGACCTCTGCACGCATCTTTGCTGTGGCACCACTGACTGGTTAAGGTTGAGGTCTTCTTCCTAGACTGTGCGCTTACCGAGGGCTAACCCTTTTCCTTCCTTTAATCTCTGTTTCAAAAGTCTAGCATGTGATCTGATAGAAAGCGACACTGTAAACGCTACTGTTCCAACACCATAAATAATACTGCATCGAAAACACAAAATGGGGGGATTCTGGAAATAACCACTATGTAGAGTTTGTGAATATTTTCAATTGTTTTCTATACATATGAATTGTCTACTCCATGCACTTAGAAGGCTGAGCTTTCCATTATGAGCATCTCCATGCCAATTTAGTCTCTAACAATTTTCCCCAGGAAAGCAATGAATCCTGACTGGGCATTTCTCCAGGATAATAATAATAATAATAATAATAATTATTATTATTATTATTAAACAGAGACAACTAACACGGGAATAAAACTCTTCTGCCAAAGCATTTCATAAAATAAAGTGTTAGAAATATTCTCTTAGACAGTTTATCAAAAATACTTCATCTCAAGGCTTGAGGTTCCAAGGCCACGTCCCCACGTCTACACCATGACTGCGTGTTCATGAGGAACTGTGTGCTTGGTGTCAACCTTTCTGCTTTGTCACATACAGAGACCCATTTCAATCAGAAGAGTTCATTAGAACTCTCTTGAGCCATTGTGGAGAGAAGAAACATATTTTCAAACAAACACATTTATTTATGTGTTTCACTAGCAGTTTGATTATTGATTTGTTGAAGGTCTAGAGAATGCAGATCCTCTGTGTTACAGTGCTTAGCATCATATCTGATGCATAGAAGGGAACTTGATATGAATTTGTTAAGTAACTGAAAAAAACACATGAAAGGTCTGAACAGTGCTTCCACCACAATATAACAGCTTATAAGTTGTTCGCACATATATTAAGGACCATATTTCACAGCTCTTTACTCCAAACTTAAAGAGTTCTTGCTACCTTGATAACCGCCTAGAGAAATGGATGCATTTTAATTCCTTTTGTAGACACCTTTTTTACCTTTAAGCATTTTTCACTTCAGTAAAAAAATAATCAGTGAAAAACCACAGTTTAAAAATCAGTTTAAACCAGTTTTAAATTCCCACTAAAGAAGTTTCTCAGAAAAGTTACCTTCTTCAAATTGAAGAGAGAGGTGTTATATAATTTGCTAATAAACTGCAAAAAAGGGACTGCTTTGTTATGAAAAGGAGCTTTTAAAATTCAGATTAAAATGAAAAGAATTTTACCTTTTCCCTGGCAAAACTAGAATAAAAGTTTTAATATGAGGAGCTAGTGGAGCTGATGTCACCGGCTAACGTTTCTTGAGAATGTATTGTGCACCAGGTGCTGGTCTGAGTGCTCTACAGTATTAAGTCATGAAATTCTCAGGGCAGGTGGTATTTTTGCCTTCGTGTAACAGATGCTGTAACATAGCAGACAGGTTAAATCCCTTGCCCAAGTCATTTGCTAGTGAGAGGCCGAGCTGATGCTTGACCCGACTGGCTCTGGAGCCCTTGTTCCTAACCCTCGGCCTCTCTGCAGTGCCTACAGAGTACCTGTATATTTCTGTCCTCTCCTTAAAACGAGCTACTCCCTCTGTTCCACCTTGCCCCAGAAGATTACATCGGGCAATATCATATTGTGTTGAGAGTATATTTTCATCCTACTTTAATCTAATTTTGGTGCCTACATGTGTATGGGTGAGTTTATGCAGAGGCCTACAGAGTCAGGGAAGACGGGCCCTTGTCGTGGATCCCAAATCAGGCTGGCGTAGCGGCACTCAGGGGTAAGAGCTGCTCTCCCCTCTCCTCTGTATTTCAGCATATACTTACCCTGAAGAGCTACCCAATAAATCGAGAAGCCTTTAAAACTGCTGCTGAAACCACAATTTTATTTGACGTGCATCCAGGTACAAAGAAAGCAAAAACCTTTCCTTTGAGGCTGCTATGTCTTACCAGGTGCATGGCAGAGCTCCGAGGCGGATGTGGCTCGATAAGCAACTGAGACGGCGTCTGTCCAAAGTTCTGTATCTGTGCCTCCATGGCCTGCAGGGGAAGGAGAGGGACTGTCATAATCAATATGCATCAACGAGAGAGGTCAACACACTCCCCGACAATGCAAGTGTATCCCAAGTCAGCCATGAAAGAAGTCCAGAAAATTCAGTGGGTGTTCTCTCAGGGTGCAGAATCATCCAACTGTTAGTATTTTGCAGACAGGTTTTGCTTCTCTTTCTAAACGTGCTTCTGTTAACCAAGTCACTGTTCTTATTTAGAAGCTGCGGTTAAATGTGGAAATGTTAAACCTGTGAGTGCATGCATGCAGCTAAGGTCAAAGAACACTTCTAACACTAAATACAACATGTATACCTTGATAAAGTCCTGTGTAAGAAGAAACGTATGGGGATCTCTAATGAAATAAGCTTCTGGGATCTTAGGGGAGAAAGAATGATACATAAAGTCCGACAATGATATGAAATAAAATTCAGAAAATCATACAATCCAGTCAATACAGAGGGTAATCACAAGATTTCTGTTATGATTAACCACGGGCAAATTTTTGCTACAAAAATATATTTTAGCATGCCATGCTGTTTTAAGACGAATGTCGAGATATTATGTAATGTCTATAATGTATGAATTCATTTCTCTCAATTTTTTTTTGAAATTTTAGACATAACTAACCCAGGGAGGAAACAATTCTTTGGGCATCTTGAGCTATGCAATATTTTATTAAAGCCTGTGCAGACAGAAATATTAATGAGACTGTATGGCTTCCAATGAATAAAAATAATTTTGGATCTCAAACTGTCTGGACTGTATAATATGCCTTTTTCTGTGTGTACGTCAAAGACATAATCTTACAGGAGATTTATGTATTTCTTCTCTATATAAGTACCACAGGCAAAAAGATTTCAATATATTAAACTAGACTAACAGAAATATTTTTCCAAAATACTGTTAGCATGTAATTTAAGTCAACAAGGGGAAGCACAATATTTACAATGGTCATTACTCTGTTACCATGCTAATTTTTCCCCTAAAATTGTGTGCAATTTGGTTGCACATAAAGATGAAATACGAAACTCATTGCTGAGTGCTTAGGAGTGCAGGTAAGGTGGTAGATGGCTCTCGACGCTGCGCTGCCACTAATCGCATCACTATCTACAAATCTCATTTATAAAGTACTTAAATTTAACAATCTGTCCGCCTAGACTGCATTTCAAGAAAATGCTTATCAATAAAAATGTGGATTTTCAAATTTATTAGCAATATTAAACATGAATGCATCATTACCTGCCATATTTTAGCAATTGCATAAATGGGGCTTTGGTTCTTTTATTTGCAGAGGCAATAGGATGAATTATTAAATCTCTTTAAGAGCTGTCCAATTTTTATGTATCCATTTATTTGCATGGTGTCCACCCATACATGAAGTGTGACTGTTTAGGTAAATCGCACTCACATAGATACCATCATACTTTATCTCCCTGGTGCAAGATTTAGGATTATAAAAGAGGTATGAGACCATTTCTGGTTAGGTTCACATCATGAACAATAAACTCTTAAGAGTAACTTGAAAGAAGAAAAAAAAACCCCAGTGATTTCATTGTTAAAACTGCCCTGGCTTGAAAATGTCTAGTACCTCGCTTACTGTATCAGAACAGCTAAAGTTGCTCAAACAATAGGTACCTGGGCTTGTGCTCTGACTCCTCCAGAAAGGGGCTGGGCTGGCATAGGGAGACAGAGGTAAAATTAAATATAATTTAGCCTCTCTTGGTCAGTGTACCTCTACTTAGCAGGCAGCCTTTAAATGGCCACAGAAGGACCAAGTCCACAAACATGCTCTGCTTGACTTTAGTTTTGTTCTGAAAGGGCAGTATTAGAACTATACTAGAAAATCTCAGGATACCCACTTACTTTCCAGAAATCTACACAGTTCTCTTCAGGGGGACCACCTCTGATTCTTTTTGGACTGAGGCAGAGTACACACACGTATTTATTTTAAACGACTCTCAAGTGGCATCAAGATATACAGGAAGCTATGATCAAGTTAATATTGTGGTCTCATCCTCTCATTAAGACAGTACATTCCCTACATTTAACATTTATTTATTTGTTTTTAATAATTTAAGCTGAATCCATCTTCTTTGGGATCCACATCACATGCCTTCATGTTCTTATTCCAATATTTACCTTTTGGCTATCTTGTAATCCTGTCTAGCGGCAGTTCCTTAACCTTTGATTTAAAAATATACAGGTCGGGATGCCTGGGTAGCTCAGTGGTTGAGCGTCTGCCTCTGGCTCAGGTGGTGATCCTGGGGTCCTAGGATCGAGCCCCGTGTCGTGCTCCCCA
The DNA here is from genome assembly GCF_053574225.1 of Canis aureus. Lineage (NCBI taxonomy): Eukaryota > Metazoa > Chordata > Mammalia > Carnivora > Canidae > Canis > Canis aureus. Next base: position 5,829,968 of record NC_135634.1, read on the forward strand.
GAGGGAGCCTGCTTCTTTCTCTGCCTGTATCTCTGCCTCTCTATGTCTCTCATGAATAAATAAATTAAAAAAAATATATACAGGTCTTTCTGTTCTTGAAAAAGCATGCTGCCTCCTCTAAGTTCTATTGCTCGTCATAACCAACATGTTTGGATAGGGAGTGAGCACCTACATATTTTCTTCACCTCTCCCCCATCCTGTTTTCTGTCCTCCCCCACTTTTAGAGAGTCATCAGTGTCTTCTGTCAAGAGGAAGGTACTTTGCATGGGAGGGTGCCCAGGGATATACACAACCCATTCTGGAATCTATGAAGCATAGCAGCTGAATGGTTGTTCCTCATTCTGAGAACTACTCCCTGACGTAGGAGAAAATGCATCCCCTTAATGTGAATCTTGGGCAGGGTTCTAAATCCTTCCCAGGCCCCCTAAATAATAATCAATGTCCTCCATATTCTCATAGCACTTTTCCCCCCTTTATCATGACATTCAACGCATAGTTCTTTACATAGGTCTGTTTGCTCAAACTGTTCATCATCTGCAGGTCAAGGCTGTGACTTAGTCTTAAGAGAGTCCAAAAACATTCGCTGACTATAGAAGTGGGGCAGTGGTGGGGCCTTTGTACAAAACTGAAAGGTAGCCCAGAAAAGGAAAATCAATAGTAAAGAACACATCAGAGTGCTTTACCTTTACAGTTCAATACTGCAAAAACAATCAGGTTAACAAACATTAAATGCCTAGTCTATGTCAAGGGATAAAGTATCAGATACCAGTCTGCCCTCAAGAAGTTTCAGCTCATGAGGACATAAGATGAGTGGCAATCAGGGCACACAGTAGGTCAAGAACCACGGCGGAGGCCAGCCTCAAGTGCAAGGGGGCCCAGGAGTGATGTCTACATCAGACACAGAGTGGAGCAGGGTACACACAGAGGACGTCTGCTAGGAAAGGGGCTTTGAGTAAAGGGACATGAGCTGAGGTCTGAATGTCACATAGGAATAGGCCAGTCAACAGCAAAAAAAGATAACCAGAAATGGCATTTAAAAGAATTCAACGTATTTCTCTTTTTCCATACATTGTTCTGCCTGGGTTGAAGAGACTTAATGCTAGCTTTATTTATTCGGAAAACATTATACTTATTGAGCACCTACTATGTACTGGGTACCATTTCAGATATTTGCGATACTCATCAAACAAAACAGAGATTTGGGCTCGTGTAGAAGTTGTATTCTAGCCAGGATGGCATAGGAGCTTATTATTTCGGCCAGATAGCACATGCCAGCATCCTTTGGGCTAGAATCCGCTCATAGGCATGGTTTCTATTTGAGCCAACATTTATAGGTCAGAAAATTTCATACAATAAATTGGATTTTTTGGCTTCTCTCAACAAAACAAAACAAAACAAAAAAACAGAAGAGGTGGTTCATCAGCATTTCTGCACAGCAACACTTGTCTGGTGCCAAGGCACAGGGGCTCTTTTGTAATGCCCATCACTCACAGGACCCAGGCATGCACTGCCTCTGGCCTGCTTCACAAGTTTCTTCCCTGTCCAACTCCTAAAGACTTCTCGGAATTTGTTACTCCTTTTAAAATCTACTACCAAAACGTTAATTTGTATTACAAAAAAGCTATCGCTTTATATATCTACAGTAGTCCTGCCCTCATCCTTGGGGTATATGGTCCAAGATGCCAAAGAATGCCTGATACTGGATAGTACTGAATCCTATGTATGCTGTTTTTTCTTATACATATTTATGATAACGTTTAATTAATAAATTATGCATAGAGATTAACAGCAATAATTACTGATAAACTGGAACAATGATAATATACTACAATAAAAGTGATGTGAACGTGGTCTCTCTCAAAATACCTTATGGTACTGGACTCACCTTTCTCCTTATGATGACGGTGTAGATGGTAAAATGCCTCTGATGAGGGGCACCTGAGTGGCTCAGACAATGAAGCATCTGGCTTGGGCTAAGATCATGATCCCCGGGTCCTGGGATTGAGCCCCACATCGGGCTCCCTGCTCAGCAGGGAGCCTAGTTCTCTCTCTCCCTCTGCCCCATGCCCCCAATCATGTTCACTCCCTCAAATAAATAAGATCTTAAAAAAAAATGCCTAACTGATGAGATGAAGTGAGCCAGTGAGGTAGGCACTGTGACCTAACATTAAGCTACTGCAGACCTTCTGACACTAGGTCAGCATCACTGCTTCCATACCATCTTGACTGCGGGTAACTGAAACCGTAGAAAGCCAAAACAGTGGATATGGGGTGACTACTGCATTGCACTTTCCATGGAAGCAAGAATGAACTGATATTGTATGTGTGAACTCATGATTTTTATAATGTGTATAGCAAAAGAGTACAACTTGGGAAATAAATCTGTCAATCTAACTTCATCGAATTTTAAAATGTTATCCATTGTGAGAAGCGTCATTAATTTCTATACTATTAAGAAGTAAAAATGTTACTAATTAAACTATGATTCACTACTGATTATAAGACACACTAATTCGGAGCGCTGAGACAGAACCATGATAAGCATCTCAGAATCAGTTCATTATTGTAAATATTTTATGTTATTATAAATATACTTTTACATATAATAAGCAGTGATATAGAGTTTTAGATATTTCATATAAATCTAGCATACAGGGATCCCTGGGTGGCGCAGCGGTTTGGCGCCTGCCTTTGGCCCAGGGCGCGATCCTGGAGACCCGGGATCGAATCCCACGTCGGGCTCCCGGTGCATGGAGCCTGCTTCTCCCTCTGCCTGTGTCTCTGCCTCTCTCTCTCTCTCTCTGTGTGTGACTATCATAAATAAATAAAAATAAAAATTAAAAAAAAAGAGTATACTATCTTTGAGGGTACTTTTATGATGAAACTCTTACATATCAAACTCAACTTTATCTCAAAAAATAATCATGTAAGGGATGCCACTTTATTTCATCAGGAATTGTTCAGATAGCAAAGATAAGTAAGTTAGTTTCTTAAGAGTTTTACATTTTAATTCTTATGTGGATGCTTACTTCTTCTTCTAAAAATCATTTGGTTGAATATTGAGCAGTTCCCATGTACTTAGCATTTGCTCTCCCCAGCTAAGACCATCAAGAAATAGGCAGGTCATAAAATAAGAAAAAAAAGTATTTTTTTTTTTTTAAACTTTGGAGGGAGTTGTAAAATATGGACGTTTTCGGGGTAAGTAGAGAAGTAAAGAAAAATGTGATCTAAGTTACGATTAGTAGGACAAAATAAGTAAACCTGAACAGTGACTTTAAGATTTCATACACACATAGGACACATAACTCAGTTTTATCTGCATCTATGGACTATAAAGCTCCCCTTAGGGAAAGTTCCTGTTAGGGACAGTTTCCTGGTTTTTTTCCCCTCCCCATTCTCTTGATAGGCTCGTTTTGTAAAATCCTCCAGGTCCCACCTACTGAGTTATGAAATTACCCACATCTTCATTGAGCTCTCCTTTTTTCCTCACTTATTTTCAACAAGCTCTCTCTAGTCTTATGTTACTCAAAGGTCAGGGCTAGGTGTACGGCTGCATCATCTAGGCCCTGCCCAAAGGTGCCCAGTCGAGGGGCAAATGAGGGAGAGCATCTACCTCAAATGCCAAAGGAAGGAGCACCTTTTATTATTCATCCTTTTAATGAGGGCATCTTTTTAAATTTGCACAAAGGGGCCATATGCATTAGCCATGGCTGTGACATGTACCTTATTCCTTTGACCTGTTGTACCTCTTCTTAGTTGCTTTTATCTGTCCCCCACGATATCCTACCTCCTTTATGAACACAGATATATTGCTGGGATGAAATCCTCAGAAGAGGAAGTAAATATGCTGTGGTTTATGTGCATTATGCTTATGCCTGTTAATATGAAAGATTTCATAGCTGAGGTAAAACTACATATGGCGACGGATAAGTGATAGTTCAGAATGATGTTCAAATCACCAATAAATTCAAAATACTCTAAAAGAAAGAAATTACTATTTAGATGAATAAGCATGCTTTCTCCCTCCACTTGTATTTACTATTTGGATAACTAGTGTATGCTAGATAGCACACACCTCCTCTGGTACCCAGGAGATAAAAAATTCTGGTTAATCTTGTCTTTTCCACAATATAGGTAAATGTAACCCACATACATTTCTCTCCTTTGGAATCTTTACAACTTCTAGTCTTTTTTGTAAATGTAATTTAGCATTGTCTTTCTGATGAAATGTCATAAGGTCTAAGTGCCACGAGAAAGACTGTGAGAAAGCACATACGGGAAGCTGTCAAATGACCGATTTCATCCATTTTGCTTGGTCTGTGCTATCTTTTAAAGTTGTTTTCCAGAAGAGTCAGCATTTTATAAAATATGATAGCTTGTGCTATCCACAATGCAATTATCAGATTATGTTGAAATTACTAGTCAATTATTGATCATTTTCAGAAAATTCAAGACAAAAATAGCAAAAGTGATTCCTTGGGAACACAGAAAAGGATTTCCTCAAAATTTCCTTAGGATCATATTATCTTATTTTATAGCTCATTATAGTAAGATTTTATTTTAATGCTTGAAAGTGGATATTCTTTTTTTACCAGAAAATACAACTTCAACAATTAAAAATATGCATGTGATTTATATTATCTTTCTGTTCTACCTCCAATTCTACCAATTCTATACCAAATAGGAAAAAAAAATTGGAATTTTGAGAAGTCTGAAATGATAAAAGAAAAGATTACTTAATAGCAGACTGTATTTTAACTGATATGCTTTTGCTTTTGGTTTATTGTTACAATAAAACAAGATCATATAAAGCATTACTTTTTAATGCTAGAAAAACAGGAGCAAAATAAATCAAGAAAATAATATCTCCACTTTATTTCTTGCTTTACAAACATTAAACTATATAAAAAATTAAAATGCTATTTTATATTCAACTGCTTCTAGTTTTTCATAGAAACTACACAATAGAAGAACAAACATGTTTCCTCTTAACAGTCAGCTGCATTAAGGCTAAGTCTATATGAGCAGAATTATTAGAATATTCAAGCAAATACTTAATAACTCAAGTAAAAAAGAACCACATTGGTTGTAACTATCAGACTATGTTAGACCATATTGAGGGAGAGGATTTTGATTTATTCATTTGCCTGCCTCAGTGCTTGGTTTTATTCTTTTAGTATAAAGCTAAAAAAAAAATAAAAATAAAAAGGAGAATTATCCTCTTGCTGACTCTGATTTCCTCCTCAGACTGATGAGTTGTAATGATGACATTCCATATCTGACTTAACAAATAAATGCGAACAGTTAATGTGAAAAGCAAGCACCGTGTCCTTTGGAGAAAAACTGCTTTGTCCAGAACAGTTTTTCTTCACATTAGGTCAGGGCCACTGGTGGCAGGCTCACTTAATTTTTATATTTAAAAATAAATATAAGTCTACCCAGGTGGGAAAAGTACATGCATTTTAATGTGGCAGGTAGTGGCTGTTCTACCCTGGATGTCTTCAATAAATTTGCCTAAAGTCGTGACTAACTCAGGGGGAATACAGAGTGAGCTGGATCATCTTCCAGAGACTGCATCACTGGTACTCTCTTGTTCCCTACCTTCCCACTCTTTTCGGCCAATGAGAGCTCAGAACAGGAGATGGGAAAGGGAGATAAAACTTATTGTATGATCCTTCCCTGCCAGGTCCCAGGTCAGCAGTGGCTGTGCTGCAGTCTTCTATCTAAGGCCACAGCTCCTGTTGGGTGACTGCTTTCCCAGGGTTACTTATGCTGGCAGTTTCCAGTAATGGCCCCTTCTCTGTGTAGGCCTTGGGGTGGTACCTAGATCTTAATCTGCAGATGCTTCACTTTCCCTTGTTCATCCACTTTATCCTGCCCATATCTTTGTAAAGAGGATCATTATTAAACGTCCTATTACCAATCACATTGTTAAAAAATTATGGTAAAAATACACAGAACATAAATTTACCACCTTAACAATTTTCCAAGTGTACAGTTCAGGAGTGTTATGTACATTCATAATGTTCTACGACCAGTCTCTACAACTCTTTTTAATCTTGCAAAACTGTTACCCATTAACAGCTCCCCATTTACTTATTCTCCCCATCCTCTGGAAATCAACCTTCTACTTTCTGTCCCTATGATTTTGACTATTCCAGGTACCTCATATAAGTGGAATCATATAGTATTTGTTTTCTGACTGGCTTATTTCACTTAGCATAAGGTCGTCAAGGTTCATTTTTGTTGTAGCAAATGCCAGAAGTTCCTTCCTTCTTAATGCTGCATAACATTCTATGGCATGTACATGTGCATGTACCACATTTTATGGATCCATTAATCTGCTGATGGACACGGGTTGCTTCTACCCTTTGCGTATTGTGAATAATGCTGCTATGAGCATGGGTGCACAAATATTTCTTCAAAATCTTGCCTTTAGTTCTTTTGAAATCTACCAAAGTAGAACTGCTAGATCATATGGCAGCCTTATTTTTAATTTTTCAAGGACCTCCATCCGGTCTTCCAGAGAAGACACTTTGCATTCCCACCACAGCACATAAGGCTTCTAATTTCTCCACATCCTCATCAACACTTGCTATTTTCTGTTTGTTGGATTGATAGTAGGTAACCTAACAGGTGTGAGGTGGTATACAATTGTGTTTTTGATTTGCATTTCCTTAACAACTATGATGTTAAGAATCTTTCCATGTGCTTGTCGGCCATTTGTATATCTTTTCTGGAGCCTTCATTATTCCTTTGAGAGGGTAATGTGCTGTGACAGATACAAACAGAATTGATATTCAGGTATATAAGAGAAATGATGGTTAATTTTTGCTTCATTCTCAAGTAAGACTGACCAAAATATGATTATATACAAGTAAGAGACATTTTTATTGAAGATTTAAAATATTTTGGGGATAAATATTATCATAAGCCTTTTGAGGGGGAGGCCACAGAGTCTCTTTGCAATCTATGCTCATCAATCCTTAAGAAGAGAACCAAAACACTATTTTCTGGATTAACTACCTGGAAGCAAGAGTTTTAGCAGATAATCTCTTAAAAAATATACATTTATTTATTTTTAGAGAGAGAGTGAGTGAGCACAAGCAGGGGGAGAGGGAGAGGATTTCAAGCAGACTCCATGAGCCTGAGGTGGGGCTCAGTCTCAGGATCCTAAGATCATGACCTGTGCCAAAACCAAGAGTCAGTCACTTAACCAATTGAGCCACCTAGGCGCCCTAGCAGATGATGTCTTAAGAACTCTTCAGGTTTTTTGTTCTTTGCTCACTTTGGGTTGATCATTACATAGCGTGTAGGTAAAGGAGTCAACCCAGAAATGCTTAATGAAATGTGAGAAGAATCAGTACAATGTCCCTGCCAAATTCTTCCTGGTTGAATAAATTTATATAAAACAAACTCTATGCTCATTGATTCAGGCCATGAAGTTGGGGGAAGGTGGTGGTGGAGGAGGAATGAGAGACAAGTAGTAGTATTGGTGATGACCTTTTATCACCATACAAAATAAGTTCACTTGGAGTGTCTGATCTTGGAAAGAAAATAATGAAAATAACAAAAGCTGAAAAGATTTGCTTGGAAATGGAATGACATCAAGACAAAGGTTTATCAGGTGGTGGTATAAACATTACAAAAAAGAAATCATACACTTTTATTAGGCTAAATTCAAATTAAAAATAGTATTGCATGTATTTGGCAGAACAAAGTGATCTTCTTTGATTTTGACATAAATGGGAAACAGTAATCTATATATACTATATTGAGATTTCAAATGGCTTTAAATAGGTTCATTATCAATATGTTTAAAACCTTTAAAAATGAGCTCTTCACATCTAACTGAAATGCTTAGGTATTTAGATTGAGTAATATCTACTTCAACAAATTGAAGCATGCAATATGTTTTGAATAATTGTTAATTTATGCTAAGGTAACAACTGTGTAATATAACTGAAATCTATGTTAACAGAAGATAAGGAAATCCCTTCTAGCTATTTCTACTACAAACAGCAGGCTGCAATTTTCACCCTTCTTCCTTGTGTAAAATATGACTTTGGAGGCTTGTGAAAGCATGTGCTGTTAATTTCTGAAAATCAATAATTAGCACTTCTCAACAGTATGCAATAAAAATAACACAAAGACGAGAAAAAACACATCTCACATAAATGACACACATTCCACTTTGACTAGCTGCATTATTTATGCTTTTCTAGTGGACGATTGATGACCATGGACCAGCTAAGGACTGCAGTAATTATAGGGAGAAAAGATAAACCTAAATTAAAGATTTATTCACTAATCAAAATTAAATGTGTGTCATTAATTTTCTTGATACTAATTTCTATATAGAAACTTCATTCACTGATTCTTTGCAATGCAAGCCTTATCGCTGGAGATGAGGAACACATCACAGACACAGCTTAATCTATACTCTTGTTAGTTTTAGGGATCATAATATTCTTCTTGCTCCCCAAATGATTCTTTAAGCTTAAAAGAAAACCTAATGTGTGTTTCCACTCCCATAATTTCAAATGTAGGGGTTTTCTTTCTCTTTTAGTATTTTCCTTTCAATTTTAATTCAGCTTTTGAATTTGCTAACATTTTAAACGTTAAAATGGTTTTAAGAAATCTTTATCAGCCATTTTGTTGATCATTTGTTGCAATTCATGTCTCAGAATAAATGCCCAGGAGAAAAACCCTGAACATTTCCCATATGAAGACAATTAGGCATCATGGCCCTTGTAAATGGACAACAGTGTGCTACAACCTACTCAAGCAATCCACAAGTGGGGCGTTGGTATGTCTTGTCAGATAGAAGAAATGAGTCAGAAATGGGGGAAGGAAAAGACATGGGATAATAAACTCACAGAAAGAATAAGCAATGACCAAAGGCCATCATTGCTGTCACTACAAACACCTTCATTTACACCATCAGGAGGAAAAGTGGGTTAATTTTTTCCTTATAAATTTTATGAGTTCATCTTTTAGGAAAGCCAGCATTGCAGCTGTTTTGGATAAAGACACATCTGTCTTGTTGGCTCTTGACAGCCTTATCATGTCAGGTTTCTGTAGTAGCAGGAATGGTTCAGCAAAAAAAAAAAAAAAAATAATAAATAAATAAAGTGAAAACTGAAGGAATTTATTCTACTTCTTTTGGGCATATTCTCACTATAGCAGATCCAAAGAAATGTTTTGGTATCCCTGTCATATCAAAGAAAGAGATAAGTGAAGAAAATACAATCTAAGAATACCAAGAAATATTAGTAAAAAAAAGCAGACTACAAATACCACACTTTTGGGGATACCTGGGTGGCTCAGTAGTTGAGCGGCTGCCTTCAGCTCAGGGTTAGATGCTGGGGTCCTGGGATCGAGTGCCACACTGGGCTCCCCATGGGGAGCATGCTTCTCTCTCTGTCTATGTCTCTGCCTCTCTCTGTGTCTCTCATGGATAAATAAAATGTTTTTAAAAAAATACTACACTTTTGCAGTATTATAATTTAGTATTTACTGTTTTAGTATTTCCAGCATAGATGAATGTGTATATATGCACAAATAAATAAATATTGCATGGCCCAAATGTTCTTTTTAAAAAAAAAATTTATTTATTTATTTATTCATAGACACACAGAGAGAGAGGGGCAGAGACACAGACAGAGGGAGAAGCAGGCTCCACGCAGGGAGCCCGATGTGGGACTCGATCCTGGGTCTCCAGGATCACACCCCAGGCTGCAGGCGGCACCAAACCGCTGTGCCACCAGGGCTGCCCTGCATGGCCCAAATGTTCTAATAGTTTGCACAGAAAAACAGCCTTTTATGTTAGGCTTGTGTTGATACCTCTCACTGTGGAAGAGAAATCGTTTAAGTCCTTTTTCAGTTTGGCAGTGTTGACTGTACATATGATGTATATATGGTATGTGTATATATCATGTACATATGGTATGTGTATACATCATATGTACATGTGATGTAGAGAAATGAATTATTAAAACAAAAGTTCTTCCAAGATACTTCATTTAATTATGCTCTTCGATAATAATAACCAATGTCTGTGTAGTGCTTTATGGTTTACAAAGTACCTTCCCATCTTTTATCACATGTTTCTCAAATCAGATCTATGAGTTAGGTATCAATTCTGTTATCATTTTATGTACCAGGGTATATAAAAGTTAAGTGACTCACTTAATATTACTCAAATTGTAATGACCGGCTATGATAAAACCTATTATCTGGTTCCCAACTTTCTATCATCTTTTATTGCCTACTGCATGCCATATAATCATACTTTAAGGCAGATAGGTTTGAGTAATTATATCCATGATTCTAAGAGTGATCAATTTTAGAACAGTTTTAGAATGAAATGTTTTTCACTCATTATAAGAGTATAGTAAAGAAAAAAAAATCTGTGACATTTAATTTGTAATCTCTACTAACCAACTAACTAACCAAGTGAGTGGAGGGTCAGAAAGAGAGAGAGAATCTTAACCAGACTCCACAACCAGCGCTGAGCCTGACACGTGCCTGGATCATACAACCCTGTGATCATGACCTGAGCTGAAATCAAGAGTCAGATGCTTAATCAACTGAGCCACCCAGGCACAGTACTGAGAAAGATTTCTCAGAGCCATCTTAAAATTTCCTGTATAATTCCTGGAAGTTTTACAGAGTCAAGAGTTTTAAGAAATTCAAAAGTACAAACAAAATAGAAAAACCTTACAAGTTAAATTAGTAAAATGGGAATACACATCAGGTGTCCCTCATTTTTAAGAATCATTTTGAAAGTAAGAAGAATGTCATCCCTAAAACTAGTATGTATTAGTAAATACTGTTCTTTATAAATTCCTAGAATGTAATGGGACTAAAGTAACCCTGACTTGAGAACCAGAAGACCTCACCTAAATCTGACTTGGATGCTACATAGATTGTGTCTTTGGAAAAATCATTTAATAAGAGCCTAGATTAATGGTTTTTAACCATTAATGTATGGATAATGTATGGGGATGTATGTGAAATGCCTGGAAAGGTTTTCGTTTTTGTTTTTCTTTTTTTTTTTTTTTCCGTTTTTGTTTTTCAAAATAAACCTGCCTTGAACTCTAATGCCTGGATGTCCTGAGATGCCCATGGGATGGGAAATGGGACAGTGGATAGGGAGTTAGACAGGGTTAGATGAATAGGGTAGGTGTGTTTGAGAATAGTTGAGGGGTTGGGGATATAGTAGAAATTAGAGTTAAAAATCTGAAACTAGGTGAGAGGTACATGGCAGTTCATCACACAATTCTCTCTACCTTTACAGGAACTGGAGAAAAGCTTTCCAGATCTTTTATATGCCTTTAGTAGACAGTGCTTCTTAAACTTCAATGGCTCAGACAAGTCACTGGGAATCTCCTTAAGTGCATGTTCTGATTTAGTAAGTTGGGAAGGCCTGAGAATCTGAAGTTCTCACAAGTTCCCAGGTGATGGGGATACTGTTGGATTATGGACTACACTTGAGTGGACAGGAGTTAGAATACCATGGGACCAGATAATTACCAACTAGAATATTCTATTTCCTCAGCAGGTCAGAGGATGGAGTTTCTCAGCCATCATTTGGTAAGTAAAAAAACAAAGCAAATCACATCATTTTTATTAATATGTAAAAATGGTAAGAAAGAATATTCATTACTAGGCTTAAAATTACTGTTCAAATAGTCAGTTGAGCTCATCTATGAAATAATGTGTCTAGAAGATTATGATATAAGCCAAGACTTAAGACAACTTAAATAATATCTAATATCCAACAGATCTAGTGTTTACATATTAAGAAGAGCTTTGTACCAGAACTGTTCTGTCATGTTTCTGCCCAGAGGCTGTCATGATAAAGTTTATTATCAGTTACTGCTTTACAAGTATAAAATAAGTTAAGCTGTCATATTTTTCTCAGGCAAAGATCCTAAGCTGTCAAAGAATGTCAATTTTAAATCTGACATAGAGAAGAAAATTATCTGTTATTCTGACCTCTAATTTCTTGACATTTTAATGCCATAATTGCTGTGGTTAGTGCTGCTTCATGATTTCACCTGTCAAGGAAGAATGAATCAATAACCTTAAGCCATTTCTCAAATTTTAGCACTAACTTTCAAAATTCAAAGTTATAGGCAGATTGTGGGATATGTGTTGTGTTTATATATATAGATAGATAGACAGATTTTACAAAAGGGATATATATCAATATTCATATATTAAATATTTATTGTTTAAATCAGTGTTTATTTTTAAAAAAATTTTTAAAAAAAGATTTTATTTATTTATTCATGAGAGACAGAGAGAGAGAGAGAGAGGCAGAGACACAGGCAGAGGGAGAAGCAGGTTCCCTGCAGGGAGTCCGATGTGGGACTCGATCCCAGGTCTCCAGGATCATGCCCTGGGCAGAAAGCAGGCGCTAAACCATGGAGCCACCCAGGCATCCCCTAAATCCATGTTTAATTTAAGCATCAAAAAAATTATCTCCCTTAGGCCAGTTGGACTTTAGTATAAGATAACCACAGCCTTCCTTTGGTTTTATTTATGTGAAATGTAATGTAGTATTTAAAAAATACAAAGACAAACGTTATTGAATAAAAGAAATGCACCAAACTGGTAAGAGGGTTAATGTTTTGAACACTGCCTTTCCCAAGAGTTTATGTCCAACCATTTAGGTAGGTATTAACTTTCTCAAGGCATGGTATCATGGTGCAGACTGCTGGTATCTCAACATTGATGTTTTCATAAAAGATGTGGTGCCTCCCAGAGGGCCCTCCTCACAAGGGAAATGTATATGTAAGGGGATATAAATGGCTACCAAATAACGAATATACTGCACTTCATTCCCCTTAGCTACAGAGTTCTTTGGGTGACCATAGATGCTAAGCACTTTTCAGGTTGGCAAACATTGTCATGTATTATTCCTCCTTTGTGAAGACAGCAATTGAAGAGGGAGATCAAGTCTTGGCCAGCATTAGACAGTTCACGAAGAACTCACAGATTTTAGGGGGGTTCTCATCTGTTGCAGGTTCTTAAACGATACTGTAGTACATTTTTGGGATTATATTAGGTTTTGTGGAATAGAGGAGATAGGGGTGGGGAGTGAGGAGAACAGCTAACTCATAGCCCTTGATATCCATTAATCTGCTATGGCTACGACATAATAAGCAGTTCCCTTAGTGGTCTTAAGGAGATAAAGTATCTTCCTGAGCAGTCTTGAGTGGATGCAAGTCCACAGGGTCAGAGCAAATTTCTCTCTCTCTGCTGGTGTATGGTTGGGCCTCTGCTGGCTGGGAGAAGGAAGGTAACAGTGTTCTAGGTATGTGCTCCCTTAGCAAGTATTCTTGAGAACTGATGTCAGAGTTTTTGGGTCAGGAAAGTCCTATAATTTGATGATTAAGGCCCATACATAGTCCCTCCACACACATACTGTCCAAAGCAACAGTGTGATTTTTTAATAGAAGCTGGTATTTTTATAGAATTCAAATAATAAATACTATATCCACATAAAGTTACAATTCTAATTCCATTTTTTATTCCCACTTATCATTTTACTTACTCTCTCTTTTTTTTACTCTCATTTAAATATGAAAAATCTGCTATTTTTCTGTCAATTTTAATGCTGTCATGCACTTTTCTTACATTCAATATGCTTAAAATAGTTTATTTTGCCCGACAGGATTAACTTGGACAGATCTCTATAATGGATAAAATGTATGATAAGATAATTCAGGAGGAAAAAGGTTTATGGCATTTAAAAATAAAAAATCAACTTGGAGATGGTCTTGGAATAAAAGGATACACTACTCCAATTATATTTTTCTGATTCTACAGGTATTGGTTCTAAAAGAAGAATATAATTTTTAAGGTGTTTACAGAACTGGGCAAAGATGTAATGTGAAAAAATAAGTAAGCTCAGAATTACCTCCTATAAAATAATTTGATTACAGGGAGTAAGAAATCAGGGGAGTATAATGGTTTGCAGAGAAAATCCCCTTCTTTCACCACAGAATTTCCTAATATCTGGCTTCTCTCACTCATTCATTCTCTGTCTTTATTCCCTTCTCCCACCTTCAAGCACTAATTCATTTCTTCCCACATACAATGTGATATAACCCTTTACCTAATAACATTTTTACAATGTGTTCTCTGAATATTTAGCCCTAAGGGTCCAAGAGCACCAATCACGAGCCTCTTCCCTCTCCTCTTCTCTGCTTGAAGCCATACAAATGGAGCCAGTTTTGGTAGAGGTATGTAAGAAATAGCTTTATGGAAGCAAATTTTTCTTAGAGAGCTCTATTTCCCAAATCTACAAGTTTTCCACCTCTAAAATTAAAAGTAAAAAAATAAAACAAGCATTCCACTGATGGGAAATGTAGCCATGATTGCTTGTTTTGCACACAGCAGATGGCCACTATTGGGCGGAATGGAGGCTGGGATGTGGCTTCCTGGCAGCAACGCTCACCCAGCAGCTGTTGCTCCTTTACTCTTTCACCTATCTGAAGTCATTTTGTGCAGTGTGGAGGTGATTTAAATAATATTTTATATGAATACTTTCACTAAAAATACTTATGCACATACTAGAGCACCTAATTCCCAACTGTTAGCTATAAACTTTCAGGATAAGAATGTACAGGAATAAAAATACTCTACACTCATCTATTTCATTGATGTGTTTTGGAGAACATTCTGGAATAAAATACTATATGCTCAACTATTTTATCAATGCTTTTTTTTGAGCATTCTGTCTAGAAGTCTGTAATTTTGCATTTATTAAGAAAATACATACTGGCAGCTTATTTTAATGTGAATGATTCTTATTCAAATATTCAACTAGGTTTTCATTAATAACACACACAGGGCATTAAGCATTTTAATGAAGATGCTGAAATAAAACAAGTAAATGAAGGATACTGAAGTGCATTATCTGTGTCTACAATTCAAAAAAGAACACAGTGGTCTCATTACTTGGTTTTGAGATACAACATTCATTTTCCAACATTTGTTAAAAACCTGAGATTCATGTTTTATAAAAATTTATGCTGAAAAGAAATTTATACAGAAAGAGATGGAAAGCCAAATTTGTGTCTCAGAGATGACAGAAATTTTTGGAATAATATGGGACTTAACACCTACCTCCCTGAGCACAGGATCAGTGATACTATCCAGGTTGACAGAGCCCTCATAGGTTAAGTAATGAAAAACATTCAGAGCACGGACTGCTTCTGGTCCTCGCTGTTTGTAGCCAAATATAAGGTCAATCCACTGATGCAGTTGGCAAGAAACAAATTCACTTTCCAGGGCCTGCAAGGAGTTAAAAAAGAAATAAGAGACCATACAAACTTAGCAAATCTCTCTTTTTCTTACTTTGAAATATTCTATACAAAGAAGTACAAATACTATGCTCTTTGCATTACTATATTTTTAATCTATGTATTAGATATCTTGTTCCTAGAAATGGCAAAATAATAAAACAATTAGACTATTAAAAACACAGGCCTGAATAAAAATTTACTTGCTCTAAAATGCTTAGCTTTCTTGTGGCTCCATTATGTATGGCATATGTTTTTAAAAATTAAATAGATTTCTTAAAAAAAAAAACACGTTTAAAAGAAAAATAATTTGAAGTACCTGTCTTAATTTTACAAAAATTTCATTTTTCTATTCCTTATAAAAGATTTTATCTGTTTCTTTTTTTTTATTTTTTTTTTTATGATAGTCACAGAGAGAGAGAGAGGCAGAGACATAGGCAGAGGGAGAAGCAGGCTCCACGCACCGGGAGCCCGACGTGGGATTCGATCCTGGGTCTCCAGGATCGCGCCCTGGGCCAAAGGCAGGTGCCAAACCACTGCACCACCCAGGGATCCCAGATTTTATCTGTTTCTTTGAGAGAGAGAGAGAGAGAGAGCAAGCATGAGCGGGAGAAGACACAGAGGAAGAGGGAGAAGCAGACTCCCTGCTGAGCAGGGAGCCCCATGCAGGGCTGGATCCCAGAACCCTGAGATCATGACCCGAGCCCAAGCAGATGCTTAACTGACTGAGCCACCCAGGTGCCCCTTCATTTCTCATTTTTAAACATTAGTTTAAAATGAAACCATTTCATTAGAAACTTTGATATATGCTTATTTTCCTGCCTCACATCTTCAAATTTGCTTCTAACACTACTAAAATGGGATGCCTTCCTTTGGCTACAAATGAATTCTTGCTTTTATATAGTCTAGGAATCACTGGGCAATTTTAGATGTTTGCTAGCTAGTAGGAAATGAATGCAAATTAGTAATAGTCAATGAGCTTACTAAGCTTTCATAAAGAGAAAAAAAAAAAAAAAAAAGGCCTTTTCATTTCCTAAGAAGCCATCATAAGCTTCCTGGAGGTATCCTGACTTGTAGGCACAGGGTTCTGTTCATACCTGACGTGAGCAGTGCCAATCACTGTGTGGTTCTCTATGCCTCTCACTTACCATATCCACTTGTCATCAATTTCTTATTGATTTTAAGAGCACACTGATTTCAGCAACATGAACAAAAACTGTAGACCTAGCTTCTTAAATTTCAACTAAGTGTAGCCATATTAAACAATTTTCTAAATTACAGCTGTAACTAGATATGTGAATGAAGTCATTCTCTGACTTCATGACCCTGATTTCTAAGGTGTTGACACCAATTTGGAATTCACTTAATTAATAAATAATTCTAAAATTAGCTCTCTGAGAATTCCATTTAATTTTTTTAATCTATAAAATATCTGAATACTTTTTAACTTTTCCTGTGATCACATTTTACTAGTTACTTTATTCCCCTCAACCTCTTCTTAATTTCTTTCTTTCAAAAGTTTTGGTATTTTACTTATACCAATTATTGTGACTGTTTCTCATTCAGAAATATAAACAATTAGACTTTATTAAAGGATAGTTTCTGTACCAAAACGAAAAAGAATTTATATATTCTGTATCTTAGTGGTATTGACATAATAGTTCAGATCAGAATACAGGGAAGGAGATTAAAAATTCTGTATTGGTTATGTCAATAATGTTGGTTTGGTCGATGTGTATAAATGATTCTGTAAGTGCAGTGTAACTAGTTAATAAAGAAAAAAGTCAGTCTAGTTATTTTTCAGTGCCTTGTACAATAAGGGATAAAAACCAAAAGGGATCCCTGGGTGGCACAGCGGTTTGGCACCTGCCTTTGGCCCAGGGCGCCATCCTGGAGACCCGGGATCGAATCCCACATTGGGCTCCCGGTGCATGGAGCCTGCTTCTCCCTCTGCCTGTGTCTCTGCCTCTCTCTCTCTCTCTGTGTGACTATCATAAATAAATAAAAAATTAAAAAAAAAAACAAAAACAAAAGATTGGGGGGAGGGGCAAGATGGCAGAAGAGCAGGGTCTCCAAATCACCTGTCCCCACCAAATTACCTAGAAAACCTTCAAATTTTCCTGAAAATCTATGAATTCGGCCTGAGAATTAAAGAGAGAACCCCTGGAATGCTACAGTGAGAAGAGTTCGCGCTTCTCTCAAGGTAGGAAGACGGGGAAAAAGAAATAAAGACACAAAAGGCCTCCAAGGGGGAGGGGCCCCGCGAGGAGCCGGGCTGAGGCCGGGGCGAGTGTCCCCAGGACAGGAGAGCCCCGTCCCGGAGACGCAGGAGCTGCACCGACCTTCCCGGGCGGAAAGGGGCTCGCGGGGAGCTGGAGCAGGACCCAGGAGGGCGGGGATGCCCTCGGGTTCCCTGGGACATAACAGACACCTGCGCGCCCAGGAGAGTGCGCCGAGCTCCCTAAGGGCTGCAGCGCGCACGGCGGGACCCGGAGCAGCTCGGGGGGCTCGGGGGCGGCTCTGCGGAGGGGGCTGCGGGGCGGGAGCAGCTCGGGGGGCTCGGGGGCGGCTCCGCGGAGGGGGCTGCGGGGCGGGAGCAGCTCGGGGGGCTCGGGGGCAGAAGCGCGAATCCACCAGCGCAGGCCCCGGACCACAGGGCGCCGGGACACAGCCCAGGATCCGGCCTCCCCCCGGGACAGGCAGAGGCCGGGAGGGCCCAGGAGAGCGAGGACGCTCCTGCCCGGATCTGAGCAGATCAGCGGCCCCGCCCCGGAGCCTCCAGGCCCTGCAGACGGAGAGCTCCAGAGCTACTGCGGGGACTGACTCCAGGGCTGCAGAGCTGGCCCCGCCACTGGGGCTGTTGCTCCTGGGGCCTCACGGGGTAAACAACCCCCACTGAGCCCTGCACCAGGCAGGGGCACAGCAGCTCCCCCAACTGCTAACACCTGAAAATCAGCACAGCAGGCCCCTCCCCCAGAACACCAGCTAGACGGACAAGTTCCAGGGGAAGTAAAGGGACTTATAGTCCTTGTATAGTCCTTATACAGAATCAGAAGATACTCCCCCGTGTTTTTTTGTTTGTTTGTTTGTTTCGTTTTGTTTTGCTTTTTGATTTGTTTCCTTCCCCCACCTTTTTTTCCTTTCTTTCTTTTTCTTTCTCTTTTTCTCCTTTTTCTTTTTTTCTTCCTTTTTTCTTTTTCTCTTTTCTTTCCTTCTTTCTCTCCTCTCTTTTTCTCCTTTTCCCAATACAACTTGTTTTTGGCCACTCTGCACTGAGCAAAATGACTAGAAGGAAAACCTCACCTCAAAAGAAAGAATCAGAAACAGTCCTCTCTCCCACAGAGTTACAAAATCTGGATTACAATTCAATGTCAGAAAGCCAATTCAGAAGCACTATTATACAGCTACTGGTGGCTCTAGAAAAAAGCATAAAGGACTCAAGAGACTTCATGACTGCAGAATTTAGAGCTAATCAGGCAGAAATTAAAAATCAATTGAATGAGATGCAATCCAAACTAGAAGTCCTAACGACGAGGGTTAACGAGGTGGAAGAACGAATGAGTGACACAGAAGACAAGTTGATGGCAAAGAGGGAAACTGAGGAAAAAAGAGACAGACAATTAAAAGACCATGAAGACAGATTAAGGGAAATAAACGACGGCCTGAGAAAGAAAAACCTACGTTTAATTGGTGTTCCCAAGGGCGCCAAAAGGGCCAGAGGGCCAGAATATGTATTTGAACAAATCCTAGCTGAAAACTTTCCTAATCTGGGAAGGGAAACAGGCATTCAGATCCAGGAAATAGAGATATCCCCCCCTAAAATCAATAAAAACCGTTCAACACCTCGACATTTAATAGTGAAGCTTGCAAATTCCAAAGATAAAGAGAAGATCCTTAAAGCAGCAAGAAACAAGAAATCCCTGACTTTTATGGGGAGGAGTATTAGGATAACAGCAGACCTCTCCACTGAGACATGGCAGACCAGAAAGGGCTGGCAGGATATATTCAGGGTCCTAAATGAGAAGAACATGCAACCAAGAATACTTTATCCAGCAAGGCTCTCATTCAAAATGGAAGGAGAGATAAAGAGCTTCCAAGACAGGCAGGAACTGAAAGAATATGTGACCTCCAAACCAGCTCTGCAAGAAATTTTAAGGGGAACTCTTAAAATTCCCCTTTAAGAAGAAGTTCAGTGGAACAATCCACAAAAACAAGGACTGAATAGATATCATGATGACACTAAACTCATATCTCTCAGTAGTTACTCTGAATGTGAACGGGCTTAATGACCCCATCAAAAGGCGCAGGGTTTCAGACTGGATAAAAAAGCAGGACCCATCTATTTGCTGTCTACAAGAGACTCATTTTAGACAGAAGGACACCTACAGCCTGAAAATAAAAGGTTGGAGAACCATTCACCATTCGAATGGTCCTCAAAAGAAAGCAGGGGTAGCCATCCTTATATCAGATAAACTAAAATTTACCCCGAAGATTGTAGTGAGAGATGAAGAGGGACACTATCTCATACTTAAAGGATCTATCCAACAAGAGGACTTAACAATCCTCAATATATATGCCCCGAATGTGGGAGCTGCCAAATATATAAATCAATTATTAACCAAAGTGAAGAAATACTTAGATAATAATACACTTATACTTGGTGACTTCAATCTAGCTCTTTCTATACTCGATAGGTCTTCTAAGCACAACATCTCCAAAGAAACAGGAGCTTTAAATGATACACTGGACCAGATGGATTTCACAGATATCTACAGAACTTTACATCCAAACTCAACTGAATACACATTCTTCTCAAGTGCACATGGAACTTTCTCCAGAATAGACCACATACTGGGTCACAAATCGGGTCTGAACCGATACCAAAAGATTGGGATCGTCCCCTGCATATTCTCAGACCATAATGCCTTGAAATTAGAACTAAATCACAACAAGAAGTTTGGAAGGACCTCAAACACGTGGAGGTTAAGGACCATCCTGCTAAAAGATGAAAGGGTCAACCAGGAAATTAAGGAAGAATTAAAAAGATTCATGGAAACTAAGGAGAATGAAGATACAACCGTTCAAAATCTTTGGGATGCAGCAAAAGCAGTCCTAAGGGGGAAATACATCGCAATAAAATGCATCCATTCAAAAACTGGAAAGAACTCAAATACAAAAGCTAACCTTACACATAAAGGAGCTAGAGAAAAAACAGCAAATAGATCCTACACCCAGCAGAAGAAGAGAGTTAATAAAGATTTGAGCAGTACTCAATGAAATCGAGACCAGAAGAACTGTGGAACAGATCAACAGAACCAGGAGTTGGTTCTTTGAAAGAATTAATAAGATAGATAAACCATTAGCCAGCCTTATTAAAAAGAAGAGAGAGAAGACTCAAATTAATAAAATCATGAATGAGAAAGGAGAGATCACTACCAACACCAAGGAAATACAAACGATTTTAAAAACATATTATGAACAGCTATACGCCAATAAATTAGGCAATCTAGGAGAAATGGACGCATTCCTGGAAAGCCACAAACTACCAAAACTGGAACAGGAAGAAATAGAAAACCTGAACAGGCCAGTAACCAGGGAGGAAATTGAAGCAGTCATCAAAAACCTCCCAAGACACAGGAGTCCAGGGCCAGATGGCTTTCCAGGGGAATTCTAGCAAACGTTTAAAGAAGAAACCATACCTATTCTACTAAAGCTGTTTGGAAAGATAGAAAGAGATGGAGTACTTTCAAATTCTTTCTATGAGGCCAGCATCACCTTAATTCCAAAACCAGACAAAGACCCCACCAAAAAGGAGAATTACAGACCAATATCCCTGATGAACATGGATGCAAAAATTCTCAACAAGATACTGGCCAATAGGATCCAACAATACATTAAGAAAATTATTCACCATGACCAAGTAGGATTTATCCCTGGGACCCAAGGCTGGTTCAACACCCGTAAAACAATCAATGTGATTCATCATATCAGCAAGAGAAAAACCAAGAACCATATGATCCTCTCATTGGATGCAGAGAAAGCATTTGACAAAATACAGCATCCATTTCTGATCAAAACTCTTCAGAGTGTAGGGTTAGAGGGAAGATTCCTCAACATCTTAAAAGCCATCTACGAAAAGCCCACAGCAAATATCATTCTCAATGAGGAAGCACTGGGAGCCTTTCCCCTAAGATCAGGAACAAGACAGGGATGTCCACTCTCACCAATGCTATTCAACATAGTACTGGAAGTCCTAGCCTCAGCAATCAGACAACAAAAAGACATTAAAGGCATTCAAATTGGCAAAGAAGAAGTCAAACTCTCCCTCTTCGCCGATGACATGATACTCTACATAGAAAACCCAAGAGCCTCCACCCCAAGATTGCTAGAACTCATACAGCAATTTGGCAGTGTGGCAGGATACAAAATCAATGCCCAGAAATCAGTGGCATTTCTATACACTAACAATGAGACTTAAAAAAGAGAAATTAAGGAGTCAATCCCATTTACAATTGCAGCCAAAAGCATAAGATACGTAGGAATAAACCTCACCAAAGAGGTAAAGGATCTATACCCTAAAAACTATAGAACTCTTCTGAAAGAAATTGAGAAAGACACAAAGAGATTGAAAACTATTCCATGCTCATGGATTGGCAGAATTAATATTGTGAAAATGTCAGTGTTACCCAGGGCAATATACACATTTAATGCAATCCCTATCAAAATACCATGGACTTTCTTCAGAGAGTTAGAACAAATTATTTTAAGATTTGTGTGGAATCAGAAAAGACCCCGAATAGCCAGGGGAATTTTAAAAAAGAAAACCATATCTGGGGGCATCACAATGCCAGATTTCAGGTTGTACTACAAAGCTGTGGTCATCAAGACAGTGTGGTACTGGCACAAAAACAGACACATAGATCAGTGGAACAGAATAGAGAATCCAGAAGTAGACCCTCAACTTTATGGTCAACTAATATTCGATAAAGGAGGAAAGACTATCCACTGGAAGAAAGACAGTCTCTTCAATAAATGGTGCGGGAAAATTGGACATCCACATGCAGAAGAATGAAACTAGACCACTCTCTTTCACCAGACACAAAGATAAACTCAAATGGATGAAAGATCTAAATGTGAGACAAGATTCCATCAAACTCCTACAGGAGAACACAGGCAACACCCTTTTTGAACTCAGCCACAGTAACTTCTTGCAAGATACATCCACGAAGGCAAAAGAAACAAAAGCAAAAATGAACTATTGGGACTTCATCAAGATAAGAAGCTTTTGCACAGCAAAGGATACAGTCAACAAAACTAAAAGACAACCTACAGAATGGGAGAAGATATTCGCAAATGACGTATCAGATAAAGGGCTAGTTTCCAAGATCTATAAAGAACTTATTAAACTCAACACCAAAGAAACAAACAATCCAATCATGAAATGGGCAAAAGACATGAAGAGAAATCTCACAGAGGAAGACATAGACATGGCCAACATGCACATGAGAAAATGCTCTGCATCACTTGCCATCAGGGAAATACAAATCAAAACCACAATGAGATCCCACCTCACACCAGTGAGAATGGGGCAAATTAACAAGGCAGGAAACAACAAATGTTGGAGAGGATGTGGAGAAAAGGGAACCCTCTTACACTGTTGGTGGGAATGTGAACTGGTGCAGCCACTCTGGAAAACTGTGTGGAGGTTCCTCAAAGAGTTAAAAATAGACCTGCCCTATGACCCAGCAATTGCACTGTTGGGGATTTACCCCAAAGATACAGATGCAATGAAACGCCGGGACACCTGCACCCCGATGTTTATAGCAGCAATGGCCACGATAGCCAAACTGTGGAAGGAGCCTCGGTGTCCAACGAAAGATGAATGGATAAAGAAGATGTGGTTTATGTATACAATGGGATATTACTCAGCTATTAGAAATGACAAATACCCACCATTTGCTTCAACGTGGATGGAACTGGAGGGTATTATGCTGAGTGAAGTAAGTCAGTCGGAGAAGGACAAACATTATATGTTCTCATTCATTTGGGGAATATAAATAATAGTGGAAGGGAATCTAAGGGAAGGGGGAAGAAATGTGTGGGAAATATCAGAAAGGGAGACAGAACGTAAAGACTCCTAACTCTGGGAAACGAACTAGGGGTGGTAGAAGGGGAGGAGGGCGGGGGGTGGGAGTGAATGGGTGACGGGCACTGGGGGTTATTCTGTATGTTGGTAAATTGAACACCAATAAAAAATAAATAAAAAAAAAAGAATTAAAAAAAAAAGAAAAAAAAAACCCAAAAGATTATAGAGTACCTAATGTCCAAATGTATTCGTGGGAATTCAAAATAGTAGTGAAATCAGATATATTACATAAAGATTTTTAGGGGTGCCTGGTGGCTCAGTAAGTGGGGCTCAGTAAGTTTGGTTTTATTTTATTTTATTTTTTTTATTTTTATTTTTTAAATTTTTATTTATTTATGCTAGTCACACACACAGAGAGAGAGAGAGGCAGAGACACAGGCAGAGGGAGAAGCAGGCTCCATGCACCGGGAGCCTGACGTGGGATTCGATACCGGGTCTCCAGGATCGCGCCCTGGGCCAAAGGCAGGCGTGAAACCGCTGCGCCACCCAGGGATCCCAGTAAGTTTGGTTTTAGTTCAGGGCATGATCTCATGGGTCCTGGGTTCCAGCCCTGGGAGATGCTCCCTGCTGAAGCGGAGTCTGCTTGAAGATTCTATTCCTTTGCCCCTCCCCCTATTTGTGCAAGAATGCTTTTGCTCCCTCTCTCCCTTTTCTAAAATAAATAAATAAATCTTTAAAAAAATAAAGGAGGATTTTACCAACATCATCACATAATCAGTTTGCAGCAATCATTTCAAATAAATCTTATTGATATTACTACACATATTTGGAAAGGATTGATGAAATTTACTATTACTCTGTTAGAGTGAAATGATTATTGAATAAAATGCCTAATGCAGGTGTGAGAGGTGGAGGGAATCATGATTTTTGACTAATTTGAATTTAAAAATGGATTTGTTATCTTTATCTCCATCCTCTTTCATTTCTCTCCCCTACCAGAGGCAACATCTGTAACGTGGTTGATATTTCTCCTTTTGTTTGCATCTGTTTTTATAAAACATCACTCATTATTTGTGTATGTATTTTTTTTAATTTTTATTTATTTATGATAGTCACAGAGAGAGAAAGAGAGAGAGGCAGAGACACAGGCAGAGGGAGAAGCAGGCTCCATGCACCGGAAGCCCGATGTGGGATTCGATCCCGGGTCTCCAGGATCGTGCCCTGGGCCAAAGGCAGGCGCTAAACCGCTGCACCACCCAGGGATCCCTGTATGTATTTTTGATTCATAAAAATGGTATCGTTATCGATTTCATTTAGTTTCTTACTTTTTCCACCTAGCATTGCTTTTGAAGATCAGCCTACGTCGCTGTGTGTATAGGAAGTCCATTGCTTCTACTAACCACACAGAACTGCCCCCAGCAGTGAGCTCTAGACTGCCTCTAACTCCCTATGACAGAATGCTGTGATAAATGTCTTCTCTTGAATCTCTTTTTGGATCTTTGTGAGAATTTCTTTGGGACTTATAATCTGGAGTAGGACTGCTGTGTCACTGTAGTGGATGTGTACAATGACTCAGCAGTAATTAGTGCCCAGATGCTCTTTAGGATGGCTGCCCCTGTCTCCACTCCCTCCAGCAGTGCATAGGGTTCTATGTGTTCACATCCTCATCAACTCTTAGTATTATCCAGGTTTCTAATTTAGCCAGTGTAATAGGTATGAAACAATACCTCATTGTTTTAATTTGTCTTCCTCT
Source organism: Canis aureus (assembly GCF_053574225.1). Classification (NCBI taxonomy): domain Eukaryota; kingdom Metazoa; phylum Chordata; class Mammalia; order Carnivora; family Canidae; genus Canis; species Canis aureus. The sequence goes on from NC_135634.1 coordinate 5,855,127, forward strand.
GATTAATAAGGAATTTGACATCTTTTAAAATACGGCCTTTTGGGTTTCCTCCTCTGTAAATTTCTTGTTTACATCCTGTCTTTATGCTGTTACTTTGCAAAAGTTCTTTGTATGTTTTAGGTAATAGTTCCTTGTTGGTTTTAAACATTGCAAATGTATTCTTCCAAATGTCATGTGTCTATGAACTTTTTATCCATGTTGTTCTTTGTTGACCAGAAATTCCTAATTTTGAGCGAATCAGATATTTTTTTCTCTTTATTTTTTATACTCTCGGGATTTTGTTTTGAAATTACAAAGATGACTTTCTATAATTTTGATGTATTTACTTTTCATATATTGATCTTTAATCCATCTAGAGTCTACTTTTACTTGTGTAAGTGGTATTAAATAGGGATTTAGTATTGTTTTTGTTTATATAGTCGATTTTTCCAATACCATCTATTAAACAAATACAACGTTCCTTAGTGGTATATGATGCCACCTTTAGTGTGTGTATTTCTGAAACAAAGATATGAAATTGCTAGTGTTTACAGATATGATAATCTACCTAGAAAAAACAATACAATCAGCAACCAACATATTAGAACTAATAAAAGGGTTGCAAGGTCCCTCTTTCTTTTTGTCTTTATTCCCTCCCTGTTTCCTCCTTTCCTTTCCCTTTTATCTATCTATCTATCTATCTATCTATCTATCTATCTATTCATAATCCATCCATCTATCCATCCATTCATCCATCTGGATATGTGTGAGTCTCCAGGTGTTTCCACTCTTTTTATTTCATTTGTTACCCTAATTTACCCTAATTATCTTTATTTCTCATATATCTTTATATATGGTGGATGTATTCTTCTTTTTCAGTCACTGCAGCTATTTCTGATCCTTATTCTTCCCTATAACTTTTACAATAAATGCACATAGATACATCAAAATAATTGTGATTGGGATTCAATAAATTTTTGGATTTATTTGGGAAAATTGATATTAAGTTTTCCCATCCAGAGTCCCAGAATATCTCTTTACTTATATTGATTTTCTGTATGTATTTTATTAGAGTTAAAAATTAATATTTTCTCCATAAAGGATGTGAGAATTCTTGGTTAATACCCTGACTGTCTGTAAGTTTTGTTGCAATTATAACATTTCCAAAATTATGTTTCATATATGGTTACTGATGATGTAAAAAAAAAAAAAACACACTGATTTCTTCAAGCTGATTTTGTTTCTGGCAAGACTTATTAGCTATAACTGTAACTTCTTTATTTTTTCTTTATAGAATTGTTCTCAACTTTGATGATGACATTAAACAATAGTGTTATGATATGAAGCATCTGTCTTTTTTCTAATCTTAAATGATTATGAGTGTGTATATGTGTGCTACATCAATATTTTTTTATCAATATTAATCAATATTAATTTACATATATAATTATATGGGTTGTTAAATATTTTACTTAGAATTTTTGTATTTATACCTATACATGTAATGGCCCTATTTCTTTATCCTTTTTTCTCCCTTTAACAACTTTTGGAATCAAGATCACATTAGCCTCATGGATGGCTTGCCATGTTTTCTCCCACTACTTCCTAATAAAGGACTTTATTATCTCTTGAAAATTTGAGAATATGGCCTTAGATAACTTGGAGATGGAAGATTTTACACCATTTAAATTTCTTTAAGGCTTTTAAGTCTCTATTTCTTTTGTCTCAATTTCAACATTTTATATATTTTTCTCAGTATTTATTTCATTTCAGTTTAAAAAATTAGTTGTTTATAACATACTTTAATTCAATTGAAAAAATCTCTAAGTCAATAGTTATTTATTCTATCCTATTCTGTATGAGAGACAGTAGAGTGAATCAATTAATAATTAATTGTTTAAATAATTTTGCCTCAGGATTTTTGGGGAGGGGTCATAAAATTAAATGACAAAGAAACAGTAAGGGAGCAGATTCAACAGATAATGAATGTCTCATGGATTGTCTGTCTTGCTAGTCACTGTGCAGAGAGAAAAGAAAATCCACTTAGAACATATAAAAGCCAGTCCTGGTTTTGAATCAAATGTATACCTGATAATCGAATTTTAGATATCCCATCATGGAAGCATAAAGACCTATGTAAAGCTAAAGCCTGACACTGAGACTGAACTGTACTCTAAACAGTATCAATCTGTTACTAAATACATGTTACCTGCTTATTTGTTCTTTACAGAACTATGTTTTCTTATGCAATCCCATTTTGGACTCTGAAACAAGATTTTTTTTTTTTTTGAAACAAGATTTTATTGCAAATACTTACAATGGAAAAATATCAGGAAATACTTGATTCCTAAGCTATTAGGGTTATAATGGTCTTAATAGCTCTCTTTACCCTCTACTTCCATATCTAAAAGTAGAAGCAATTGCGTTAAGCCTAGGTAAACCAATTCCCAATCCATAATTCTACCCTGGGGATCTGGGAGGAAGGAAATAAAGAGTGAGATTTAAACCAGAGAGGATATCTCTTAGATGGATAATAGTTACCTAATTCTAATTTCCATATTGTCCCATGGGTATTAGATGCTAGAGAATTCTTTCTCCAGCAGGTTTAGGATAAAGCATCGCTGAACTTATGAAAAAGGAAACCAGGCTAGTGGAATTAACTCTGAGGATAAAATATTTATTTCTCCTGAAATCTTTTTATTTAAGAATACTGAATTTCCATCTCCTCTTCTTGACTAGAGAAAGAATATTTCCAAGCTTTTTCTCCTATTGCCTCAAAAATCTGCTTCTGATATTGAAAAAATTCTCTGAAGAGAGTTGCATACAGTCAAGTAGACCATCAGAAATCATAGTGTTCCTTCTTCTGTAGGGGGCTTAAATTATTCTATTCCTTGATTGCTTACTGGATGTATAATAAAGGAATATAACTCCATTCCCACTGGCCTCACTCTGGTCTTAGCTCTTATTGCTTTCCACATGGACAACTGCAATAGACCTCAACCTCTTTCTCTAATCCAACCCGTCTTGCATGCATCCTGCTCGGGGGGACAGACTTCTGAAACCATCATGCTCCTATTGTCATCATCTAGTTCACATCTTTGAAGGTTCCTCTCAGCAAAACACATGAGGGTAAACTTTACCTGACTCCTAAGGCCTTTTACAAACCTTGACCCCACCCTACCCCACCAGTTCCTCGGACTTCAGGATATACATCCTTGGCTCCAAGTAGCGCAGACAATTCACAGCCCAGACACAGAGCAGCCAGTACAACCTTTGAGCCTCTGTTGCTCCTTTCTCCTTATTTGAAAGTATTTCATCCTCCTGCTTCTTTTTCAGGTCTTAGCCATCCTTCTTACTCAAGTTCAATGTTTGCTTCCTGAGTTCTCCGGGTCACACTCTATGAATTCTTCTATGAATTTCTATGGCACTTGAAATCAGTACCCTCCTGTTTAATGGAGCAAGATAATGTATACACATTTACTTGTGAAAATCGATTTGTATATAAACTGGGAAGTGCTATACAAACAAATGGGGTTATTACCAATTAGCACTTGTTTCAAACCTGCAATACTGTATCTTCAATTAGAATGTAAGCGTTTCTAAGATAGGGAACATATCTAGTGCTTCTCTTCCATTTTTCTTTTTTTTTAAGATTTTATTTATTTATTTATTCATGAGAGACAGAGAGAGAGAGAGAGAGAGAGAGAGAGAGAGGCAGAGACACAGGCAGAGGGAGAAGCAGGCTCCATGCAGGGAGCCTGATGTGGGACTAGACCCTGGGTCTCCAGGATCACACCCTGAGCTGAAGGTGGTGCTAAACCGCTGAGCCACGCGGGCTGCCCTCTTCCATTTTTCATAGCTCCTAACCTAGTATTAGATACTAAATATTTAATAAATATTATTGGTTAATTAATTAAGCAATGGAAAAGATGTGTTGGTAACAAGAAATGTCAGGAATGGGAAAGAAGCTCATGTACTCAGTCAGTGAATATTGACGGACCATCTGCTATGCACTGACACTATTCTAGATTTTAGGATTAGAGCAGTAAATAAAAGAAACCAAAATCCCTGCTTTTCAGCATTGTAGTGGGGGGAGATCGATACAGCCCCAGATAGTAAGATACAGAAGGTGGTAAGTGCTAAAGAAAAGAGAAAGGTAGAAAAGAAAGTTAAGGAGTATGGATGGATGGCAAGTGGACTGCCATTTTGGAGTAGGTGGTCAGAGAAGGCTTCTTTGAGTTTGTGACAATTAAGGACCACAATAAGGAAGTGAAATATAAACACATCTAGGAGAAGAGGATTTCAAACAGCCTCATTCACTCATTCATTTATCCCTCATTCATTCAATACAGAACATCTGTTATGTGCCAGAGAGTTACTCTAGGCCCCAGAGATAATATGACAAACAAGACAAAAGCTCTCATCTCCAGGAGTATGTCCCCTTGGTTTTTGTTTTTTTTTAGTATGTCCCCTTGAAATGCAAATAAACAATGTGAAAATACTCTCATCTCTCTCAAGCTCCAAAGTACTGACCATCCACCCTATGCTAGAAACTAGCCTTGGAGGATATTCAGATGAATAAGGATTCCATGTCCTCACAAAGATCACAGTCCAGTAGAAGAGAAACATGTCAACTTGGGCTTTTCCTCCTCCAACTCTAAGCTGACCATAGGCACTAAAGGTCCTTATTACATTTCTAGCAGAAGTTACTAAATATAATGATGCATCTCTGCTGCTCTTTCCATCACCACTCTACAAATGCTTCCCCTACCATTTACTTGCCTCTATAAGACAGAGAAATCAGAGGGAAAATGATTACAGCTAGGAAGCAGCAGAGAAAGACTGTTTATTGGTTGGAACTTTATTATTTTTTCTCTCTCTTTAAAAAAAACATTACTTAAGTTCAACTTTGTTAACATAATAATGTATTATTAGTTTCAGGGGTAGAATTTAGTGATTCATCAATTGCATATAACATCCAGTGCTCATCACATCAGGTGCCCTCCTTCATGCCCATCAGCCAGTTACCTCATTCCCCCTCCCACCTCCCTTCCAGCAACCTCCAGTGTGTTCCCTAGAGTTAAGAATCTCTTACGTATTGCCTCTCTGTTTTTATCTTCTTTTGTTTTTCCTCCCCTTCTTAAATTCCACGTGAGTGAAATCATATAATATTTGTCTTTCTGTCTTATTGTGCTTAGCATGATACCCTCTAGTTCCATCCACATCCTTGTAAATGGCAGAATATCATTCTTTTTGATGGATGAGTATTATTCATTGATTAGCTTCTTACTACCTTCACTGCTACCACCCTGGTCCAAGCCCCCGTCACCTCTCACAAAACCTGCTAACAGATTCATGCCTGACTACACTGTGCCTCAACAGTTCATTTCCAACACTGCAGCCAGAATGATCTCTTCAAAATGGAAGATCATGGCTTGCTTCTGCTCAAAGCACTGTGACAACTCTCTATTTCACTCAGAGCAAAGATGCAAAGTGTTTACCATGGCCTTTCAGGCCATATGTGACCTGGCCTCATTGCTGCTCAGTCTTCTACTAGGCGCCCCCAACGCTCTCTGCCCTAGCTCCATGGCTTCCTTGGGAAGCAGATCCCTGCCATGGGGCATTTGCTCCAGATGGTCCTTCTGCTGCAGAAAGTCTTTCCACAAGACAGCCACTTGGTTCACTCTCTCATCTCCTTCCAGTCTAAAGCAAATATTACTTTCACGATGAGGGGATCCTGACTTTCTACCCTGTATTCCTGATCCCCTTATCTTTCACTACTTTATTCCGTAGTATTGATTATTTTATAACATGTTACATATTTTACTTATTTATTTTCTATTTTACGGTCTGTTTCCCTTTGATCAAAAGTAAGCTGTATGAGGGCAGGGATCTTTGTCTGTTTCACTCCAAACAGATAAAACAGCACCCAGAACATTCAGTAACTACCTGTTGAACGCATGGATCAGAGCATCTATCGGCATTTGCTGTGACTGATGTTTACTTGTCAATGTTCCTAACTGGAGTGTGACCTCCTGAGGGCCATTCACTGTGGTGCTCATGCTTGTGTTTTCAGAGCCCAGAGCAGTCGGAACTTTGTAACAGGCCCTCAATGAATAGGAGGAAAGAAGGAATTTCTTTACATTAGCTTTCTTCTGAGTGGGATCCATATCTAATTCTTCGTGTTTTCCATAATGCTTTACTCAGAGCTGGCTCAAAGATTTATGGAATAAACAAACCCCCAGTTTCAGAGATAAGGAGGACCTTGAAACTCTATGAGATTGGTTGTCCAAGTGTCACAGCTAACAGGTGGCAGAACAGGCAGTTAAACACAAAATACTTGAGTCTGCTATAAATTACTTCCACGAGTCTCATCTCCTGAAACTTCTTTTTAGAGCAGGGTGCTTTGTAGTATAAAAGCATACCTCAAATGCAAATTGTTATCTATCAGAAAGAGCCTTTTTCTTTCAAATATGAAAATCTTGCAAAGGATGTAATGCAGTAAAAGCAAACCACAATCAGTTCTGCTTTCTCTGCCTCGGGCACTGCGCTCTGCTCCACAGACGGAGAATGTTCTACATTTGGTCCAGGAGCACCTATGCTGGGCTGAGTGCCGGATGAGATTATCAGTGCACATCCGTGAAAGGCCTTTTTCTAAAACAAAGTTTAAAAAAGGGCAGATTATGATTGATGAACCCAGCATTAGGGTAATGTTATCAGAGATACTTTCTATTTCTGTCCTTTGTGGAGAGGTCAGATTCTAATCATGTTAGAAGTGAACACAGTGCTTTATTAATGTTTCATGAGTGAGTCGGTTATAATCAGCCTAGCTGGGTGTGGGTAAATTAAACCAATTTTTGATGTATGAACTCAATGCACTTAAAATTTATTTAAATGTCTATCCAACGTGTCCATATCGCTTTTCCAGGTTTTCTAATGAGACCAAATTTTGAGTTTCACAGTTCTTCAGTAAAACACAATCCTTGTCACTGTATTTACAAAGTATAAACAATGGTACTTAATTATATATATTATTTCCAACAACTAGAAAACCAATTAACTAAAAAAATTCATCTTTAAAAATCAAAGGACTCTCATTTTTTAAAAATCAGAGAAGGAAATTAGGTTGTAGACATACACAAGTTCCTACAAATCTATCAAAATACCTTTTCAGTTGCTGCCATGGGATAATAAAACTGATTTATAACCAATGGTATCATCCCTTTTTGTAAATTACTTTTGTCTTCTTTGCCTTGAATTTCTTAATGACAGCTTGAAAGAAGAAGGAAGGAATGCTCAAGGATACAGAATACTAATCCATACAAAGAGATGAACATTTTTGACCACTGTGAATGTTATTTCTTTGAGACATATGATATTTTCATTTTATACTTTAGGCTCATTACAAAGAACCCCTTCAAATAACGGAAGATAATCCCAGCACAAATTATAAATATTCTAGAGCACATTTTCTCTAAACCTATTTCCTAAGAACTAAATCCTGTGTGAGCTACTCAGCTGGTACAAAGTTAGAAACTTTTAACGTTACGAAACAATATAAAAGAATGAAGGCTGTACTCATGAAATTTGTGGAAAATTTAAACCTTTCTATATTTTCTGTTACTACTCAGGCTTTGTGTATTAGAGGCACATTCATTAAATAACTAAGGGAAAGAGAGATGTACATGATTGATTACATTTCCTAGTGTTAACACAGATGCCTGACATTATTTCTGCATGACATCAGGGTGATCCTTTCCCATCAGGATGACGGGAAAACTGACCAGAAGTTGAGGCAAAGGAAAGTATGATCAGGGTACTGAGAAGGACCACTGTGAGCTAAGAAAAGCAGTACAGGAGACACACAGCTACTTTTCATAAGATGTCCTTTGAGTGCTCTGCTGCCTAGCACTGTTCTCAGTGGCAGCACTCACCCACTGCCCCATTAGCTCTAATGCTCATGCAGCCTAGAATTGTGGCTCCAGATGCAGAACCTTGTTGATACCATGACAACTTTCCCTTCCTGTTCTGTAGGGTTCCTTCAAGGAAAAGACAGAGAAAGAAGACAGGAAGAATAAACACTTTGCAAGCCATCTATTCTGGGCCAGCAGGCACTTCCTACATATGGCCGATTTCACCTGGCATTGCATCCTGGTGCTGCAGAGAACCAAGACTGGGGCAGTTGGATTCTACCCAAATATACAGATTTTTGTGTAGAGCCTCTCACTCCGTGGAGCAGGGTTTTGTTAAAGTCCTACCTGACTCTTTAATGCCTAGAAGACAAGAGTGCCTTGCTTCTTTCATTTCTTCACAAAAACAAGTTGGAACTTGTTATTATAATAAAATGAAATATATAATATATAAAAACAATGTTATATGCCAATTACACCTCAATTAAAAAAAAGAGCTACAAATAAGTACTATGCATTTCTGAAAATGTTTTATGATATCTTCAGAAATGCACACATATTTATTCCTTATGTTTCTGTCAGTTATAAAACTTAATTCTTTTGAATATGTGAGAGCATATTTGAGGGACAGTTAATTTAACATATTATATGCGATCTTTATGGTTCTTAGTACGCTATAGGTACTTGGCTTAATGACACACTTGACTCGATAAAAATGTATTTACATTGATAGTAAACAGTGAGATTTACTTTATTTTTTAATTTTTTATTTTTTTAGTTATTTATGATAGTCACAGAGAGAGAGAGAGAGAGGGAGGCAGAGACACAGGCAGAGGGAGAAGCAGGCTCCATGCACCGGAGCCCAACGTGGGATTCGATCCCGGGTCTCCAGGATCACGCCCTGGGCCAAAGGCAGGCGCCAAACCGCTGCGCCACCCAGGGATCCCGAGATTTACTTTAAAGAAGAACTGCATTTTGTCTTAAAGTTTGTTCAGCAGCACTTAAGCTGACAGAAAGACAAGATATAAGAGGTATGTAAACAGAAGTCAGGTAATTAATTATGTTATCTGATAGTAAATGATTTCTTGTATTTTATTTATATGCAATAGAAGTACTCTGAATAATTATAAAGTAATTTCCCACTGAAAATTTGTATTTATGAATTTTATTTCTTTCTTAAAGTAACAGGGAAAATCTATTTTAGAGTTTAACTTGTCTTTAGAGTGTCAGAATCATTTCTCAGGCTGTATCGTTCAATGAACAGTCTGCTAAATTCTCTTAAGATCTAAATGATATGAAACCATTTGGTGAGAATCAAGTATTTCTAAGGAAAAGAGATTTTTAAAAATCTTATGTGGTGATCATATGAACAACTCAGATAACTTAAAACTCAATTATAAGTCTCAGTCAAAATTAGGTGTTTGGGGGTCATTCACGAATAGATATTAATAGTTTACAGATAACTATTCCTAAGTTCATTGTGGTATTTTGAAAACAGCATTAGTCTAATTGGCTTTGGTTCTCAAGTCGATCTATAAAGCCACATTAATTTAATTTTATTTTTTAAAAGATTTTATTGATTTATTTATTCATGAGAGACACACAGAGAGAAGCAGGGACATAGGCTGAGGGAGAAGCAGGCTCCCTGAGGGGAGCCTGATGCAGCACTTGATCCCAGGACCCCGGGATTACGACCTGAGCCAAAGGTAGACATTCAACCACTGAGCCATTCAGGTGTCCCTATAAAGCCACCTTTAATTCAAATTGCAGGTAAAGTTTTAGAGACTATCAATGTGTCTAGGGGATATTACATTGAGTCCAATTTGCAATGCCAGGCATGGCATTAGAAAAAGCACTGGGTTAAGACCTTGGGTGAGCCACTTGGATTTTTGGGCTTCAGTCTCCTTACTCAAATAAAGGTCTGTCCTAGCTCTAAAATCCTGTGTGCAACTCTGAAGTGTACCTTTCCACCATCTGCAGAGTTAAAGGATAGCCTTCTTCTCACAACTGCTATGCAGTGGGACCTAGGACTTCTTACTTCTATGCAGAGGTCTTACCAGCTTGGAAGAGAGTCTTCAGGGTAAGGGCTGGGGGAGAAAGAGGTAGAAATGGGATCCCAGAAAGTCAGGTCTGCATGGCCTTTGGGGTTGGAACATTCTTCTGAGTCAATTCCCACTTGTTCCTTTCTTTTCCTCCACTGACTGCAAGGTACTGGCTTTCTGTTAGAAGACATGATTCCCTTCCCTCTCCTCTCCCTTCTCCACATTCCTTAAATCAGTATTATATCCTGGACATTGGATAAAAACACTGCCACTTTGGTAAGTAGGTGATATCTGGGAAGGTGATTTACCTCCCTGGGTTTCAGGATAATTCCTAAAAGACTTTTGAGGATTCAAAGAATACTGTGCCTAAAGCTCTAGCATAGTAACTGACAAAGAATAAACACTCAAAAATGCCATAGGTTATATGGACTATCACTGACATTATTGTATCTTGGTTGACCCTCATATTGGGATGCCTGAGGACCATGATTGGGGTGTGGGGTGAGTTGACCAACATTAGGGTATATATATCCTGATCTGTAGCAGATGCAAACAGTAAGTCTTGGAATGAGGACAGTAGAGAAAAAAAATGTAAGCAGCTACCTCAGAGAACTAAGGAGCCATATAGAAAGCCATATAGCTGTAAGGACGGTTAGGTATAAACTGGCTATGGTCTATAGTAACATTCCACTTACTAGAGGTAGAATTTTGTCACTTCATGTTTCAGTATTTCACTGCTAAACTGGAAGGTATCAGACAGTGACCAATGAGACCTGAAGCAGAAGATACAGTCACTCTAGCAAAGGTACAGAGTTTACATTTTCCTCAGGACCCCAATTAGCACTTGACTGACTCATATTTATCATTTGATACATTTGGTTCACTGGTTTTGTAGACTAGAGGGGATTTTAAGCAACAAATTCTAATTACTATGGCTATAAAAGGAAGTGTGCTGATGGTGGACAATTTCAAGAAGGAAACAGAAAAAGAATAGATATAGAATTGTATCCTTCATAGAATAATAATGGATACCCATGATAATAAAGAGAAGCTTCCTCTTTTGTATAAGAGGATAGGGAACCAAGTAGTGATAAAGTTTAGAAAAATAATAAATCTCCAAAAAAGTTTTCATTTAGATAAAAATCTAGAAACTTCCTTTATCTGGAATGTTTATTTAGTTGTATTATATTACTATCCATCCGATTAGATGAATGAAGCCTTGTGATTTTTCTGCAAATTTAGTCAAGTGTGTATGATCTTGGTTATTCAGCTTATATAATACTAATTATCTGATGGTTTCTTAACCATAATAATTATCTTTTCTTATATTCAAGAAATTCTGTGTATGATGCTATCTTGGGGATTTGCTTTTAGGAGCACAACTGCCTTTTCTTTTTATTGAAAAAGGCATATCATTAACGAAATTACTAATTCTAGGGGCACATGAACTTCTTTCACTAATGAGGAACACAAAGGTTGTATCTATAACAAATCACTACTTAATGTTTTATTAAGATATATGTAAAAATGTTCTAGCATAAAAAGCATATGAAGAGACACTCAACATCATTAGTCACTAGAAAAATGGAAACTAAACTATAATGAGATTTTAGTTCATATCCACCAGAATGGTTATAATAAAAAAACAACAACCAGGCAATGACAAGTGTTGGTGAAAATATAGAGGAACTGAAAGAGTCATCCTTAGTAGGAATATAAGAAGGTATAATCAACTTTGCAAAATAGGTAGTTTCTTAAAAAGTTAAACATAAATTTACCATTACTCAACAATTGTACTGTAGGTATATGCCCCAAAGCAATGAAAACATATGTCCACATAGAGACTTGTATGTGAGTATTCGTAGCAGCATTATTTATAAGCCAAGGAGTGGAAACCCAACTGATAAATGGATCAGAAAAACATGGCATATCCATACATGGAATAGTATTAGGAAGAAGAGCAGAGTGCTAATACATGCTACAACAAGGATTAATCCCCAAAACTATGCTAAGTGAAAGAATACACATACTAAAGAACACATATCATTCAGTTCTATTTATATAAAACGTCCAGAAAAGGAAAACCTGTGGAGATAGAAAGTAGATTAGTGGTTGCCTGAGGATGGAGGTGGGCGTAGGGACTGAGGTAGGTGTAGGTTGCCTGAGGATGCAAATGGTCATGTGATCTTTCTGGGATGATGGAAATTTTGGAAAATTAGATTGTGATGGCTGTCACACAACTCTATAAATTTACTAAAAATCATTAAGTTGTACACTGAAAGCAAATGAATTTTATGATAATGATTTAAAAGATGAGAAATGTGAGGACCAGAGATGCTCCACAATTTACCCAGGGCAATGAAGCTAGTAAATGGCAGAACCCAGGTTCAAGAGCAGGAAATTACTAAACTCTAAGTCATACTCTTTCCAATATAGTATTTATTATTAGCACCCACATGAAAACTTCTGTTTAACCAGTTGGGTACAATAGCATGAATAAGAGAAAAATCTAGTCCAACAATTTTGGTTCCTTTTTTTGCCTGAGTGTAGGATTCATTCATTTTATTTATTTATTTTTAATTAGTTTCAGAGGTAGAATTCAGTTTAACTAGTTTGGACATAACTAGACAACATGTTAAAATCATTGCGATTATTATCCCTCTGTGATTCATTCATTCACTCAGCAGATATTTACTGACCAATCACTTTGTCAGGCACAGTTCTGGGCTCTACGAACGTACAGCGTAATGATGTGACTGAGAGCTACTGATATGTGGCAGGTTTCTAGGGTTGAATTTGTAGATTTGGTATCCTTACATTGATAGTATAGCCAGCACTCAAATATGTAAGGGTCGTATGGAAATGGATGACCAAATCTAAAAATAAGTAGAGATTTTAGAAGTGTAATTGCATTACTTAAGTATAAACCCTTCACATTAAAAAATATAAATTGAAGAAATCTGTTATTCAAGAAGATAGTATGATAAAACTCCACTTATTTGGAAGCACCAATTTATAGATTAAAAGGTGACAGAAATAATACCTACAAGTCATGCAATATATGACACTCCTTCAAAAGGGGGAGACCAGTTTGCAGATTACATATACAGTTCTTTTAAGCACAGGCCGACCACATCAGCAACAGCTTTAAAATAAAATATATTAAAAGTAAAGTATTTCTGAGAGACAGAAAATATAGTTCCAAAATTGAAGGGAACATGAGACTGACAGTGAAATTCAAACACACACACACACACACACACACACACACACACAAAATCAGGGAGTAGAGGGAGCAACCATATATTATATGATCCTGTTTATGTGAAATGTCCAGAATCAATATATAGAGACACAAAAGGTTAGTTGCCTAGGGCTGGCTAGGGAAAATTGTGGAAGATGCTGAAGGTACTGGGTTTCTTTATGGGGTGATAAAAATATTCATAATTGATTGTGGTAATGGTTGTACAACTCTGTGGATAAATTAAAATCCATTTTTTTTTTTTACTTTACATGAGTGAACTGTATGGTATGTAAAATCTATCTATGTGACATACGTCAATTATGTAAGTCTTACCAAAAAAATGGACTAAGGAGAGCTCCATTGCAAATGTGGACTTTGGATTCTGATTCAAATACATACAGTGTAAAAACAAAATAAAATACATTTATAAGACAGCTGGAAAAAATTGGGAGTTAGTGAAACAGAGCACATAGTGGGGATGGTGAAGGGTAGGGGAGAGGGAGAGAGAGAACCTTAAGCAGGCTCCATGTTCAGCACAGAAGCCCAACAAGGGACTCAATCTCAGAACCCTGAGATCATGACCTGAGCCAAAATCAAGAGTCAGCTCCTAAACTGACTGAGCCACCCAGGTCCCCACAAGTATATTTTAAGGTATGTCTCATGGCTTATGAGTTCCTGCATGCAAATATGTTCTAAATATAAATTATTTTGTTTTGAATATTTTATGAGTGAAAAAAGAGTAGAGATTTAGCCAGTAGACAAAAATAAGAAATGGACATTTATTTCAAGCATTTTAGAATATCTCAACAGATGCTCATCTGATTGTCTTCTCCTAAGGGAGCAAATATAACTGAATTACCATTCCTTTATTAGTCTTCATGAAAGAAAAATCCACTTCACAATAAAGAAAGATGTCAAAAGACAATAGTAAAATGCTTGCCTTGTTTTTTCTTAAATTTTTAACTTGTATTTATGGATGTTAAATGGCAATTTGTTAATAGTTGGAAACAAAAGAAAACAACAGAATATTTTTACTTCCTGAAGACTACTCAAGCAAAAACAGAATCTCTTACCATCCTGTTGATCCGTACAAAGTCTTCAGGTTTTTTTGCCCAAGGGGGAAGACCAACATCATTTACTACAACTTCATCTTCTCTGACTCCGAGATTGTATCCATTACTATTGACAAACATCTCTGGTAGGTAATAGAACTCTGGAATTAGTTCCTGTCAGGAATAAAAACATGGTGTATTAAACCACTTTAAAAATGGGCTGAATAAAACTATTGTAACTTGTTAACTATAAACTGAATTAAACAATTTCTTTACTTAAATTCTTTATTATCTAATTCTATTCTCCAATTTATTTTCTTTACATAAGAGAAAGAAAAAGAGAGAAGGAAAGAGAAGACAAATACTTTTCTTGAACATTTTATTTGATAATTTATAAGACTTTCAATCTTATATTGTCATAATTGGTTTAGAGAAATGGGTTATAGGATCAACAGTAGTTCACAACATCATTATTAAACAAGTATGTAAAGCTGTATCTACAAGTCTATTGTGCTCAACAACCTTTTCTGAATATTAAGGAACTATCCAACTTAAAAAAAAAGTTGTTGCCAGTAGTGGTTAAAAATCATGTAATATCTTCTACTCTTCCTTTTGATCACATTGGCAATTATGCTACATGATTTTTATAAAAGATTAATAGTTTTATTTCATAATTTGGCAAAATTAATTACTTCTGTACTATCACTAAGCACGATGAAAAGATTATATAAAACGTGACAGTAAGTTTTAAATAGGTAACACATGGTACCTGAATGGAATGGTTCTTAATAAATTGGATGCAAAGACAACCTGTGTTACATGTATATAAAGATGGCATAAACAACTTGATTCAAGGCAAACTTGTGTTTGATGCACAATGTCTAACATGAGGCTTATGCTTCTTTAGAATAAATCTGATATACAAATGAACTGCTTTTATGATCCTTTTTTTATGCAAGGGAGAAAATGAAAACAAAAACCATTATAGTTTTTATGTATACCATCTATACAATGATTTAAAAAATTATCTTTTCAAATATCAAGATGAGGGTTAAATTAACTTTGTATTGTGAAAAGTGAAAGGACATTTATTTGTGTAACATGATCAACACTGATAATGTAGTGCCTGAAATTCAACTCCTGCTGTGGTCTTCTCTAGGGATCCACAGAAAAATTAAAAAACAAAGCGAAACAAAAAACACCAAACACTAATGCCTTCAAATAAATCAAATTACTAACTTTCAAAGAAAAGCATACACAAAACCTGGGTTCTCCTGCTAAAACCAACATTTGTCTGTTATAGCATAAGTGGGTGTTTATCTTAGTAATGCTCTGTGAGAATTTGATTATTATCCATTCTGATGATGATAAATGTGAACCATAAGAAAAATAAAACATAATAAAATTTGAGTATGGGGCACTGCGACAGGTACAAAGAAAGAAAAAAATGAACAGGACATGGTTTTATTTCAAGTAATTTATAATCTTGTCTACAGGGTAAATGCACAAACAGATGGTTATAATACACAATAATAATAGCTTGAAGGAAGTATAAACCAAGGATGAGGGAGCACAGGGGAGAAGGCAGAGAACTCAAGGCAAGTGTGGAAAGAGTTCACTGGACACCAGACATTTGAATTCACTACAGCTAAGATAAAGGCAGGGGGAAGCGGCAGGAGGATCATCAGAAAGTATTATCAAGAAGTGATAAGGACGAACAGTGGAGTATAGATATACTGGAGGATACAGGTCAGGATGAGGGAGATGGGAAGTGGGCTGCTGAGAGTTATATGGAGCCTGGTGATGAAGGAAGCTTTACGCCAAGCTAAGCTATTTGGATTTTGTATTATTGGGCATACTTGTTTTACAACAAGAAATGAGGTGTTAAAATAAAGGATGGACTGGAGAGAAGAGAGACGGGGTGTCTATGTATATGCAGCGAGAAGGGGAAGTGGAAGCAGCAAGGGGAACAGGAGGGAAGGGAGGAAGGGCAGGTGTGAGCTGTGGTAAGGGGACATGTTGTGGGACTTTAGTAGCCTGTGACAGAGGAGAGGATGGGTGTGCAAAGAAGAGAGGGAATTAAGTGGCTCACACTGTGTGATATGCATCCACTAACAACAAACTATGTACAAGGCATCGAGGCCACAAGAGATGGTAGGAAAGGAAAATTATGGTGAGATTAATAGAAACTTGTGTAAATTTTCAGTGACCTGTATGCAAAAGGGAAAATTCAGAAGGGGCTGAAATAAAAACCAGTAGATAAACAAACATCCTTATTTGCAAATCGTGATACAGTTTAGTTGATGGGCAAGACAGGAGCTAAAGACTGCTTCAGAAGTATTCTATCAGCAGTAACCATAATGAGCTGATTTCTGGACTGAATGAGCACGGTGGTGTATATTATATTGCTTTGAAGGAGCAATTTGGTAAAGGTGTATGATCACTGATCAGAAGGTAGAAGTGAAGCATCATCGCTATTCTCATTGATTTGTACACATCAGAAGTCCATAATTGTTATGATCTGACGTTTCTGTTCCTCAAAAATTCAAATGTTGAAACTCTATCCTCTGTGATGGTATTAGGAGGAGGAGTCTCTGGAAGGTAATTAGAATTAGATTAGGTCAAGAGGGTGGAGCCATCACGAGTGGGATTAGTGTCCTTATAGGAGCCCTGAGGAGCCATGTGAGACTCAGCAAGACAATGGCCCCCTGTGCCAGGACCTGGACACTCACCAGACACTGAACCTGACTATTGTGGCACCTCAGTTTTGGATCTCCAGCCTCTACAACTGTGGGAAATAAATTTCTGTTGTTTATAAGTTCCCTAATTTATGGTAAAATACAGCTGCCTAAGCTGACCGAGACAATAATTATTAACTTATTATTTCAATGCATTAAGATAAAACTTATAATAGTTTTCTTTTGATATTACTGTGCAGTTTGGGAACACACAAGACAATTAGTAAAAGGTGTAGAGAAAGGTAAAGAATATGGTTATTTGCACATTACCCATCCTTTATGTGGCAGAGCACAACAACAGCACTGCAAACGGTCCAGAAGCGGGGGGAAAGAATGTAAGCTCATGCAGTCGCTCCTTGTGGACGGTGATTTATATGTCATAGACTCACATAAGTCAGGGATTTCCCTTACTGCCTTTCAAAGGTTATTTGTGTTCATGTCTCATCTCTAGAACTGGACTATCTAAGCTTCCTGGAGGACAGATATATCCACATGGATACAGCAATAAAGATTTATTTTTTGTTTAAACAGCTCAGAGTCTTAATTTATCTTCAACTGCTTTGGTGCTCTATAATGTTTTCAATATATAAAAATATATTATTTTCCATTCTTTCCTGTGGTATAGGGGCACATAAACTATGTGGTTATTATTAACCTACTTACCACTATAATACTATTTTTCTGAATGTCATTAAATTAGATTCACAAAGACAACAAAGCCCTAGGGTTTTGTATTAATAACGTTTTGGACAAAGGCAGATTTTCAAGCCTTACTTTGTGAGGTTCATCTTATTTTGTTGAATCCCTCATAGCTCTTGGTGTTATACTTTGTATGCAGCAGGCACTCATTAAATACTAAGCTACTGAAGATACTAGGCAAAGTTATTTTAATATCACTAGAAATGTTCTGGGGCAATAAGCAGATGGTTGGAAGAATGCCTCAAGACTGGATAGAGCCAATGAAGAGAGTTTCATCTCTGAGATTCAACTGTGACGTCCAAGAAGATGACAATAACTGTATCTGTGTCAGCTGAAATGTTATTTCTGCTCGTTCAATCTTACAACAGAAGGTAGAATTTACTTGTATCTTGTACTATGTGTTAGCACTGTCCTAAGTGCTTTATATCTTTTTTTTTTTTTTTTTTTATGATAGTCACACAGAGAGAGAGAGAGAGGCAGAGACACAGGCAGAGGGAGAAGCAGGCTCCATGCACCGGGAGCCCGACATGGGATTCAATCCCGGGTCTCCAGGATTGCGCCCTGGGCCAAAGGCAGGCGCCAAACCGTTGCGCCACCCAGGGATCCCTATATCTTTTTTTCTTAATCTTCACAAAAATTTCATGAGGAGGGTATTCTCATTCTATGCACTTTCTAGACATGAATACTGAGGCAAAGAGAAGGTAAGTAATTTGTTAATGACTATGCTAGAAATAGGTGGTAAAGCCCTAAATCAAAATCAGTCACTTTAAATCCAAGGTCTCTACTGTTATATATTCTCTATTTTGCCTTCTGAAGTAGCAACCCAGTCATTCTATATGATTTTATCCTATTTTGATTTTCTGCATAGCAATTATAATTTTCTTCTTTTATATATTAGGCTCCTGTGTCCTACTACACTGGAAATCTCATGACCGTAGGAGTCATTGTCTATTTTGCTCACTGGTTCACACCACTCACTTGCTAGGAACGGTGCCTAGTACATAAAAGATGCTCAATGCAAACGTGTGAGATACAAAAAAATCAATTATTGCTGTGTGTTTACCATCTCCTGAATTTCAGGCATGAAACAGTGATAAAAACAATATTGCAGGCCATCATTTTCAAGCTGTGTTAGTTTAAGCAGAGGTCTTTAGGGCAAGCAGTGAGTTGAAGGTAAGAGGGAGACAGAGCAGGTAGGCAGTTTGGAGATTATCCCTTCTACCAGGAAGTGCTACTTTATGTGCATCAGAATCACAGATCTTAGTTTAAATCTGGACATCTTGCCAGCTTGGGCAAGTTTCTTAACCTTTTGAAAAAAAATCAATTTCTTCATATGCAAAATTGTGATGATGATAGCAATGAACTCACTGGGTAGATGTGAGGATTAAATGGTGATAATGTGTAAAACAATGCATTTAGCAGCTGTCTGCAAAATACCTTTTAGAAGCTATTCATTCTATCGACTTTTTTTGATGCAGATCAAAAATATTGCTGCTGAGTTACCCACTACCGAAGCATACCCTGTAAACCAGTAACAAAACTGTCACTTCGGATGTTTCTGTTTGAAGGAATACCTGTGTAGACAGTTCAGATGATTAAGTGCTTTTTTTTTTTTAATTTGATTTTTCTTTCTGCTATCTTGGCTGACTTTTTTTTTTAAGATTTTATTTATTTATTCATGAGAGACAGAGAGAGAGAGAGGAAGGCAGACACAGGCAGAGGGAGAGAGAGAGAGAGAGAGAGAGAGAGAGAGAGAAGGCAGACACAGGCAGAGGGAGAAGCAGGCTCCATGCAGGGAGCCCGACGTGGGACTCAATCCTGGGTCTCCACAGGATCATGCCCTGGCTGAAGGAGGCTTTAAACCACTGAGCCACCTGGGTTGCCCATGCTGGGATGATCGGGGAAAGAGACAGACATGTCTGGACAGTCCCTAGCTATCCTGACTAGCTCCGAGGCTACACAAAACACCTGAGTAAAGAAAACCAAGCTGGGTTCTCTCGCTCAGCCACACCCCTCCAGCTGTCACCAGGCAGCTCAGCCTTGAGTGGTCTTTGCTGGCTTTAACTCCAAGTGTGTAACTGTCAACAAATAAATAGTTGCTGTGTGTGTGTGTGTGTGTGTGTGTGTGTGTGTTGGAGTGGGCAGGGGGAGAGGTGAGGTGAGGGAGATAGAGAATCTTTTATTTTTTTAAGAGAGGGAGAGATTCCAAGGTGGTACAAATCAAATGTGGCCAGAGGGTAAAGGGCATGACTATAAGCCCCTTTATAAGTGCTCAGAAACATTTAAGGTTTGTAGACTCATTCAGCTACACAAAGGGATTTTAAGAAACTTAAGGGCATTATAAACAGCATCTTAACTCCCAGCCATGAGGATCCTATCTCAAAAGGATTTTTGGGTGCAAGTTTTTTCTCATAATGAACTACAATCTGATACATAGAAAGCCCACAGAATTTTAAAGCAGTTAAAAGATGCCTCGGCCCCAACTTTCTACGATCAGGAAGCATTTAGAGAAAATCACCCAAGTGCAAACGGGTGATTTCTTATGGAAAAGAAAGCTGATTCAGAGAACAAAGTCAAGGTCCCAGAGGACCTGTACCCAGAGTCCAGGAAACTGGCAACATGTGCCTGGCTGCAATTGCCATGAACTAGCCACTGCTCTGTATGTTCCACATCCCCTCCTTTGGAATAGAATCCGTTGAGGTTTACCTGTTTCTGGCTTACCACCATATGGTGAGTGTACATGGGACAGATAACTTGTCTCTCTAGTTTCCAGATATTCAAATTAGAAATTTCTGCATTGTTTCTGTATCTGGACCTGATACAGACCATGAGATACTAGATTCTGATCCTGATGCTATAACGTGGCTAGCAAGTTGAGTATATTTTGCATCTAGGAGGAATGTGAACTGTGATCAGAGAGAGGACTTTAGCAGACTATTTCCAAAGAGCACCATAAAAAATCCCTCTAACCTCCATGTCCTTTTGCAATGTGACTTTGCTGTTCATCTCAACAGGAAGTAGAGTTCATTTCTCCCCTTCCTTAATTTGGGCTGGCCCCGTGACTTGTTTTGACCAACAGAATGCTGTGTAGGTAACACTACGTGAATTTCAAGCCTAGGCATTAAGCAGCCTTGCAGGTCCCCCCTCTTTTTTTATCCTCTTGATAGCAAGCCACCATGAAAAAAGGTGTGATTTTCTTAGAAAGACTATATAGAGAAAGAGAGGACCAGCCAGGCCCCAGAAGTTCCAGCCATCCTTGTTAGGGCAACAGATAAGTGAGTAAGTAAGTGATTACTTGAATCCTCCAGATCCAGACAGGCCACCTCAGTTGACCCCAGATGGATTAGAGACGCTGTACCTGATGAACCCTAGTCTGATTGCAGAAATCTAGGGATATAAGTGGCTATTTTTTTTTAAGCCACAAGGTTTGCGGTGGTTTGTTACACAGCAATAAATGACTAAAGTAAAACTTGATTGATCAATCATTCCAAACTAGTCAAAGTGGCTGGATATGATTAAACGATCATGCAGAAGAATTAAAGCAGCATGCTGCCAATGAATAAGCACTACACATAACTTAATAGACCTTGGTGCTAATAGACCTTGGCTTCCTCCTTACCTACTATGTGAACTCAGGCAGGCCATTTAATATCTGGGAATCTTCTTTACAAAAACAAGAATAATGATAGCTATCTCACAAGGCTGTTCTAAAGACTATCAAGTAAATGACAGGAAAAAAAAAAAGCACGTCTGAAAACTTGAGAACCACTCAGAAAGCAAGAACTCTTCCAAGTGTGCTCCTTCAGAGGTATTTAGGCACCAACTTGCCTACTTTGGGTAAGAGCTCTCCTGCTTACTCTCTTCCCTTTGATAGATCTCTGTTAATCACTCTCTTTAAGGAAAGAGTCCAAGTAGTTTAGGGTTTCCTAAATGAAAAACAGTGCAGAAAGACATCAAATACTATCAAAGAAATGGCAAGATGAATATTATAACAGGCATTTTGTGTCTGTAAATGTGATTTCTGGTTTATTTTAACAGCTCTACTGAAACCCCATGGTACAGTTAATAGTGTTATATGCATTCTGTCAATAATAAGAAAATATCCTCAAACACAATTTCTAATTTACAAGCTTCTGACAAGTTCAAGCTGCTGAGAAATTGGACTTGAAAATATGTCTTAGAGTGATAGAAGACCACTATTAACACTATGATAATTGTATACCTATTGCATCAGATCTGACATTTCGGTTTAATATATTTTCCTGAGAAAGCGCACCATTTTATGGCTTCCTAGTGAAATCAAATCCAACACAGACGTTTTCACTTTTCTAATATAATTCACTGAAAGGTTTTAAAGCTGCCATTTCTTTTCCTTTTTTTTCAAAAGATTGATGCCCTGGCATTCGTTAATTCCACAAGAGCTCATAATGGGTCAATGAGTCAGTGGTGAGCACCTCCATTAACTGTATTAATTTACACTATGTCACCTTAATGACATTTTGTCACAGCTACCTTCTCTGACATCTCCATAGCTATTCAAAAGTCATATAACAACTTTTGAAGGCATTAAGGAATCTTAGTGTAAGAACTTCAGTAAGTTGAATGTCACTGTTACCAAGACTATGCTAGGGAAGAAAAATACAAAAAAATAAAAATAAAGTAAAAACTAACTAGTCTGACTTAACAGAGGGGACCTGGCTCCTGAAAGGTCACTTCACCAACACTCCATCTCTGCCCAGCTTGTATGCATTACTGTAAGAAGAGACTGATGTTAGTAGAGACAGAATGAAACCTTCTACTCTATTCTAGTTCTTTTTTAGATGAATATCTAGGTTACTAGATATTGCAGACAAACTTTTCTTCACAAATGGAAATGCATTTCCTTAAAATTATATCCAGTGCTTTATTCAACAGCTTAGGGATAAGAAATCAAAAGCTTAGGTTTTAACACCCAGTTAGCAAAACTATTATTACTCTTGGTAACATATTCTTCCCTGTTAAATCAAGTATTATTTTAGCGGAAAAAAATACCATGTGTTTTAATCAATATATTTAAACATGAATACATGAATTTAGAAAATTTCAAGTTACTACCAGTATTACCAAAAAATCTCTCTAACACTTCTTCAGTGAGAATCCTCAAATTCTGAAAGATAATACATTTGGTCACAGAGACATACAGACACATACACAAACATATTTGAAAAAGAGCAAAGCAGAAAGACTGAGAAGCTATACTTGTAATGCAACTTGATGCAATTTCAAAGATCTTTTTCATATCAATAAGAAAAAGATATTTGACCCAACTTAAAAAAAAAGGGAAAAGATATGAGTAGGTTTACGGTCAATCAATATATAAAAAATGCTCAATTTCACTCACAATTAATGACATGCAAGCCCAAACAAAGATAACTCCATTTTTACTCACCAGATTAGCAAAAATTATACTGTTTATTATGATAGTGATGAGGGGGGCGTAGGGAAGGAGGCATCCTCACATACTGCTCTAGGGAGTGAATTATCATCTTTGAGAATAATGACTTGGCAATATTTTTCAAAATTAAAAATGTATATAGCTATTTAGCTATTAACAGAAATTATCCTTTACACATATACACAAAGTTCATCAAGATCACTGTGCAAGGGTGTTTACTGCAGCCCTGTGTTTAATAGTAACAGAGAGAAAGACAAACTATCCATAAATAGGAGATTGTTTACATAAATTATTATGTATGTGTGCAGCCTTGAAAAAGCAAGGGTCTACGTGGAAAGATATTCAAGATAGATTATCATAAAATATGAAAGAGAACTGAAAATGGGAAAAATCCATGCAATGTCAAGCTAGGGAAATGAGCTTCTTATGAACTAATTAAGTCCGGGGGTGGGGGAATAGGTCCTGTTTATACTCAGCACAGAGCTTGAGAATAAAAAATAAAAACCACCCCAGTTAGTGACAGCCACATTGGTATTTGTCCTTGATGATGTGACCCCCAGGAACCAAAGGAACACAATTGGTAACAAAACGTAAGTGTTTTTTGAAAGTTCCAGAACAGGAAAACTCCAGGAGAAATCCTAGCCGTTTTATTTTATTTTTTTAATAATAAATTTATTTTTTATTGTTCAATTTGCCAACATACAGAATAACACCCAGTGCTCATCCCGTCAAGTGCCCCCCTCAGTGCCCATCACCCATTCACCCCCACCCCCTGCCCTCCTCCCCTTCCACCACCCCTAGTTCATTTCCCAGAGTTAGGAGTCTTCATGTTCTGTCTCTCTTTCTGGGTAGGAAATATCCTAGCAGTTTTAGAAGGAAAAGCCTGGTATGAACACTGGTCATCAGAGACTGACCTGTAACTTGGTGAGATATTTTTGGTGATGGGAAGCATCAATAAAGTTCTCAGGATAGAAAGTAAAGTCCAAACCTGTATCTACTTATGTAAATTAGAATGATTAACTCTGATCTGTGTGTGGGTTTGTGAGGGTAGATCTTTGAATTAAGCTGAAAAGCCAATTTTCTTTTTTGTGATGATGTCTAATAAGGGTGAGCAGGCATCTCACTTGAAATAACTTGATACAGTGTGTATACCTCTCTGAATTAAGATATGTATAACCTTATATATGACAGAAAGCCTTAAAATATAGACAATAATGTTTAATTCAAACAAACACAAAATATTTATTGAGTGCTTTTTGTGAATATTAGGCTAGTTCTAGAAGCTGCTGGACTCCTCACTTTCTGTGTAAATTTTCGAAGTGTTATGAAATAAGAAATGGATTCTCTCGTTGTTTTCATTGGAAGGAAGTCAGTTTAAATGGGGGCTCATGGGTATGTTAGAGTTTAATTCCTCAGTGAAATAAGGCTGATAGGAGAAAACTGTATGCCTTATGAGTCTGGTATAGTAAGAATGTATGTCAAATTATCTAACTTCCAAATATGACTATGTCATATGTACAAATTAATATTCATTCATGCAAACTTTGATAGTAACAAACGAAATAGAGAAGCTACAAACTACTTGGATCCATTTAGTTTGTTTCCTGCTTTCAAAAAGAACAGAACAAAGTTGTATTCATCTAGTTTTCTTACAATTCAGTAACATTGTAATTGCCTTTAAAAATATTTGCAATAAGCATAAATATGAAAATGATAATTTTGACTTTAATTCACAGCCTTTTGTTGGATTAAGACCATAAATGGAATAATACCATAATATTTTTACATTGAACAATATGAGTGACAGTGATAGGGAAAAAATTGCCTTGAAGAAAGAAGCCTTAGAAAGTAACATGTATACCCATGCAATAACCTGATCATATCTCACTATCAGAGAAAAGAATGAGAAAAATGAGAGAACAAATGTATATTATTTTAAATATAACCTTTTCTTAAAAAACAAAAGCCCATATAAATGAATAACAGATCTTTGTATTTAACAATAGTTAAGTAGTACCAACATTACTCTGCTCTCTGGCTGTTCCTGGGTATTGTGTGTGTGTTGGTTTAATCTAATGTGTATTGTTGCATAGTATCCTCAGGCACAGTCAAGTAAAAGCTAGGGCTGTACAGAAAAGCCTACATTTTAAATGGGTCTTGTCATTAATGCTTTATTAATTGCCCCAGGCTACGTAAACCCAGAGCTGCGCAAGCTATAACAATATGACACATTAAGGTCAAATCCAATTCCTGCTGTGTTTCATGGAATGGGCCAAATATTGAGTTAACAGCAGGAAAGGCAATTTATGGCCTTTTCTTTCCATCTCCAGATTATTCAATCTAAATTAGATAGAATTTTTTGAAATTACGAGAACACCTTAACTGAATAAATGATTTTTGAATCATTTTCTGTGATGCTCAAAATTATTTCCTCTAGCTTCTTTTAGGTTGGTTGTACTGCATGATTTTAAAATATGATGGAACAAAACCGCAGCATAAAATGTCTTACACACCCAATTAAATTAAAAAAAATCAAGATGTCAGCATATTTTGAAATTAAATTATCATCAACAAATAAAAGGAACCTACCTTTACATCAGAAGTATCTCTCTGACTAGTTCTCCAAGACCTTGCAACCGATGAGAAGGTTCGATCTGGATGGTCAAACTTTCCATCATTTGCATTGAGGAAGAAGGTTGTGAAAGGTTCCTAAGCGAGAAGAAGAAGAAGAATCAGGAATCTGACCCGCCTGAACACAGCTGCCTTGTTCCATTGTAAAATATGACTGTCTTTGAACCCCTTGTGAGGTAGAAACAGTGCAAGGTCCCGGAAAGATGCTTATGCTGAGGAATCAGGACACGCGTGAAGGGCCGCTCAGGCACTGCTGCTCCGCAACCTTGGCAGAGGCCATTTTGCTTCTTGGGCTCCAACTCCTGATCCGTAAGACGATGGAGCTCTAGTGCTCTGTGATTTGACGATGAATGCTTCTGCATTATTATCAGTTTATAACTCAGATGTTCTTTCTGATAACTAAGGCCATATATAATAACACTGCACTACGAAAATCACTCCGGCACTGTTCACTGCACTGTGGAATTAAGTAGGGAATGGCCATCTGAGATTACGTATCAAAGTCTATTAAAGTACTTGTACCACACCACGGTCTGATGATCTTTTTAAAATGCAGAGTTCTGCTTAAAATCTCTCAGTAGCTCTTCAGAGCTCTTAGGAGAGACTCTAAACTACTCATTTTTTTTTTTTTTTTTTGGTCTTAAAAGATCTCGAATGATCTGGAAATTTATCTCTCACCTTCCCTTCTTCACATTTTAAAGTCGTGCCACACTGCTCTCACTTCCTGGCCTTTGTAGGTGATGTTCCCTCTGCCTGGTACCAATTTATCCTTTTCCCTCACCAACCTTACTTTGCTAAGTTCTTTCTATCCTTTATGCCTCAGCCAAGGTGTCATTTTTCTCCTGAAATATCTTCCTTGATTTGCCAAGCTCTCCAGTATACTCAAATACAACCTATACTTTCTAAATACATCACTGAAACACTTGTCACGCTGTTTTATAAGTGATTTGTAACTTGTCTATCTTCCCCCCACCATATAAACAGATTCCATCATCTATCATGTTCACTGTCTTATCTCCGACACTGAGAATAATGCCTCGTACACAGAAGTTGCTCAATGTATAATTTGGCAAAGAAATGAATGAAATAAAATCAAGTGCAAATAAGACTAGATAAACTCTAGTCCTTTCTGTCACTGTCACCTCACAGAAACACACTATCTGCCACCCAGTACATGTTCCCGTAGCAGGAAACCTTAGAATAACTATTACACGATCCTAATGCATTGAATTTTAATGCTTTTTGTGTATTTTTTATGTTGGGAGAGAGGCATTATTTCTGATATCATTAAATTTACTTCTGAGTAGCATTCATTCTCATCAAGGATTTCTTACTTAACCACAAGTCTAACACAGACAAATATATATTTCCTTTTCCATGGTTTAATTCTCTCTTAGGTCTAGAATGAATGACATGTCACCCCTAGGTTCAATAATGCTAAGAAATCTACAGGACATTTTTCTGAAAAGCTAGTTTTCTTTAATATATATAATCCCTATTAATTCTTTTATATCTATGAAACATGACTTCGTCCCTTTGAACTTTTTTGTTGTCATGAGCCATAGGGGCCAGCTGTTGGGCAACAGCTACAACCATTCATCTTCCTCAGTCTCTTTCTGAAATTTAGTGTGGCTGGATGTCATCAATGTTATAAGTTTGTAACAGATCACCAATTTTTCATGTTCAGTATCAGACAACAGGAAACCATGATTAAAGAGATAGGATGAAGAATGATAAAACAATATTTAGAGAAGGGCTGTATTATGGATTCACCTGAAAATCAGAGATGCATCCACGAAGTCCCATATTGCTGTTTTAAGATTTTAGGTGGTATGAAAGACAAATAGATGTCACTGAGATTAAGTTAGGAAGAAAATTTTTTTGAGATGTCCTTCTCTAATTAATCTGCTTTGCACAGTTTTAGCTTACTATTAAACATTAGGTAATTAATGTGGTATTTATCACTCAGTTAAAGTGGGGATAAAAAATTCTAGAAGTAGCAATGGCAAACTGAATGAAATATGACAGATATAAGTTCGAATCTTGATGGGACAAACCAATAACTTCTTTCAGACAAGTTATTTAACCTTACCTATGTAGCTATGTTAAGTCCCTGCTTCCAGGTCCTTCATCTGTTAAATGGGAAGGACACCATCTTGGGGATGATTATGGGAATTAAACACAATTAAATAATATGGAAAAGCTTGAAGTGTCTCACCTGACACAGTTATAAAAATGACTACAGTTTTATGCACTTTATAGTTTTATGCACTTCACAGTTTTATGCACTGTGTAAATTATTCACTGCTGGGTTTCACACTAGACTGCAGTCTACCAGACAACCCGACCAGACCCCTAGTGCCTTAGGTCTCATCCATCTCTGTATCCGTAGCACCAAGTACCCATGCTTGGTTCATAGTTAGTGTTTATTCTCATTTTTTATTTTTTAAAGACTTCATTTATTTATTCACGACACACACACACACACACACACACACACACACACACACACAGAGGAAGAGACAGGTAGAGGGAGAAGCAGGCTCCCTGTGAGGAGCCTGATGCAGAACTTGATCCCAGGACCCCTGGATCCAACCTGAGCCAAAGGTAGACACTCAACCAAAGAGCCACCCAGGTGCCCCCATAGTTAGTGTTTAATAAATGTTTCTTGAATGCACCTAAACATACAAGTACTGTTGGGAGATTAAGTATAGCTGGGTAAGAGTAAAATAGCTTTTGTCAGTTCTTAACTACTCATTTGACCAAAAAGTTGTAACTGCAGAATCTGCTTCTTCATTATTCTCAGATACCGATGTCCCGTGTTTTCTTTTGCAGTCTCTCTCTCTTGCTCTCTCTCTCTCTCTGCAGGTCATAGGCAGAGATTAATTTAGAAAGATTGCACTTGTCTCTATGATTTTTTAATCTATTACACAGATGTGAGTGAAGACCCATTTATACATGCAAAGCCTTACTTTTTATCATCAGCCACTAAAAGCTGGTTTATCTCTATCTCGACCTAAATTATAAAATCCTTCCTGGTCTTCAAACCTTAACAAAGGTATGCCCAAAATAGCAGAGATGGGCATAGTAAAAAGAAATCCGAAATTAAAGAATTACTTTTATTTCTGGTCATGAAATTTATGAAACTGGTGGCAACCAACAGCAGAGAATACTGAAGAATTCCACACTTTGCAGTTTTAAGTAGCTTTTTAAAAAGATCTGATTAACAACTGTTTTCGGGTCACATACTACAATTACTGACATATATTCTCATTATTCCTGAAGGCCTCCAGCTGTGATGGAGGTAGAGTACGAACAGAAATTGATAACCTATTTGTTTCTAAGTGAGTATTGATCTTTCAAGCTCTGATTACCGTGGAGATTACCTTTTTTCTAGGTGTTTCCTTATCACCTTCAAGGCACAGTGGAAGGCTTTTTCTTTTTTTCATCTCAGGCCCAACTAACGTAGAGGATTAAGTACTATATTAATAAGTCTAAGGAACTTTCCTATTTTTTTACTTAGCATATGCTGATTGAACCATTTTCAATGTGTACATTGCCATATTAGACAATTTATCATTATACTAGAAAAGCTTTCAGTTTGGACGATGCACAAATGAAAAAATATGAAGCAGAGATTTCAGAAATTCAAATGCTGGCATTTGTCGGGCTTTACAAGCTTCCTGATAGGTCCTGCAATATGAACAGCTGATGGCAGACCTCCTTCTCCTAATTACATCTGCCCTAAGGTCACTTCATATCTTCCAACCTTGTCTTAGTACAAGAAACCCAAGCTAGCCAGGCCTGTATGGGACAATCGTACACTGAATTCCACCATAGCCTTTATTCCCTTGCAAGGACACCAACAACCTTTCCTGCCTCCCGATGATTACAGCCCAATGAACTCTATCCTGGGCAATCCTAACCCCATTCCCCTGCCCCTCTTCTTCTATCTTCTCTGGTATTTGCTCAGTAATCTCATAAAAATCTTTTCTTAAGTCCCTCTCTGCTGTACTTTTTATCTTTGCCTTCCTTTCATTTCATTTGAAACAAACTCTACTCATGGGTAACAGGTGGTGCTTGGAGCACTATTTTACTTTACCAAAGTAAAGGGGTATATCTTGGACTGATAACAAAACATAATAAAGATGAAAGGGCAGGGAACTAAGGCTGCCGGGCACCTGTTTCTGTGCTCAACACTGTATTATTTCACTTAACTCAGTCCTCGTGATTATCCTTCAGAATAGGTGTAACTATTCTTATTTCACATCTGAGAAAATCAGGGTTACATTCTAGGAAATGGAGAAACCATGATTTGTATTGTGAATTGTCTAACCCTAGAAGCTTATTTTCTCCCATTCCTTTTTTAAAAAAAAAAATAAATTTATTTTTTATTGGTGTTCAATTTACCAACATACAGAATAACACCCAGTGCTCATCCCGTCAAGTGCCCCCCTCAGTGCCCGTCATCCATTCACCCCCACCCCCCGCCCTCCTCCCCTTCCACCACCCCTAGTTCGTTTTGAAGGAACCCACAACTACCTTTCAGAATCATCAAAAAGTCTCTGTTAATTAACCCATATACCTATTATAAAACAGGTTTTTGATCAAAAACTCATCTGTATGGAGATTCCTCAAAAAATTAGGAACAGAATCCCCATATAACCCAGCTCTTCCATTTCTGGGTACGTATTCAAAGAACAAAGAAAGACTAATTTGAAAAAGATAAATGTACCCATCTGTTCATTATAGCATTATTTACAATAACCAAGATATGGAAACAACTTAAGTATCCAGTGATAGATGAATGGATACAGAAGTTGTGGTGTATTTATACAGTGGATTACCACTTGGCTATAAAAAAGAATGAAATATTGCCATTTGTGATACTTTGGATGGACTTTGAGTGGATTATATACAAAGCAAAATAAATCACATGGAGAAAGACAAATATTGCATGATTTCACTCATATGGAATATAAAACAAAAACAAAAACAAATGAACAAACAAAATAAAACAAAAACAAATTGTAGATACAAAGAACAAACTAGCAGCTACCAGAGGAGAAGGGGTTTGGGCAGTGGGTGAGGTGAATGAAGAGGTCATCTGTATGGTGATGAATGGTAACTGGACCTGGAGTGGTAATCACTTTGTAGTGAATACATATGTCATATTATAAAGCTGTATACCTGAAACTTACATAATAAAAAAAATAAAAAAACAGAATGCTTCATCTTCCTCTAAGTCTGCACTGTCATTAAGCATCAGTACTTGAGGTAAATATAACAACACTATTTTATTCAGTAGCATTATCTTTTGCTTTAATTACAATGCCTGCAAAACTGTTTTTACTATTTTTTTCACTACGAATACACACTTTTAAAGACATAGGCTCTTGGGGAGGCTTTCCAAGATATCCGTAATATGCTTTTACAAGTCTCAAATTCCAAACAACTGATTTTAAATGAACTTTTGTTATACAACCTATTTAACTTCCTTAAAGATTATGATTAAATGTTTGACAAATGAGTTTTGAAGAGGTAGGTGGAATACAGGTGAATAGGTTGCTGAGGGATGTAAAGGTTAGAAAGTAAGATTTAATTACTTCTGTGTGTATGTTATATGCTATATGTTCAGGGTAAGATTTAAAGTAAAAACATTCCAAGTAAAATGTGTCTTTTATACTAGTCAATATCTGAAGAAACTTCAAACTCCAGTATAATAGTTCATTCATCATTTGTTCAATGGCAGCTATCAAGGAACCAGTCTTTTCAGAGTCTTGTAACTCAGACAAGTGATTTCACTGGTAATTTGTCTAAAATAATATTTTTAATTAAAAAAATGAAGTATGTAGCTGATTAGCATTTTAAAGTAGTTGTTATCATTGTTGTACTACATATAATGATTGAAACTAATAATGAGTTTAATGACTTCAGGTCAAATGACTTGAAAGGTAAAGAGCAAATAATTACTTACTCTGTATTTTGTTTTTATGGATAAATTCTTGGTGACATGAATTTTAATGCATTTTCTACTTCATAAACTTCATGGGATGGGAGTGAGAAAATCACAATTCCCTGGACCATTAGGTTAAACATTTAGTAAGCTATTAGACTGGGATACTTCTATTTGTAACAGCACAACATAAGATGTGTTGGCTAAATGAGTCCCTATAAAAGCATAAAAGCAATCCTATATATCTGTTCTGTCCAGTACAGTAGCCACTTGCCACATGTGACTATTAAGTACCTGAAGTATGGCTCCTTCACACTGAATGTGCTATAAATATAAAAACACATTCTGGATTTCAAAGACTTAGAACCAGAAAAGAGTGATATATACCATTGGAAGTTTTTATGTTTGTTACATGTTGAGATTATAACATTTTGAATATAGTGGGTTAACAAATACGTTTATTAAAATTAATTTCACCTATTTCTTTTTATTCTTGAATGTGGCTACTACAGATTTTAAATTATATAAGTGGCTTGCATTATATTTCTGTTGTGCAGCCCTGTGACAGATAATACTGAAAGGGGATTTATAGAATAAACATGTATATAATTTCTGCCATACTCTTGTGCAGATTCAAATGTGCGCTCCATTTCACTGGAATAGTAAATCAACTAAATATGAATTATGATTTGAGAAAGTATTTAGCTTTATCAAGGATATAAGATTGTTAAGTTAGGGGACGCCTGGGTGGCTCAGTAGTTAAGCATCTGCCTTTGGCTCAGGGCATGATCCTGGAGACCCGGGATAGAGTCCCACATTGGGCTTCCTGTGATGAGCCTGCTTTTCCCTCTGCATGTGTCTCTTCCTCTCTCTTCATGCCTCTCATGAATAAATAAAATCTTTTTTAAAAACTACAAGATTTTTAAGTTAAATCAAGCTGTTGATAGCAAGTATTTTTTTTACATATTTAATTTTTTTAAAAAATTTTTATTTAAGAGAGATGAGAGAGAGACAGAAATTGGAAGAGACAGAGAGAGAGAGAGGGAGCATGAATAGGGGGAGCAGCAGAGGGAGAGGGAGAAACAGGCTCCCCATCAAGTAGGGAACCCAACATGGGGCTGGATCCCAGGACCCTGGGATCATGACCAGAGCCAAAGGCAGAGGCTTAACTAACTGAGCCAGTCAGGTACCCCAATTTATTTCTATTTATTGATTATATATATAATATCTATCTATCTATCTATCTATCTATCTATCTGTCTGTCTGTCTGTCTATCTATCTATCTATCTATCTATCTATCTACCTATCATCTATCTATCATTCTCAAGCAGATTCCCTGCTGAGTGTGGAGCCTGAAGGCTCAATTCCAGGACCCTGAGATAATGACCCAAACCAAAACCAAGAGTCAGACGCTTAACCAAATAAGCCGCCCAGGTGCCCCACTAGCAAGTATTTTTATGGACTCACATAAACAAGTCATAAATCTGACTTCAGACTAATCTGATTACACATAAACTACTGAATACCAATATATTGGTATATATATATTATGCCAATTGGTATATATATATTATATAATTTAGAATACTATTTCCTAGATACTCTCAACTCTCAAACCAGTTTTATGATAATGTTCTTTCTAAAATGATTTCTGACCTTTAAACATTTTTTTAATCCCCAAAATACCCAAGAGAGTG
Source organism: Canis aureus (assembly GCF_053574225.1). Classification (NCBI taxonomy): domain Eukaryota; kingdom Metazoa; phylum Chordata; class Mammalia; order Carnivora; family Canidae; genus Canis; species Canis aureus. The sequence continues at coordinate 5,888,510 of NC_135634.1, forward strand.
CTTTACCCTCCCCATGGCAGTGGCTTACTACAGCAATGATTGTCCTTGATGGAACCCAAGGTGATGTGAAAAGGCCTCCCGGGATGAATATCTCTGGCTTCAATGCTTTCTAAAAACTTCCTTCCCTAACAGTTTTGGAAGTCCCTTTGAGAGTGATCTGTATAAAGCCAAATAGACCGTGCTGCTTAGGAAGTATATCTCATGGGCTGCTTAAGCCTGCATGTCTTTTGTTGTCCTGTAGAGTGGATTCTGAGCAGCAAACATAACTTGAACTTTACTAATGCATTTATTTCTGTATTTATTTTTAACTCTCTTTGCTGATTTTTTTTGTTATAACATTTATAACATGCACTGCTCATCAGTCATTTCCCATTGGTGGTGGTAATGACTGAGAACTTGGTTTTATGGTCTCACCATTTGGTGATCAGAGAATTTCTTAGTCTTTTTGTTTTTTAGTCTGCCTATTTGTGAGCTCAAATCAAATATGAACATCTTTTGTGTCTATTGTAAAGGACACCAGCTTCTTGAGATCTTAACTGGTAATTTTTTGTGTTTCTGTGTTTTGTTTTGACCTATGGCTGAAATTACAGGATAGAAGCTATAAGTCTCAACATATCTGTGTGTCTGTAATTCAGAAAAACCCTTAACTCTTGCATGAGTGTGAAGTATTTTCCTATATCTGGAGAGTATTAAAAAATTATTACTACCCATAAACTAAAGTGCTCTGTTCTGATTGGTTTATAGGGGTAACGGGGCACCTATTTAAATCATATTCTTCAAAAATGAACAGAAAATAGATAGAAATTATTCTTTAAAAGTGCTAGAGTTCAAAAAATATTTCTTAAGAAACTATTAGCTCAGGAACAAATTTATTATTTATTTATTTATTTATTTATTTATTTATTTATTTCAGGAACAATTTTAAAAAAGAATTCAAGTTCATGAAATTAAGGTGAATCTTTGGACAAATTAGACTAATAACTTTGGTCTAAAAGAGAAAGTTTTATGTATTTTTCTTTAGTTTATAATTCCAGAGTTTATTTTTAAAATAAGATTTGGGTTTATTTTCTCATAGGCTAGTTAGATCTAAACTTTTTAGAATTACTTAAACTCCTTTAAGATTATAAAAATATAAAATTTGTTTGGTTAAACTGAATCCTAATTTTGACAAATCTTTTTTGTAATAAGAGCAATTGTAGCATATTACCTATGTGATTTACAAGTTACTTAAAATATACTCACTGTATTTCTGGTAAGTTCAATTTTTCTCTTCTCATCATAACAGAATATTTGAGAAAGACTTCTAAACTAAAGCAGAGGGAAAAATATCTGAAAATATAAGATGAGGTCCCATGTACACACATTTATTTATTTATTTATTTATTTATTTATTTATTTATTTATTTATTTATTTATTTATGATAGTCACAGAGAGAGAGAGAGAGAGAGAGAGAGAGAGGCAGAGACACAGGCAGAGGGAGAAGCAGGCTCCATGCACTGGGAGCCCGACGTGGGATTCGATCCCGGGTCTCCAGGATCGCGCCCTGGGCCAAAGGCAGGCGCTAAACCGCTGCGCCACCCAGGGATCCCAATGTACACACATTTTTATGAACTCTCTACCAATGTGTTTCTGAGGCAAATCAGCCTCATGAAAACAGAGTGGCCTGAGGTAGATTTTGGTAAGGGGAGAAGACACTGTTGATTATATTGATTTACAGATTCGGTTTAGAATTTTATAATCCTCCTCAGTTGCTTATAGTAAAAAAAAAAAAAAAAAAAAAAAAAGAGAGACCATCTGAGTCCAGTACCTGCTCTTAACTAGACTCAATGAAGAAGGCAGGACTAAAGGCAAGATGATTTGTCGAAGGCTTCTGCAATAATCTAGAAGAGAAATAATGGAAACCTAAACTAAGGAAATGCCAGAGTTAATAGAGCAAGGAGACAGATTGCAGAGATACTCAGTTGGTAGAACCCAGGTGATGTGAAGTCTGATTGGATGTAACGGGCTAGGAAAATAGAGAAAATATCTCTATCAGGTAACTGGGTGAGTGATCATACCATTTACTTAGATAGGAAACACAGGAAGAACCACATTAGGCTTGTAAGGGAGATGAGGAATTAATTTTTGGAAATGGTGTACGTGATATTATGAGCTGTTCAAGTAGAAATATCCAGTAGGCACTCAGAGATAAAGGTTGGGAGACCAAGAAAAATGAAGACAGAAGCTGGAAGTCATTAGCTTATAATTGAATGGCAGTGCTCAGATAAAGTATACAGAAAAACCTGGGGAACACAAACATGGAGAAAAAAAAAAATCTGAGCATGAAACCGGCCAGGGCAATTAGGATGATAGAGGTAAGCCAAGGGAGGATATTGTCTGAGGAGCTATGGGAAGGGAGCATTTCAAGAAGGAGAAAGTGAGCAATGGTACCAAGTGCTTCAGATATATCATGGTAAGAAATGGGAAATTTGTGACTCTGAAAAAAAAATTCAATATTAAAAAAAAAATTCAATAAAGGGATGGGTATGGAACCTAAATCAGCCAGGCTAAAGATCGAATGGGAGGTGAGATAGCAGAGCCTACCACAGCACAGTGCAGTTTCATGGAGGCTGTGCTTACATGTGACTATGAAGGGAGAAAACTGGGAAGTAACTGCAGGGCTGGTCAGGGCGGCAAGGAATGTGTGTGTGTGTGTTTGTGTGTGCAAGCATGTTTGTGTGTATATGTGTGCATGCATGTTTGTGTGTGTGCGCACGTGCATGCACACATGTGCATGCATGCATATGTGTGCATATGTGTGTGTGTGTACACGTATGGATGGATAGATGTATCTGAAAGATCAGAGAGACTTGAATATGTTAGGAGAGAGAGAGAGAGTAACAGAAAGAAGTCTTCAAAATGTTTAGAAACTGTTCTTAGAGTATATTGCCCAAGATGCAAGCTTGAGAGGGCCAGGGCAGAGTGCCAGCTTGTGGCCATCCGTGAACAAAAGAAACAGTGTACTTTAAGAATGCACTCCAGGAGTCTGGTTCCTTTTATAACTGGTTTAGGTTTAAGAAGCTCATAATAATCTATCTTCCCAATGCAATTTCGTAAATAAGAAAAATCATTAAAAAAAAAAGTTCAGGTTTTTGCTAGTTTGTAATCTCTTGTTTATACTTCACTGGCCTCTAATCTATGTTGAAAACAAATAACAAGTATAGTAATGTAATGAAGATACTTACAATTCGAACAAGCCAGGATAAGGTAGATGTTGCTGTTGAGTAATGCGTGTTATAATGGTAGGGGGGGCTTTGATCATCTTCCCATGTCTCATAACGCTCTGCGTAAAACACAGCTCTCTTTGGGTTCAAAGCGCCTATTGGCTATAAAAACAGAAAAGAAGCTTTTCACTTAATACAGTTATACTAAACATTCTATATTATAATTCTTTATCCTGGAAGTATTTACCATTAATGCATTTTAACCATAGAGCATAAATTATTTTGTATTATATTGTATCAAATTTGATTTTAATATTAATTACAGATCATTTACACCTGCTAAAAATCTCTCAGGAAGATGATTTATATATGTGAAGTTTCTGGATTTTACTAAAAGTTTCAGTAAACTGGATTACTAGGAATGATCCAGTTTAAACTGTCAAGGCAAAACCAAGACTTTTAATGTCGTTTTCCTGCCTACTTAAGTATAGCTATAATGAACGTTTGGCTTGATCACAGGAAATTCAATGAGAAAGTGAAGCAGTTGACCATGTGACGGCCATATTAGAAAAAAACTTTTACTAGAGGGTCACCCCCTGTGTGAAAGATAAGAATCACCCGTATGGAAATATGGAAACCTTGTTGGAATGTTGGTTCCATTCTGTTATTATACAAACAGAGCATACAGCATTTTTATTAAGTGAAACTTCAAACCTAAGGCTGGTGAAAATAATCCAGACAATTCAGATTCCCTAGAAAGCATTTTGTAAGGCCACTAAGACCTTTCCTATCGGTACCACCACACTCCCAATGATGATGTTAATCCCTATGGTGGAGCACACATACATGGTGTATATATGTATGTATACAATATATACATATTTCTTTTTCAACAAAGCATGTATTAATTGGATCATTGCCTCAAACTTCTTAGCACACCTAATCATTATTTTTTTAGCACACCTAATCATTAAGAAATTCTAGCATATAGACCTCATGATTTCAAATAACAAACTCTTTTCAGCTTCAGTTTCTGTCTGATTTTGATTTATAGGACATGGAGTCCATTTTCAAGATACCCAATAGCTACATTATTTTGTTTTAGAATGCATACTATATATACAAATATTTATAGAGAAAACAAAAGATGAATACTAAGTATAATACAGAACTCCTTTATACAAAATTTAATATTAACTAGTTAACTATGAAGTTCCCCCCAGGGCTTAATTTTAACAAGAGAAGTAGTAGAAAATCAGTGTTTCAAGTGGACAAATAATGTTACACAAGAGGGAAAGATTCATTTATAAATTGCTTGTAAGCTTTTTTCTTTTGGCCCCATGGGACTAATTCAAAGAACACAATGATGTCAGCAGTTAGAATTAGAATTTCCATAATAAACTCTTATTTGCAAAGGCTCTTATCCTTAATATTGAAATTGTTTGTAAGGATTTTTCATTTCATTATTCTTTAACTTAATTATGACTTAACAAAGACTAAACAATTTAATTATTTTTTAAAACTTAAAAAAATTAGTTTAATTTAAAAAAATTTTAAGAACTTTGGTTTAAATATATTTTTTAAATGTTCTAAGGCTTACATTTTATTCTGTTAAGTTTCACTGTTCACCTTTCAATCTTTTTTACATAGATATAAAAAGGCAATGTAATTTCATTAGATGTCACATAAAACAATAATATTAAAAATAAATATACAATTAATTTTTTGGTAAAAGGATACTTACTTACTATAGTGGAATGAATGTGAACTGTTACTGAACTATTTTTTCATTTAAAATGGCCAACATAAAAAAAAAAAGATGGACAACACATTCTATACTTTTCTATATGTACAGACATCTATCTGTTTTTCTACGTCAATATTAAAAGACTATTTTTTGAAAGCATTTAAAATGCTTAATACTTTGTTCTCTCTTGAATATGCTAATGCTCTTTCACATGCATAAAGTGTCTGCACAATCTGTAAGGATTTTTTTTATTTATTTATATATTTTTTATTTATGATAGTCACACACAGAGAGAGAGAGAGGCAGAGACACAGGCAGAGGGAGAAGCAGGCTCCATGCTCCGGGAGCCCGACGTGGGATTCAATCCAGGGTCTCCAGGATCGCGCCCTGGGCCAAAGACAGGCGCTAAACCGCTGCGCCACCCAGGGATCCCACAATCTGTAAGGATTGACCTTATCTGAGATTTTGTTTGTTCTACAAGACCTCACAAAACATTCTTGAGAAAGGAATAAGGCCCTTCCTCTAATCTTTTCCAGCCTTCTCCCCAACTACTGGAAAAGGGATAAAATAAATATCTACCATTTAATTTTAATCATGTTTCATCAAAGTCATTTTATTGGAATGTTTGATAGAATAATACTTTGTAGGAAACAGCTGCACAGTATTAAAGTGTGTATATGCTTTCATTAGTAACTTCTTAAAATGCATTTCCAATTTTGAATTTTTATCTCATGAATTTAGAAATGAATTTTTTAAATAAAATGTATATGATCTAGTTTGTACTACTTATTTTTCTTTTATTTTGCTCTAGTAATCAAGAAGCAGTAAGTGATCTGAAGAAAAAATGCTTGAAAATGTCTTGAAAACAAAAATTTCATTACAGATGACGTATTTTCTTAGGGATCTAAACATATATTATCTATCTACTTGTCCATCTATCATCTACCTGCCTATAACGATCTACTTACCTCATGTATTAACTGATATGGCTATATTTGTTATCCTTTTAAATTTTGAGCAAATAATGCAATGTCAAAGCCATTTAAATTTAGCAAACAAATATGGTAGGAATTCTGGTGAAAAAGTAAAACTCCACTTAATGAAATGTGTAAGTTTATTTTGTAATCTTTTTTAATATTTCCATAATTATGATAATAATTATTACCAGCTTCCTTTTCTCTCAAACAGTAGTAGGCTTTTAGGAACATCCATTTCTATGCTTTTAAGGGTTTCCATATGAAACAATTTATTTTTATTTTTTAATTATTTTAAAGATTTTATTTATCTACTTATTCATGAGAGACACACAGAGAGAGGCAGAGACGTAGGCAGAGGGAGAAGGAGGCTTCCTGCAAGGAGCCTGATGCAGGACTTGATCCCAGGACCCCAGAATCATGATCTAAGCCAAAGACAGATGCTCAACCACTGAGCCACCCTGGTGCCCTCCCACATGAAAAAGCTTAACTGAAGTTTAGAACTTGCTATTAGATGTATTATGATTTTGTTCTTGTCTGTTTGCATGCCACAACTTGACACTAACAGGCAAGTGGAAATGATGCAGATAACAATGCAAAAATTAAAAACTTCACCTTGCTAGCACTTTATTATTATAATTTAGTCTCTAAAACTTCTATAAAGCTTACATAGCTTGCAAAAAAGAACTATTTTCAATTTAAATTGGTGGAAAATCATACATGTAACATTATTACATCTACATAAAATCATTGAATTTATTGAAGAAACGGTGTTGAGGATTTTCTCTATCACTCAATTTCCCCTGTTTGAATATTAGAGAGGGAAATTTGTCTCCATCTTAAATACCACAAAAAGCTTTGTTTTCCTTAAAACACACACACACACAAACACACACAAACCACCTGTGACTTTATTATATGGAGTATCCTGACAGATACTCATGGAAATTTACATCATTAAAGGCTCTCAGAAATATTATTATAAATAGAATTGGTTAATCTTGTTCACTCCAATGTTTACCTTTTATTTATTTATTTTTTACTAGAACTTCATCCTTCTTTTTGTTTTCATAACTATTAATAGGCAATAGAACGAGTATTTCTTCAAAAGTTCTGGTTAGAATCCATATGGTATGTATATTTCTGAGTGTGAGCTTTTTCTTTGGTTACATTTTCCTATTTTCTTTCCTTTCCTATTCTCTCAGCCTTGATCTATGATCTACTAATACCTTTCTGTTGTATGAAACCCTACAAATTTTATCAAGAGCATTTTATGGAATAGGTGTATAAATTAAATAAAAGAGGTGAAAATGAAGAACAAAGATAATTTAAATAAAAAAATACTAATTGGGTAAATGGTCCCTTATGAGGCATTAGAAAAACTTTAGAGAATGTGAAAGTCTGGGCATATATATGGATTAGTTTGAATAAATAAATAAAAAATAAATGTGGATTGACTTGAGGCAGTTAATGTCATTAAAACAGATTAACATTTTTAAGAATAAAAAAGGTTTTCAAGAGGCATCAAGAGGTCCAATGAAAGTAATAATGATACTGAATTCTGGTATTTCAAAAAAATTGAAAATGCTCATTATTTTCATGGCTTTAGGATTCTATTTGTGTATGTAAAATGTTTGTGAGCTCACTATTGCTAGTGTTCTCTTCTGCAAATGCTAATGGTGCTATATATTTATATAAGACATTGTTTTCACATCCATTTTCTAGATTGATTTTCATAAGTCTCTGAGGTGGGCAAGGCATTCATCCTGAATTTCATGATGAGGAAAGAGGTTGGGTCTCTACTCTTTCCACAGCATTGTGTTACCACTTCACGGCTAAATGTGAAATTCTGATTTTGTCATCACGTTTTTCTTCTATAACTGCCTACTTAATTCCTAAACCATCATAGATCTTCAAAATGGAATGCTCCCTACAGGCCTACAAGTCTAACTCCCTCATTTTTTCTTCATAATGAAGAAAAGCCCAATCAAGATTCTATTGCTAGTTGAACACTATACATTTTACAGAACCAGCTAAAGCTCTGTGGTAGACTGAGATGGATGCGGGATACAGTTAATCTATTTGGCTTGCTTTCGTTATCTCAATGCTCTCAACACATATGAGCTTCTAATATATTGAAGTTATCTTGTTATTTTTCATTATAATAACCAAGGGCTTGGGAATCCTGAGAAGAGCCTTCAAGAATTCTTGTCTTTTAATTTTTTTTCAGTTATGAGCTACATATCATCATCCTCAAAATTCTCGGTGATGACAATATAGAAATCATATGTACAAGTGCTTCTGTGCTCAAGGCAATTCCCTGCCTCTCTTCTTATCTGGCCAGGGAATTTCAATGCATTCTTCCAGAAGTAGCTTAAATTTCATCTATGAAGGCGTACATGACACTCTCTGGTAATCGGCAAGTACTGTAACTCTTTTTACCAAATAGGCTAGTCCTTTAAGGAAATGGCTTTTACTCACTTCTGTGTTCACAGCTCTTGATACACTACTTGGCTCTTTGTAGGTACATAATAAATGTGAATGAATGAAGGCTGACATATAACATTCATTCATTCAAAGATTTTAATTAATTAATTAATTAATTAATTAATGAGAGACAGAGGCAGACATAGGCTGAGGGAGAAACAGGCTCCCTGCGGGGAGCCTGATGTGGGACTCGATCCCAGGACCCCAGGATCACAACCTGAGCCAAAGGCAGACGCTCAGCCACTGAGCCACCCAGGTGCCCCTATTTATTTATTTATTTATTTATTTATTTATTTATTTATTTATTTATTTAGTGGGTAGAAGGAAGAGAGAGAGACTCTCAAGCAGGCACCCCATCGAGTGCTGAGCCTGCCATGGGGCTTGATCTCACAAGCCTGAGATCATGATCTGAGCGAAAATCAAGAGCTGGACACTTAACCGACTGAGCCACCCAGGTGTCACTGATCATATAACATTCAAATTTCTGTATGGAAACTTAAACACAAAAATTTCAGGCAAAATCAAAAGACAAATAAAGTGAGAAATATTTATAGCACATATGATTTTTTCCTTAAAAAGTGAGCTTTTCAGGTCATTAAGAAACTAATGAATAATCTAGTTGAATAAGTGACCAAATGAGATGAACAGGCGATTTACAGATGCAAATTTCCAGTACATGTAGGAAAAACAGCACCAGTTCATACAATATAATGGATATCTATTCTTTTTCTGCTCAGCATACATTACTCCTTTTCTTTTATAAACCACTCCTTCCCTACTTTTGGTATACCTGGTTCAGGCAGGCTGACTCCATTACTTGATCCCCTGGGTGGGTATGTGATCCACACCTGGCAATCGTCATATTCTATCCATATGAGTACTAAGATTGGTACAAAAATGGGCAGATGATTTAAGTTATTCCAATGAACCTCCCCTAAAACCTTGAAAGAAGGTTTGTCTTCTTCTAGTGGGGTTATTACAAAGACATCAATGCTATAACATAGGGAAGAAGCCTGAAAATGAAACCATGAGGAAAAATACCAGAGATCTAGTATCCTATGACACTGGTGAGCCCTCAAATCCAGTTTTCCTAAAATCAATCCCTTATTCCTTAGTTATATGGGTCAATAAAAATTTTATATTTTAAATTATAGCCAGTTTAAGTTGATTTTCTGTTCCTTATAGTCAAAAGTCAGAAGTACAGTGGCAGTTTTAAAATGTCAAATAAAAAATATTTTTATTCATTAGATTGTAAAAAATTAAGTTTCACAATATTCAGTGTTGGCCAGGGTATAGCAAAACATGATATGTCATAATACTGTTGGTAGGAATATAAATTGGTATAAATTTCTCATGGGGCAAACTGGCAATATTTTTTAAAATATGCACTTCCTTTTGATCCAATCATTCCACTTTGAGGAATTTATAATATGGAAAGAATCAGATATAAGGATATTTGTATTTCTCTGAACATTATGTGAGGTGGCAACACAAAACAAAATAACCCCCCCAAACTAGAAGTAGTCTAAATATCCAATAAGGTACTAGTCAAATAAATGATGATATACCCACACTGCTGCATAATATCCATCTAATCCAAAAGGATGATTTGAAAAAAATTCCGAGGTAAATTCAGTCAGTTATTAAGTGCCTACTATGTGTCAGAAATTACTCTAGACTCTACCATAAAATAAATGAGGTTGCTGTTCTCATGATGCTTGCATTTGTGTGTGTGTGTGTGTGTGTGTGTGTGTGTACGTGTGTGTGTCTTTAGAGGCAGAGACAGATGGAATCTAAATAAACAATTAGGTAAATGATAAAATACCAAAGATAAGTGCTCTACTGACAATTAGAATAACAGGATAGTAGCATCTGGGTGATAGGGGAGGCATCTCTCAAGAAGAATCTCTAAGCAGAGATGTGAATGGCCAGAGGAGTCAATCGTATGCAATTTAGAAATGAGAGAATTCAAGACAGAGTAAGAATTAGTACAAACACTCTAAGGAGGTCTGACTGACATGCTCAAAGAACAGAAAGAGAGTGTGACTGAAGCATAGTAGGTGAGAAGAAGAGATAACATGACAAAATAGGTAGAGGCGTATCATATGACTTTGCAGATCAGGAAAATGAAACATATTTTGTGGTAAGGGAAGAGGAGAGTAACTGAATGCTTTTGAGCAAGAGATAAACAATATCTGAGTTAGGCTTTAAGACGGTGATTCCAATAGTTTTGTGGAAAATGGATTACAGGTAATATTAAATTATTATTCTGAGTACTAGGGTTGAAAAAAAGCCATTTGCATCATAGGATTATCAGCATCATAGCATTATCAATGTCTTTCTAAAAGTCCTATAGTACATAGTAATATACTTTTGTTAAATACTCAGAGAAAAAATTTTGCGGAATATACATAACACTACAATGATAGTTGCCTCTAGGGAGTGAGAATAATGGAGATTTTTAGTCTTCCCTAACAACTTTTTACTATTTGGTTAAGAATTTGATTTATCCTGTATATAGAATGTTAGAGGTTTTTTCAATTATATGACCCAGAAAAATCTTTCAAATATGAACATTTAAACTTTTATAAATTAAATTTTTTTTTTTTTTTTTTTTTTAGAGTAAAAGAGTATGTGTGAGTGGCGAGGGGCAGAGGGAAAGGGGGAGAATCTCAGTTGGTATCCACACTCAGTGGGGTTTGATCTCAAGGCCCTGAGATCATGACCTGAGGGGAAATCAAGAGTCCAACCCTTAACCAAATGAGCCAACCAGGTGCCCCTAAATTAGTATGAATTTTAATCAAATTATGGTAACTTTATATTTTAGTTAGCAAACGATATAGACCATATATCTCCAAATACAAATTCCTGTTATTAATTGTCACTGATATTTGAATCACCATGTACCAAAACTTCACTAGTTAAAACAAGTTAATGACAACATGAGGAAAACAAGATGAATCCCGAAGGTAAGATATCTATAGGGTAACTGGAACATCTCTTCAGTGAGACAATATTATGAAAAAAATTGTGTGGGGGGGTTGCTGATTGGAAGCCATTCTAGCCTAAAAGACACTAAAGAGGCATAAAAATCAAGTGCAATGTAAGGTCCTTAACTGAATCCTGGCTAATCAAACCAAATTTTAAAGACATATGGGACATGACTGGGAAAATTTGATTATAAGTACAATGTTAGATAATACTAAGAGTTAACTGTAAGTCTTGTTAGGTGTGATGATGGTGTTCTGGTTATTTAGGAAAATGCCTTTTCATACTAAAGTATTTATGGCTAAAGTATGATATATCTTTAATTTACCTTAAAATACCTCAACAAAACAATAAAAGCTAAAATATTAATAATTGTAACATCTAAGTACTAGGTATATGGGTATTTGTTATTATTGGTATTTCTATTTATGTTTGAAAATTTTTAATCAAAAAGTCAAAATAAAAGTAGGGTGTAAAAATGAAGCAAAATCTTTCAAATTCATTGTAAGTCCTTTCTCTTGTGCCTATGCTCTGGGTTGTTCTTGTAGGTAAGAATGTTTTTAATATGAAAATTTGTGCTTTTAACATGTGTGAAAATGGTGTTCTCTTAAACAGATGAAGCCTCCCCTCTGCAATTTTATGCACTATATGGCATCATCAGGTGAACTTGCTATCACCATAAAATTCCCACATACATGCCTAAAAAATGGAACCCAAAGTAATGAAGCATTAATAAAGGTAAATGTTAAGATTTATATTTTGCTGGCTATCCTTTAGTGTAGTTCTTTTTTATATTTTCGTAGGGTGAATAAACATGATTAGTTCTTATGAGGAAAGAAACTAAAGTTGAGCCACACTTGAATTTTGATTAGCAAAATTTATTAGCATATTTATAGGTATGTCAGTTTCACATAGGACTGAAGTCTTTGAAGGTACAGAATGGCTTACTCAATACATTTCTTTGCCTCCTCTGTCCCTATCACATGCCTGTCCACAAGGCAGGGCATTTAGGACAGGTGGAGGGCACTTAGAAGATTAACTAATCACTATGGTTTGTTGGGTCTTTTTTTAAAGTATATCCTACTTACTTATTAGAGAGAAATAATAGGTAACAAATGGAAGGATATGCAACCTATAAAATCAGTGCAATTCATCATAAAGTTGTGAGGATAAAATGAAAAAAATCTATGGAAGATGCTTATTAGCACAATGCATAACTATATAGTAAGTGCATGTCAACTGTTGGCTGTGGTGTTATCACTATCCCAAGATAATTCCTAAGAAAATCAGTCTTAAATATTTTAGTGAAGAGTAACCAATGTTGACATAAAGACAATGGAGGTAAAATTAAATGCTTTAAGTCTTCATGTGTCAGTTCTAAAAGCTTTCTAAGTATTAAGTAGCAGAAGAATGACAACCTTATAAATTAGTTTCAAGATCACTTCTATTGGATCTTGTTTTGGCTGGAAAGGTTAAAGGAGACTGACTCTGGCCTAGGTGTGCCTTGATAATGCTATGCTTCAGATGTGACACAGAAGTGCATATGCACGCTCTCCTTCCTTGTCTATAGGTAGGATTCTAAAAGCATATATTACAGAAGTGCTCTGATTGTTCCCAGTTCCTTCTCTAACAACTTAAAGTTTTCTTTTCTTTTTAAAATTATTTCTTTCTTATCTTTACACCCAAAATGGGGCTCAAACTCATAACCCTAAGATCAAGAGTTGCATGCTGTACCAATGGAGCCAGCCAGGCACCCCTGACAGCTTGAAGTTTAGAAAGCAAGACAGCCTCTAGTATTTTCTTTCTTTCCCTCTCTCTCTCTCTCTCTGAAAGGGCAGAACAACTGGCTAAATGGGAAGGAACTAGGAAAGAGACTAAGGATACATTTAGCAAAAGTAGGTGTAGTATGGGGTCGGTATGGATATTTTGAGTAAATCCTCAAAGCTCCCTGTCACCCTATTATGTATCTCCAACAAACAGCAGAGATAAAACAAAACAAAACAAAACAAAACAAAACAAAACAACACCACCTGACTATTTCTGGTTACCAAAGTGCCTACGAATCAACTCTTCGTCTACACTTCGTTGGTTCTTCCTTTTAATTAGAAGGAAAAGAACATAATATACCACTGAGTAAAATAAGAGTATGGACCAGTTGTTATTGTCTTTTTATCTCCTGTACCTGGCACAGCATAGGTGAGGGATAAAAGTTTTTGTAAGGAAAGAACAAGTAAGTGAATATCAACTTAAATATCAAAACCCAATTCTGAACTTGGTACCTTTTTTTGCATTTTCCCCCTTGCAAGTTGTACCCTCAGCTTGGATTCTTCCATGAATTTAAGACAGTATCCAAGTATTGCCAATCAATACTCTGTCTTAAAATAGTACCTTTCCTTCAACAATGCAATATAAGCAAGGCTAAAAGAAAGAGTTTTCAAGTTGGGTTCTGTGTTAAGGTGACTTTCAACATACATTTAGAATATTTCAAATTTGGCAGTAGGTATTTTGGCAGATGATATAGAATAAATGCACAGATTCCCATTTTTATCTTCTACCAAGTTTTATATCATCATAGCTACTAATACACTTAAGAGTTTTGCCCATTCATGATTTGTTGTTAAAACCTAAGCACTAGGGAGATTATATATTAATGTAAATAGGATTAATTTCATTTTAGATATTGTTAACATAAGATGAAAAAGGAAGGCAAAATACAAACTTGCACCACATTGCCAAACTGAGCATTCCCCACCTTAACAACATAAAGGCTTTTCTATGTGGTATATAGACATTTTGCAGTAGTATCAAGGGTGGATGGCTGAAGAGTATTCACACTTCAGTGCATCCATTTGCATTATCACATTTCAAAGCCTCCAGGCATTATCACTTCCTTTTTTAAGTGGCATAATAATTTGGGAAAATGGTTCTGCTTATCATCATCTGTCAGTCAAACAACTCCTGTGTTAACACAATATATTTTTTCCACTCAGTGAATGGGTGTGTGTGTGTGTGATGTCTTAGGCTCATGTCAATATTAGCAGGACTTGGTTTTGTGATGAAACTATTTCATTTATCAGAGGGCATGACTGAGAAATAGGAAAATTTCATTTACACTTTAATGAGCAGAGGCTGTGCTTCACGTCAAAGTCATGTAACCACTGTAATTTAAGAGCAAAGTTCATATGAATAGTATATGTAAATAACTAGAGCACTGGTGTATATCATGTGTTAAGATATATTTCACCACGAGGTCACATCTCCATAAGGAAAATCTTGATACATGGAGGGGAAAATTGTCTACAGTCACCATTGGTTGGGTATTGAAAAGATAAGTCAATGATAGACTGTTTCATTTGCTGTCCATCATGCCAAACAACAAACATAACCTCTAACCTGTACACGTAATAAGTAAAACTTGAAACTATGAGGTCTAATCAAATGAGGGGTCTGATTAATTTTACTGATAAAGAACTTTTCATTGTTCCTGTGCTCTTCTGTTCAATTAACTGGGTTAAGGAAAGAATATGAGTATTATAAATATAGTAAAATATTTCAGTCTAAATAAATGTGCACCTCAAGTTTCAATAAGTATTTAACTTCAGTATCTTGATGTTTATGATTCTGATAATTTGACAAGTTAAAGAGATGAAAAAGCAACTGCTTATTGCATGAAAATGTGACTTTATATTTTACAAAAGGGTATTGCTTTTTATTTTATTAGAACAAAATTAAATCAAGCAATCTTTCTCTATATATTTTTTCAATCATACCAAAGACAGTGAACCCTCAGCTGAAAGTTATAGAAATCTGCTTTGTAGCTACCAGCCACTGAATGCCACTAGTGTGTCAGGCATTATGCTACATGCTTTTCCCACATTAGTGCATTTGATTCTTTCAGCAACCCTATTATGTAAATACTACCATGTTCATTTTAAAGAAGAGGCAAGAGAAGTTCAGAGAGCTTAGGAATTTGTTGGAGAGGGGTTAAGAAAATAAACCTGGGACTATGAACATCAAATGAGGGACAAGGTATAAGAAGCCCCTCAAACCTGAGAGGCTTTGAACTTTAGGTTTCATTAGTTTTATGGCAAATCTATCTCTGATTCCACCTAATGTTCATACATTAAAAAATGTATATATGTAATAAAAAGCTACCGGCTATTGGCTTTCCCCCCTCATAACCAGTAACTATTCCTTGAGGGTCAGGACTATATTTTAAAGTCTAAGGACTATATTTTAAAGTCTAAGAGCACCTTGCAAAGCTCCTTTTATGTTATGTGCCTACAGACCTGTAGTTTATTTGCTATTCTTTAGGTTGTTAGAAATCAAAAAGAAGAAACTCTCAAATACACTGTATTTTTCACTTTAAAACAGAGAGCTGTTTGCTGACCACAACTAAGTCCCCTTTCTTTAGTGACCAGAAATCCAAATTTTCTTTGGTCAACTTTCACCCCATCATTCCTTGACAGGTGTCTTGTGTGATTCTGACTACCTTTGGCTCCAACCAGGGGAAATGACTGGCTTATCGCATTTCCAGTGAACATATTCTGCCCCTGTGAAGCAGTACTAATGATGCATAAGGAGACATTTTCTGGGATTGCTAGGAAAGAAGTCTCTCCTGTCTTCCATGAGCACGACTTTTGTAATATGTTCTTTCTTCCTTTGGGCTGTATGATGTGAGGTCCGGAACTGATGCACCCCTTTTACTACTATACTGTGCAAAAGCTTTAACTGACAATGTAGAATTTCATGAAGCCAGTGTAATGTGGAGGTAGAAAGAAGAAAATTTTTTGATTTTTTTTTTAGGATTGTATATTTCACAGCTTCTTAATTTTTTTTTTTTTTTTTGCAGCAAAGAACATAAAAATTATTTGGGGCTTCAAATGTTTACTGAAACAAATTCTAGAATCATTCACTACTAGAAATAATTTCATGGGTCCAATCTTTGGGAACAACTTTTGCTGTTAAGGGGCTTTTGGATGGCTCCTGGTTAATAATATCATTCAGGAATTCTAATTCTTCCTTGAGCTCTTCAAAATTAACAAACTCTCTAATTAAAAATTTCATTTGTAGTATTGATTATACCTACAAGAATTTCATGTGCTTCTTAGCAGTCATTTCATTACAATAATATTTCATTATTAGTTTGTCCTTCCAATTATATTATTATACTGCAAATGTCATTTTCCCATTAAGTGTATAATACGATATATTTTCATACATTAAAATCTTGTTTATTAATGATTTTTAAACAGGATAGTTTTGGGTTTCTAGCCCATTTGTAAGAAGTTCCTATTAAGAAATTCAATGAAGCATGGGAACAATGCAAGAGTAATTTATTAACACATCAGGAGGCTTTAATTTGCTAACATTTTCCTATCATGTTAGTCTGACAGAATATAAAGAACAAATTACTAAACCATGGAACATAGCAGAACTGAAGGAAAAAAAAAAAGCTATCTATCTTTTAAGAATGGATGCGTTCAATTGTTCACAACATGAAGGACTCCATGCTTGCAAAAGTGGAGTTAGTATTCACTGTTGCCTTGTCTGTTTACCTCTTCCACTTATTTAACATTTTATAAAATCCAGAGAGCACATGTGAGTTATAAAGGGAAACACAGATCACATGGACCAGCATTAAAAATCCTAAAGAATGTTTACATATTCTGATTTCTTTAGAAACAGTGATTACCTCAGTTAATTTATGTCATCTTTTCTGTATGGATAAACTAAAAATCTACAATTACTAGCAAATATTTTATCATATGTCTTCTCTAATCCATATTAATCATAATGAAGGCTATATTTTCTTTGCTTGGGAAAGTGTTTCAAGAACATTTCAGTCTAATGCCTTCTCATAGTTAAGCATGAACTCTCCAATTTTATATAGTGCCCACTGTACCAACTGTCTGAAATACTGGTTTCAGACTTCTGGTAACTACCTGAGTCTTTTTTTTTTTAAGTTTTTTAAAATTTATTCATGAAAGACACACACACACACAGACAGAGGGAGAAGCAGGCTCCCTGCGGGGATCCCGATGCAGGACTCGATTGAAGGACCCCAGGATCACAACCTGAGCCAAGCGTAGACGCTCAACCACTGAGCCACCCAGACGTCCCAACTACCTAAGTCTTCATCTCAGCTCTGGACTGGACTTTTTCCAAGAAGGGCTATGACTAAATTTATTTTATTAACTCCTGTACACCCTTTCATCTAGTAAGGTGCTTGACATATAGGAAGTGTGTGATAAACATCTGTTGACTGAAAAAATGAATAAGTAAATGGAGGAAGTAAAGGAATCTTAAGTGAGAATCTTCTTATAACCACAAAATTCCAGTTGATTTCAAAGAAAAAGGCCTTCCTTCCCTGTTCTTAAAATAATCTAAAAAAAAAAAAAAATCTAAAATGGCCATAGTTGCAGTCAGCTTTTGAAGTTTTAATACTGTGCATCACGCTACTTGAGAATCTACTATAAATTGTATCATATATGTATAGTGACCAGTACATAACAGTCAATTTGAATAATGCTAAATAAAACATATGCAGACAAGACTATGTTAAAGAACTAGTTTGACAGTTTTTATCCTCACACTGATGAGTTAGTTTGGTTTTGTTTTTACATTCAAAGATTACACTGCAACCTTGGCAAGTCATGCCAAAATGCATACCTTCAAACCTTAAAATTCTAATATGAATGTTAACAGCATGTATTTGTCATCAATATTTGAAAGACCTCTATCAATAATTTACTACATCATCTTTACACATACAGTATTAGCTAATATTGATATGCTAAGTACTATCCTAAGTTCTCCCCCCCACTTTCAATTTTTTTATACTTATTAACTCAATCAAATCCTCACAATAAACCTTTTACTATTGTTCCTATGTCACAGGTAAAGAAACTGAGGCAAGAAGAAAGTTGCTTATCTAAGACCCTGAAACCAGTAAGTGGCACAATTAGGGTTTGAACCCAGGCCATCTAGCTTTGGAGTGTTCGTTCCTAACCACTACTTACGGCCTCTCATGTAGTTCTCTCTATATAATATTGTACCTTATTATTTAATTTTGCAGAGATTGGTTTTATGATTCAGATACTTTATAACTAGATTTGCTCCCAGAGGGCAGGCTCCATAAATTACAATGCTTCCATCTACCTGGGTCTGAATGATTACTTGCCCATGGTAAATGATGCAGGATTTTTGTTCAGTTCATTTGAACTGGAAAAATTACCATATTTCAAACCATACTGGAATTCAGTTGCTAGCTTTTTGTTTTCTCCCAGATGTAAGACTCTCAGTGAGGCGTCAGCTAACTGACCTCTTACGTCTCTTTCATACCTATAATATCATAACAAAAATTAGCAATGAGCTAGCAATGAAAATTTGATAAGGAAGTCACATAAAATAACAGACTAGAGAGTGAATGACAGATAAGACTATGCAAATAGTGGTACGCAGGCTTCAGAAACAGGCTAAGAAATATTCCATGTGGATTGTAATAGCTAATATTCATGAAGTGCCTCCATGTGCCAAGTACCAACCATGTCACATTCTTTAAATGCATATGTCTTTCGATCTTTGCAACTATGTGGCTTAAGACAGTAGTGCTGTTCTCATATTACAAATGTGGAAACCCAGGTAAAGGGAAAGTGATTTCAGGTCACACAGCTAGTAAGCAGTGGAATACAAAACTTCAACTTAGGTAGGTCTAGTTTTCAAAAGTAAGCAAGGAGGCAAGAGAAGGTGTGCTGAGTTAAAAACCATCTGTGAGGTCACCTTTAGATCAGCTGCAATGCATATTTCCCTGACCCACAGAGCTTATGTTACTTTGGTTCACGAGGCCATCAGCCCCCCACTGCACCCAAACCAGACATACACACATACGCCACATAGCCTGCTGTGGAATGCTAAAGCAAGCAACTAAGTATGATAGAAAAGAGAATGAAATTCAGAGTGAATGAGGTGAGGCTTAAAACAGCTGAAGTATATATATAAAACTTTACGGTCTGGCCCTGACATCAGCCTAGGCTATAGAGAAGCTTTTGGGGGCTTTGTTCCTAGTCCTTCATTGTGCTTCCAATAATTTAGTATTCTACTTCAGTTTCCTCTGGACAAATGAGATAAGCTAACCCCCAAATTGCTTTTTTATTCTTTCCACCATTATGTTTTTTTTCTTGCCATTTTTTGGGGGCCAAAACTTCTCTCTTGTATCTTAAGAGATTCTTGATAAATAATTGTCCCCTACTTTCTTTTCACTAGTATGTTTCCTTACACAATGTGTGTGTGTGTGTGTGTGTGTTATGTGTGCATGCGTATGTGCATTATGGTCAAGATTACATTTCCTATCACCTTAGAAATATATCACAGAAATAATTTGCAACCGTATGTTGTTCTCATTGCAAGTTTTTTTTTTTTTTATCTTGACCTTTAAAACCAAGGATATCTCAGCAACCTCCCCTTACACCTGCTCTTTCTCAAATATGTATTTCATCTTGTCTACGCTAGTACTAATTTATCTTCTGGTAGCTTAATACCTATGCTAACAATTCAGAATTAAATGTTGACTACAAAAGAAGACCCAGGTTTACTTTCTTACAAACATTATTTGGATATATATATACACACACATATATGTAGTAGAAATGCTTTTAGAATAAAGTTTTATGAAGAAAATTGACTTCTATAGACTTGAAAATTACCTTTGATAGATCCCTGAAGTTTCCTGGAAGAGTCAAGTCCAATTCTTCTGATTCATAGTTTGTTAATACCCATGGAAACACGGGATATTGGTTCAGGTCATTATATGTCCGTCCTAGTAAAGAAAAAGAGAAATGAAAATCTGTATGGCCTAATTGTTTATGAAATTATTCTTGTTCTTTTACAAGAAAACTATTGGATTTCACAAAAGAGTAACATGTTTATTGAACTATGTCTTTTTAATCAAAAGTACCCTAATAAAATGTATTTCAAGTAGATTCACTCAATAATAATTAAGAAATGAATAGCTAAAATTACTTTCTATAATATAGGCTTGTGGTAGAGACTGTGTGCCATTTATCATAATTCATTTCTCTTCTTGGGCTAGACCACATTTCTCAGCTTCCACAAGCAGCCATGGGCATGGTACTCAGTTCAAATCTACAGAACCTGAGCGGAAGTGATATGTCACACTTTCAATCTTGACCTACTGCAATCTCCATGGCTATGATGAAGATATTACTGGCATCTGAAAAGCAGAGCTTTGTGGGTGAATATCCCTGAAAGGGATCATGGATGAGGGATCCTGATGACCTTTACTTGCTGGTTATGTGATGGTATTCTACTACAGTTATTATGTATCCAGAAATATATTCCCAATGTACAGACGACTATATCGAACTTATATCAAGAGTTATGAATGCACAAGTTAACAGAAGTACTCTGAAGCCAGTATGGGAAATTTCAGAGGCAGATGTCTCATGTGTTTTCTTTCACTCCTTTAGGTCCATGCATATTCTTTTGTATAATGTTGGAGAGCTGCTGGACCTTACGTTGGGTTTGCTGTTTATTTTTTGATAGAATAACTTAAGAGGTTCAGGTAGGCTATCCAAGCATAGTGGGAAGGTAAAAAGTTTAAGGAATGCACAGCGCTGGCTCACCCTCATAAACTGGTCCTGAAATAACACAGGAGCAGATGAAATTAAGAGATTCACTATTAAAGAAACAGCATCCAAAGAAAACTTCTCTTGGACAAGATTTTTGTTTTGTAAAATTATGTTATACTCTGATCATAGGTAACTTCTTGAATTTCCATTTGAATTCATATCAAAGAACAATTTCACCATATTCAGTGATACAGATTTCATCCAGAATGCTTTAGAGCACGCATCACATATAGCATAGCAGTAAGGTAGATATGCATATGTTATCTTGTTTGGCATTAAGAATTGTCATTAAATGATACCTACTTTTTGTAGCGATTGGTAAATGTGGTTGTGAAATAGGAAAAAATAAAAAACAACCATAATCCAAGGGAGAGCTAAACCTGCTATTATAAGCACCAAATCACATTAATACATCTATTTCATAAATATTTTACTGGGTAACTATTTTATCTGTTAATTATATAAATCTGCATTTTACAACAAAATGATCTATTGTTTTAAATGTGTAAATTGATGTAGGAATATGCTATAGATGTAGGTAGCTGCTAGAAAGCAGAATGTTACTTCCTGGAATGAGGTGAGAGGAAGGTTAGGGTCCCTCTTTGTTCTCCCAGCACAGCACTCATGCAGATGTATGTTGCTACTAATACACATCGCTGTTTGTTTGTCTGCTTCTCCATTACTCTGTAAACACATGACTTTAGAGTCTAGGGTTTTGTTTCATTTTTAATTTCAAACATGATCTGCCAATAAATGTTTGTTGAAGGAATGAATACATAGGTGATAAAAATGGGATAAGATCAATCACATTTTAAAAGATGAATCAACAGCCAAGTGAAAAAGGAAAATTGCAGGACAGTTTCTTTGGCAGATAAAGACTATGTAAAAGCATAGCAGTATATATATAAGAGAGAATGACACTGTGAACATGCCTGTTAAGCTAGAGGGAAATGTCTGCAACTAGACAGCTCAGCCAATGAATGCCCCTGTTTTATGCTCATAAGTGAAGAGTAACACTGATAAGAAGAAACAAAAATTCGGAAACTTTATTAAAGTCTTGTGCATGAGAATGTTCTGCTAAAGCAATATCACTGTAAAGAACAAAATGTAAAATTCTAAAATTTAAAATGCATTACTGATAGCTCATGTATATGTTAACCTAGGACACTTGATGACTATCAGTATTTTTTCTATATATGTATAGATACAGAGACTCCAGATTGGCTGGTGGAGCTATTTCTGGGATTCTAAGTGGGCCCATGGCATATTAGGGCCTGTCATTTTTCTAGGTTACCATTCTACTTAAAAATCTGTAGATTTCATAGAAAAATAGGTCTTCCAGTAAGTAAGTATATTTTTATAGACTAATGTTGCTGTTATTATATAACATATTTATATTATTTGTATAAATAAAATAGCTAAAAATTAGATATCATAATTGTTTTAAACTCTTCTGGTGAAATTTTATCCCAGATATACTAAGGGAAAAAAACTGTTAAAATAAAAATTTAAAAAGCCAATTTCTATTGATTCAGTCCTTAAATGTATCATGTAAATACAAACAGCATAAAAACAGAGACCATATTTGAAGGCACCAGATTTTTAATAGAAATGACTTTCTAATATCTATGTAATACATAGATAGAATGGTATTTCTGGAAAAATACAAAGAAAGTAACCATCATCTTTAAAACACACACAAAATTGATAGATACCAACAGTCACAGCTTATGGCAATTGCTCTGTCCAACATTTTTCGTAATTCACTTTCAATAATATTTGGAATATTCTTTCAAAATAAATTCAAAGGAAAATTTGACAATTTTAAAATTACTCATAAGCTGATAGCACCACTTAAGTTCTAATAAATATTACAGATAAATGTACTTACAAATAAATGTACTTACAAATACAAATAAATGTAAGTACAAATAGATGTACTTACACAGTTAAAATCAAACCTCTCTCAATAGAGATTTTCACAGAAAAGCATTATAATATGGCAGGTCAATATATATTTTTTATTTAAATTAAAAATGCACAATGTATTTAAAAATCACATGGAGGAAAAAGAACAGTTAAATGGTACTTTGGGATTTTTCATTCATAAATTAGCATTGTTACTTAATTATTTTACTGAACATCTTTGTGAAACAAATGACTGTTTACTAAATTAGCAAAAAAAAAAGAAAAAAAAAAAAAAAAGTGAAGTATTTCCAAAGTAATACCTGTTACTTGAAGATACCTATTTATCAAGTATTCTGTTCTGTTTTTTGTTTTTTATGTTTTGTGTTTTTTTAGAATAACTGAAGTTTAGCAAATAACCTTGTGTTGTAATTGGTAGGGTTCTTTCTTTTTCCAGCAGTGGTAAGTGATGATATATATATATATCATATATATATATATATATCATATAGCATCATATATATATATATCATATAGCATCATTGATTTTATATATATATAAAATATAAAAATATATATATATTTTACTAACTATGCTTATAAGGTTTTATCTTAGAAGATGAATATTAAATATTGTAAGCCTATGACACTAATCTACTCAAATAATAAAAGTGAAGAGCAGTAAATGAGATCTCAGAAACACTGGATATATTTCTTCATTTAAAAAAAACTTTTTAATTAAACCATCCAATTTAATGTTTTTATATGGCACTTTAGTTTTGAAGGTAAAGTGATCTAGAGACAGCTGACAAAGAAATTATAACTGCAATTCCTTGGTGAAAATGTTAATGACAGCAAAATATTGTTTAATTAGATGATTGCAGCATCTGGATTAACACTCTTTAAGAGCGATGTTCCTGTGCTTGTCTGCTTCTTCACACTTTACAGACATTTTGTCATCTCTAGGTCATTAGGAAAGAATTTTTAATGATTTTTCTAGAAGCAAGCAGTTCAAGTTACATCTAATTAGATGACAATAATAAGCCCAACACATGCAGTAGCTAAATATATACATAATTAACCAGGGAGGGCTTGTACATCACAGAGTAAAAAAGTGGAAAATGCTAAACAGGAGAAAAAGGTTGGGGTTGGGGAAGTTGTGCTGAATTCATTAGCTGATCATATGAAACACAACTTGAAAACCTTTAAAAAAAATTCTCAGACCTAACGGAATCATTTACAGAAAGCTATGTTAGCAATCACTCTGCTATTTTCTTAAATGCATGAATGCCAAGTTTTAACGTCTTGTTCATTGTAGTATCTAATAAGGTATAAAATTAGGCATAGGTTGTATCTTTCAGAACACAATGAACAGAAATTGGGTCAAAGCCAGGAATTAGAGGTTGAAACCACATTTTTAGTTGAACTCTAAGCATCATCAAAATTTTTCTACAAGTTAAAAAAAAAAAACAAAAAAAAACTTCTACATAAATCTTCCAAAACTTGATGTTCTTTGAAAGCAATAAAAAAGTTTCAAAAAGTTACATAAATTATAGCAGAGTCCTGAGCTAGACTTTCATGTAGTTTTTAAAATCATGTCTTCCAAGAATATTTAATGAAATTAAGTAGAATCTGAACTTGTATGTGTAGCAGGTTCCCAATGAGATAGCACACATGGAAAAAGAAAAAAGAGAAAAAACACCAAAATTGTTAGCTGGGATGTATTCACCGCTAGGCTTAAGAGTTAATTTTTAAATTACTCTTTCCCATATTTCCAACTTTCTATAACGAGTATTTATTAAATTTATAAGTAGAACAAACCAAAGGCCATGAAGACATGTGTGGGCTTTTAGGTGTCTTTTAAAAACAGTATGTTTTCTGAATTTTCAGTAACTTCTTTTACTATGTATTTTTACAAAACTCATCTATATACAATAAAATGTGTTGATTTATATGCAATCATATATATATATATATACACACACACATATATCACATGAGGTTCTAAAAAAATCTAATAATGTACTAATACTAAGACACTGCTGCTATATGCTTTATACAGAACCTCATTTTTAAAAGGATCTAGGAAGGAGGAAAGTAAAATTGGCCAAGTAAGAAAGACCTCAAAAAAATGGTGAACAAGAAATGGGGCATAAATATACTTTGAATCCATGTTAAAATAATATTTTAGAGAAAAAAGGTAAGTCTAAGAGTTTAAGTCAGTAACCAAAATGGTTTTTTTACAGAAAATGTAGATTTACTAAGTCACATTAGACTGTGTTTTTAAAAATGTGAAGCCAAGAAAGACTGTTTCACCTTTCCAGATTCCCACTTTGCAACCCTTCTCTTTAATCCAGGATATTTAAAGAATCTCTCAAACAGCAATTCTAGTAAAATCACATAATAGATCACACAATCAAGCAAAACACTTGCAAAGCCAATTAAATCAGTTCAATCTGATGGCCATTTACTTGGCAAAACTTTTTTTTTTTCTGTAGTGATCTCATAATCTTATTAGAAAGATGAAATATAGACATAAAATGCTAAGGACACACACTACCATACATGCCAAAATGTGTGACACAGTGCTATAGAAGATGTGAGTGTTCAGAAGGTTAATACAATTAATTCCCCTTAGGTATATCTTTTGTTTTATTTTTTTAAAAGATTTTATTTATTTCCCTGACAGAGAGCTAGCACAAGCAGGAGTGTCAGGCAGAGGGAGAGGGAGAAGGGGGCTCCCCACAGAGCAGAGCTTGATCCCAGGACTCTGGCATCATGACCCGAGCTGAAGGCAGATGCTTAATGGACTGAGCCACCCAGGTACCCCTTTAGGTATGTCCTTTAAGGAATATAGATGTAATGCAGTGGTTCTCAAAGTGAACCCTAGACCAGTGGCATCAGAATCATCTGGAGATTTGTTAGAAGTGCAAATTCTTGAGTCCCACCTTCAACCTACTGAGTCAGAACCTGTGGGGATGAGGCCCAATGATCTGTGTTGGAGCAAGCCCTCCAGGTGATTCTGAGAACGACGAGTATCCTAAATGCTGGGTTACTGACTATGTTGTTGGTGTTGTGGTCAGTGGTACTAAGTTCCTCCCCAGGAACTACCACAACAGAAGAAAGCCCTCTCACCCAAAGTCTCATCTGTTTCTCAGGAGTCTGAATCCAGTGACAGCAGTGTGGAGGAGGTAATGAAGGCCTGGGCCACTTGGCTCAGGCAAGACCACTGTGAAGGGTTATTAGCTCCTGGCTCCCTGTAGGACCTGCTGAAGCTTTTGCTACACCACCTTGGGGTTCAATTTCTCTTTCTGTACAGTTCTGTTTTCCTCACTCCCCCACAGATGTGTTCCCAAAGATACTTTCTAATAAACTTCCTGCAAGCAAATCTCTGTCTCAGAAATGGTTTCTCTGGATCTGAGACCTAGCTGAAAATAGTACCAGGTTCTACATTAAAGGTGATAAATTCCAGGCCCAGTTCCAGTGCTAGAATATCACCAGCTACAAAAGTCACGATAGCAAATAAGCTTCAACAAGGTTCTTTTGATGAAATATAAAAGAAAATAATAAAATTATTTAAAATCTTTAACTGTTTGGGTTTTTAAGCAGTCAGTAGAATAAAGATGATGAGAGAAAAACACTGTATGGTGCCATGATTATCCCGAAGCAGTCACTGAGGAAGGCTCTAGAGCCAAACTACTTGCATTTGAATCGTGACTTTGTCACTTATTAGCTCTGTGACTGAGGTAAGTTATCTAACTTCCTTGTACCTTTATTTTCTCATTTGTGAACAGGGATAAGAGCAGAACATAACTCTAGGGGCTATTATTGGGATTAAATGAGTAAATACTCATAAAACACTTATAACAATGTTTGGAATATTGTAAATTGCTCAATAATGTTAACTATTATTTACTTTTTTTTCCTGAAAGCTATTGTTAATATTAAAGAAATGTCTCAAAAAGACATAACAGTGAACAAAGAAATAATAAAAATAATACTTATTTTTTCTGACTCCTGATATTAAGAATATTAAAAGAAATGTTTCAGAAAGACTATAATACTATAAGCCAACCATGTATTGGCTTTGGATTACCCAGGAAATGAAATACAGTTTGTCACTAAGAACACTAGCATTATCAGTAATGATAAATCTTAAGTTTCAATCAATTACCTAAAATTAGTATTTATTGGGCAACAGCTGTATCCCTAAAACCTTGCTATGTAACAATATGACTATTTAGTGGAACCCATGTTAGTAAAAGTGATACTGGTTCAACATAAGGTCTTTGCCAATGTCCTTTATTTTAGGATCCTTAGAGAACTCTGAAAAGTGTTCCAATAAGAAGAAATGAATAAATACATTTTTTCTCCGCAAATCAGGAAAATTGGCAATTCTAATTACTTCCCTAACATGTATTCAATTTGGCTTTAGTGAAGCTTCTCTAAAAAACCATCATCTAAATCTTCAATACTGGTGTTCAATACAAGATGGCACACCTACTTAAAACTTCAGGATAATGGCCAGGGAAGAATTAGCAGGAATATATCCAGGGAGAGAATCTCAGGATATTTACATTCATAACTATTTCCAACTGTCATTCTACTTCTCTATAAGAGTTCATGTTGCCTGGATCGTCAATAATGTAGACAAAATCCTTGAAGAGCTAATTCAAAGCCCCACTTTTTCTATGAGGCTTCCCTTGAGTAGACTGGCTCATCCTCATCTCCCACTTCTGTAAACTTGAATGACTGTTAACGGCATGTAACTGCATGCCATTTGTATGTTCTAAATGTTTTTAGATGCATTGTTCTGATAATTAGGTCTTAAGTGGCTAGAGCAATGGTGCTCAAGCTGCAAATGCATCAAAACCACCTAGAAGGCTTGATGAAACGCAGATTGCTGGACCCCACTCCCAGGGTTTCTGATTCAGGAGTTCTGAGGAGGAGTCTGAGGAGGGGAGTCTAATGAGTCCCCAGGTGACATTGACACTGCCTGTCTGGGGGCCACACTTGTCAACCACTGAACTAGAGCACATCACAGTGATTTCTACTTTTTGTAAAATGGCACTATGTATGGAGTCACGCACTTTTCTGTCTCTCATTCTCTTTGTGCCATACCTGCTGCCACTACTCTAATCCAGCTCTTCACCCCACATCTTTTTTCTTTTTTTTTTTTAAAGATTTTATTTATTTATTCACGAGAGACACAGAGAGAGAGAGAGGCGGAGACACAGGCAGAGGGAGAAGCAGGCTCCATGCAGGGAGCCCGACATGGGACTCGATCCTGGGTCTCCAGGATCACACCCGGGGCTAAACCGCTGAGCCACCAAGGCTGCCCCACATCTTCTTTTCTCTTGGAATGCTGTTTACTTTCTAGTAAATTCTTTCTCACATTACAATTTCCAAGTTAGTGTTACCTATGAGAAGCTTTTCCCGATCTTTTAAAGTAATGCCTTCTAGATCTGTAACTCCAAGTGGCTTTGTATATTCTCCCATTTTAATAATTATCACTTTTTCCTGGAATTGCTGGTGCCCCTGTGTGTTTTGCTGACTACATTATGATCTCTTCAAAGGCAGAAACCATACTTTAGTTTTCTCTGTAGTGTCAGCACCAGAACGTGTGTTCAGTAACTATTTACTAAAAAATTGAACAAATTGACTTCATATCTGGAGACCTGTAATATTCTTCTATCAACAGCTCTCCCTAACTTTAGGCTATCTTATTTCTGATTCAGGCCACACATAGTCACCTAAATTTTCCTAAAATTCCATGGTGTCTCTCCTTCCACTCCAAAATCACACTGACTCTTAAGAGTCTAAGATCAGGCTCTTTACAATCTGGCTCTTACTGATAGCTCCAGTATTATCTTCTATTATTCTCTGTTCCAGCCAAGATACAGTATTCATGTCCACTGAACACATCACATATCTGACTGGCAGAAATTTGTGAAGCTCCACTCTTTTCTTCCTCCCTAGACAAACACATATTTAAATTTCCTCCACTTTGCTTAGCTAGCACAGCATTCATTATTTACAGCTCTTACTCAGCACTTATATCAGCTGTCTTAAAATGTATATTTTTGTATATTTAATGTCTTATTTATGTATATTTCATTTACTCATCCAGTTGTAAGTGCTTAGAGTTTCTAGTCCTAATTTTATACTTCTTTTTATCCCACTGTCTCCAACAGACAGGCTTTAAAGTTTAGTTACAATCACTATAAAGGAAAAGTCTACTAAATTCTTTTTTTAAAAAGCCTGTGGCCTCTACATTCTTTATGTCATTAAATAAAATAGACCCCAATGATTCAAAAGAGAACAGGATGGCACTTAAATATCCCTTATGACCTGCATGCTCTGGCTCAGAAACTGTCCCAACTAGAAAAAACAAACAAACAAACAAACAAACAGAAAACAACAACAACCAGTGTCCATATTGCTCAGATGTGATGTGTGAAACAAAGGCAGAAGAAAATATACTAAATTTCCATACTACTTAGAGTCCATTGACAGGTCCTTGAAGCAAGCAGAGTGATCTTCCTCTAGAGACTCAACTGCCTCGATGTTACTACTTTGCTAAGGGCAAAAGGCAATCTTAGCCCGGTCCCAAGATCCTGTAAGTTTACTTTAACATATAAAAATTCCTTTGGAAACTTCCTTTATCTTTAACCCCCAAGATACAAATTGGCAATCATCCCCCAAACATATGGCCCACCGATACACATCTGAAGGATCTCATGACTAAGGTTTTATTAGACAGTAATATAAATGACCTTTTCCCAACAATAGCTAGCCAGCCCCTCAAGGTCCTGTCTTGCTTCTGAAATTCCTTAGAGACTTATGGCTCTCCCTAACCCCCTCCCAACTTGAAAGTATATAATGGGGTCACTCCTCATGACCTCTGTGCAGCTCTTTCTGCCCACAGGTCCTGTCCCCATGCTTTAATAAAACCTTTTTGCACCTAAGATGTTTCAAGAATTCTTTCTTGGACATCAGCTTTGAACCCTAACGTCTTTTCCTACATCAAGGTGTAGCTTTCAGAAGGGATCACAATGTTATCTCTATCCAGACTGTGATCTATCTGAGTTTGACAGAGAAAATCCCAAAAAGCAACAGGCATGAAGTAGGCAGTGGTTATAAGTGATACTGCACCACACTGTGGAAGTGTATCTGACTTCAGTAAAATGTAGTGGGAAAGGATGGAGACTTGAAGAGTCCTTTGAAACAATTAACTAGACCACATTCCATCCAGAAAGACAGATAGAATCCCATCTTAGAATAGCAGAACAGTTTAATATTAATGCCAGCTCAACTGGAAACTGAGTTGTGAGAGTGAGGTATAGCACCTCCTCTTCCAGTTTTACATACACAGCTCCAAATAGCTAGCACAGCCAAGGGAAAAAATCATACACTCATCTATGACATATGGTAGACAATGAGTACTGCTAGATTTCTCAAGGATAACACAAAAGCCTAACACAGTGAAATGGAAAAATATTGCAGAAGAATGTAAAGAGAACAAATGTTATTCTAAAAATCAGGTAAAGATCAATGTGGCTGAAAGTAAGGTAATGCAGTACATTACATTAACAGGAAAAAAATCTTAATAGAGTTTGAAATCCTTCATAACGTGTAAAATAGATGGACTCCAAAAAATGAGAGTTCAATAAGAATATGGATTCTGGGTAGTAAATCATATTGACAAAGATAGGCAATGAATGAGGAGTAAGTTGAATTAAAGTTGAGTTAACCGTTCATTCATTTCTGAGTTCAAAAATAAGAGAGATATATTTCAGAAGGTCTTAAAAAATTTATACATATCTCCAGGAGAATTAATAACAAGATGCCTACATTCTAAATCACTAACAAAGTGGGCAAAAATGTGTAAGGCTAAGAAAAAACAAAAAAAAAATACAAAAAATAGTATTTTTAAAACAACTGTATAAAATGAGATGATGTAAGACCAAATGTATCACTTATTACAACAAATGTGAACATATTAAATCTGGTTACTGAAAGATTAAAGTCCAAGATAGGGTTAAAACTGGAAATTCCACCTATGCTCTAGGACAAAGCAGGCACATCTGAGATTCTTTCTTCTCTTAGGCATTGAAGCTGCTTTCTGCTACATCATGCTGTTATTTTTTCCTTAGATTTTATTTATTTATTCATGAAAGACAGAGAGAGAGAGAGAGAAATAGAGAGAGAGGAGCAGAGACGTAGGCAGGGAGAGAAGCAGACTCCGTGCAGGGAGCCCGATGTGGGACTCGATCCCAGGACTCCAGGATCGTGCTCTGAACTGATGGCAGATGCTCAACCGCTGAGCCATCCAGGCGCCCCTACATCATGCTGTTAGTTGAAAGTGCTAATGGAGTTTTTTACATTTCAGATATTTAAGTCACCCCATCTACACAGGTAAGTAATATGTGCTAATTAAACAGTATAATCCATTTCCTGTGTCTTTGAGGGAGTAAATAAGTTTCATGACACAAACATCATGTATACGGATATATATATGTACAATATATGTCATAAATGTGTCATGAAGATATACATATATCTTATATATATATCATATATACATATATCTTATATATATCATATATATATATAATGGAGGCATGTGTATAAAGATATAATGAAATTTAATTTATGAAATAATCCTATAGTTATACCTCTAGTATCCTATTAGCAAAGGCATTAACATTACAATATTTATTAAATGATTAGAGTGCAAAACCATTTCCAACAACTTTTTTATCCCTTTTTGTTCACAAATTGCATTCTCTTGCCTAATACATATCTGTATCATCCATATTTAATATGTATATCTCTATAGCATCTGCATTCACACATACATGATCAATTTCAAGAGTAATATTAAGCAGTTATCCTTTTAAGCAATGATTCAGAGAACATGGCTCTAAATTAGTGGTTCTGAGCCTTTCTTCATAATAGAACAATAAACCAAAGGGAAGCATGTGTATTTCTGTAGTTATTTCAGTTAATCTGATTCCAAAAAAGTTTTTGTAGAGCCTGATTTATAGAAGTAAACTTTTGTAATTCAACGTGAAAAAGGGCTTTTGGAGCTTAATTTAGGAAAAAAGAGAGAAACTTAAATCTCATAAACATGTTTAACCACTGACAGCCCCTGATTTGACAGAAAAACAAAGCCATTGCCTTCTTCTAATTTACAAGCATGGTACTGCTGAGGTGGATGGCAGTTACTCATCATTTAGAAATCCAATCGGATTTTGTATTTTTATTTGAAGATTTTAAGAAAAAAAGATCCTGTAACCCAATCATGCCATAATCCAGGTGACATCTGTACTAGACACAATCCTGTTGTTATTCTCCTGTCTAGCTGCTATTGCTGAGAATGACAAAGTAGGGAAATTACATTTTCCCATTATTATTTCCAGACACTTTCTGGCAATGGTTTGTTGACTCTAATAAACCTTCAGACAAAGCTGTCAGCGAAGGAAATGGCAAAAGGAGAGCAAGGAAAAGCCTCTTCAACAACAAATGCATCTAAAACCTCAGTATCGGCTTGTATAGTTTCTGACAACACTTAATATGAGTGCTTCAATATTTATTCTAATGCTGTATTTGAATTTCAAGGAAAAAATGTATTCTATCAAGTCACATTACCAATGATTTGGATCAACACAAACATATTATGAGATTAAAGAATGGGATGCCTTACCTGCTATAGTGTTAAGGAACATCAAATATTCAAAGTTTGAAATT
This sequence comes from Canis aureus, assembly GCF_053574225.1. Taxonomy (NCBI): domain Eukaryota; kingdom Metazoa; phylum Chordata; class Mammalia; order Carnivora; family Canidae; genus Canis; species Canis aureus. The sequence goes on from NC_135634.1 coordinate 5,921,218, forward strand.
TCCCTTCTTTGCCAACGCTGAGTCATGTTGGAAGATTTATAAAGCTGTCGAGGAGTGGCCAGGGATATCCTCCTAGCAATTAAGCAAACCATAACAAACATAGTCTCTTTTAACTCATGACTTTTAAAAATCAATATTAATGAATACATTGGTTTAATAACAATCCACTTAAAATAATTTATGGCTTATCCTTAGCCTAATTTAAAATACATTTTAATTACAGATATTAGCAATCTTTGAAAATTCTACCATAGAAATGATACATTTAGTTACTCAGAATAAACCATTATGAAAACACCTATTTGTGTAATATGGCTACAAATGGGTATTTTACAAGTCAACAAGAACAAAAAAGGTAAAACTCTACTCAAGATAAGTAAAGTAGCTTTTAAATAATACAGCAAATCTTTTCCATGCTAATAAGTTAAGTAGATATAGGTAGTCAGGTACTAGCTTACAAGCATTTGACTTAAACTTCATATAGTAATGGCTGCCACTGCTCAGTTTGGGACCCGTAGGCTTAAGGCTACATGAAATAGATTTCATGTATTATCATCAAATTTTTCTATTCACATGGAATCTTATTAGGTACTGTCTTGTGCACAGTAGGAGCTAAAATACACGTTAGTTGAGGAAAAGGAGAGAGGGAGGAAGGATGGAAATGAACCTGTTATCTCCAATTAAAATCTGAATTAAGAGTTTCAAGAATAATTGGGTGTAACTCAATGTTTAAAGTATTAACATTTTTGAAGAACTTTCCTAGTAACATATATTTGACTTGTACTAACTCCAAAGGAACCATGAGCCTAATGATTCACTTAATTGTAATGGTAAATGGTATACGTATTTCATACTTCAATTCTAAAATTCAGTACATTTCTCAATTAATTTGTAATATGATTTTTACAGTGCTTCCAGTTTTTGATCATACTGGTACCAATATTCAAAATTTTCCCAGCTATACTTCCACTCACACAACTATTTTGTTATAAGCTTTAGCCATGATTCTGATGTTGTCATGGCAACATGCTAAAATAGTCTCTGAATTATCAAGGAATTAACAAACTATGCTTAGTCCAATTTTCATTGTGCTACTATTATAATCATATGCTGGTCTAATTTGCATGGTATTACTATTATAATCATTTTTTGGTTATTCTGACCAAAAATTTTAACTGTGGCATGCTCAGGTAAGTCTGCTAAAAGCAATGTATATAATAAAGTTCTGAATTCCTTTGTTGACATTTTGAACCCAAGCAATTTAAGAAGAAAATTGCTAATCTGGAAATAATTCTGACCATCAAAAATACCCCCAAACACAAAATCAAACAAATCTTACTAAGTATAAATAATGGGAATCATGGGAGGAAGTCTGCACTCTTAGAAAGTCACTCTTAGAGTATATGACAGTGAGAAAAATGTGGCTATGGGAAATGAATTGAGAAAAGCTGATTATAAGCAGGTCCAGGGAAAGAATCAGTTTTTCCTATTTACTGCTCCATCTTTCCCACTATAAACTCACTGAGAGCAGGAATCCTGTTTTATTTACTGTTATACACTTAGCATTTAGCAATGCTTAGTATATAGTGGGGTTCTCAGTAAGTACGTACTACATGACCTGACTTATTGCTCACCCTCAAAGAAAAAATGGCTGAAGCTGAGATGTGATGATAAAAAATTAAATAATTCAATCACATGAAGAAGCAAAATGGGAAACAGTAAATTATAGGGCTTTCCAAAATAACCCATAACAACTTTAGATGTTAGATTGAGGATGGGTGGTATGTATTTGAGCTATAGTAGGATGCATTTAGAAGTGGGGGATAAGGTGAAGACAAAATTGCCCTCTGAGATATAAACTATTAAGTATCATAATGAAACATGACCATTTAATATCACCGACCCTATGGCTACAACCACATATATCTTTAGTAACTGAAGCATCTGATTAAATCCAAAGTTAATAATTGCACTATTTGAATAGAAAAATACATTAACCGAATACTGATAATCAGCATGGAATCCAGAATATGTGCAGATTTTTGCCAGTATTTTTCCATCATTATGCAGAGTTGAAGGTGGTGTTCTTACGACCAAAGTGGGAAACCATGACAAATGACACAAGATAGAAACTGAGAGTGAGCTATGATCTTGGGCAGGATAAGTAACATATCTAACTCAAAAATTTCTTCTCTGTAAAATGGGATAATAATCACATTGTTTTAGGATTGTAGTTGTTTTAAGAATAAAGGGCAGAGAGCTCCTTTTTGCCAGATGAGGACACAGTGAGAAGATGGCCATCTGTGAATCAGGAAGAGCTTCATTCTGTTTTCTTGACACTGGGTTTTAATGTTTAAGCAGTTTATCAAACACTAGGGAACTTACTCTAAGCTAAATCCATAAGATTTATAAACAAAAAAAATTTACCAAATTCAAAGGTGGACATATTGCTAGAATAATTGACTTCGCATATCATTTAAGCAATTTCTTGGGCAAGCGCACCAAAGAGATCACATTACAAATCAGATTGTTGCTTTGTCCTTTTAGAAGGAAAAGAATATATGCATTAAGTTAGCATAGCCTAATGAATGCCTCTTTAATTAATTAATATCCATAGCTATCATTTACTGAGAACATCCCCTATGCCAGCGACTATACTTTTAGTTTATAAAGCATTATTTCCCTTATTTCATCCCTCCGTCTGTATATGTTGCATATATTTGTATAGTGTGTGTGTTTATAGTTTACAAAGTCTTCAGTTTACAATCTCAAGACATTCATAAAGCATCTCTTTTAAAAGATACTGTCTCCATTTTACAGATGAAAGCGTCATTCCTCTGGCCTAGTGCTATTGTTCTTCATTCTTTCCACTAATATGTATTGAGCTCCTTCTAAGTACCAGGTTCTGTTCCTGTTACCCAGCCAGTAAGTGGCAGGCCTAAGTCTAGATTCAACATTTCTCCTACCCTCATCCTATATATAACAGGAAATATGTAAAACTGGACTTTTGAGAATATTAGGAAATTAAGAACAAGTTGAACCTTTTTTTTTGGGGGGGGGGAAGGTGCGAAACAAAGAACCGGATGGTTTTTAACATAGAATGGTTGTTTGAAACAACAGCAAACCCAAAACTATTAAACATCTATTTTGTTTACAGTTTTTCCATCAAGAAGGATAATCTTCCAAAAGCCAAAGGAGACCAAATGTGGTAAAAGGGAAACAATAGAGAGTAAGAGAGCTTCTGGTTGTTTTAAATGCATCCAGGTCCAGACCAGTCCAAGAGTCCTGAAGGAACTTATACATGTCACTGAGAAACCCCTATTGGTAACCTCTGAAGAATCATGATCATTGAGAAAGATGTCAGGAGGCAGAAGATCATTTTTTTTAAAAAGGAAAAAGTGAGACTTATTTGTCAGTTCTTAATGTCAATTCCTGGAAAAATTCTTGAATTGATGATTAAACAAACAGTCTGTAAGTACCTGGGAAAGGAAGTAGTGATTGCATGAGTCAACTTCAATTCAGTAAGAACAAGTCTTGCAAAACTAACCTCATTATCCTTTTTGGATAGATTAAATGCATCTTTCCTTTGACCTGTATTCTACATAAGTCCTTCTTCATTATCCACTAATGTTTTCATTCTGTCTTGTCCTTCTACTAGTAAATAGCCTGAGCATGTACATACATGTCAGTGGATTGGTCTTACACTGTAAGCTTAGTAATACGAGAGCTGATGCACCGCAATGCAAGGTAACTCCAGTGGCAAAGCACCTACAAAGCACCCTGGCAATTAGGCACTGTGCTGGGTGCTGTAGATGAAAAGATAAGTAAGACATGGCCCTTGTCCTTCAAATGACTGTAGCCTATTGAGGGAAGACAAAGATTAGTTTTTCTTTCCCTCCGTGCAGGGCTCTGCAATAATTCCCATGGACACAAAAAACTATGCACTGTTGTTTGTTTATTCAACACTGGTATCTTCCTTTCTTGCCAAGAGGAAACCTATTTTGTTGAAGTACGAGGTGGCCTGGAGTTCAGAGGTACAGTTTACCTTGAATTTTACTTGGAGGATGATTGGCCTAAACTCATCCCACTTTGGCAGTAATTGTTTTAAGGACAGGAAGGTGACCCCACTCAGGCCAAAGGGACCTGAGATAAAGATTGTGGAGGTGTCTGACAAATGTATTCTTTCCTAAAACATAGAAGCTCGAGGAACAATCCTTCATGTCTCCTCCCCACCTTCATGCGGTTGGTGAAACTGTGGTGTCTGGAGCACTAGTGGTTATTTTATGAACATGAGGTCAACTGAAGGTCCTGACATCATTGAACCTGAGCCAGTACTGGCAACTCCTTAACTCCAGACCTTTTAGAAAATAAGACTCAAACAGCAAAACACCCCTTTAAGTCACTCTGAGACAGATGTTCAGTTACTTGGAGCTAAAAACTGACTAAATGAATTTAGTGATACACATAATTACTGACTGTGTTATCTATTAGATCAGTATCTTTCAATAAGATTTCAAAATGATATTTTAAAATAACAGGATGAAAGATTTAGGAAATGGCTAAAACCACATTGTCATTCAAGACTGTTAATCTCAACAATTTCTAAGAGTTTTACTAATTTCATGAAGAAGCATCTATACACAGCATTTGCAAAAACAATTTATATGTGATTATAGAAAAATTAATCGCAAATATCATGAGGCTTTTGGCAAGTTTTTTTGTAATATCTTAAGCAAAAATGTCTTAGTTATATGCTAGCCATAATATGCAATCAACTTTTTTACTTCCTCATTTATATATGTGTTAAATAAAACTATACATGAACTATTCTGTCATTCTTAAAATAGCGGTTTTCATAACCTCTTTCCCTACAAATGGCTTGCAGAGAAAGAAAATTCCTTGGTTCTTAAAATAATTATTGCATAACCTTATTTACATTTCTGTCATATTGAGATTAAAATATGTTAATGAACTATAGATAATGTGTAATACGATATAATTACCTGGCTTGTGGCAAACCATAGCTGGTCCCTACTCCAACCCGAGGCAAGCTATAGACAACTTTTTTTACTGTTGCTTGATCAGGGAAATTAAACATAACCGAGGCTGTGGTAAGAAGAAAAAACATGATTTAGAAAACCACAGGAGAGCCAACCACCAATTTTAGGAATAATTTTCAAGTGCCTATCATGATTTATTTGTAGAAGTAATGAATCTTCATGGAAAATCAGCTTTCTGTATAACTTTATCCATAAGAAATTAGGATTAACATTTTCAAACTAATTTTAGTTTTAATTTTTGTTTTAGTGAGGGCATATCAAAGAGAGAAATACAGCAGGGAAAAATGAAGACTGTATCACACCTTGTAAATAAACAATATCCAAATATGAACACATTTCCTTTCAAAATATTTAAGAGGTCTTACTTCGGTTTGCCATAAATACTTCCAAAGCAGTGTTTTGTAGAAGATAACGTCTTGAAAATACAGCTCGTATCTCGCTGAACATCCATTTTCCGTGAAGTCCTTCAGTGTATGCAAGAACCTAAAATAATGAGTTTAAAGGGAAGTATCAATCAGTACAATGTGTGTCTAAGATTTAGTCTGACAATATCTTAGTGCTATATGAAAGTAAATTAAGGATTAGTTTCCTGAATTCATGATATATCACAACACTGTCATCATTTGATTCCATATCCAGTATTTGCAAAATTTCTACCTTTCTAAACTTTCTTAGTTGGCTCATGAAGAAATGAAGGAGCAGGAAAATTATACGTCTCAAGTGATCTTGTGACTTAAAACAGAAAATATATTATAGTTTTTTGGTTTTATATATAATTAGTTGGATAAGGTAACCTGACATATGTCATTGGTTCTCTTCTAATATTCCTTTTCTTCTTTCTTCCTTCTTAACAAGAAGCTCAGTTAGTACCAGTGTCCATGTGGTCAACACCAGGCAATGGATCATGATTAGTCTAAGGCAGGGATAGTAAATATTTGTGGTAAAAGGACAAAAGGCAAATATTTTTAGACTTTAAAGGCCATATGGTCTCTATCACAACTACTCAACTATGCCATTATAGAGTGAAAGCAGTCAGAGACAATGCATATAAATGAATGGGTGTGGCTGTGTTCCAATAAAACTTTATTTATAACAACAGGGGTGGACTGAATTTGGTCCTGGGGCCAATATGGCCTATCCCCAGCCTAAGCCAATCATAGCAAAGTTATTCCTTGCTTTCTCAAATTCCCTTGAACCTGGTGATAAGGACACTTGACCCAGAGCTAATGAGAACAAAAGCAAAGTCAGATGGGGATGTATCAGCTGACAAAATGAGTTTTATGTAATTGGCACACTCCTTTTTCCTTCTTTCTTGAGTGGAGATGTAATGACAGAAACTGTAGCAGCAATTGTATAACCATGAGAGGAAGGCCACAGGGAATTGCAGCAAAGTTGGCAACCACCACATCTGCACTTCTTGTTACATGATACACATAAGTCCATATTTGATAAAGGCACTGCAGTCAAATCTACAACAAACACATTCTCTCCTGGTACACCAATGTATATTAATGATACAAAACACATTTTTACCTGTATTAGTATACTCTGTATAGTCTACTCCATGTATATTTGTTTTGGTGAAATGAAAACTAGTTGAATTCTACAGGCATGATATTCCTTTAGCTTTGCAAACAAGTTATGAATTTTTTTTACATTTCTTTTCTCTAGAAAAAAATGATCCATTAGTCTTGCATTTTTTTGAAAATTCCATTTTCTAACTCCTTAATTCAGTTTTTGTCTTTCCCTAGATGCTAAAATGTTTTTGGAGGCAGTCAGACATCTGTTTAAATCCTGAAACATTTTGGAGCCAATCAGACTCCTATTCAAATCTTGGCTCTGCTATGTAGCAGTTATAGGACCTTGGAAAAATTATTTAACTCCATCTGATTTTCATCATCTGAAAGAGTGATAATAATACTATGGCTAGTTAGTCTAAGTAGAGACAGTGAACCTTAAGTGCCTGGCCTTAGTTATTATTTAAGTCCTGTTTATAAGTTTACATGTTTTTATTGCTGAGCAAAAAGCGACAACTATCGTTTTGACTTCTAAATGTAAAACTAAATGTAAATCTATACTTTCATAAAAGGGTTATAGAGACTCACCACAGTTTATATTAATAAATATTTAGTTGGGTGCCATGTTCTCCAGACTTGAATTTCACTGATCAGTATAATTTTTTTTTTTTAATGGAAAGAGTACTGATACAAGATTGATACCTTTTTTGTCAAGTAGGGGAAATTTTAAGATAAAACAGCCAAAACAAGAAAAACAATCTTCTGCACCATTATTTCACTAAAAAATAAAACTAGTAAGGTCATTTGAAAGCCCACACAGTACTATAAGTATAAACTCAGAAAAAAAAAAAAAAAGAAAATCTTTTCATGAAAGCTGTACTGGCACCCATATAGGAAAATCGTTGTGCCAGGAGACAGAGACACACACATGTACACACACACACACATTCACTTACATGTTTACTTATTTTTTTTTTCTCTTTTTCTTATTTTTCTCTTTGGGAATTATGTAGTGAATATTTGGCCAGGTGGTCCTTTCCATTATTTTACTTATAGCAGGCAGGTAGTTCACAAACACACAGGAGTTAGTCTGACTTCTTAAGCACTCCCTGTAAGACTGTCTCACCAACTTTGCCCCAAATTCACCCTTAATTGCTTGCTTGTTCTGTGAAATGAATCTGTACCCTTTATTTGTAATTCACTAACTGCATGATGTTAAACTTTGTCTGGAAAGGACACGGAAGAAATACAGCATGCGGGAGGAAGGGGGTTTCACTCAGCATGTGGGAGGAAGGTATAGGTATGGCTGTAGCTCACTGTAGGGTGAAGTCACTCTGGTGCTCTGCCAGGGGTACTTGCCAGAGCTCTATCCTCTAGGACTTTCCAGAAATACACCGTCTAGGGAGTTGGTAAAACTGTTCATGGGAGGACTTCTTATGAGAGGCACTCTGCTAAAAAACTGCCTAAGGCAGGGAAAAGTACTAGAAAAAACTCCGAGTCACTAGGTGTTGTTAGACATCACACACTGCAGGACTAGGCCCTGGTTTCCTTCCTGGTGCTGCTGTGCTAACTCAGCAGGCAGGGCGGGACAGACCAGATGATATAGGAAGATTGACATTGCCTGCTTCTCCAAATTATTTAATATATTGAATATATTTCAATTAGATTTCAATCTAATATAGTTCAATATATTGAAATCTAATCAACAGTTGCTAAATATCCCAATTCAGTTTTGTTTTCTGAAAATTGAATAAATCTAATTTTTATGACATCATATAGGTCATAAACAAGAATATTAAAGCATCTTGATCCCAAAGCTTATGGAACTTTGTGATTTTCTTAAGTGACCACTGAACTATTTTGAGCCAACTGCTTACCATCCAGAAGAAGTGAAGGGAGGAAGAAAGAGTTCATGCTGGCCTCCTATGCTGAGGTCTGCTGCCCCTCTCACTTATGAACTGAAGCATTCAGGAAGCAATATAAAACAAATGTCATAGAGACCCTTGTAAACCATCTCACCCAAATGTGTGCTTAACACAGATTATTTGATGATTCTGTTGAAGAAAAATCGGGTTGCTGTGCACTCATGTGTATCAGACATGTATATATTGTCAGAAACATGTATAGGGCTGTCAAATCAGTTTTATCTTTCTTTCCCCCTTTTTAAGGCAGCGAATATTGTATCACCTAAAAAATACTTGTTTAGTGCTTCTTTGCTGATCTGAAATCATTGAACACGTATGTTAGAACAAGTATTACAAATACTTTTTTTTTTTTAATATGGAAGATCTGAATTGTGCCGCAGGTTATATTTTCTGTTAAGAATTGATGAAAACGTTGCAGAAGGCTGAACAGACATGCCCTTTCTAGCGTTCAGGAGGCCGTCATATCTAACCAACTGGCCCTTCCAGCTTAATTAAAGAGGTTGAGTACTAGGTACAATTACAAGTCCCCATGACTTTAATAATTCCGTATAAACATTCAAGGATTTGGGAGATAACAAATATATTCAAGATGGAATAATTCAAAAGTAATATCATGTTTACATTCAGATGTGACGATGCGTGTTCTTTTCTCATCTGCCAGATAAATGGAGAGAATTCTAAGGCCAGGAAGGAAAGCCCAACCATAAGATAGAAGCAGCTTTGTTTCTACAAGGCCTGCATGCAAGATGGACCATCAGACTGATAATTGCTGTGGTGGCACATAGGGTGAGGATGTAGGGAGCCGCAGAGACAGCCACGCGTCTGACATTCTCTCCCCACTGTTCCTGCCACTATGTCTTGGTGATGTTATTTCCTCACTCAAGGCATGGAGAAGTGGAAGATGCAAGAAATAATTAGATGTGCATGGAAGGACTGACATAGAAATGCAACGGAACAGCCTCTTCTAAGTGAGCAACGCAGTAACTTTCCAAGAAATAAGTTAGGTACATGTAATTTATTTATTTATTAAAAAACAATTTTTTAAAAGAGATTTTATTTATTTATTCATGAGAGAGACACACACAGAAAGAGAGAGAGAGGCAGAGACACAGGCAAAGAGAGAAGCAGGCTCCATGCAGGGAGCCCGATGTGGGACTTGATCCCAGGTCTCCAGGATGACATCCTGACCTGAAGGCAGATGCTCAACCACTGAGCCACCCAGCATCCTTGGGTACACGTAATTTAACAGAATAAATGTCTAGATTCTCAACTTCTTAAAATCTATCTGGCTAAGACTGAACCGGGAAGTACAGGTTCTCTTTCTTGTAACTTTTTTCCATTGCCCTGTTCCCATTAAAAAAAAAAAAAAAAAATATATATATATATATATATATATATATATATATATATATATATTCTCTAGGGTGTATTGCCTGGGGTATAACATCTGCTGAGGGGGTAGGAGCCTCGAATAAGGGAGAAGTCAAAATACTGATGGAGATGTTGAAAAGCCGATGTTCTCAATAACTAGATTTTAAAAAATCCTTTTGTAAGTCAGATGGTTTCTCAATCCACTTTCAGACTGATGTTGGATCTAATTGAGCTGACAATGGAGAGATAATTAAAAATAATTTTTGATTATAGATGACTGATTTTTAGCATAAAACAGAAGTGGTACAAAAAACTATAACTACTAATATAAAACTTCAATATCCTTGACTTATGTGAACAAGGTTTTTCAACAGATCTACATAAAGAAAGCTAGGAGCAGCTGTAATATTGATCCTGTATTGTCCAAGCGATATTCATATGTGGAAATATTAACCATTCATCTCATTAAGAGATGCATTTCCAATAGCATTTCATTTTTGTGTTTAATAATTATTTTTCCACGTCCACAATATATTTTTGTTTCTGTATGATTGATAAGCTGATGTTATTTATAATAACAATTTGTTCCAGAATAAAAATATTAAATACTTGAAATTCTATGGTCCTAGGAATTAAAAAAAAAAAAACTTTAAAAACTTTAATTCATAAGTGGATATATACATTTTGCAGATTAGTATAATATAGTAAGCAATAAAATACCTTCAGGAATAAGATATCTGAGATAAATTTTGGGGAGGGAATCAAATGGAAATAGGAGTTCAAAGAGAAAGATACATAAAATGTCCATTTGAAAAAATATTATTCATGTATTTTAGATTTTATTTATTTATTCATGATAGACATAGAGAAAGAGAGAGAGAGGCAGAGACACAGGCAGAGGGAGAAGCAGGCTCCATGGAGGGAGCCTGACGCGGGACTTGATCCTAGGACCCCAGGATCACGCCCTGGGCCAAAGGCAGGAGCTGAACCACTGAACCACCCAGGGATCTCTATTCATGTATTTTAAAATGGGTGATGACAGAAATCAAATCACTATTCTGTTGGATATATTTGATTCTACTGAATACATCTGGAAAGTGATTGTGTGAACCAGGCTAATCATCTGGGAGAAATCCTCCAGGATGACCATTCTGTGACCTTAAAACTTCTTGAGCACAGCACTCCCCGCCCCCCCCCCCCCCCACACACACACATTCTTTCCTTTTGTTTAACCACACCTTTAAGTACACTCTCTGGGGCATAAGACTCTTGATCTGCCCTGGAGATAGGACTGTGACATGTACACCTATTCTTAAACTTTCCCCTCCTGGGCGGTCCCTCACTGTGTACTCCCAGCCTCTAGGGCTATAAAAACAGGTCTTAAAGGGATGTGGGGTTGCAGGAGATTTACTCCTCTTGCAGCTGCCCAAGACCCTCTCCATGATTTTACTTAATAAACCATTTCTCATCAAGCTGGACTTGTTGGCCTTTCTCTTCAGTCTTAGGGTTGGTTCTTGGGCCTTTGGAAGTCATTTAGCATACATCTCCCTTTCATGCAACAGTGATGCAACAATTTTACCTTAAAATATCAGTATTTAGAACATATTGGATATTATATCTTTTAAAAATGTATGAGCTTGAAAAATTTTAGATGTAATTTAGAAATTTTAGATGTAAACTTAAATATGTGCAAGGAGGTTTTTTTATATTGAAGTATAGTTGATATACAATATTAAGTGGTATATAGTTTTATGATGTTTTTTTTTTTTTTAACAGAATAGGTTAAAAAAAGTTAGGGACAATTGCGATAGACCAGCCTCACACAATAAAGAAATCCTCAAATAGCTGATGGAAGAGTCTCACTTTAGCCTCTTGTCCAATTAATAACGAATAAAATCATCAAAATAAAACTGTCAAGGGCAGGCACCATAATCAGTAAAACCTAATATAGACTGCAACACTGCTCATGAAATCAAATCTTTTATTTTTTTTTGTAAATCTTTTCTTGATAAAAATAAATAATTTGGTAATATAAGACTGAAAATGGGGCTTAACTGCAAAGTAAACAAAAATGCTGAAGAAATTAAGCTGGCAAAATGAGCGTTTACAGAAAGTACATTCTCAGTGAAAATGAAACAACAGATTATTATCACTGCTAAAGTTCTCAGGTTAAATATTCATAAACACAGCCATTATCAGTAAATGGATTAATACTGCAGGACTGCAACATCCTCCAATTGGGGGAAATTTAGGTAGCTCATCCATAGAGAACTTTTTATTTAATAACCTTGCTTTTTGCTGTAATTCATCAATTCATGTATCCGCCTATCCTAGATTTAAAGTCACCATGGGGTCTGACTTTCTTACTCACTAGCGGTGAGACCTCAGGTAAGTTAGTTACTTTTCATTTCTTTAGTTTACTTACCTTAAGATTTGTAGAGGGTGATCATGAGGACTGAATGGAATAACTTCTTTAAAATGCCTGGCACACAGGAAGTGCTAAACAAATGTTACCTTATAACTATAACTATTGCCCATCAGACAAACACAGAACATTTTCAGCATGGGAGAAGAAAAGCTGGACCACAGTGAACCAATACTAAGCTAACAGTCACGGCTATCATTTCCTTAGTAGCAGTTTGTATTCTAGAAACGACCCAAAATCACACTAAGCTCCAAGAAGAAAGCCCAACTGTTTGGGACATGAAGCTACCATTCTCATCAGCAATAGTGACAATTCTGAGAAGGCCTCTTCCTATCCTCTCTTCCTGTCTATCTGTAAATAGGCCAGCTCTTTTCTTCCAGGCCTATCCTCATGACGTATCAATCTTATTTACTTGCAGGGACTCTCAGTTATTAAATATTTATCGGTTGACCTTCATGATGGTGAACAAGAGAGGCAGAATCCTTCACCAGAAGGAGTTTGAGGTCTGCTGGAGAATCACAAACAGTGGGGAAAGGGAAAAGGCAGAGGGTCTCAAGCTGAACAAGGATTTAAATATGGTGCCTTGGGGAATGGGTCCAGGCCATCCAGAACATACATTATAGAGAGGAGAGAGGTGGAAGATACAATTAGAATAATGAATGGTGGGTAGCAAACCAGGATATGAGGAAATACGTAATTCATGCTAGAGTCTGAACTTGCAGTCTGAGAGGAACAGGGCCCTTATACTAAACAAGGAGGTGAGATGATTGAGAGGATTAAATTTGCACTTGAAATTGCTGTGGTGGCTACAGGGTAGACGGCGTCCCGATAATCTGTGTGAATGCCATCTTATAGTCATTAGTAGAAAACATGAACTCTTTCAAAAAGAGTATTGTCTGTACTTCCCCAATGGTATCTCACACCATGGCAGATACTTCTAAATTCACTTATTTTATTACATACATCCCATAAACAGTTGGAGACTTCTTGAGGGTAGAGGCTAAGGCTGTTTTCTATTTTGTATTCCTTACAGAACGTGCACATGAAAAGAACTCAATCAACTTTTGTTAAGAAAACACTGAAAATTTAACTTACAAACTTTGAGTTGCAGCTGGAGTCCTCTGTGCCTACTTCATCTTCAAACACACACTCTCAAAATTACAGTAAAATTCTCAAAATTAAAAAATGATATTGGCAAGGTTGCTTCATTTTTGTCCTACTTATGGATGTCCCCACGCGTAACTATTATAGATTTGGCTGTGTTTGCTCATTTTCGCAAATTTGGCAAACTCTAAAATCTTGTATTTGTCCCTCTGCTGTTATTTAACAAAGGGGAGGAATTGAGTAGGGGAAGGGAGAACTCAACACTCTTGGAAAGAAGCTTACTTCTGAATTCCAGAATTTACTTTCATTTACATACTGAGTATGTTAACTTCTGTATTATTCTTCATGGTGGTGAGCTTTAAACAAGTTATATATATGTATTTCTCGTTTTTATTTTTATATATTTATTTATTTTTTAAAAGATTTTATTTATTTATTCCTGAGACATACACACACACACACAGAGAGAGAGAGAGAGAGAGAGGCAGAGACACAGGTAGAGGGAGAAGCAGTTTCCATGCAGGGAGCCCGACATGGGACTCGATCCCAAGACTCCAGGATCACACTCTGGGCAGAAGGCGGACGCCAAACCGCTGAGCCACCCAGGGATCCCCACTTCTCCAGTTTTTAGTTTTATTTTCTTCTATATGAGATCATTTGGGTTTCTGGGTTACAGGTTTTTCTTTGAACCTTTTTGTAATAGGGTCTGATTTGTGGATGCTATTAATTGGAGCACAAATATTTTCCCTTTTTGCAGATATTTTATATTCAAGTTCTAGATGTAGTCAGAAATGATACAAGATTAGATGGGGCATTTGCAGTAATTGTTGCAACAATGGCATCATTCTTCATCATTCTAACTTGCAGAGTGGACACAGAGGAGAACTGCTTTTGACTGAAAATCTAATTATGCTATGAGAGAAATCGTTTCACAAATTAAAAGATTTTTATTTAAATTTTTATCATAATGCTATATATATATATATATATATATATATATATACCCACACATACAAATCATATATACTAATGGTACACAGTAGGTATTTAATAAGTATTGACTACTATTATTAATAGTAGTAAAAAATTCCTATATTTAGCCATAATGCATTATGCCTAGTTCTTCAATCCTACCCATACGGAACACTTTTCAACTCCCCAATGCACCATGTTCTGTCATGTTTCTGTGTCCTTGTACATGCTGTTTCTTCTGCCTCATAGATGTCTCCCTATTTTGTTCTCCTGGTTAATTCCTATTAATGACTGAGCTAGAAGAGCCTGCTGCTCCCTCTGAGAACCCTGTATCTACCTATGACACTTACCAGACCATTACTGCAGTTGTTGGTTTACTTGTTGGTGTCTCTTGTTACCTGTGAGCTCACTAAGGGCAAAAGTTCTCAGTGCATCTCTGCATTTTTCATACTTAGCACAGAGCCCAGCATATAGCAGTAATTTAACAGTAGTAATTAATTATAAATGCCTTTGTTGATCAATAGTAATACACACATATAGAAAAGTTATCATTTACATGGTCTGTATTAATTAAAAAGCAGTTATGTGAAGACAGTCCAGAGTTGATTCCCAGTTCATTGTGTATTGGACAGGACATGGTAAGGGTCCTCTCTTGTAAAGCTCCTTTTCACCAGGTTAATTACCTATGGCCCCACAACTCTGGCCATTAGATTGAACTAGGATGGACATGTAATATAAAAGTAGTTATCTAAGTAGGATAGCCACAACTGGTGGCTGTGAGAAATCTGTCTGTCCATTGGAACCATGTTATCATGAATGTTGACTGGCTGACACCATTAGATAATCTCTCTTAAAGATCTGAATGTGAGATATCCAGAAACACCTCTAACAGGAAGGTGGGAAGAAGCTAGAAGATAGAGAAGGCAGTCACCAGAAATCATAAGCAGCAGGAATTCTAAGAAAGCAGAAGCCAAAACCAAAAGAGATAAAGTCTAATGGTAGATCTAACTATCTCCTGTACCAGACACATCTGGTACCACTTTGCTCTCCTGGATCCAGCTCCACTGGTCTTTCAATCTCTTATCCAAACCATGTTGTTTTCTGTCACAGAGTCAATGCACATATTCTTCCTTCTCTGGAAATAGTTTCCCTCCCCTATTTGTCTACTTCATTTCTACTCATCCTTGAGCTTTCTATATGTTCTGTTTTCTCAACTGACCTCTCTTGCTAGGTGAATCTCTCCACCACCTCACCCCCCCCCCCATCACATACTCTCATAGCATCTAATATGAGAAAAGTTCTCTTTACAGCACTTACTACAAATTTTGCAAATTTATTACATATTTTATTCATGTAATCTACTCTTTGGCCATTTGTTTCTGCTCTCTACTGCTTGGCACAGTGCCTGTTGCATTGTAGAAACTCAATAAATAACCTGTTGGATGATTAGATTAAAGGTCTATTTAGAGTCAGTTAGTCTTTAGGAGCAAAAAAATATAAATAAAGATGGAGAGTAATTGACCCTGTAATGTTATTGGATGTCTATGGTTGAAGGGACATTAAAAAATTGGGTCATGGAACTTGGATGAAATTCTAGTTTCTCAGAGGCCTGATGAAAATTTCCCATTTGAATGTTACCGTGCTTTCGACAATAAACTCATTAGTAGACACTATTGCTTCCACACTCAGAATCTACTCATGCTTCCCCAATTTTCCACTTTCCTAATTAACAGAACCCTGATTGTGTTCATTTATTGACTCCCCTCCCATGTACTTCTGAGTCGGGACACACTGACCCCAGACCCAGTCCCAGGGGTAGATCAGGTTTATAAAAGTGTCTCCATACTGTAGAGGAAACCAATGGAAGACATTCTCTTCCTCCTGTGAACATTGCTGGGCTTACACTGTCTTGGGGAAATGTTAAAGCCACACACTGCTATCAGTGTGAGAATGAGGACAAACCATTGATGTCGGAATGGAGATGGGGAATGAGCCTCCTTTCTTGTGTTTTATTTGAAGAAGGAAAAAAACTGACTGATACCACACACACACACACACACACACACACTACTGTACCATTTGCTCAAGTGTCTGTAAAGCCAAATAGTTTCAAAAAATATATTAAAAGTTTTTAAAATGTGCAAACATTAAATATTTCCAAACTTTGTATATGTTCTAGAATAGCTTTCCTTCCTTGTCTGCCTGATAAAGTCTTATTCTGTATTAAAAGCTTACTGCTCAAAAGAGCATTTCCTCAAAAGATATTTAACTTTTATCACATACCTGTCAGATTGGTACCAGACTCATGAGGGACAGGAAAGACAATATGAATGTAATTAGCAGCTGAAAGCCATTTTCATAAAATACAAGTACAGTTTATAAGTATAAGGTTTTCCCTTGAAAACTCTTGGGCACTCACAGGTACAACCTTGCGGTTTATGAAAATTTGTTTTTCTTTTTCAAAGCTGGAGAATCATGATCTCAAAGAGCAGCTATAGAATGAAGCCCAATCTTTACATAGGGAATTTGTGTTCAGGAAGTTCTTTAGATTGAGGGTTATTTTCATATGTATCTGCCCACCGCAGTATTAGTGTTACCCTTGACACATTTCCTCACACTACCAGTACCATACCAAAAAGTATGTAGTTTATTAGCACTTAGTCTGGTAGACTGTGATAATTTTTTTAAATAAATCTGTATGTCAGACCGGAGTAGAAAGAACTTGGATTTTAGAGGATGACAGAAAGAAAGACTTGAAGTCTGATGCAACCACTTCAGAGCTGTGTAACTTGAGAACGTTCCTCAATGTCTGAGAGAAAGTTTCCATTCACATAAAATAGGAAAGATCATATCCCCGTACTGGGCTGTTGTATTAAGTGAAATAACATATAAAGTGTCTAGTGGAGAGGTTGGTACAAAGGCAGTGCTATGTAAATGTGCTGAACAAACTCCTAATCCTTCCCCACAAGGATCTTTGTGAAAGTCTCAGGAGTGAGGAGAGCCAGTCCCCGCTGTGGCCTGGGCCCTTCTCTAGTGTCCATTATTCTCTGATCCAAACTCTTCTTACTGCTTCAGTTAGAGACATTAAGCAACTGAATTTCCTGTGGTATTTTTACTCCTACGCTCAGATATCTATATTACAGGATAATTAACAGCTCTTCAAGAAATGCAACTCAATTTAAATGTAAACAGCTCAGTAAATACCCCTTATTTACACAGGAATGTCTTTCATACAAGTATTTGTAATGGGGGGGTGGTGGTGTAAAAGAGGTTTTAGAGACCTCTCAGCTTTTATAGGCAATGAAAATGGTACTTCTAGGGTTGGGTATCCCTCCTCCAAAGTTGCTTCTTCATTACCATAATGCTCCAAGACTATATTTGTTTCTTCTGTTTACTTTATATTCCTTGATTGTAAAGCTATTTGCAGCAACATGCTCTTTTGCCAAGAATTTGCCATTTATGTGTTTCATTTGAACATCATGAGCAAGTACTCTGTCCCAGGCAAGGCTGTTAGCATTTGTTTATCAAAGAACAATGCAGTCAGGATCTACTAGGTTCCTAATGTTGTGCTAGGTGATGGAAATACACTAGTGAACAAGAGAAAGATGGACCTTCCTTTTACACAGCTCCTACTTTCTATTTCTAGAAAGCCTGGATAATAGATTGATATAATAATTCGATTTTACTGGGTTGCTAAAACAAAAACAAAAACAAAAACAAAAAACAAAAAACAAAACATTAGATAGGTTACTGTATTTAACAGGTGTCTCCAGTATAAGTACCAGAGGTCACCCGGCTATAGGCAAGAGGCCGTCCAGAGCATTTACTGCAGAAAAGATCAGCAGATACATTGATTTTAAACTTAGCTCTCATTAAACAGTAGCTTTAACGATGGACTTTGATGCCACTAAGACCAGTGAAAGGAGCACAGTTATAGCATTAAATCTGCATTTTAGAAAGACTTCTATAAGTGGTGAGAAGGATTTGGAAGGATGCTAAACTGGAAACATGAACTATGCCACTCGGAAGTAAAGGAAGTCTAATCTAAGGCAGTTGCCGAAGACAGGAAGAGGAAGGGGAAAATAGTAAACATATTTATGAGGCAGAATTAATAAGACCTGTGTTTTTTGTTTCATTTTATGCTGACATAAAGGAATGAAAGGAATTAAACATTTGCAAGAGTTTCTGCCTCCAGCGACTTGGAGAATAGTGCTCTCTACCATATTCTAGGTTTAGGGTTACTGGTGGATGATGAGTATTGAGAAAAAGATAAGAGGTTCAGTCCAGATTCTAGATAATGCAATCACTATGTTCATCATCACTCATATCAACATAACCTGTACAAATACAATGTGTTAACAAAAGCAACCTATCTATACTTGGCTACTTTAAAGAACTGATAGCCAATGAATACCATACAAACAAATTAAAATACGTAATTTTTATTCAAGTTTTGCTCTCCACTAATAGTGTAAGTAAACCTAATAATATTATTTTCCCCAGATACAGAGGTTATTTGTAAGTCTCAGTCTTAACCCCATAACAACACAGAATGTTTTCTCTGGCACTTAGCATTGTGTGTGGCACACAGTAAGTGCATGTGGCTCCCGTGGAACTCCACTGTATGTTTCTCCAATATTCATGTCTTAGTAAATAAATAAAACTGTAAACCAGAGACATCCACACAGCAAACTAATTTACAAAGAAGGTGGCCCCCCTGGTGATTCAGAATTCTATACTGTAAATATACCATGATGTATTAATATATTTAGCTAATTATATTATAATATTGCTTTTTTCAGCAACACTGTTTATTACACCAATGACAAAGTACAAGAGATACAAACACTATTACAGTGTGTATTTTGCCTGTGAATGGAAAGATAGTTAACGACAGTATCACTAAGATTACATCAACATATATTTCAAATGTTTTCCATTTGGGCATGTTCTGCTTTCTAAAAATTAAAGATCAAATGTTTCTCCCAACAGATGGCAGCTATCAGAAACTAGGACAGTAAAGAGACCATGGCTAGCAAGTTTATAAAGATGTCAATATTTACTTTTTAATTGTAGGTACAACCCATATTTTAAATAATGTCAGGCAGTTAACAATTTTTGTTTTTATGCCACAGCAGAAAAATTCTTACTGGGAGCTGGGCAAATTTAAAAGATTCTTATTCTTTTCTTTTTTTTTTTTTTAATTTTATTTATTTAGTCATGAGAGGCACAGAGAAGGAGGGAGAGACATAGGCAGAGGGAGAAGGATGCTCCCTGAGGGGAGCCCAATGCGGGACTTGATCCCAGGACCCCAGTATCATGACCTGAGTCGAAGGCAGATGCTCAACATTGAGCCACATGCAGGTGTTCTGATTCTTGTCGTTATAACTAATGCCACTAAAATTTGAGTGGGCATTCCATAGTAGAATAACAAATTAATTTAGATGGGAAGTAGGGAAAAAAGGAGATTACATATATATGCATATAATTTTCATAATATATATTAGAGGTCCATATGATGTTTAATATACAAAAATACATGAGACAAACTGTACTATATTTATCAATAATTGCTTCCTCTAGACATTGTGATACAGTAAAATTTTGCTTAAAAAAAGTTAAAAAGATAAAGCCCAGAAAACAGTACAAATAGCTATTTGTTAGCTGAAAACATGATTAACTTTATCTATAGAAGATTTAAAATTCTATGGAGATATAGAAATACTATTTTTATCTATGAGATTGACAAAAATCTAAAAGTTTAATAATACTGAGCTTGCTGTGGAGAAAACACTCACTATATTGTGGGTGGGAGTGTAAATTAGTATAACTTATATTGAGAAAATTTTGGCATTATCTATCAAAATTTCAAATACATACACCCTTGACCCAGTAATTTGGTTGCTAGGAATTCATCCTGTGCAAGATGAAGCAAGACAAAGTATGTACTAGATTCTTTATTGGTTGGTTATAATACTAAAAAATGGAAGGAAATGCCCACCAGTGAGGGAGGCAGTTAATTCAGTAAAGTAATAAAAAAAAAAATATGGAATGAGCTTATATTATGTAGGATGCCTTTACAAAGAAAAAGAACACAAAATTACAAATAAAAAATTAGGTACATTATGTAAGTGAATACTTATTTAGAATGAGAAAAAAATCACAACAAATACTAGAACCTTAGACATTAACGTTGTTTTCTTTTGAGGTCTCTTAAAATAGTTGAGTAAACAGTCCACTACACAATTCCCAGAAACTTCTATCTTTCACAAGCTTTATGGACTAAGGGACCCTGGTGCCCACGCTTCATTAGCTTTACAGTAAATCTACAAGAAAATCTAGAAGTATCTATGATGATGCATATACTAAGCTAATTTCTAATTACTGTTGTAATTTTACTTAATTTCTCAACGTACATTTTAATTTATTTTTTAAATGTGCCAATATATATAGATTAGAAATCTCAGATCTGTCATAAACAGGTAATGACTTCCTTAAGTTTACCATATCTGTAACAAAGCTTTTTGGCATCACAAACATTATAGTTAGTGTTTGTTCAATTATTTTAATTTACATTGTGGTTTTATGTAATTTTAATTATAAATAAAATACTTAATGTATATTTAACATTACATTTCAAAGTACTTAAAAGATCTTTGAATATACATGGGAAAAATATCCATTTTTCTCCTCATTAAAAAAAAAAAAAAAAAGATTCACGCTTTCTTTATGAAGGTTTGATGTGCCTGCGTTCAGCTGCTTTAAACTAGCTTTGCCTGAAAGGTATTTTTCATGTGATGAGGAAAAGATATTTTAATGCATTTTGAAATAAAAATCCAAGCCTTGAATAAATGCCTAAGCATCTAAGCATCAAAATGAAATTCAATGGTAAATCAAAGCTAAATAAAAATTACACTACCTTCAACTTTTAGCTCCAAGATAGGGTTTTACACAGTAATATTAAAAAGAAAGTTTAATATATGTGATAGCTGACAATTTCAAACTAATCCCTACTCTACCTTCTTTTTCTTTTATGAACCACTGAAGCAAAGTCCAAAAGACAGCGTAGGATGAATCTCAGGTCCACCAGTACAAGCTTTTCAAGCCTAATCAAATGGGTGTAAAAACATATATAAAAAAGATGAAAGTGCTTTGCTTTTACATATGGCAAAATAAATCGGTGAAAAGCTGAAGAAAGGAGTGAGATGTTCCATAGGGGCAGGTTAAGTCTGATGCTAATGCTTACTTAAAATGGTGACAGTCTGGAGTAGTGAAGCCTTGCTGGGCTGCTTTAATTTCTCCCTGGAATAGCTCCCTCCCAACCTTCTGCAGCACATCAAAGTCTCTGGAGCTCAATTAAAATTGGATTATATTGAAATGCTCTATCTATGGGAACTGTGTGCTCACTAACACTTTTCTCTCAGTAATACTCCAGATGACAGTTGCCCATCCCAATTTAAACAGTTGTCATAGAGACGGGGAACTAAAGCAGCAGAAACTAACAATACAAAGGAAAGGTAAGGGCTAAGATTTCTGTGAATGAGAAGCTTGCTTTTTTCAGCAACACTGTTTATTACACCAATGACAAAGTACAAGAGATACAAACACTATTACAGTGTGTATTTTGCCTGTGAATGGAAAGATAGTTAACGACAGTATCACTAAGATTACATCAATATATATGTTAAATGTTTTCCATT
The DNA here is from genome assembly GCF_053574225.1 of Canis aureus. Taxonomy (NCBI): domain Eukaryota; kingdom Metazoa; phylum Chordata; class Mammalia; order Carnivora; family Canidae; genus Canis; species Canis aureus. The sequence goes on from NC_135634.1 coordinate 5,943,292, forward strand.
TGGGCATGTTCTGCTTTCTAAAAATTAAAGATCAAATGTTTCTCCCAACAGATAGCAGCTATCAGAAACTAGGACAGTAAAGAGACCATGGCTAGCAAGTTTATAAAGATGTCGATATTTACTTTTTAATTGCAGGTACAACCCAGAACGAATAATTTCTTGGCCAAAGATATTTTTTTCCCTTTCCAACACTACAGTTGTAAAAGTTTAAATTGATAAATTGAAAATGATAAATCATGACTCTTTATGCATGTACACTTCAAATGTGCACCAATTTTTGGTAAATCCACTTCACCTTAAAATTGTCCCTATCATTGACAAAGAAACACATTTCTAAATCTGATTTTGGAATTTATTTCTGGTTTTAATTAGCAGGTACTCCATAATCTTCTATAATTTCTCTTCCTGACATCAAAGCCTATCAGCACAGGCGGAAAACTCTGTCAGCTTCCTAAAAGCCTAAGAAGGAAGATTGTTTAAATTTCTGGCAGTTCTAAAGAGCAATGTATTTGAGAGTGTAGACTGCTAGTGATGATACTATGTTCTCACGTAGATGGCATGTTTCTGGCACTAGAAAAACTCTTAACCTTTTCTGTAATTGGCTTATCCCAAGTCCTGAGATTGTTTGTCCTATCATTGTGCAGATCACTATGGCAATAAATTAACTATTGCTATTTTATAGAGCATTGCACTGTTTTTCCTTTTAAGATCTCAATACCTGAGGTTTCTTTTCTCTTGGGAAGACTATGTTAGGATTTCGAAGCAGCAACAAGGCAGAGTGCACAAAGTGCAGGCCAAAGGGGAAGGAAACAAAAATGTGTCAGAAAATCTAAAAACGGCACAGATCAAAATTTGTCAAAACAAGGCCCTGGTTTAAACCAACAAGAAGGGCCCCTACAGCTTGGGCCTTGACAAAGCACAGACTTTTTATTTATTTATTTATTTTTAGCCCAGCTGTAGAAAACACCATCTAATGAACCTGTCTGGGGCGGCTGTCCCCATCCTGTCAGGCATGTCAGGAAATGACAAGCACTGGGGACAGGCCGCCGCCAGTCATAGACAGGCCTGCCAGCTGGAGAGTCCAGCCCCAATCTAATCACACCACCAGAAAATAACTTTCATGCTTTCAGCTTGACAGGATGGACTTGAGGAAAAAAAAAAAAAAGGACTGGAAACAATGCTTTTTGTTTCAATTACATATCATTTTTACACAGCAATTAAAAGTAATCTACTAACACATGCAATCCATGTTACTTCATATTGATGCAACAAAGTGTAAATGTCACCGTTAGAGAGAAACACACACATAAAGGTTATCTTGATAATATAGGCACAGAAAAAAGGAACACAAGATCACTGCTGTCTCTGTCCATGGAGAAGCTATATCGTATCAGAAGTTTCATACTTTTCAATTCAGTTTATTGATATTGTAATCCTTTATGTTCAAAGAATTTTCTTGTAAAGATCACCAGCTAGCAGTAGTGCTGATTTTATTTCTTGTGTTCTGAGAACCAATATGCATGAAGAGAGTAATAGGATAAAACTAGTATTTTCAGATCGTTATAACACATTTTTGCCTTTTGTGATGTTGGAAAAAAAGAGCCACTGAGAACACTGCAACTGGGATTGTGTTTATATTATATAATTTGACAAAAAGAACTAAAGAATGAAGACTTGTAACAAAAATGATTAAATGATTAAATGATTAAATAATTTCCATGAATCAGATGGTTGTTTCAGCATCAGGTAGCTCACCATACAAATATGTTTACTTTACATATAAGTATTCAAAGTAAAGTTACATGTAACATGTATAGGTTAACACTTCATTCAGTATATGCCCACATGTAGATAAATGATTATATAGTAAAGTATACCTTAAATTCATTAGTGTTTTTCACTCACATTTTCCTAGCATTAACACTGAAACCAAAAAGAGCCAAAAACAGTGCTCTGTGTGTGTTTCAGTCTACATACATGCATTAGAACAGGCTTAAAGTGCTACTCATTCTGTTAACTAAAAGTAGACTCCCACTCATTTTTAAAGTCATGAATCATAAGATTCAATATGAATGGGAGCAATATCACATCAAATATTAATATATTTGATGTGATATTTGAAATGTGCTACTGAAAACGTCACTACTGAAAATATGTAGCTGGCATATAATAACTGCCACTTATTGGCCTGGCCAATTCAGTCAACTTCTATAACCATTCTGAGCCTGTTTCCTCATCTATAAAATAGTGAAAGCAATGTGTGCCTCAAAAGGGTTGTTGTGGATTAAATAGTGGATACAGGGCATCTGTCACTGTCTAAAATGCAGTACACAATGAACAAAGTTAACTACCATTATTTCACTTAAGAGAATGAAGAGGAGAGTAAATAATTCATAATTAGGTTTACACTCTACAAAATAATACTCCCTCTGGAGAGTATATGGGGCTGGATATTGCTTCTATGGTATGAAGATCAAGTCTTTCATAATAACCCAATCACACTGAAATCACAATAAATGTATAGAACGCAGCAACCAAAACTGGAATATGTCCAAATGATGGTTATGACCCTTGCCCCCCAGAAAAGGTCATGACATCCTTCATGAACACAAGAGAACAGGACTTAGTTTTTCTATCCTAAGACAATCAAGGTGAAGTGGATGTGCATTTAAAATTTCATATTTTCAAAAAAAAAATAAAATTTCACATTTTCTTACACAAAATACATGTTTCTAACATATGATTTTACTCAAGCTTTCAGTATAATTTTGTCATTAGTTTGCTCAGTGCTGCTTTATTGCTGCATTATTTAATTCATTTCAGTCATGTAGGAGCAAGGAGAGCTATGGCCTACTGACCTCAATTTTCACTTAAAGAAACAAATTTCCTTTTTGCAAACTAAGACAATTTTTCTCCTGTCAACCTTGTTTTAAAATATTAACCTTATTCCCATTACAGTAAATATTCATATTTGTCATCCAGATTTGCTTATGATTGCAGCCTTAATTAAGTTATGAAATTGCTTCTGTTCTTAGTTTATCTATTCCCTAAAGCAGATGAAAAATAAGTACTTTCAATGAACTATCTTTTTTATTGTATAAATGCACTTAAAATAATGTCTTCTTTGTTTTTGCTTGGCATCAACTAACATCAAGAAAGGGAACAAAACAAGAAGAACAGAGTCTGAGTATAGGTTTTCTTGATGGTGACTAGAGTGTTTCTGGAAATCTATGTAATTGGCTTGCCCTCCTGTTAAAAGCCATCATAATGGATATATTCATTCTTGGAGTAAAATTGTTGGATGTATGAAAAACTGCAAAAATTGAGTGGAAAGTCTAAATCAAACAGGATCAGATTCCTATAATGCATCTATAAAACAATGTTGAATTCCCAGGAAAGAGGAAAGAAAATGAAACCACAAGAGTACAATGTGTATCTGTAATGCTTTATTTCATAAAAATGATCAGAAGCAAATATGGCATAATATTATGATATGTTGGGTGTTGGGTACATGGCATTGGTTATACTACTCCTTGATTTTTTTCTGCTTATTTGACTATTTCATAATAATATAATGTAAAATATTAATAAAACAAAATTAAAAGTACTGAATATGTGCTTTTATATCTATATCTACATTTACCAAATATTTTCAAATACTCAACTTTATTTCATCATCACAAAATCTCCGTGTAATGGGTAGGGGTGGGGTTTTTATTCCCATTTTACTAGTGAGGAAGAAAAGAGTGATGCTGACTGACTTCCATCCAGGTCACAAGAAATCTGAACACTGGCAGAGCTGAGACTAGAACCCAAGTACCCTGCCTCAGAGTTCTGATATAGAGTAACACTTCCACATAAATATGAGCAGGCTTCTTGCATTTATTTCATTAACACAGTAATATTTACCAACAATCTCTCTAATCATTTCATGCATGTCTTGGTAAACATTTGATGACTTAATATACAAGGCAGTAGGGCAAAGAGACTAAATGTTTTAAGCAGTAATATTTAATAGACTTTGATAATAACTCATTTCTGATAAGCATCAATTTTATTTTCTGAAATATGGTAGGACCTTCAAAAAATAATGATTACCAAATTTTGTGACTTGGCATAATTCTAAATAAATGACATCGATTTTAGTTCTCTTTGTAAAAAAAGGGGGGGGGGATCCACATCAATGATCAGAATATATTGTGCCCTACCTATATAATGCTGTCTAGGTAAAAGCCTCCTACTCATTCGTGCAGGTAGTCTTTCTCAAAATACCTTGCATGCTGATGAGGAACTTCCAGATAAGTGCCTGCAGTTCTGCTTACCAACATGTAAAGAAAACTTTATTTGGAAAAGAGGTGTTTTATACTTTTCTATGATATACAAATCAGCAAATTTAGTTGTATAATTTACATTTACTAATGTTATTTTTAATAATATAAAATAATATAAAATAAAATCTAGGTGATTTATTACGCCATTTGTGTTATCCTTCGAAAATATTTAGCTTTATCTGGTTTGCTGGTTAAGTATGACAAACTCAATGTAATATACCATATTGAAATAAAGGGAGTTAAAAATGGTAATACTGTTCAATGACACAGAACTTGATACAGAACCTTCTCTAACAGAATAAAGAAGCTATGGAGTTTCTATGTTGAGGACAGTCCAACTAAAAGGAGTTTACAGGAAACATTAGTAGACACTTGGGGGAGGAGGTGCAGCAGGCAGTAAGAGGAAGTGGGGGAGGGGAGGGGAGGGACTTCTGGGGCACTCCCTGGACTCCTTTCCTCACTCAGAGTACACTGTTCATTGCCGACTAGTGGAATGTGTCCAAAAGACCTGATTTGTTCCTTGGGAACATATTCTTTTTTTTTTTTTTTTAAGCATCTACCTAGAAAGGATTTTATTTTTTTTAAAGATTTTATTTATTTATTCATGAAACACACACAGAGAGAGGCAGAGACACAGGCAGAGGGAGAAGCAGGCTCCATGCAGGGAGCCCGATGTGGGACTTGATCCCAGGACCCCTGGATCACCCCTGAGCCAAAGGCAGACGCTCAACCACTGAGCCATTTGGGCATCCCGGAACATATTCTTAAAGAGAGGAATCCTTCTCTTCTTTTTTAACCTATGGCCCAGATCCTCCTCATGGATTCTGAGTTGGCCGGACAATGTGCAGTGTACCTACTGGAAACGAGTGAAACTCTGAAGCCTCCTCTGTCCAGGCTTCAGCAGAACTTATTACTAAAGACATCCCACCAAGGTTCATTTGGATTATTTTCACTGTTAGGAATGAATACAGCAAGAGAGTATTTAAGAAACAATAAACATTAAAACATTATCATGGAATATGATGAATATGATGAAAACATCAACATGAATTCTCAGTTTTAAATGTTTCAATCGTCAAAAAAGAAAAGGAAGATATCTGAATTTAGCATTCAACTTATATTTTTAAAAAAGGACAGAAAAACATACCAAAGGAAAAAAGTATAAGGGAAATAGTTAACATAAAAATAAAATCATTAGAAAATTAGAAAGGGAAAATTTTATAGGTCTAAAACTGGATTCTTTGAAAAGACAAGTTAAAAAAAAAAACCAAATCCTTGGTAAATATCTTTTAAAAAAGAGAAAAAACCCATAAAAAAGTAGGGCTGCAACAACTAATATAGAAAGATGCTTAAAATTAAAAATGAATACTCTGAAGACTTGTATGTATTTAAAAATAATTTCTCTTTTACACTGTCAAGCAGCTCCCAGGAGAGGCAAGCATCTGCTTTACCTAGGAACTAAGTGGCTATCCTCTCCCAGAGCGAGAGCCTTCCTTCAAGAGCTCCCATTTTAAGCCACGGACTCGAATCTGAGCATCCAGCCCAGATTGCTTTTAAGTTGCAATCCCATAGTCCAATGTCCACCGGACCTTCAGTGCTTGATCATTCCAAAGTCAGACAGAAATGGGTGTGAAAATTCACTTTGCACCTTATGAGTTATGTGAGTACCGGCAAAGTACCTAAATTCTCAGAAGTTTGTATTTCTTATCTCTAAACTAGTGAAAATACCATAAACTTCACAGAGACATTATGATGATTAAATTGAATAATGACTGGAAAGGTCTTTAGCACAGTACTTCTGTGCAACAGAAGTACTCAGCAGAAGTACTCAGCACAAGGGGTAGCTGTCACCGCTGTAAGCTCCTATTGCTATCTCAGTGAACAGCACTACTGTTCATGGAGGCATCAAAGCTAAAATTTGGGACTTAATCTGTAAACACTCCTGTTACTTCACCCCCGATATGCAGCAGGTGGCTAAATCTTGTTGATTCTAGCTCCAAAGTATTTCTCAACTCTGCCTTTTGCTCTCCTTTTCCACTGCTAGAGCCCTCACCTGGATCTCCAATCTTGCCTCCAGAGTGCCTGGGGGTCTAATGGCTACACTGACCCCCAGCCCTGGCATCTGCTGGCTACACTGCCTGTCAGCTCCCGCCTCCAGGTTCTCCTCGTGCCCCACACTCCACTGAAGCTCAGCTCTCCTCAGAACCTGTGTGCCTCACTTCTCCCTGCTTTCGCAGCCTAGCTCCTTCTATCTGTTTGGAAGGTCCTGCTTCCCTGTCTGACTTCCTGACCTACTGTGGAAAGTTTCATATTTGAAACTCCTGTCATCCCCCAAACTGGGTTACTTGTTCCCTCCTTTCTTCTTCTGGGATAGTACATTGAGGGAAGGAAGCACCAAAATAGTTGGAGAGAGGGTCTTTTCGGAGCGTGTGTCCCTACCATCCCCCTTTTCTCTGAGAAGTTCTCCCACACTGCCAGGGATATAGTCTGCATGTTACACTGAGGTGTGCCCCTGCTTCTCCTTCCTTAACTACAGCTGATTTAGACTGGGGTGAACACCGGCTGCGATGCTGGCCAATGAAATTTCCTCTCGTTGGCAAGTGAAATTGGAATCTTAGTTGGTACTGGAGCGGCAGTGAGTTGCAGAAAGCTGTAGTGGCTACTTTTGGGTTTTACACAGGGAGATCCAAGGACACTGGGTGTGTGGAGATAAATGACAAATAAGCAGAAGCAGAGACAAGAGACCATCTGGTCAAGAAAGAGATAAATCTAGATCTTCCAATTCTTTGGTAATTTGGGTTTTCCAATTTTCAGTTCCAGGCTCTCAGCAAGCTCAGCTGTACTTGTCACTGAACAACTCTTAATTGCTGAAAATAAACGATCTTTTAGATTAAGCTGCTTTGAGTTCTATTTCTTGCAACCAAATGCTCCCTGAAAGTTTGTACTTATGGTAATAATGGAATTAGGATTAGAACTAGTGGGTAGCATTTTGCTGCTTAAATCCTATCATACCCTGCTTTCTCTGGTAGGGTTCTTGACTGAGAAAATATACAAGAAGGAATAATGACCAGATGCAAAACTAAGAATTTTTTTAAAAAAATTAATAGCTGATATCATCCACTCTTATTGCAAGGTTATTCTGGGAAGAGTTAGATTAAAGAACTTGGTGTGGAGTTGATGCCAAGGCAAGGCCCCCACTGCCCAGCATGAAAAGAGATCTTGGGGTATAGGTACCTGAATATCCCTGTGGGGAAATATTAGACTAGACTTCAAGAGGAACCTATTCAACTTAATGACTCTATGGAATAAAATGGAAGAAAACAGGCTGGCTAGCCTACCTTGAGGGATCAGTTCTGTCCAGATGTGTTTACCTTATGGGAGCATTGACTATTTAACATTATACTGACCCTACCAGTAGTGAATTTTTATGGCCCAGTGAATACTCTGGCTCTGGAAAATCAGAGTAGAAATTCCTTTCCCATGGGAAGAGCAACAAAAGCTTGTGCAGAAGTTTCTTCTCTGTGGACAAAGCAGAGATGTGAGGAAATAAAAGGATCGCTCCTTAACAGAAGTCTCCTAGTCTCCTCATCAGTAAAAAATTGTCCAAAAAAAAAAAAAAAAGCTGGGTTTATGGAATCTCATAAATAAACCATGAGTTTCAAGGGCACCCTCTCAAATTGAAATGAAAAAGACACTTAGAACTTCCAGAGAATTTTGCTCTGGTTTAAGGAAAAGAGTGAGAATCAAGAAGACTGTGTCCTTTTCCCCTGTGGGGTTAAGAAGGAAAGAAAATCAGACTGAAAGTAATGTTTAATGCTCTAGGGAAAGGGAGAGGAGGAACCACTTCCTGGAGCTGTCAGGGAAAAAAAAAAAGGCAACTGGTCGTTTGGTTAGTGTCCCTGAGAGCCTTGCTGACAAGATGTCCTAGATTTATCGGCACTGTGCTCTTCTAACCCTGGATACTCTTACCTGCTCCCTACTAGTGACACCACTGGCACTTCTTCCCTGACTACCTGTTTCCAGGCCCTATTTCTATAGGAATCTCCTCTCTTCAGTGCCACTGGAGCTAAGGGGAAGAAATATTCTAATCGTGGCAGGACAGGGAGAGATGTGGTTGCCCGATGCCTTTTATCACTGAAGCACTGTTCTACATGGCAACTGTATCAGTATAGGCATTTTAGGCTTGATTTCTATCTAACCAAATCATCAGATTAAATTATGCTCTATATGTCCTCAGTAAAGCTTACTGACTCATGTGTACATTATTGTGAATGCTACTTAAAAGTCTAATATTATTTTTAAAAACAAATGAAACTAATACTTCACTCACAGATGCTTATGAAACCTGAATATTAAAGGAAATGATATTATTATCAAGAGCATTTCTATGTAAATATTTGGGAATGTCATGTGATGGGCACTATATAACATCCATTAGAGAGAACATGAATGACCTCGCCTTTAAGCTTATAAGTTGAAATATAAAATTAGAATATAAAATTAAATAAAACGAAAATCCTAACTTACCTGATACTAAGGAGTGTCATTTTGGGTGCTGGTAAGTACACTAGAATTTTGAAATTTGGATGTGAGTCCATGAGAAAATTTCTACATTTCTTTATTTTTAAGAACATTTTTAAAAAGATTTTATTTATTTTGAGAGAGAGAGTGAGTGTACATGTGCGCATGAGCACAAGAGAAGGGAGGGGGCAGAGGGAGAGAGACAATCTCTGGCAGACCCCCCGCTGAGTGTGTGGCTCTAGGTGGGGCTCCATCTCACAACCCTGAGATCAGGACCTGAGCTGAAACCAAGAGTCGGTTGCTTAACTGACTGAGCCCATCCAGGTGCCCCTTTATATTTCCTCCCAAAAAAGGCTGGATTCACAAAACAGCTTTTAAGTCCAAAAGACAAAAGAAGGCTTGATACTTAAGGGAAGTCTGAATTTGAAGAAAGGAGATCTAGGCATAACAATCTAACAAGCAGTTTGAAAGGTTGTTTAAAGGGCTAAGTAGAATCGGTCAATCCACTGACGTTTATTTCTCATCTTCTCAGTTAAGTTCAAAATTTGCTAAATGCAGAGGTGAGGAAGAAGTGAATTCTGTTCCGTCTGTCAACTTCCGCACTTGATTTTGGGCTTATGGTCACTTAACCACCCTCCTATAGTCATTGGAGCGGCAGCAAGTGTGGTAGAAAGTGTGAACCTCTATGAGATTCCCACAACATGACTCCCCCAAATGCCTGGTAGGATGCAGAGTACATTCTCCCTGACTCACATTCTACCAGTAATTAGAATCATATGACTAGTGCTAGCGAACAGGGCAACTACGTGTCCTCGCCCTGAGTGGGCATTTGTGCATAAACGCAGTAAGTGGTTTTAGTTCCACTCATAAAACTGCAGGGGTGTGTTTTCTGTAAGTGCAGTAATACCATTCTACCCATTATGTGGCATAATTATGACTAACGCTTCCTGCCTTCTCTAAAAGTTAGGGCAACTGGATAAACTCATGAGTCAGAGTTAAGGACAGTCATATAACATCACTTTTGCTTGGACAGAGACATGTAGAGTCGTGTGCCATGGTAGAAAAGCATGGACTCTGGCATTAAACAAACTTCGGTTCCACTTCTGGCCCTGCTGCTTTACTGCTTTTGTGCTTTGAAGCAAATGATTTGGACTCTCAGAGTCTGTTTCCTCATTTGTGAAATGCGGATAAATAATACCTACATTTTAGGGCTATAATAAGGAATAAAGACTTAGATATTTCTAAGTATAACATAATAAGGTGCTCTATATATGTATCTTGTCTCCATATCACAAATGTACCTGTAAGAGAATGTTCATTTGATTCAAATGTCATATGAAAAGAGCACTATTTTCCCAACTAAGCAGGAAACTTCACAAATGCAGGGACTGGTTCACTTCTGTGTACCCAGAACTGAACAATGTGCCTAGTCCCTGTAAGGCACACAGTAAGTGCATGTCAACAAATGGTAACTATTTAATAATAAATCAGGATGTACAGATGGAAACAAAACAGGAAAAAAAAAACACCTTCAAAATGTAAAATAAAAAACCAAAAGTTTCATATTAAATTTTGACATGGGAAAGTCAAGTATAAGGTAAAATGATATAAATTAAAAATACTAGATTGAGATTGTTAGAGAACTTGATCTAATTCCATTCAACAAATATTACTGGATTTCTTGTTAGGTTTCATGAACTTTGGAGCCAGGAAAACGTGGGTATAAAGTACGTGTTTGGAGAGTTAAAAGGACAGAGAAATATACACTTCTCATGGGTTTGGGGAAAACTTTTCTTAAAAAAGATTTTATTTATTTTATTCATGAGAGACACTGAGAGAGAGGCAGAGACACAGGCAGAGAGAGAGGCAGGCTCCCTGGGGGGAGCTGGATGTAGGACTCGTTCCCAGGACTCTGCGATCATCACCTGAGCCAAAGGCAGATGCTCAACCACTGAGCCACCCAGGTGCCCCTTGAGGAAAATTTCCTATTGAAAATAATAGTTGATAAGGGCCTTTAAGGATGGCTGGTTTGTAAAGGATGGAGAAGGGATGCAGGGCCTTTTTAATAGCCTAAAAAGGAAGGAGAGGTTTTAATGTGAGACTAAAAAAACTTCTAGGGGTGCCTGGGTGGCTCAGTCCATTGAGCATCTGACTCTTGGTTTCAGCTTCAGTCTTACAGTCCTGAGATTGTGCCCCACATCAGGCTCTGTGCTCAGCATGGTCTGCTTGAGATTCTCTCTCCCTCTTCCCTGCTCCCCCCCCTCCTCATATGTGTACCCTCTCTCCCTTTCTCTAAAATAAATGAATATACATCTTTAAAGAAAACAAAAAAGGGGCACCTGGGTGGCCCTATCAGTTAAGCATCTGCCTTCAGCTCCGGTCACGATCCCAGGGTCCTGGGATCCAGTCCTGTGTCGGGCTCCCTGCTCAGCGGGGGAACCTGCTTCTCTCTCTCTCTCTGCCCCTCCTCATGCTCATTCTCTCTCATAAATGAATTTTTAAAAATATTAAAAACAACAACTTCTAAGTAATTCAAATTGGCAAGAAGGACTGGGTGATTAGAGGAAAATGGTATCTTTCAAAATCAGAAAGAGGAAATTTGGGAAGAAAAGGAAAATGATGAGTTTGGTTTGGGGCATTCAAAGCATTCTGAGAGGGCAGAACAGGTAGCTAAGAAAATGGAGCTACAAAGACTTCTCATGACTACAAGGAAGCATTTGGCATCATCTGTACAGAGAGATAGTTTAAGGCATGGAGAGAGATTCAATCTCCATGGCAGAGAATTCAGGAGGTGGAAAAAACACACCTTTGAGAATGGGAGAATCTATATGGAGGGCACAGCAGAAAGAAGAGCAGCCGGTGAGAAAGACTTCAGAGGGCAGTGAATTAGTGGAGTAGTGCTACTAAGGATTTTGGAAACTCCATGTCAAATTTTATGCAGAAATCAAGGAACGCTAGAACAGAAAAAAGCCACTGAATTTAGACATTCAGAGATCTGAAATATGGTATTGATGCAAAAAGACAGTATGATTTTTGGCTGCACAGTATAGAGAGGAGTAAAGGGCCATACGGTGTTTAGACTATGAGCTTTGGAGCCAGGAAAGGTGGGTATGAAACCCTGACACTTCCTGGTTGTGAGCGTGGATAAATGACTTGACATGTTCGAATTTTAGTTTACTCTTTGGTTAAGTGGTGATCATACCTAATTCCCTCAGCTGTTTGGGAATATTAGGTTAGATAACGTATGGTGTATAAGTGTCTAATGCAGTGCCTGGTACATATTACGAACATGACAAATGTTAGTTTCTTTTTGTCGCTCTATGGAAAACACAAGGCAGAGGATGCTCCCCTAGTGAAGAAAAATATCAAAGATCAGAGTGTGGCATTAATGACGAATTTAAAAATCAAATAGTAACTGGGAAGAACACTGGATCAGGTGTCTGAAGATGCTGGTTTGATTCCTAGCAGCACCATTTACCACAGAATTACTTGGATAAACTAATTTAATTTTCTGCTCCTTGCTTCTCCCATTTAAAGAGCGGAAATAGGAATTTTGGTTCTGCTTATCAAAAACGACTATTTCAAAGGACCAAATGTGAAAAGAAAGGCACAGAGGAAGGCAGTCTGAAAATTATCATACAATAAAAATATAGTATCACCGGATAACATACACACGTAGCATCTGATAACCTTACTGCTCTGCATGTGCGTATATATACGGACATATTAAACGGTTGGGTTGGCTCCTAGCTGCATATTAACGCCGAATAATTCTCAATTCTCACTGACACCTGAATCGTGACCCTTTGTTACCTTTCCTGAATATATGAGCACATTATGTAGACAAGGATGAAATTTAGGCTTCTTATACTCAAATTAGACTTAGACTCTGAGCACCTCCACTGGGTGGATATTTAAGCATGTAATTTGATCATCTGACTCTTCTATAGGCTCATCACACATGAAAAAATATTTTTAAAGTTTCTGCAACATTTAAGGTTAACTCAGTATGAGGTGTAAATTGCAATCAGAAGGGAATGAATTGGGATCCCTGGGTGGCGCAGCAATTTAGCGCCTGCCTTTGGCCCGGGGCGCGATCCTGGAGACCCGGGATCGAGTCCCACATCGGGCTCCCGGTGCATGGAGCCTGCTTCTCCCTCTGCCTGTGTATCTGCCTCTCTCTCTCTCTGACTATCATAAATAATAAAAAAAAAAAAAGAAGGGAATGAATTCACGTCTATCACACTGAGTGTGATAGAACACATAGCCTTGGAATAATTGGCCAAATGAGAAGTTCTAAGAGACAGGTAACAGAGGAAAATATAAATGAAGATGTTAGGATTTTAAATTTTTAGTTACACCTTCATTTAATGAAAAGTAAACATATTTACTATTATCTAAGAAAAACAAAGCTTACACGAAAGGGAAATGTGCTGAGAATATGAAAGCAACAAAGTTAATTATAAAATGCATTGTTTCCTTAACCTAATGGTTTTAGGATGATCAAATAACAATCTCATGGATTATGAAATGTTTCATCACCGAATGTGAATCTCTAAACTTAATTTGGAGCAATTTAGGAGGCAATACAGGGAAAAATGCATTTTTAAATTTTATAATTTTTCTTTTTCAAGGTAGAGCTAATAATGAAAACCGCAGCCAAAAGAAGAATAAATTTTCTGCTGGATTTTTGTTGTGGCTTCAGAACATTCAAAAGGTGATGGTAATAATGTGTTTTTTGATAAGAAGGGAGGGGACTAAAAAGTGCCTTGTCAGTTTTCTCCTCCTTGCCAGCTGCATTAAAATGCAGCTCTGAGCACCTTCTCCCCCCCTCCCCCCCCACCGCAGTCTGGAATTTCAGGAGCAAAGAGTACAAAAGAGCTGATGAGCAATGAATGCTTCACCCTTCCTCAATTAATCTTGTCTCTCTACCTTTGCTTTTGCTTTCCCTCTACATGAAGGTAATAATGACACCCTCATCCATTATCCTTTTATCCCTGTTATTCTCGTGAAATTGCTTAATAATATGTTACAGATTCGTCTTCACTCACATAATTCTTCCTGTCATTTGCAGTATATCATCCTACAAACATACAGCCCACTTTCACTGGCCGTTCTTTGAAGATTATTGTCAGTGACATCTTTAGGATGCGTTTAGAATCTGGAGCATCATTTCTGTTGCAATGGGGAATTACACTGACTTATCTGTCATTGCCAAAAGCACAACAAGCAATTCAGTGTTAATGCAAAGGTAACACAGGTTTTTATCCTGCTGCCAGAACAAGAGCTCTTGTAAATTTATGCTAATATAGCCCTTTTGGAGTTTAATAACCTCTTACCCTACTGGAAAAAGACCCCCCCCCCTTCCACACACACACACAAACACATATGAACTCACACTCCCATATACTGCAACTACAGCTGACCAACTGGTAATTACTCATTTTCAATCTTTTTTTTCCACACTAATGTTAATTTCCTTTGCGTATTACATAGATATGCTACAGAAAATATGAGAAATGAAAAGATGCCATTTCAATCACCAAAACACTAAATTATTTTTGATGAGAAAATATTTTCACCCAAAGAATTAATAAAAGTTCCTCCATTACTGCTGTTTTAGTTAGCTTTTCTATCAAGAGTTCAAGACCACTACAAATGAGCAGTTTTCCCTGATTGAGGGTGGCATTCCAGAGGGACCCAGGCAATCCAGCGTGCATGCCAAGTCTGACAACACATGACAAGCTGGTCGGCGTGCAGTAATTTGACTAATTATACTGGATTAGAGCATATTAATGCAAGCTGTTTTCTCCAGAGTTAATGACCTGCTGACTGGGTTCTGTTAGGCCCCACTAGGTCTACAGGCAGCTAAAAAACAAAACCCTGTTTTGTAAGCCCTCGTCATTTCGCATCAGCAAATGAGTATATCAAACTACTGAATGGCAAAATGTAAGCGACATTTTGTCTGCTATAAACTCATACAGCCTTCCCTCACTTCCACCTCAAGGGCTTCTTTTATATAAAATTGATGTCAGTTTCTTTTTTTTTTTTTAAAGGAGTAGCTGAGAAGTAAAGTCTGGGAGAAAAAGGAAACAATTTTAGGTGTATGTTACTGTTGGAGGGGTAGAGGCTGCTGTTTTGAAACAGGGTTCATGTGAAAACAATTTTAAATGTATACTAATTTTATTACGCATCTACCTTCTCAATAACAACGTTACAAATAGTTAACAAGTGCCAAAAGCAGATTAATGAGTAATAAGATCTTTTCCATCTGAAACTTTGTTTGAAAGATATTTCTAAGCCCACAGGGATTTTTATATTTTAGAAAAGCATCTGGATGATTTTAAAATTACGTCAATATAGAAAAATGTGATATATTAATATTTTCAAATGATTTGTTCCTTTCTTTAAAATCAGGTCACATTTAACTAAAAACTAGCTAGGAACTTTTACATGTCCCTAAGTGTGTGAAAGTTGATATATATATATATATATATATATCTTGCTTCTGAAAAGATGTAAAGTGACTTGCTGAGGTATATAAAATGTGATTTGAATTAGAAATACATGAATAAACAATGTCAAAAAGAGAAAATTAACTTTGATTTAAGATAGATAATAATAAAAATATACCATAGAGTCATTTAAACTTCTTTTGTTTGGGCTGCAGATTTGTGAAATCCCAACAGCCAATCTGGAAAAAGAAGTAATAAATTCACTACAAAGTTAATAAGATAAAAATGGACCGGTTCAGGAATAACTGCACAATGATTTCTAATACTAAAGATAGAAATGAATTGATGCCAAGGGTTTTCACAAAAAGGGCACTGTATTGTGCAATAAATAATGTCTTAACAATATCCTTACACTAGATTTCAAGCTATACAGTATTTCCCAAAGTTAAAAGAAAATGAATCCTATTGAGAGGTAGTAAGAGAGACCCCACACTTGCTTTCTAAAAGCAGTGGGCTCATCCACAGTTTCTGTACAAGGGGCCTACCTCTGAGGACCATGAGGTACCTCTCCTAGGCAGAATCAATGACAGGCAATCTTTAGGGTTGCCAATACTCTATGGTTTGGCCTGGCTTAAGAATTTGAGCTCAGTGAATCAGATTCCCGTAGAGTACGGAAATAACGCAGAAATAACTGTGTACCTGGCAGTTAGGAACTGATGCAGTCAGAAGCCAGGGGACCCAAAGTGGGATCCGGGCAAAGCTGAAAATTCAAGTGAACCAAAGCTATGAGTAAGCATAAAGAGGCTTATCTGTTTATGGAGAAGAAACGAATGCTCGTTGATCAGCAGACCAACTGGTGTATGAAAGATGGATAGAGAGAACAGTCCCTAGAGCTTAGTTTTTTAGTTTTACAACTCTAGACCATATATCCTTACAATAAAGTTCCTATTTCTTGAGGTAATTTGAATGAAGTATATTCCATGCAACCAAGGAATTTAACCGGAAAATAGGCCAACATGGTGATCCAGTTTTCTACTTTCTGCTAATCAGGTGTAATCCAGGACCATGGAATATTTTGGAATGAACAAACTCCTATGCATTTAGGCAATCCTCTATAACTAATGTTTCATGCACCCCAAACTGGAACTGATGTCAGGAGGTGGGTGAAGATTTTGCTTCCTGGCATGTACCTATAGTGCAACTACTGTGTATCAGAAATTAAAACAAAACCACATGCTTTCACTGATGGTTCAAGATAGGGGTGAGTTTTGCAAGCTCTTTTGGAAACACCAGGTTTTTTTGTTTTGTTTTGTTAACACCTACCTAAACAGAAGACTACACTCCATTTCTACTCTGGGTAACCAGGGTCAGGGCTAAGATTCATTTGGAAAGATCCATCTGAATTCCCTATAATGCACAGACTGATAGAAAAATTTCATCTTTAGATTTTCACTTCAAAGCTAATAATCATAAAACTCTTTGTTTAAAATAAACAACAAACTAGAAGAAGAGAAAAATATCAAAAAGTCTACATTGGACTTAAAATAACTTTCAGTAATGGTATCCACACATGGTCCAATTTCGAACAATGTTGCTTTTTAGTCATCCTCCTAGAGTAACTATTTGCAAACCCTACCCCTAAGATGACTCCTTCTCACTGCCACTACCCTAGGTTAGACCATCAAAAACTCCTTCAGTATTACTGTCTTCCAATTCTTCCTTCATGCTAAAGTCAGAGTGATTATTATTTGGAAAAGTAAATATGGTTAAAATACTTTAACAGCTTTTCCTTCTTAATGCCTGATAGGAAAATGTAAACTCCTCGATATGCTTATAATCTCCCTTATAGTTTGGCACTACCTTCTCTAGTCTAATTCTTGCCAGCATCCTACCCCTTCCACCCTCCTAATATATAGAACATTTCAAACTCTTGAACGTACCATTTTCTCTCTCATCCCTAGGCCTCCATATCTGGTCACCCAAGAATAGGCAGTGAAACTGGACAGATCTGAATTCTACTGCTCAATTCTATTAATTTTTGGCTCTGTGATATTGAGCAAATTACTTCATGTTGCTAAGCCTCTATTTCTTCATCTACCAATTGGGATAATCCTATTTAAGGGGTTGTGGTGATAAAGTTGTGCATGGAGATGCTCAGCAAATGATAGGTACCTAAAATTACTTCAGATGGGGACACCAATCTACCAACAATTAATATTAAAAAAAAAAACAAAAAAAACAAAAAACAAAAACAAAAAAAAACAGCAGCCCTGGGTGCCTGGGTGGCACAGTCTGTTGAGTGGCTGGCTCTCGGTTTCAGCTCAGGTCATGATCTCAGGGTCCTGGGATCAAGCCTTGCATCAGGCTCCAGACTCAGTGGAGAGGCTGCTTCAGGATTCTTTCTCTTTCTCTCTGCTCTTCCCCTTACTTGCTTGCTCTCTTTCTAAAATAAATAAATAAATCTTTAAGATGGTAGATAGATAGATAGATAGATAGATAGATGATAGATAGATCAGACAGTTTTGGTTGACTATTTGTACAATTTTGGTTGCCTATACTGTAATATAACTCAAATGGTCCTTGTATTCCTAGGATAAATTATTATTTTTTTAAAAGATTTATTTATTTATTTTAGAGAGACAGCAAGTGAGAATGAGTGCAGGGAGGGGTCAAGGGAGAGGAGAGAGAGAATCTCAAGCAGACTCCCAGCTGAGCACAGAGCCCCACTTGGTGCTCAATCTCATGACCCTGAGGTCATGATCTGATCTGAGCCAAAATCAAGAGTTGGATGCTTACCAACTGAGCCACCTAAGAACCTCCAGCACAAACTATTATGATAAAAAGGATATAATTAACATGTTAATCAGGCTATTTCTGTGCATTATACAGTAAGAGGTGCATTTAAAATTAAAGAATGCTCAGAAGTGGCTGGCCATGTGGTAGCCGTGGAAGTGGTGAGAAGTGGTAAAATATTGCAATGTATTTTGAGGTAGAGACAACTTGATTTGCTAAGAGACTATATATATGAGGTAGGAGGGAGAGAGAGAGAGAAGTCAAGGATAACTGCAAGGTTTGGCTTGAACAACTGGATTGATGGAGTTCTAAGACCTTTGATATGAAAGGTAGGTGGGTAGAAGAGTGTTTCTGGATTGGGGCAGGAGGAAAGGAAAATAGGAGTTTATCACTGGACAAGGTAAGTTTGATTTATCTATTAGACACCCACATAAAAACGACAAGTAGGCAGCTGAATATAAATGTTCAACACAGAGATTCAGGCTAGAAATATACACTGTGGAATTTCAGGATATAGAAGATGTTTAAAGCCATATGACTGAATGAGATTACCAAGGGAGTAACTGTGAAGAGGTTCAAGAACTAAGCCTTGAGGTACTCCAGTCTTGCGTGGTTGAGGGGAAAGGAGGATTTGGCAAAGAGGACTGAAAAGGAAAACTGAAGGAGTAAAGTGTATTGTAGCTATAAGGGAAAACATTAACAGGAGATCCTTGTTTACACATCCAAAAATGGCTCGGTGGATATTAAAAAGAAGTCGTGCAATGTGAAATTAGATGACTTACAGAGTTCCTTATAATCCTATGGCAAAAGGTTTTAGAATTTGAAAAATGATGTGGCATTAAGAACACTGAGCTGGGAATGAAGAATGGTCTGTGCTAGTTCTAACTAACTGTATGATCTGTGACAATTTGGGGGCCTTATTCGTACTAAAAATTGGAATGAAATATTTTATTGTAAATGCTAACTCTAAATATTTAGGGGTAATTTACTCAGGATTTACCTTCTGACTATGTTGCAGGGAATGAATGAGGAAATAACAGAATGCTAATGCTCTTTTGGGTGCTAGGCATTTGCTAGTCCTTAGTACTACTTAAATCTTCCAAAGATCCTATGAAGTAGGTCTTAATGGTCCCAATTTTTGGAAGAGGAAACTTGAGATCTGAAAATTTTAGTGCCTTTATATCCAAGCTTGTCTAAATGTGCAGTCTGGTCTATTTTAACTTTGACATCTTTATGCCACAGTTCTGTGTAATAATTTCAAATTACTATTGCTAAATATATATATATATATATATATATATATATATATATATATATACACACACACACATATAATATATGTAAATATTTTATCAAACACCAAAAAAAATCCAATAAGTACATTTATAAATCTAATAAGTCTTTCTAATAACTGTCATAAATAATAATAAATCAGACATAAGTTTGATAAAATTGGAAATATTTAAAAGAATCAGATGAATTAATATGGATCTGATGTTAAATGATTACAGGAATTTGATTTCTCAACTTATTGGTTATTTAAAATGAATTAAAGATCAACTGAAAGTAAACATTATTTTTATATGCAAATTAAAACACATGCAAACAAAATAAAGTCTGTAAGGTGAACTTAAAGACTAAAGTAGGAAGTTTTCGACCTTTAAAACTAATTAATTTAAAATGAATGAATTCATTCAATATTGATTACAACACAATTTTTAGTCTTCCCGTGCACAAAAGATTTCCCAGATACTAAAATTACTATACTCCTGAGATTATTTATTTTATTACATGAACCTTTTTTTTGTGCTGCTGTTAGCAGAATTTATTTCTTTATAATTTTTTTAAATTTAAATTCAACTTGCCAACATATAGTGTAACACCCAGTGTTCATCCCATCAAGTGCCCTCCTTTGTGCCCGTCGCCACTCACCTCCCCTTCCGCAACCCTTTGTTTCCCAGAGTTAGGAGTCTTTCATGGTTTGTCTCCCTCTCTAATTTTTCCCACTCAGTTCTCCTCCTTTCCTTTATAATTCCTTTCACTATTTCTTATATTCCATGTATTAGTGAAATCATACGAACCTTTTTGATGAGGAAATCATAGTTGCCAAGGGAATTTTTCCAAGAGACAAGGGAAACTGGAGGCCATGAGTTTTTAACCCATTTTTTTTCAAGATTGTACCCCGGCTATCTCTTGTAAAATGTGATCACACATTCAAAATATAGCTTTAACCCCATGTTAGGCCCAGAAGTATTCTTGATACTAGAAAACAACTGAGAAAAGTTTTAAAATGCACATTACATGGAAAAATAAGCTGAGAGAGTATTGAGTAAAAAATGGAGTATTTAAACAATGAAAACCAAGTGGTTGTACTTCCAGTTCAAAGTTTTCTGTTTTTTTTACTTCTAATTCTCAAACTCCAGAACACATTGTTTTGGTGTCACTAACATTTTAGATTAACCACAGGGCCGTAGTGAGTTGGTCTTAAAGCAACAAAGATTAAAGGCCCAATATCTATCACTGCAATAATAGTGATCTCTAAGTCTAAATTTGCACTTACATATTATAAACTAAATTTCAAAAACCCAGTTTTCAGCTAAATGTCTAGATTTACATGGACACAGAATAGTTCCAAATAATATATATATTTTATTTAGCTCAGTATGAATGGTAATGCTGTTTAGTCTCATTATGAAAGTAACTCTAAGAGAAATGTTATTTTGAATGCTATTGAATGCTATTCAAATAACATTTGAATGTTATTTTTGCCCATTTGCTTTCTTAACAGTAATGTTTTTATTGCAATAATATCTATTTTTATATATTTACTGTTAAAAGTCAATTAATACAAGCCCCAATTTACTGAGATAAATGATGTTCTGAATAGTAATATTTTATTCATTACTGAAAAATTAGCAACATTCCGTTTAAAAATGAAAAATGTACATCAATAAAAGGATTCTTTTTTTCAGAGACAGTGCACATGTGAGGGCAGAGGGGCAGAGGGAGAAGGAGAGAATCTGAAGCAGGTTCCAATCCCGGCACGCACAGGCCGAAGCAAGGCTGGATCTCACAACCCTGAGATCATGACCTGACCCGAAGCCAAGAGTGAGACGCTTAACCGACTGGGCCACCCAGGTGCCTCTCAATAAAAGGATTTTTATGTTTTATTTTTAGATACTCAAAAAACAGAAGTTGCAAGTAAAGCCAACAAGTGAGATGGGACAGGTGTGAGCCAGGAGGAGGGGTCTGAGCTGTGGCACCCTCCAAGCTGAGCATACTCAGTCTACAGGCAGTAGGTGAGATTCAGTTCCATCATCATTAGAGAAATTTTTTATATAGTATTTACACTTAGAGGAAAAAAATCTCGCATGTGTATATCTGAAGCATTATAAAGTTTCAGGTAAAGGAATGGAAAAACAGTTTTAGTTAAGAATCTATTTTGCATAGGAAGAAAGCCACGAAACCTTTGGCAGAGTTTGTAAACTGGCAGCCTTTAGGCCAAAGTTTGCTATAGATCTGTTTTTCACTTGGCTTGTGCTGTGCTTTTGGTTGTTTTGTTGTTTTTAACTCCACTTAACTGGCAACATTCTATAGTTCAAATGTTCCACATTCTTATTTTGTAATCCAAAATATTTCCTTTAAGATGAATATTCATTCAGGATTATATATAAAGAACGTGAAATGTCCCAACAATTCAGTTATACATGAATATTCATATTTGTTGCCTTCATCCTAGATAACATAATTAAAATATACATCCTTCCAACTCTTTCACCTAAAACTGTAGTCCCGTTACTTTACTTAAGACTTGCACATTTTGAATTGGTTTTTGTTTCCTTCTCTGAAAGAGTAATTGTAATTGGATAATGCATTATAGCTTTACTGGACAAATTAAAGCTCGCAATCTACTGATGAAGAAGAAATAAAGATTTTTAAGTATATTCAAACCCTTTTGATAACCAGGTTATCAAAAATTAATAGCAATGATAATTATCCCTGTGTCGATAAGGGAGTAATAACATGTATGGATGTATGTACTACTTTGTATATTGGTATAAACTTCCTGGAGCACAGTTTTATTTTATTTTAAGATTTTATTTATTTATTCATGAGAGACAGAGAGAGAAAGAGAGAGAGAGAGAGAGAGAGGCAGAGACACAGGCAGAGGGAGAAGCAGGCTCCATGCAGGAAGCCCGATGTGGGACTCGATCCTGGGTCTCCAGGATCAGGCCCTGGGCTGAAGGCAGCGCTAAACTGCTGAGCCACCTGGGTTGCCCTGGAGCACAGTTTTAAAAGCAATACATTCAAAAGCTTTTTACAAAACAAAACAGGAATTCTCCCTTCCAGCAACTGTACATCTAGGAAATTGTCCTGAGAAATAAGTGAACAGAGTATAAAAGGTTATTTACAAAATTATTCATTGTTTAAAATAGAGACAAATTCAAACGTTCACCCAGAGGTGACTGGTTACTGTATTGTATTTACACAATGAAATGTTATATGGCTGCCAAAAAGAATGATGTAGATAAATACCAATACAGAAATGTAGCTTTGTGTGTGTATATGTATGTGTGTATATATGTATGTCTACATATATATTATACTGCTGTGTGAAAAAAATAAGTTACGAAATAATCTGTATACTATCATCTATAAAAATACATCTACCTATATGTGGTTACACACATTTAAAAGGTATGGTATTATAAATGTCAACAATTTTTATCTCTGGGCTGTTGGATAAGGAATGTTTTAGTTTTATTTTTTAAATGGGCTTCATGCCCAGTGCAGAGTCTAATGTGATGCTTGAACTCACGACCCCAAGTCAAGAACTGAGCTGAGATCATGAGTCAGACACTTAACTGACTGAGCCACCCAGGTGCCCCAAATTTTTAGAATCTATCTTAAATTGCCTACATTTTAACATTTAGCAAGTATGACATGTATATGCAGTAAAAACAATAAATATATTACTTTTGAAAGCAAAACAAACTTTTGATTTGTTATAGGGAAAAAATCAACAGTGTTAATTAAATGTTGTTAGTCTGTGGGCTCACAATATACCCTTAAATTTATACTGTCTTTGATCACACTGGAAAACAGTAAACATTTATATGCAAAAGACAATATTTTTAAAAGGGAATCATCATTTCATCCGTGGTGAAGAGGTGTCATTAACTGTTAACCTGAAAAGGTAAATAATATCAGCAAAATTTTTATATAGTGAGAAACTGAATTTTTTAAACTAAGTTTTTGCATGTTCATAAAACTTCAAATAATTAAAAAAAAAAACCAAACTTGATTTGATGTCTTCTAATTTCCATTCCCAGCTCCTATAAAGGAATGATGGGAAGCTGCGAGAATTCATGGACTCCCTTCCCAAATCTATCTTATAGGTCCGGATGCTAAGTACTACAGTAGATATAACTACGTGCTGAGAAACCAGCTGGGTTGGTGAGGCTCATCTATAGGGTCTGCCAATGCTTGTTGTATAAATACACCATGGGAGATTTCAGGCTGCCAAGGTGAGGTCACTGAATGTAGAGCTGGGAATAATGAGCACATGTGGCTCCTACAGGCCAGAGGAGTGGCTGCAGGGCACCACTACTTCCACACTGAAGGATTCCAATCTGTTGCCACATGGTAAGCAGATAAATCATGTAATAAGCCTTGTAGAGTGAATTAAAAAGAAAGAAAGAAAGAAAGAAAGAAAACACCAGAGAAAAATGTAACCAAGAATGAAACCTTGTGAGAGAAGTCACTTCTTTCCTGCCCATGAACACAGTCTGAAAGGGTAGCCTAAAACTTTTCTCTGAAATTATAATCACTTGTATCTCTTCAGATGCCTTCTTCTGCATGTTCACTTAATAGATTTTCAGTACAAAGATTCACTATGTTTGTAAATGTTGAGTCACAAGGGTACATGCAAGTGTTCTCGGTTCTTCGGAATGAAAATAAATAAATACAAATACGATTATGGTAAGGTGTCTTCAGCAGGTCACCTCAAAGTCACTTGATTGGGAAAATCTTCCCCAAACTTGCTGATTACATTCTCCAACAAGAGTATATTCATGATTGTTTACATTTACATTTATTTGTGTGCGTATCTGATTTCTTGTCTCCCCATTACACTAAGTCTCCAAAGGGCAGGGTGGTATTCTTTTCGCTCTCTCTGCTGCTTCACCAGAAAGAGTACTCTCCACACTAGTAAGTAATTCAAATATATTTTTAAAAATAAATGAATAACTTGTTTGCTGCAGAAAGATGTTTACTTGCATATACTCATCTGTATGAGCGCATACGCACACAACCCTTTGGAAAATGTGAACATTAAAATTCAGTGAAGGAATTTGGAATTTAAAAGAATTAACAGTCCCCCCCGCCCCACATACTGGCAGCTTCTCAGATGTACGAGAAGTTGAGGAACTGGAACTTGGCATGGAATGCATGGGTCCACTATGAGATTATGGACTGCAAGAATTACATTTACCATATCCACCTTTTTTTTTTTTTTTTTTTTTTAGAAAGACCCATGTGTGTTCAAAAGCAACTACACACACAAAAAGGGTGGAGTGGTTATTAGCACTAGAAGCTCTTGTGTTTGAGGCCACTGTGGTCCAAACATAAACAAAGATGTAACTGACTACATATAATCTAGCCTGATTGCTATTTACCAGGCTGACTTTATTACTGGCTCCTAATTCTTAGCAACTCAGGGACTAAAAATATAGCTTTGAAAAATGCCAACATTAAGACGGCATTTACAATTAAAAAATCAAAGGAAAACTCAAAATAATATTTTTAAGGATTAAGAATTACATCATCATGATAGTTTTTTAAATCGGGAAAGTATATTATTAGAAAGTAACAAAAATGATTCACATTAGATACTCCACTAAACATTTAGCTGGTGTTTTCCACGCACTGCTCCAATGAAAAAGGGTGAGCGGTAAAAATGTGCTTCTGAGAGTTTTAAACCATATTGTACAGAAGTCACATCAAATTAATACTGAGGACCATTTAGAGCTTTTATTCTGAAAAGCTTTTGAAAGGGGATTAAACTATGAAAACTCTCATGATACTAAAGTACCTATTAATGGGTTGAGAAGGTAAGAAAGGAACAATGAAAGTGTTATTTTTAGATAAATCTTTACTTTGTGTGGAGCAGCACAAAGCTCTGCTGAAGGGCACAGCAACAGTTCTGTAGCAATAGCCCATGCGTGGAAGCGCTGATTAGGGGAATTTTGTTGTCTTTTCTTCACAGCGACATCACATATAGTTAGAGGACATTAGCAAACATAACTACAGCTCGATGACATCAGACCAACTAAACCGAAAGTTTTCCTGAGTACTGCAGTTCTGAAGGGACTATCACGAGGTCCTTGTTTTCTTGAGTAGCAAAAAACGCATTTTTGCGGGTCTCTAACAAACTACTCTCTGAAAAAATGAGTTTCCACTCCCTCTGATAATATCTTACAGAATGAACAATTATGTTTTCAAAAAAAAAAAAAAAAAGAAGCAGCAGCAGCAGCAGGAAACAGCACGAGGAGTGAGAACACGAACCTAGATAGTTGTCATCTTATCAAAAATAATGAATGCTCAAGAGGGTTCAACCTCATGTCTTCCCAGTCATTGGTCCAATCACAATAAGGCTGCCCGAACAGAAAAGAGTAGGCAAAAAACACTTCTTCATCAGCCCCAGCCAGCACCCGTAACCTCCAAACAACTATATACCAGCTGATTTGACAAGGCAACAACCCCAAAGACAACTGGAAATGTTGTTGCTAGCCTGCTGAGCCTCCATCAGCGAAGGGGCACACCACATGGTGGATGACAGCTTTGTGTCTGTCCCATCTCTGCAGCCTTTCCCCCTCTTCCCTGACACACAGTCATGCACTCCCGTAACAGTCTTATGGCTAATGATGCAAACATGAAGTATAAAGTCTCCTTAATTTGACCCTTGTTAAACTCCTAATTGGATTGAAGCAGGCTCTGAGTGGAAAGCAACCCTGGATTATTCAGGAGAGCCCTTACAAAACGAAGCCCAAATTACAAAAGGCTGCTCTGGCTGCAGGACATCACAAAGAATAGGCAATGAATTGCAGCTGTCACTTAAGTTAAAAATCTAATCAATTGCCTTTTTTAAACAGGTAACTTTTAGAACAGTTTCTTCATTGTGATACTCTTCAGAGTACGCTTGACCCAAATTTAATAAGCTGCTATTAAAGCAGAAGAGCAGCTGTAGAGCAAACACTGTAGAATGATACTGTGCATTCAGAGTCTTAATGATTTTAAAATGACTACAACCATTGCTTCATTCACGAGGAACAAAGCTCAGGCTCTCTGCTCAACAATGTCTTAACACAAACTGTCTGAGCAGACAGCGTTCATTTGTCCTTCATGAACTCCAGAGGTCAGCCGCATTCTGAGGATATCTCAACAGTTTAATTGTGTTTTTTCGGTAGGAAGTCTGAGGAGAGAAACTTAGGGTTCCTTGTATATGAGAACTAGCTTTTCTGCAAGGAAATATATACAGCTTAAGTACAGAGATGGGAGGGTGCAGGATATGCAGACAGGTGTAAAACATGAAGTAATTATAGAAGCTCAAATTAGTTCTTAGGCCCGAGGCAAAAAAGAGAACAGTGCTTTGACAAAAGGGAATAGCAAATAAGGGGAGCAAACAAAAAATGGCTTGAATGTGTAAATTAGCAAGAAAAATGAGACAGAAAAGCAGCTTTACTCTACTATTATTCCCCACATGAGAACAGAGCAGCTGAACATGATCAAGAGCTTGGGAGAAGAGAGGCAGGCATCAACAGGGACTCGAAGCCAAAGAGTGGCAGCTCCGCACTTTCTAGGCAGTCACTTATTATGTGCTGAAGTGCTCTTGAGAAGTGCCTCTTATACTTGACCTATCATATTACTTCTTCTGTAAACACATAATCCCTGCTTGTTAGGTGGTGTCAACACTAGCATTCATTCACTATGGTAGCCTTTTTGTGAAGAGACACTTTAGAAGTGCTGCCAAAGCCAAAGAATTGACACCATAATAAAACAATTTGAATTTCAACCAGGTAAACAGATCTTATGCTCTTCTGGAAAAAGCAATGGTAAAGAGCATTACATCCATTTTCTCTCATTTGGAGGGGGAAAAAGAAAGCAAAACAAAACAAAACAGCTTTGCTTATGGCAGGACTATTTTTTTTCCCCCAAAAGTGACTCTGATTAACTTATGTTACAGATCCAAGCCAGGAATAATACCTACTTTTAAACTGCCCGGTGTGATCACATACATTCCACCAAGTATGCTTTCTTTAAATACCGAAACAACATGCAAATCTCAACCACAAGGTCAGGAACCACTCATTAATGATATGAGGAAAGAATATGTCTATTTGTCTCTCGTATTAGGCATGGCTGACCGCAAGGTATCAGGGAAAAAAAAAGAAATTAATGGAGCATTTGGCACGCTACATTTCCATTAGTAAAGACAGACAGCATTTAATTAAACTGTAACAGGAACTAACATTGTATGTAGCCGACAAATATATTTTTAGTATTTGTAAATACAAGGTTTCTTATGAAGATGCAGATTTGAGGCAAACATATTTTTCAGGTGTACTTGAGTAAGTTAAATAATCAAGGAGAAAGTACAATTTATTAAAGAGACTGGAGGTTTTTTCTTTTTTCTTTTTAACTTCTTCTCTTCTAATTATCCTGTCGCTTTTCAAAAAATACTAAGTGTAATCCCTGGGCTCCTAGTGTCTTAGGAAGAGTGTTTCACTATCTGATATTGCTACAACCACCTCTAAGATAAATAAATCGTGATGTCTTCATGTGGTACAGTAGTGACGTGTCAGGGTACCTTATTCCACCAGGCATCGACCCCAGTGGACCCTTGCTTTGGCCCCCTTACTTTGGGAACTAGATAGGAACCGACTTGCCTAGGGGATGAGGAGACTGAATAGTAATTAGCACTTATTTGCTATTATTTGCTGCACCTCATGGAATAGATTTTGGTAATTCTTATTGGACACACAAAAGACAAGATGAGCAATGAAAAGTTTTCAACCCAGGGAGGATTGGGTGTTACAAGTGAAATATCTATCTCCCACATTAACAAATAATTCTTAATGTTCAGGAAAATGTCTACTAAGCATCCCAATGCATTTCCTTCATGAAATCTAATTTACGTGACCCTTAAAAAAATAGAGTCTTTGAACAAATAAGAATATGCCAAGATCCACAGCTTTATAAATCTACCACTAAATAATTTTGCTTCTAAAATAACAATCATATTCAGGAGAAAGAGTACGAATAAATAAAACAGTATATTCAAGGTAAAAAAATAAGAGCCAATATTACAAAGGGAAGCTTAGTAAGTCATTTCAAGCGGATTTTAAACAGACTTCTCTAAACATCTCAGAGAAAATTAATGGAAAAGCATAAATATGTTAGTTACATAATATATAAAACTATAAATAAATAATCTAAAGTCTCCTCGATACACTGAAGACTTCAGATTTCTCTAAGGTGAAATCTCATTGCCCAACATGAACCAGAGATAATGAACCAACATATCTTTCATTTCTAAGGTTCTGGGTCTATCTAAAATGACTGGCCGATATTTTGGAAACAGACGAATGGCTGAAAGACATTGTGCCCAGATTTATACAGACCTTCCTGGTATGTAAATTAGCATCTTACAGGTACATGAGACAATTTGGGTGTTAGCTTTCTCAGCACTCTAAGGGCATCAATTAGTTCACTGGAAGAATAATATGCTAAAGGAACCCTAGGGTATAAAAGAATTTGCCTAGCTTACTCTACCAGTGTAATTTATTTTCTGGGAGAATATGATTAATGAAACACTTTTTCTTATTAAAATCTTTTTGAAAATTCTGCTCTTAGACAAAAACACTGAATGAAAAGAAATATAAAAGTTAAGAATGACGAAATAGGTTTATACTTTTCAATCCTTTTGTGTGCGTGTGCACAAAATCATGCATAGGTACCTTCTCAGTTTCCCCACAGAAGGTTCTTCAGCATTCTGACTGAGTTCTTTGAGTGACAATGTTCTCTACTTATAAGATAATGTACTGGAGGTGATCTTGATCTTTCATATCATTAATTTTGGTACAAATCTGCATTTTTGAAAATTCTGTATTAACACAATTAGACTCTGAATTGCTGTTTAAATAATTCACAATTTGTATGACTGGAACATAGATTAAGGAGAGAGAGTTGCTCATATGGTTTGGTTTCCTAGAAATTCAGACAATGAAGAACTGGCTTGATAAAATTAAGAAGTTCTAAAGCATAAGGAAATTACACAGGAATTTATTAGGAATTGGTTAAATTTGGTGTGGTGTATGTGGTCTTTCTCTATTTTGAGAAAGAGGTGAAATGGGCTGACTCAGGTTTTAGGCTCTTAGATCCAACCCTGGGCGGGGTGGAAACTACCTGCCTAACAAGCTACTGTTGCTACTAGGCTTTTCTTGGACTTTTTAAGAAAAGTTTTTTTTTTTTTTTTTTTTAGGAATCATATGCATAATTCTTTAAACTTTCTGGGAATGGAATCCTTTTTAAAACATTGTTTTAAGTTATTTGCTTCACTTTCCAATGTAGGATTTTTAAGACACATTTTAAGGGACACGATGTACGAAAAGTACAAGACTGCCTAGATCTCATTGGAAAGTACTATTAGAATATTCTTTATTTTGTGCAATGACTTCCATTCATTGGTCTTACTTGTGTCTTTTGGAGGACCACATTAAATACACTCCTTATTATAGATGACAGGCTTTTTAGAGGAAACTATTATGTGCTACCCCATTCTTATCTTTAGAATCCAAATTAATCTCTTCAGTGGGCCAACCCAGCCTTAATTCCTTCAAGTAACATGACGTGGTTTCCATATCATTCATATATCTTGGTGTCAAAGTATTCACTAACTTAGTTTTGTGCCATCTGTAAATTGATTTTTAATTTAATTTCATTGAGTCAGAGAAAATTCTGCGTATTATTTAAATGCTTTTAAACTTACGGAGGTTTTTTTTTTTTTTTTTTAATGACCTAACATAGGGGTTTAGCCTAGAGAATGTTGTAAGTGCACTAGAGAAAAAATTCTGTTGTTGGGTGGAGTGTTCTATAGATGTCCACTGGTTAGTTTATAGTGTTGTTCAAGTCTTCCATGTACTTATTAATCTACTGTCTGCTTAGTTTGTTGAACATTGAAAGAGTATGGAAGTTGCCAACTATTACTGAATAGCTATTTCTCCCTTCATTTCAGTCAATTCTTATTTTATGTATTTTGGGTTTTGTGTTGGGTATATACACATTTATAATTTTTTTATCTTCCCAAAGCATTAATCATTCCCAATGAATCATTCCCAATGAATCAGTCCCAATTAACCCTTTGACCTACGATTGTTTTTTTAGGTCAAAAGCCTGTATTTTTTCTGATATTAGTACACTATGGCACTTTCATGATTGCTGTTTGCATAGTATATCTTTTTCTTCATCTTTTATTTTCAACCAATCTGTATCTTAAATCTAGATTGAATCAATGGGCAGCCCTGGTGGCTCAGCAGTTTAGCGCTGCCTTCAGCCCAGGGCCTGATCCTGGAGACCTGGGTTCCACGTCAGATTCCCTGCATGGAGCCTGCTTCTCCCTCTGCCTGTGTCTCTGCCTCTCTCTGTGTCTCTCACGAATAAATAAATAAAATCGTTAAAAAAAAAATACTGAATCAAAGTGTAATTGATAGCATGTAGTTGCAGGTAGAGAGAACATAGTTAGATTTTGTTGCTTTTTTAATAATTAAAAAAAAATTTTTTTAAGAAAAGCAACCTGACAGTCTTCTTTCTGATTGGCTATCTAATCCATTCACATTTGTTGTTATTATTAGTGTGGTTGGATTTATGTCTGCCATTTTGGTTTTTGTTTTCTGTATGTCTAATTTTAAAAATTTTTTATTTTTTAATAAAAATAAGGGAGAAGCAGACTCCATGCAGGGAGCCCGATGCGGGACTCAATCTTGGGACTTCAGGATCCCACCCAGAGTGGAAGGCAGACACTCAATTGCTTAGCCACCCAGGCGTCCCTGTCTCACGTCTTTTCCTTCATCTGTTTCTTTGCCTTCTTTTGCATTAAATAGTATTTTCTAGTCCAACACTGTAATTTCTTTAATTTTTTAAACTGTATATATTTAGGTTATTTTCTTAGAGGTCACTCTAGGGTTTACAATATCTATCTCATCAGAATACAAATTTATTTAAAAAAATAGATCTTATTTGCTTATCAAAAGGATTTTAGGCAATCTTGAATTTTGCCCCTAAGTCTTTATCTTAAACTTAACAATGTTAAGAAACGTGTCAAGTACAAAATTTCCTAGTATTTTGCCTGTAATCTGGTCTTTTGACACATTTCATTCTCTGTAATTCCTCAATGATGATTGGTTCTTCATTCATGCCTACAAATTCTTTTAGTGCCCTGAAATAATGAATTCATTTAAAGTGATTACTTACTTTCTTACTATTTTTTAACTTTCATTATTTCTTGTTCTTAATCATATTCATTATATCCTCCCCAAATCTATGTAAAAACAAATCTGTAGAAGTTGTCTTTTCATTTAATTTTATTTTTTTAAAGATTTAAAAAAATTATTCATTTGAGAGAGAAAGAGCACGAGAAATCACAAGCTGGGGGAGGATTAGAGGGAGAAGGGGAAGCAGACTCCCTGCTGAGCAAGGAGCCTTTCAAGGGGCTGGATCTCAGGACTCCAGGATCATGACCTGAGCTCAAGATAGACACTTAACCCACTGAGCCACCCAGGCATTACTAGACTTGCCTTTTAAAAAATATTTAATAAATAGGGGTGCCTGGGTAGCTCAGTGGGTTAAGTGTCTGACTTTTAGTTTCAGTTCAGGTCATAATCTCAGGGTCCTGAGACCAAGTCCTGCTTCAGGTCCTCGCTTGGTGCAGAGTCTGCGTGTCCTTCTCGCTTTTTGCTCCTCCTCCTGCTCTCTCTCATAAATAAAGATAAATTTAAAAAAAATTCTAGTAACTAAAGGTTTAATTAAAAAATGATACATTATGGGACACCTGGGTAGCTCAGTGGTTAAGCGTCTGCCTTCGGCTCAGGGCATGATCCTGGAGTTCCAAGATCAAGTCCCACATCAGGCTCCCTACATGAAGCCTGCTTCCCTCTCTGCCTGTGTCTCTGCCTCTCTCTCTCTCTCTCTCTCTCTGTGTGTCTCTCATGAATAAATAAAATCTTTTAAAAAAGTTACATTATGAAGACATCATTAAAAGTATAAAACAACAATTTGTTTATAAGAGATTCACTATAAGTGTCCTTGGAGAACAAACTCAAATATATTTAAATATAACTCAAATAATAAAAATATGATTTACAGCTAACTTTCCAGCGATATATATGCTGCATATAATGAAGTATATTTTCAAAAGTAAAACTGCTGACATTTTGTGCTGACCTCTAAGTTAAATAAAATACTGAGAGCTGAATGACTTAGAAGTGGATGTGTAGAACAGGCTTTGAGAGATCATGTATCCCAAGGCTCTCATCATATACTGCAAGAAACTGGACAGAGATTACCTGGACCCCTTAATAAAGGTCATACAGTTTGTTTGAAAAAGAGCAAGTACTAGAACCCAAGTGTTCTGATTTCGAGTCAAGGGCTATTCTCACTCTACGTCAAAATCAAAGGAAGTTAGTTGATAACCAAAGACAGATAATGCTTGACTCCTATCAAATCCTGAGACTCCAGAAGTACTGCAAACAGATATGTCAAGTTTATTAAGACTTGGGTTGATTCCTGGGGCACCTGAGTAGCTCAGTAGGTTGAGCATTCGACTCTTAACTTTGACTGAGGTCATGATCTCTGGGTCATGGGATCAAGCCCTGTGGTGGGCTCTGTGCTCAGTGAGGAGTCAGCTTAAATTTCTCTCTCTCCCTCTTCCTCTGTTTCTCCCCCTGCTCATGTGTGCTCACACACACACACTCTCTCTCTGTCTCTAGAATAAATAAATAAATCTTAAAAAAAAAAAAAAAAGACTTGAGTTGACCCCTAAAAAGAGTTTCATATAGAGTTTCAGGGTCTTTTAAAGGAGTCTATGGTTGTCCTGGCTACAATAAATAAAGTAAATAAAAACTCATCAGCTGTTGATGAAAATAATGTTTTATTAAACATCTCAAAAAGTACTACTCAAAGCATTAAATCAGAAGTGATTTTATGAAGTAGTTTTTTGGCTCCCAATATTCTAGCAACCCCTTTTAGGCTCATCTGTTTCCTTCTGTGCAGGTTCTGGTGACTCAGCCTGTTTTCTTCTCTATTTACTCATTCTATTCTTTGTGGTTTTTTTCTTTTCCTAAGTTTCTCTGCGCCCCCCCCCCCCCCACCCAAATCTTATCATCACTGTTAGAGAATTCAATATTCATATATTCAGTAATCTACTCCAGTTTAATCTTAAAGTTCATTGACTTCTTTGAAGTCCAACAACCTATGTCTATGCATGGTCACATTCTGCCTTATGATCTACTCGGCTTCCTACTTCTAACTGGTCTCACTAACTCATCCACTTAGGCTCTTCCTTGATCTACAACTACAGTATGTTTGTTCAGGCAAACAATGAAAAGCTTATCTGAGGGGCACCTGGGTGGCTCAGTGGTTGAGCATCTGCCTTTGGCTCAGGTCGGACCCTGGGGTCCTGGGATGAGTCCAGCATTGGGGTCCCCATGGGGAGCCTGCTTCTTCCTTTGCCTATGTCTCTGACCCATGAATAAATAAATCATATCCTAAAAAAATAAAATAAAAAAAAAAGCTTACCTGAAAATCAAATCTAATTTTGAGATGCTAAGATTTTAGGTGGAGATGGAGAGAAGAACCTTTTTGTATGCTAACGAGAAGTCCTGTATTGCCATATGCTACTGCCAACAGGACTTCTAGTTTCCTCAACATTCCTTTCCTTTTTTTTTTTTTT
Organism: Canis aureus; assembly: GCF_053574225.1. Taxonomy (NCBI): domain Eukaryota; kingdom Metazoa; phylum Chordata; class Mammalia; order Carnivora; family Canidae; genus Canis; species Canis aureus. The sequence continues at coordinate 5,977,398 of NC_135634.1, forward strand.
TTTTGGCCAGTTTATCAACCTGACTACATTTTCTTCCCTCCAATTTAGAACCAGTAGTCTGTCAGTCTAACCATGTAAGTACTTCATTTTTTTGCATCCATATCCTTCAGCCATAAATCCTCATTCTGCAATTTAGTCTCTCCCCTCTTCTGCCTTTGGATGACTAAGTGATATGGATAATTTTGACTTTATCTAAACTGACACCACTGCAAATTCATGGTTCCCCTCATGGCGGGTCTTTGCTATTCCTCCTCAATCTTTTACTTGTTTTTGATCAGTGTTTTACCTCCTATACATACTTTTAGTGATGATTTAAACATCCAAGTCCCTCAATCCTTACTGACATCCCAGTGCCAAGAGAAAACTGTATACTCCACCAACCATTTAAACAACCATCTTTCAAATTCTTTCTATCCACAATTACCTTGCACCATGTAACTGCTTCTTCCTGGTATATTTCTAGACCTTCCCCTTCCTGGTATATTTCTAGACCTTCCCCAATCCCAAACCAACACCTTCACCCCCCATTGTTTTTTATTACATATGGAATACAGTAAATAAAGTGTAATGCTAGTAACTGTGCAGAGGCTACCTTCAAGGAAAACCGAGCAATCTCTCAATTGCAGCCTCAAGAAAATGATACCAATTCTTTCTGTTGGTCCCGGAGATAGGCCTCCATTAATTAGCTCTCTCTTTTCCGACTTTAACCTTGCTTCTATTGTACCTTTCTGCCCTAAAGAGGTGAAGATCTCTCTTAAAATTTATCCTGCCTTGTTCCATAATTGACACAATATCTCTTACATTTCCTTTGTATCTCGTTTTCTTGAAAGTGTATTTTACACTTCACTTACTCCCATTTACTCTTCCACCCCACTGGAATCTGCATTGTGTCTCTCAGTTCAGCAAAAACTGATGTGGAGTGACAAGGAATTTCTCATCTTATAAAACTGTGTGGTAGCTGAACAGCTATCCACTACCTTTTTTAAATTAAAACTCTCTTGTTTTTTGGCTTGTGGGAGACTCCTGTCTCTTGGTTTTCCTCTTTACTTTTCTGACCATCATTCCTCAATCATCTGTCCTGGATCATCTTTCTCTGTTGGTGTTCCTTGGGATAATGTCCTTGAATCCTTTTCCATTCTACATTGTCTCCTGGTGTCTTTCAAGCACTCTCATGCTTCTAACGACACAAAATATTATGATGAGAAACTAGAACTTTCTCCTAAGCTTTAGAGTCATACATTTAGCTGCCTTCTTAACCTTTCCACCTGGATAACCTACAGGTTCAATGGTTAAAAGTGAAGTCTTCATCTTCCCAGAAAACATGTCTTTGCTCCAATATTTCTATATCTCAATTGGTGGAGCTTCTGTATCTGTCACTCAAGGCAGAAACCTGAGAATCAGCTTAAATGTTCCCAAATACTCTTTTATGATTTCTCTGTATTTTCCATGCAATTGCCGTTCACAGTGGAGGTTAGGAGCTACATATCCACTGATTTAGTTAGCATAATACCTGAGAACAAAAGGACAGAAAGAGAAAAAAAAATATGCTTAATAGATGGTCTGCCGATAGGACCAATCTATTCATCCTTCAGGTTTTTCATTCAGAAAGCCTTCCTGGATTGTGTTTACATACCCTTCCCTTACAATCCCTAGAAATTTCTTCTTTCCTAATCACTTAGAACTTGGTTCCCTGAATTCTAGTTGTGGGCTCAGCTGTTTTTTAAATCTCCTACTCGCCTAAAAACTCCGTGAAGGCAGTGATGGCACCATCAGGATGTAGTGAAGAGCATACTCAATGAGTATCTGATAACTAAATGACTTAAACAATTCTGTATCTGTGTCCCCTGCAAGGAATTATAAAGGAATGTTTTTGCATATTCTTGAGCTAACATTTAGATAGCGTTACAGCTATGTTTTTTTCATTGCACTCTCTACAGACACAAATAAAAACAGGGCAAGCCTGTGCAGTTGTTGCTCATGCCAAGGTAAGATATCCATTTGCCCTGAGCGGCCAGATGGTAATTTTATAATTTTCAAATACTGCTTATATACATATTTAATACTGGAGGCTTCATAACTCATGTATACTAGAGTGCTAAAAATATTTATTTAAAATCTCTCTAAATTCTCCTGAATGAAGACACTTATTTTAAGTGTGTTGAGCAATAAGTGTCCTTAGGGAAGAATATCTATCAATAAAAGAAGGTTTGGGACTGCTATGAGTGGCAATATAAGGCAAGAAAGAGCCCCAGGAACTGCTCCCTTATATAGTCTTTTTTCTTTTTTTTAAAGATTTTATTTATTTTTTCATGAGAGACACAGGCAGAGGAAGAAGCAGGTTCCATGCAGGGAGCCCGACGTGGGACTCGACCCCAGTTCTCCAGGATCACATCCTGGGGTGAAGGCGGCACTAAACTGCTGAGCTCCTGGGGCTGCCCTCCCTTATATAGTCTTATAGCACCAGGAGAACAGTGGCATTTTGAGATGATTGTGTGGAATTTCAACCTACTTATCAAATTTGGTTTTCAATAATTATCAGGAAAGCAGACAGAAGCCAGCCAGCTTGTCCAATGGACTCAATACGTTATGCTATATTACCACAGTAATCTTGGATGAAATATAATGTATGAAAATTAGTTTGTCCATTTTACATGTGATTGATCTACAGATGCAATGGGTACTATGCTCACTGTCATCAGTTTTTCTTATAATCACCAAACCTGTCCTAATCTTCCTTCTATATTTTTTGACACTTTAAGATTCTTTTGTACTCCTTTTAAAAGATTTTATTTATTTATTCATGAGAGACACAGAGAGAGAAAGAGAGGCAGAGACACAGGCAGAGAGAGAAGCAGGCTCCATGCAGGGAGCCTGACATGGGACTCGATCCCAGGTCTCCAGGATCACACCCTGGGGTGAAGGCGGCACTAAACCGCTGAGCCACCCAGGGTGCCTGATACCTTAAGATTAAGGTAAGTTTTATCCATTCACCATTTATGTGTGGACCATCTATTATGCATGCACTCCTATGCTGGACATTTTGGGGCAAGAATACAAAAGGTAAATTTTTGCATATCATCCAGAAATTTTAAATCCATTTTGGAGACAAAAGGCATTTGCAAATTTATATATTTTTTATTTCATTTATTTATTTATTTATAAGATTCTTTTTAAGATTATTTATTTATTTATTCATGAGAGACAAAGGGAGAGAGAGAGGCAGAGACACAGGCAGAGGGAGAAGCTGGCTCCATTCAGGGAGCCCGATATGGGACTCGATCCTGGGACTCCAGGATCAAGCCCAGGGCCAAAGGCAGGCGCTAAACCACTGAGTCCCCCAGGGATCCCCTTTAAATAATTTTTTAATAGCACTCATCTACACTTTACCAATAGTAGAAAAGTCAAGTGATATAAGATTACTGAGAAGGAAAGATCATTTTTATTTGGGAAAACCATAGAAAGGATACATTTGCTCTTAAAGGAAGGAGTGCAATTCTGATAGCTGAAGAGTGAGAGGTAAAAAGGTAGAGAAAGAAATATAAGAATTATGTTTGGAAAATAATCAATCTGTAACAGAGAATTCAAGAACGGGTATCAAGAAGTTAATATTGCGATACTGCTGTGGCCAGGTAGTGAAGTGCTTTGAATACCAGAGGAGGCTTTTCTCCCTCCCTTCTTCACTTCCTTCCTCCCTTCCTCCTATGAGATTTGGGAGTCAAACTAAGGTTTTTAACAGGGGAGTAGCATGATAGAAGTGTCTGAGAAAGTCAGTCCAGCATCATTCTTTATGACGGGTTAGAGAAGGGAAAGACAGCACAGGGAGCTACAATCCAGTAACAAAGTGATAAAGACCGGAACTAGGGTGATGGTGGTGGGCATGACAGCAATAGATGTGCAAGATACTAGGAAAGAATGAGAATCCACAAGACTTGCTGATGAACAGAGCACAGGGGTAGTAGAGAAGGAACAAAGGGCGAGAAAGGAGTCAATGATGGTTAGGATGTCAAGGCTTTGCAATTACAACAATGACTCAAGTCAATGACAGAAAGTGAGAAACGAGAGATAGCCCTTCTCAAGAAAAGCTTTTGACTTCTACTTGAGAAGGAGATATAACAACATGGGGAGAACGGAGGCATCAATCTGGAAAGTTTCCACCAAGAAGGAGAAAATGATGATGAAGGGTGAACAGAGGTCAGGACTGGAAGCATAGATTTGTGACACATCTATACAGAGATGATCATTCAAGTTATATAACATAAGACAAGAAGAAGCTAAACAGTACACCCATATTTAAGGGGTTAGAGAAGAAAGAGAAAGCAGAGTCAAAAGTTAATGGTGAGAACTCAGTGAGGAAAGAGGCAAAACAGGGTAATGAAAGGACGTAGTGAGTAGAGCACAATACTTAAGTGCATGGGTGCCGAAATCACAAAGAATGGTTTCAGGTCCCAGCTCCAACCAGAGGGCCTTAATTAACTTTTTTAAGCTTCACTTTTCTTATCTCCAAAAAGGGGATCATAATACCTATCTCTGAGAGCATTTATCACCAACTGCCATGTTACATAGTTGTGTACTTGCTTATATATTTATTTGCTAACTTAACGTCTCCCCACTGGAATGTATGCTCATTGTCCAGCCTCAAATGTTTTGGGCTCTTTAAAAAATGAGATCTTAGGGGATCCCTGGGTGGCGCAGCGGTTTGGCGCCTGCCTTTGGCTCAGGGCGCGATCCTGGAGACCCGGGATCGAATCCCACGTCGGGCTCCCGGTGCATGGAGCCTGCTTCTCCCTCTGCCTGTGTCTCTGCCTCTCTCTCTCTCTCTCTCTGTGTGACTATCATAAATAAATAATAATAAAAAAAATGATATCTTAGATGCGTCCTTGCTATCAGGTCTGGACTCCAGCTATCAATTCTGGGACCACAGAAAAAAAATCCCGCTCAACTTCTTGCTGCATACATAAAATTTTTTAGCATAGGGCCTTCCACAGAATAGGTAATATTTGTTCAATAACTAATATTCCTTTTATGAAGAGAATACAATTTCAAAAGAGGAAGAGGTCAATTGATGTCAAGACATCATTGGGATTTGTGAATTAGGTTACAACTTTTCAGTAGTTTCCATAGCTTTATGACAAACACAATATGCAGCAGAATTAACTGGTGATCTCCTTTCATTCCTTCTTTCTTTCCTGTTTTTTCCCTTTTTCTACCCATTTCTCTCTCTCCCTCCCTTCCCACCAACAGATACTTATAGAGCACTCATTATAAGCTAGGCACTGTTAGAGATTCTAGGTATGCAGCAATGAAGAGACAAAAATCCTTGCCCACATTAAGAGCTTAGAGTTAAATCAGGGAAGAAAGACATTAATCATGATAAATAAGTAAAAACGTACGTTAGATACGATAAGTGGTAGGGGAAGAAGGCAGCAGAGGGGGGACAGAGAGAGTCTGTGTGGGGATGTATTACATTTTTAGCTAGGGTAAACACCTGAAGGGCATAAGGGAAAATGTCATGCAGATACTGGAAGCAGAGAGAACTCCATTATTAAGGAACCAGTAAATGCACAGGTCCTGATGCGAGTGGGGGCCAGGGTGCTTGGTGAAGACAGAGTAATGGCAATGGTCTTAGGCAATGATGTAAGATGGTTAAGGGTGGTGGTGGTGGGGGCGGAGAAACAGAATGGCAAGGTGCTGGTTGTAGAGCGAATAAGAATCTAGATTTTTTTACTCTGAGATGGGAAGCCATCAGGGAATTCTAAAAAAGTTGGCATGATCTGACCTTCATTTTTAACAGATCTCTCTGGCTGCTATGTCAAGAAAAGAATAAAAAGGATGTAGCAAGAATGGAGTAAGGAAGGAAACCAAGACACCTCTTGCATAACTAATAGCACACATAAGAGATAATGGTGACTTGGCCAGGACTGAAACTATAAAGTTGGTGAGAGGCAATCAGATTCTGGAGGATTTGCTGATGCACTGGATGTGCAGTATGAAAGCAAGAGGGGAGTTAAGAATGGCAGCCAGCCTGTTGGCCCAACAACTGGAGAAAAGGATTGTCCTTTACCTGAGGCGAAGACTGCAGGAGAAGCAGGCTGGGGTTGCAGAGCAGGCGCTAGGTTTGGATAGGTTATGTCTGATACACACCTTCCATGTGTGAAAAGACATCGGGGAGACAGCTGAGAGGAGAGGTCTTGGCTGAAGCTACAAATTTGAGAATCATCGATATATTTATTTTATTAGGGGGTACAGGATAATCATTCACTCATTCAGCCACCATTGAGTATCTGCTGTATGCTATCAAAACAACCAGTAGAATTAAATTTTTTCACTGGGAATTATAGGACAGATGATACTCATTTCATTATTCATCAATAAACACTCACGATGCTAGGTAAGCTCAGGGGTCTAGGGACAGAAAAAGCTGGATTAGAATCCTAGTTCTGCAGTTCTGTATAGACGTGGGTAATACAAGTTAAGAAAACATTCTAAGCTTTTTTATATGTATTAATTTAATATGTGCAACAATGATGTAGATATTATTACTCCTACATTACAGAAGAGAAAACGAACTTAGGATAAGCTTAGTGTGATGACCAAAAAAGTGAGCCCTAGAGCCTGGATTCATTGGGGCTGGCTGGACAGTTTCGATTCTGCAAGTTCCTAAATCTGCAAACTTGGAGGAGTTACTTGACGTCCCTGTGCTCAGGTTCTCAACAATGAAATGATGGCACCAGGATCTACTGCAGATGCTGCTCAGAAGATGAAGGCACAGTCACACACAGTTCAAGGATCAAGCACAGTACCTAGCATATCATAAGAACTCACTATTAGCTAATTATATCAAGCCCATTTGTCTCTCAGAGATGTAAGAATTAGGAAAAAAAAATTATTGCCTTCGAGCCCAGGCAATAATCATCACCTGCAACTTTTTCCTTCAACGTTCTAAGACATGTTATTTGAGTGTTTAGGTGACTTTCAGGCAGAGGGTTAAAGATGAGGAAGATGAGGAACTATATGCTCATCTGGAGGCATATAGTTAAGCCTAGGATTTACCAGAGGCAGCATTAAATGTCTTGTAATGAAGATCAGGGAACCTCTAACCGGTTCCTAAGTCATTACTTAGGCAGTGGAGCTGGTGATCTAACTCTTTTAGGTATTTCAGTGCCTCTGATGAAGTGGTACTTGCCCTCAAAGTATTTATTATCTGGGCTCTAGCGGAGGGTGAATTTTAAATACTGGGATCACGAGGTAACAGTAAGAACTCAACAAGGAATTATGCTAGAGTTTCTAGACCACAGGGGAGCGAGTATGGCACAGGCTACAAAAGCCTACCTACCTACCTGAAGGACTTCAGGATCTTATTTACTGAGCACAAGGCTTTAATTAAGTTATAGCCTTCGTGCGTTGGCAATCGTGTCTGTCCTCATTCTACTACGCCCTCAGTAAGCTACCAGATCTTAACCTGCACAACAGAAATGCCACTCATTGAAACAGTTATAACAGGAGAGGAAAGCAAGTTGATGGGATTTAAAGTGTTACAGGCCACTGAATCACTGACTACTTGGTGAGGGCATGTAGAGAAATGTCATTCTCAACACGGCTAGCACCGCGTAGCCACAGCAATGAAACAGTCTGGAAACATGAAGGCTGTTCATAAGGATTTTTAAAAACATCTTTGGATTTCCTTTGGAAACCTAATTCAGGAATAGGAATCTTCCATTAGTGATTTTCAGTTATATTTTTCTTACAGGTTTATTTCCCAGGGATACATATATACATACATATTTTTTAAGAGGCTCTTATCACTTGATACCATCTATCCCCTTATCTATTCACAGGTGCCATTAACTTTTTGAGATACACACAAAAACAAAAGATGGTGAAGAACTGGCATTCCCCTCAACTCTGGGGACTAACAAACACTACAAACTTTTACTTTGAAATATTTTTCTCAGCATTTCAAATACCCAAGTTATGTTGAATGCCCATCAAACAAACATAAAAATAGGGTGGCGGTATCAACACAGTGCCAGCAAAAAAAAAATTGGTGTATATTATGATTTGGATAATTCTCAGGACTCAGACAAGAGCATACGAATAAATCATTTAGAGAATTAGCTATGTTCCAGGCTTCATTAGTTCTAATTATCCCCCAAATATGCTCAGCAGAATGCACTTGGGTCAGCTGGGACTGACACACAATAGGGTAGGCAACTTATAAACTCCTCAAAGCACAGAAAGAGTTCATAAAACAACCGCTTGTGCATTTAGATTCATGTGATAACACCTCTTATTGCATAAGCCACCAGATGAAACAGATGGGGCCGCTCTACACTTGAGAATGTTTCTTTTGTAAAAATACTGGACTTCTTATTCTCCCTTCGAGACACAAACTGCAAGAAAGCCAAATCTGAGGCCAGCTCTCTGTGTTTGATTGCCTAGATGTCACAGCAATAGTAAATAATGTATTAATAAAATATCCTCATTTAGAGAAAAAAAAACTTGGCAAATAAAAATGTGAGCTCACACTCAGAGAAATTGAAGGCTTTAAAATAAATAACACATCACATAAAAAGGTGTGTTTTTTTTTAATGACTCTGCGCATTTTATCAAAATACTTAATATTGGTTACCTTTTCCTATTTCATCTTCTGGTTATGGTTTTCCAGCAATGTGTTCATTACTTAGAGAAAGCTTATTTATTCTACATTCAGCAATTCACTCTGGGTTATTATATATTCTAATTTAGGCATTGCTTTTGAAGAAAATACTAGAGTAGAACAGGTCCTGATTGGTGGAACTACTTTAGCTTAATAAATATTTTTTCTAATTGACTCAATTTTATTAAATATATCACTCTAAAAAAGCATTTGCCCCTGTTCATATCGAGTTATTTAGAAACTATTGTTATCAAAAATTATCACTGGGATCAATATGAAATTAGTGGATCAATATGAAAATTATTCCAATAACATTATAAGACTCTATGAACATGTTTATTTATATTAAATATATATCAGTTTTTCTGTGCATTGTTCAAACATATAGGAAACTTGTAGATTCCATCTGTAGACAAAAAAATGGTTGATAAAGCAAAACGATAAATACGTCAAAATATATAAAGCACACTGTATACCAAGTGGGGATTATTAGTTACGTATTTTGATAATGCTGTAAGAAACTTAAAGGATTTCAAGTGTTTGACAAAAAACTACATAAAAGCTGTGGAATACTTAGTGAACTTAATCTATCCACATATCTTAAGTGGATTAGCCTCTTTATATACCTAGCTGAGCAAAAATAGTAGATTCATTATAGTTAAATTCCATTTTGTTATGAATGTTCTGTGTACAGCCCATAACAACTTTTAGGAGAGAACTATTTATGCCTGTTAATTCTTACTCAAAACAATAACATAACTTATTATTGTAAGTCAAACCACGGAAAAAACAGCTAAAACTGGTAAGATACAATGAATTGGAAACACGTACTTAGGATTCCATAACATATGTTTAAACAAATATGATATTTGTTGGCATATAGCTCAGCAATTACCAACAGGGTTATGGAGGTGCCCCTCAAAAATGAGTATGACAAAGGCCTCTCCACTCTATATTCACCAATCTACTCTGGGAGTAATGATTTTAGGCAACACACTTGAAAAAAAATGATGTATGAGAATGGATCTTGAGTGGTGAGGTGACTTAAAATATGCTGTTGATGTAATGGCTGAAAGTCAGAGCATACTCAATTTGGTATCTTAGATACCGAATTTAAAAAAAAGGACTTATTTCTGTTAAAGGAATAAGGCTATACAGAAGATACTAAAAGGTTAAAGTTTAATATTAATATTGGCTCAATATTAAGAAACGCTTTCTGGAGTGCCTGGCTGGCACAGTTTGCAAGAGCATGTGACTCCTGATCTCGGGGTCGTGAGTTCGGGCCCCACATTGGGTGTAGAGATTACTTAAATAAATAAAACTTTAAAAAAAAGAGAAGAGCTTTCTAACCATCAGAACTGTCTATAAGTGCGAGTAGCTCTCTGAGTAGATAATGAATTTCTCATCAGTAGATGTAAAAGTAGAGGCTGGATGACCATCCCTTTAGTAGTGTTCTAGGGAAGGTTCGGGCAATTAACGAAGAGGGCTGCATTATGTTCTCTTCTAAAGTTTTCTTCTTGCCCTGATAGAAAATATCGACTCATGGAGTAGAATTAGGTTCTTCCTCCCAGTTCTGATTGCATGATATATTTTAATAAAATGGTCATTGTAAATTCTAGTAAAATACAACTTAACAATAAGCATTAGTACTGATTAGTAATTGTACGTAGCGTTCTATAAATTAAAACATATAAAGATGGAGCATTCACAACATGAACAGAAATATCGATAAAAATTCTTAAATTGTGTTATCTATACTGAATAAAAAAAAGCACCTGGCATAAAAATAGCTTCTTGGAAACAACTGTATTTTAATTCATGATAACGGAGTTTTTAACGTGTCTTAAACTGAAAGACATACAATGCTGTGGCTTCTATAACCCACTGATGTCACAGAGAAAATCATATGTATAAGAATATATGGATATTTTATTCAAGTAATTTCTGAACTGTTTCTCTTCATCATTTTTATGAAGGCATATCCCATTAATCTTAGGTTTTATCACGAAAGGTTTCTTTGGGTGAATTTTTCCAATTTGATGTTCATTAAACAGTACCTATGTTTTCTAAATAGTTTCTCCCTATGTGATAAATCAATACGTTATTACCGTAAGATGAAAATTTGTAATATAAAAACTGCCTCACTATTTACTGAATTAAAAGCCTCCTAACAAAGTGCTTAATCTTTAAAACTCACCAAACAATCATATTCTTAATGTAAATGTAAGCCTGTAGTTTCTTTTCAGAATAGCACTTACTTATACCCCATCAGTAATTGCTAAAAATTACCTCCAGGTACCGACAGCACAGACATGCATACATGCCTTCGCACACACATGTGTACATCTACACGTCTGCAATATACAGTCTAGATGCTGCAGTGCTGAAAGCAGCTGCAGACAAACCTAGTTCTGCAATTACTTTTGTGACCCCTACTAACACACTTAACCTTTCTAAATCTCAGTCTCTATTTGCAAGTGGGAACTAATATTTGTTGTGAAGATTAAATGTGATCAAATACTCATTAAGTTTTGGTCCTCATTCCTTACCACCTGCGAGGTCTCAACTCACTGAAATATTTTAAGTATCAAGTGAAATAACACATATAAAAGTCTTTTGTAAACCTAAAAGAATGTTGCAATTGTATCATCTCATTTAATAGACAATTTATCCTCTGGATTACATAATGGTTAATAGTGATCATTATTATTATTTTTTTTTGGGGGGGGGGAGTGGCAGAAGAAGCCAGAGAGAGAGAATCTGAAGCAGGCTCCATGCTCAGTGACAAATCCAAGGCGGAGCTCAATCTCAGGATCCTGAGATAATGACCTGACCTGAAATCAAGAGTCAAGAGTCAGATGCTTACCACTTAACTGACTAAGCCACCCAGGTACCATTATTGTTTTGAATAATCCATGTAGGTGTATGTATCATAATATAATGACAAATTTCTATAGAACAAATGAGCAACTTGAAACAAAAGCTCAAGTTGGAAAATAGGGAAAACAATCATTAGCAACGATGATTCCCTAAATCGTTTTGGAATAATCCACAGATTTTTTTTTTTTTTTAAACCATTTATCTAGAACAGGCTGGGCCTATACACCCAGTGGGAGAACAGAGGCTTTACCACTCTTCACTCAGGTGAAGAGAAAGAAAGAATACATTTTTCCCTCAAAATTACACCAGCCTATTTTCTAGCCTAAGTAATTTGGATAATTCTCTCAATAATTCACACTACCTGAGTAATATGCAGAGTTTAAATACACATTCTGGTGCAGCTGTTAAGTATATTTTCCCTAGCGTTTCTCATTTAAGAATATTACAGCCTTCAAGGATAAAACAATGTCAATGATACCAAAATTGGAAAAAAATTTAAAAAGTGAGTCTGTTATTTGATATTGTTCTGATTTTTGTTTTTAAAGATACAGATATTGAAACTATCATAGCTGATAATTTCATTCTGACATGAGTTTAAAAGGTTAAGTTACTATCTGAAGAAAGGTAATCTGGTTGCCTTTCACGGCAGCCTGCAAGCTCTGCAATCTGCATAGAGAGGGGCATTTGTCATCATTAGCTGAGCTGTGACAGCTGGCACCCAGGGTGTCCCAGAATCAAGAAGTGGCAGAGAGACTCTCAGTTTAGGTTGCCATTAAGTGTAGTAGGTTTCTGGAGGATCAAGTATATTTTATGAAAAGCTTTGTGATGTAACTAACAGCAGTGAACATATTTGAATTTTTCTTAACATGGATAATACAATGATAGCACATAATTAGCAGGTTGCCTCTAGACAACAAGATGCCAGATTACAGTATGAATAAACATCTACTGCCTGCCACTTACAGAGGGAGAATCGTTTGCAGCACCCAAAGAGCTCCAGCACACCGGGTTTTTTTCAAGGTTGGATCAGGGTGATCAATGATTGAGTATACTCAAAGAAACAAACTGAAGATGGAGAGAATAGTTTTCAGTTGTATTTTAAATTTAGCTGTAAACAATGCACAGTTTCTTAGGAATGAGCTCCACCGCACACACCCATTATAGTACCCATCCTTTTGATAACAACGAACATGAAAATTAAAATCATTCATCCAGATGCAATCCTCCAACTGTCTGAGGTGATTTAATTGGTTCTAAGTATTTAAAAATAATCCTCAGCCAAAGTTGAAATCAGAATCATTTGGGGGTTTTGACTACAAGTCTGAAACAGTTGTGATGAACACATCCGGAAAAGAATTTTTAAGGACTTTACAATTTTATACATGTTTATCTTGTTAGTGCAAAACCATATAGAGCAAAGGAAAGTTTAAGTTAAAAAAACAGGTTGATCGGATCTTTGGAAAAATAAGAATGCTACAACCCCTTTAAAAATCATCAATGTTTGCAAACATAATCAATAACACTAGGTTTTATATTATTATGTAAACTAGTTTTCCACAAATAAAACTAATTTTTGTGTTAATGTAAAATCTATGCAAATACATGCAGTCATTTATCAGGAAAGCTGACAAGCATTCCATATTGGAGGGGGAAATGGAACTGCCTCAAGAATAGAGGCAATTAATTATTTCTGTATTTTTTCTTCTTCTGTCTTGAGGCACAAAAGTTATCCATCCAGTTAAAACAGCAAATGAAATAAAGAGATTTTTTTTTTTTATTTAAACACATATGGCTTTTGCCTGCAATACTGATCACCACAAGGTCTACAGATGCCCGTGGCTAAATTGTACACTGGCAGATGTACACAGGGGAAAACTGTGCTAATGCAGCGTGGAGAGCAAAACAAATGAAGAACTGAATTTGCTAGTAAAAGAAAAAAAAAAAAAAAGCAAAAACCCCCAAACCAAAAAAAAGAACCCCTAAAATTCTCCTCCAACCCCCAGTATATTTTGCAATTTGGTTACCAAACACAGGTTGGGATCACAAAAAATTTGACCATTGTCTGTTGCAGGAAAGCGGAAAGCAATTTTAAATACATGAAAGTGTTTTTATGTATACACATGCATATGTGTATATGCATATCCAATCTTGAACATGGGATATTACAACCTGGTGGCTCCAAGAATCCTATATTTAGTAGCCGTTTCCCTTTAACAGGTAAAATAAATGTATAGAGGCCAATTTGGTCTTTCATTTTTTGAAATACTGGTGTGTGTGTGTGTGTGTGTGTGTGTGTGTACAAGCACAGCTATTTTGCAAACCATAAAAAGAATATACTTTATAAAAATGGTTTAAGATTATTAAGAAAGCAATAACTTCTTTCTTAATAGGCCTGTAAGCATGCATAACATTAACATTTCTATTGTAATTGCCAAATAAAAATATAAAATAGAAAGCATTTAAATAATTTTATATTTTGAGGAAAGAAAAACAAGACTAGTTGTATTATTCCAAGTTGTAAAAAGGCAAAATACTTGAAAGAGCACCATGGTCAATGAATATGTCTGCTCTCCTACAATTGAAGCACTCTTTGTTTGGAGTATTTATAATCATCTAAATTTAAATGACAATGTATATTTATATAAAATTAGGATTAGAAGCATATGCTCCAAGAACGTGTATATGTTAATTAATATTAGCTCTAATAAACTCCTTGGCCTTGTCCCGCACCACTCAAAGGGAGGATTAATTTACTGAACACGTAAAGTACAATGTAATTTAAATACTGAAAGGAGATTCATTTCTCCAGTGACATAAAACTAGTAACATAATCAATATACCTCAAATGTTGCTAATTTCTATGAGGAATCCCAGTTCCTTAATATGTATTTTGATGTGCAAATATAAACTGTATTCGTAAGTCTAATACACACATTCATGCTAGTGTAATAAACATTAGTGGTTCCTTTGAAAAGTTAATCTTTTACCAAGCATTAAGGTGACATATATTACATTTAAACAACTTTTATGTAAAACAAAAATTGTGAACCTATTGCTTGTCTATCTGAAATATCATTTCATACTCTGCCTTTATATCAGTGCTATTGGATTAAAACTAGTCTTAAATTAGAAGCAAGATGAAATAATAAATTCTAGAGGAATAAAGATTTACCATCTAAAGATTTTCTTGACATAAAACATCCAAATGCTTATAAATGAATCTTAAAATTTATGGATTAAAAAGTAAAACCGGGGCAAGGGGAAACTTTTCTGGCAATGGAAATGTTCTATGTCTGTGCCAGACGCTATATGACTGTATATATATATTTGTTAAAATTCAGAGAATGGCACATTCATTTGGGGAAAAAAACATAGAACAGATAGTACTGTACACAAAATACATATCAATAAACCTGACTTAAATAATAAAAACATAGATTTCACATAAAGATAAAATAAAGCTATACTTTCTATTTCATTGGCTTCACAATTTTTATTAGAAAGAGTTCTGTCTTGCAAACTCTTGATGCTCTTCATGCTTTTGATCTAGATGTGTAGATAGACTGAAAAAACACATAGATGAAAAAGTATTAACTACTCATTAGTACTTTGACTTGATATTTTTGACAAATCATGGAAAATCAGGCTTTTTAGAAATAATATGCATTTGTATACTAAAATGTATATGATTAGAATAGTGGAAATAATCCTACATAAGTGGAAATGAAATCATTATTTAGATGGTGTATTCTCAGACGTTTATAATCTCTATATCTATATGTAAAACTATAAAGGAAATTCCTATTCATAAACCAATTACCTTCTTTTTCTATAAAGCATTTATTTTGTTACATAAAATATATATGATAAGAAGTAATAGCTTTTCATTTAATGTAATTATTCTCTTAAATTATTACTCCAGTTGCCGATCATTTAAAAAAAAAAAACAAAAAACTTCGTTTAGAGGAATTGCTTTGTTCATTAAAAAGTAAGCTTCCGAACTGTAAATTAGACATAGAAAAGATTAGACATGCAATCGCTGAATGTTGATTATCTACATACCATACTCTAGTCTCAAGGTCATGTTGAATATTTTCAGTGGCTTAATCACATACAGTATGGAACAGTAATGAGAACTGTGCAGTCCTGGATGACCCACTACAGATGTACAGATTAAGACACTAATTGCATCTGAGTCCATTGTTTTCTTTAAGTGCAATAAAACTGTAATGTGCCAAGAGTACTAAGGCTGTGGTCACATACACAAATGTCTGTGAATCCGCGTGATTTAGGGGTTAAGGAATACCTGGTTTTCATATATTCATTAAGAAAAGAATCGCGTGAGCCCATTTATCTTGTCAAAAAATTTCTATAATATCCAAATGAAAAAGAGAGGTTGAAATCTAACAAAATGAATCTGAATTTTCTACATCATAAAGATGACAGTGACTTTCTGACAGGTCCGTGAGGAACTGGAATATTGGAATCAATACTTTCTCCCTAACACTCGGTAAAAAAATGACCCTAAAATCCTTAAATTTCTGTAAAGAGTTAGAGATCACAGTCTATTTTGAATAAGAAAATTTTTTGGTTGATAGCCTTCCCCTCAAATTCTTAAGTTTACAGATGCAACATTTAAAACATCTTACACCTCCATGTACACATTCAAATGAAGTGGGGAAATGGAGACGATTATGTAAATAACCCAGGCTTTCGATTTCTTTTTCTCCCCAAAGCAACGCTTTGGCCTGAATTACCCAGAATCACTACAGATCTGCAAATCCGGCAGTGGTCACAATTCTTTTAAAGTACTCTTCGAACTTCCATCTTTAATCTCAAAGTTACTTTCTTTCCAACAATAACAAATTTACTGTGGTGGTGGTGGGGGAAGTAGTCCCCACAACAAATGTTGACTAGAGGACCTATATGGGGGGGGGGGGGTGTTGAGCAAAACTGAGGCTGCAGCCCTGATCATTCAGGTGAAGAATTAAGGAAATAATGTTTTGAAGAACTTCAATTATCAGGGTGCTCCAGCTGAAACAGCAAAACAAGGCCTAAACTGTGTCAACAGTGACCTCAATTCTCTGCTTTTTTTTTGTCAAAAACCTGATATTAAAATATAAAATAATTGTTTTTAAGAAATCACTGAAACTTTTGAAGCTCTCAAGCTATTTTGTTTCAAGTATTCTTATACAAGGAGTTACAACTGGAAGAAAGGTAGAGATGCCATCAAATTAGATTACCAGAAAAACTCCCTCTATTTTACTTTATTTAATGTGACACATAAAGAAAACCCTGCACAAATATCTGTCTTTAATTTCTCTAGTGTAAAAAAAGAAATATATTGTGTCTGGCAGAATGAAGCAGATGAAATAGCCTGGGTGCATTTACAAAACGAAGTGGGGGAGGCAGAAATCAGATGCGCACAATGAGCCTTCAAAGCCACTCCAGCAGTAGGGATAAATAATTTAATAAACTCAACTTCATATTCTTTTTATCTCCCCAGTGTAATAAGCACATATTAAAAAAATAAAACTTTAAGTTCATGAATACTTGTGAATAGAAGAGCAGCCAGCAAATATGAAAAAACACAAAACAATATCTATGTGAGCATTTAACATGTATATGCATATTCCCTAACAGATACATTTTTCCAGAGGAAATGGCTTAAATTTATGAACATGTAATTCAAATTTAAACTAGTTTTTTTTAAAAAAAAACACAGAAACCTTGCATTGCTACACTTCTCAACATAATAGTTTTTCTTTAAACCTAATAAGGTGACTATTTATGCATTACATTGTGTATCCCATGTAAATTAAGTAGGTTTACAGAAGAGGGGGAATAAGTTACTTGGGCAACAGTACTTGAGGAAAAAATTATTTTGCCATTATTATTTTGAATGTTTTGAAATGTTAAGGATCACAACATTTAATAGTATTATATTCATTAATGCTACTACATTTATGATAATGGTGTGTTTGTGACTTTTTGGGATTCTTTTCCTAAATGGTGCATTTTAAAATCAACGTTGCCTAGTAACCTAAGTAAATGAAATGAAAAAGTCAAGTTAGTTGGACCTTAAAATCTCAAATATCATTCAAATGTAAGCAGCTCAAACTATCATTAAATCATGAGATTCTTGGCTTTTTTCTTCGATTAGGTCAGTTTTCTTCAATTATCATTCTATTATTAGCTCATGTCAAAGATGCCTGCACAGCATACCACTGAAAACAATTAAGCATTTATATCCTAAAGCATGGGACACACACAAGCTTTTATCCAAGTACCAAGATGATATTTATAGTAAGAAAATAATACAAGTAAGACTGGAATCATTGGAGTTGTTTTATAACTTCCCAATTAAGTAAATAAATTGATGTTAAGCTATCTCCAGGTAGTACATCATCCTGTGAAATAACCAGTTCAATAGGTCAAATGATGTTTCAAAGGAAATTTGAAACTATCACAAAACTATCTCCGGAGCCCAGATGAAAAACGGCCGAATTACATAAAAATACACTATATATATTAAATTCCTCTCCATAGGTCATTTCAATTAAAAAAAAAAATTAAGGGACGGAAAAACACCGTCCTCCAATAGTTTAACCTTCCCTTCCGCAATGAGAGGTGTCCAAGATCACCGAAAGGATTCGGCTACAGAAGGCAATTCATTTCACGTGTTCAGTGTAATAGAAAATCACTGTGTTGCAGCACCAAGGAGCACTTGCACTCGGGTAGTATTCCGGGGCGCCGGGTCACCTCGTGGTCCAGCGGGCGGGGAATCCTGTGTTATGTAAATCACTGTCAGCTCCCAGCGCCGAGGGCGCCGGCGGAGGCGGCCGCAGAGCGCGGGGCCGGTGTCCCTGAAACAGAAGGACTTCACTTCCCTGGAACGTTCTAGGACTCACGAGTTTCTTGGCCCTTTTCTCACCATCCATTTTTCTTCTTCAAAGTGCAAATCGTCAGTGAAAAGGCCCTGGTTACACCAATTAGCTTGCACAGAGTGCTCCGGTGTTTAGCTTCGCCTTAACCCAATTAAGCCGCACAGCGAGCCCCGACGACGCGCCACCTGCGCGCAGCCCCGGCGAGGCCCGCCCGCGCCCCTCGCGCGCGTCCCGGCCTCCGCGCCCCGGGCTTCCCGCAGGGGCCCCAGCGGCCGAGGGCCTGGCGGAGCCTCTCTGCTCCGACGCCGAGGGAGGGCGCGCCGGGCGCAGGGCGGGCGGCCGCGGAGCGGGAAGCCGGCGGGCGGGGGCCGGGGCCTGCAGCACAGGGGGGACCCCGAGGACCCCGAGGACCCCGAGGACGGTAGGGAGTAACGCGCACACAACGGGGGGGAAAACCAGCCAACCACCAGCACCTCCCCCCCCCCCCCCCCGGGGCCGGAGAGGGGTAAGAAGCTGGCCCGGGAGCGCGCAGCGGCGGCGCGAGGGAGAGCGGGCGGGCGCCGGGTGCGGGCCGGAGAGGGCTTTTCCCCAGGGGCCCGCACGTCTTCGCCTTCTGGGCCGCGCGGGCTCTCCGCCTCGGATTTGCCTCTTCTTCCTCTTCCAGCTGCCAAAAGGTAGCAGTGCGTTCACCCGCGAAGCCTGCAAAACGGGGAGGGGTTTGTTCGGGTGTTCCCAGTCCCTGCTCCTAGGGGAATGGAAGGCTCCTGGGGAATAGAGGAGGTGATGCCCTGAGCCCCAAATCTAATGTACTATTTTAAGCTAAATCAGAATCCATCACTCTTGGATAAGGAGAAAGTAAATAATATGTGGCTCTGGGATGCTCGTACCTGTGCAAAATTAATTAATTAATTAATCGAAAGCTGGAGAAAAAAATGTGGGAGCCCTGAACAAGATCTTGTTGAAAGTGGCTCCGAAAGAAAATGCCTACAGACCCTGTTAGTAGGAGTTACAAAATTTTGCTGGAAATACTCTTAATTTTAAAGACATGGCATCTAAATTTAAGGTAGGCAAGAAAAATCTGCCTAGGTTTTAAAACCACTACGTAATCCCTAAATGGTATTTATTTCCTTTCCTGTGCATTAAGGACACAATTGGTATCACGGGGCGGGGGGGGGGGGCGGGGGGGGGCGGCGGGAAACCCAAACCAAAAACATGTTCTATGGAAATCCATTTCCCCCTCCCGTTTCAAGGTTCCAAAATGTAGAAATGTTGATTTCTTTCAAAGTCTTCCAAAATGATACTTAAATTTAAAAAGCCTGGATGACTGCAAATTAGTTTTCTTTCAAAATCTTACCTGATTTTTCCCTCAACCAAATCACATGAAATCATATACGATTGAAAGTCTACTGTCAGGTCACCACTAAGGATACTTGAGAAAGAGGTATATCCTTAATCATACATCAATAAGCAAGCCAGAAACCCTAAACCTGAACATTTTCAGAACAGTTATCTGCCAGTAGGTCTCATCTCTAGGATCTTGCCTTGATTTCACATATGAAAATACAGCTCACTATGAACTCATATTGTAATCATCTCTCCATCACAAAGATAAGTTATTTTTAAAATATTTCTACAATGGGTACAAAACTTACTGTCCTGATTATGTTGGGCAATACTATCAAAGTACAAAGAGGGCTGCAGTTGGGGAGAGGGGGGAGTAACACTAAACATTTTTTAAACATCCTAACTTAAACTGGAGTAGACAACATCTAACAAAGCAATAATTTCCAGATTCCTTTCAACAACTGCAAATGAGGGGGAGGAAAAAGAGATAAAACACGGCGTAATGTAAAAAAGAAAAAAAAAATCCAAACCCACGCTAACATATACAAACATCCCCCAAATTACACAGGCACCGGTCCACCTAAAGCCAACTTGCAGATACATGAAAGAGCAAACTTTCAACCTGCGTTTAAAAAGACCTCAAGGATTAACAGACATTAATTATCTTCCTCTAAACGCAAGTTACTGCCTTTTGTCTTAGAAGACCCCATCTAGTTCACTAATTGATGGATGACCATTAATACACCTGTATTTGCATTTCCGCGGTCAAAAGACAAGCAGGGTTTTCAACACAGAAGAGAACCGCTTTGCCAAGTCTTTTCAAAACGTCAATATGCTTCAATTAATACCAAAGCTGAGAGATTCCTCTTGATTTCCAAAACTGTCTAGGTGGCCTGGGTGGTTTTCTGCCGGCAGCAGCCTCCTACCTTTAGTTTGTGTGCCTACATCCACGAGGGGGGATTAATTAGCCGGGCTGGAGCTGAAGGAGGCTGTCGTGACGAGCCCAGTGGCGATTGGCCGCCAGCCTGCCTGGCCCTGCCTTTATAATTTCCACACGAGTGCATCTGGGCTCTTAGACAAACCAACAGCAGCAGCTTCTGACATATACACACGCACACTCACCCCCGACACACTCAGCACACTTTTCCTCCATCTGATTAACAGTCCAGCATACACAATGATTACGGGAAAGCGTAAATAAATACGGAAAGGGTTGATTATTTTGACTACTGGAAGAGCTCTGCTGGGTCTCAGCGCAACTTTTGTTTTCATTACTGAGAAGGTGATCTCTCCCAGCGTTTCTCTCACACAAGGATTCTTTAAAAGAGGAAGAAAGAGCGAGAGAGGGGGGAGGCCGATCTTTCACTTTAAGACCGTCTGGGCTCAAAGATACAAGGAAGGGGAGCGCGGCGGCTGGGAGCCCAGCGCTGCCACACGTCGGAGAGCCTTTCCCTACATCTCTGAGCGCGGCGGCCCGTTTCTCCACCGAAGTTGGCTCCAGCTCTAGCAGCCGCATTGGATCCCACAGCTTACTGCGAGACTCCGGTGTACAATCCGGATCTCTGCCCCAACATGATCGCGGCCCAGGCCAAGCTGGTGTACCATCTGAATAAATACTACAATGAAAAATGCCAAGCCAGGAAAGCTGCCATTGCGAAAACTATCCGGGAAGTCTGCAAAGTAGTTTCCGACGTGCTTAAAGAAGTGGAAGTGCAGGAGCCCCGGTTCATCAGCTCCCTCAACGAGATGGACAATCGCTACGAGGGCCTCGAGGTCATCTCCCCCACCGAATTTGAGGTGGTGCTTTACCTGAACCAAATGGGGGTGTTCAACTTTGTGGACGACGGCTCGCTGCCCGGCTGTGCCGTGCTGAAGCTGAGCGACGGGCGCAAGAGGAGCATGTCCCTCTGGGTGGAATTCATTACCGCCTCCGGCTACCTCTCGGCGCGCAAAATCCGGTCCAGGTTTCAGACGCTGGTGGCTCAAGCCGTAGACAAATGTAGCTACAGGGATGTGGTAAAGATGGTGGCGGACACCAGCGAAGTGAAACTGCGAATCCGAGATAGGTACGTGGTGCAGATCACCCCGGCTTTTAAATGTACGGGGATCTGGCCGAGGAGTGCTGCCCACTGGCCTCTCCCCCACATCCCCTGGCCGGGACCCAACCGGGTGGCAGAGGTCAAGGCAGAAGGGTTCAATCTCTTGTCCAAGGAGTGCCACTCCCTAGCCGGCAAACAGAGCTCGGCCGAGAGCGACGCCTGGGTGCTGCAGTTCGCCGAGGCAGAGAACAGACTGCAGATGGGGGGCTGCCGGAAGAAATGCCTCTCCATCCTCAAAACCTTAAGGGATCGCCACCTTGAACTGCCAGGCCAGCCCCTGAACAATTACCACATGAAGACTCTGGTTTCCTACGAGTGTGAAAAGCACCCCCGGGAGTCGGACTGGGACGAGTCTTGCCTGGGTGATCGGCTTAACGGGATTTTGCTGCAACTTATCTCCTGCCTGCAGTGCCGGCGGTGTCCTCACTACTTCCTACCGAACCTAGATCTGTTTCAAGGCAAACCTCATTCGGCTCTGGAGAATGCTGCCAAACAAACGTGGCGACTGGCAAGAGAGATCCTGACCAACCCGAAAAGTTTGGAAAAACTTTAGAGGATGATTTAATCAAAAGCCGAAATGTGATCACTCCTCTCAAAGACCTAATTCAGTGTACACTTCCTGTTGGATTCCTATCTACTATTCCACTTGTCAGTGCAAACAACGTCTTCCTTAAAAAGGAGTAACAGTACAATGTTTAGGCATCATCTCACCCACCCCTCCAAGGGGGGAGAGAAAGAAGTAGGGAAAGAGGATGGAGAAAAAAAAAAAAAAACAAAACAAAAAACCACCCCAAACCCACAAGTATTACAAGACTTCTTTGCGACGGATTTCACATCTCCCTTGAAAAGTACACCGTAATATCCGGAAAACAACCCGGCTGTAATGCAAGACCACAGCGAACACTCTGCCTGAGTATCAATGGATTATAGCAATCCTGGTGATTTAGGTGCATCTGTCTGTGAGTAAACACGATTTGGATATACCATCTGAAGGAATGTGTAATGTATATTTTGATCTGTAACAAATATTGTGATCTCACATTGTCTTTGAAAGTGTGGATGTTGGTGTTTTGTGATTTGGTGAACAGAAGTTAAATTGCCGTTTTTTGGATACTTCCAGACGTTTTCCACTAACAAAGATATACCATTTAAAGGTAGCTTTCCTCCTGGTACTTTTACCTGTCTTTGAAAGTGTCTGAACTTTAAAAAGTTTACATTTTGTTTCGAATATAATGCTTGTTCTATTTCTAACATTCCATAAATATACTTGAAATGTTATTTAAATATATTCAAAGAAATCTGAATTCAGCTTATATAATAACGCTTGAATACCTGAATTATATATTTGAAAAATGCACTTGAAATACACTGGATAACTACTTTTGTGATTTAGATTTTAATTTCTGTTGCTGGTTTTTATTTAATTAGAAGCTAATAAATGAAGTAAAATATAAGTTGTCGTGTCTCACTTTAAATTGTTTTCCTATCAAAAGATGGAATGCTCCGAACCCACTTGAGTATTTTAAACATTTTGAGGAGTGTGCTAATGAAATTATTAAAAACAAAACCCCACCATACTGCAGAAAACTCTTTGTACAGCTACAGAAGATAATGGTCTACTTATGAGACTCTTTCTTTTGACAACAGACACATTTAAATCTACCCTTGAAAGCTTACTCTGCTGGATTAGTAGTTCTGTAGCATTTCTGATAACATAAGGCAAAAATATGTCATGAAGGTAAAGACTGAGAGAAAGTGAACTTACAGTCATAGTGGAAGTTTCAAAGTTTGTGTAACTATGCTGATCAAATAAAGATTATTTCTGACCATTCTATGTCAAATCTTATTTAATGCAGTAAGTGTTCCCTCAGCTGAGTAAGTTCATCAGAAATCCGAAATTTCTTTTTACTTCACAGGGCAAGCTAATGATAAAAGCATCAAGACAAACTTTCAATTATTTAAAAAGCAAATACACTACATTCAGATTCGTTTTAAACACTGCATCCTTTGGGAGCAAGAAGTGCAAGAAGTCCTATGACTGTCCTTCCAAGCATTTTAATAGTCAACAAGTGCTGAAAGTGCTAATCACCTATAGGCCTTAAGGTAGATAGTTAATTCAGGCGGGGATAGATTTTAGAATTTCAGTTCTTCTTCTACAAATAGTGTTTTATAATACTTTATATAAAAATTACACCTAAATAATAAAGTTCTGGATCTGTGGGCGCATTTGTCTTTGACTGTTTTCGAATAATTGCTTCTGAGCAATACTGCAAAGAAAGATCTTTGTAAACTGATGCTTGAACGTCTAGCATGGCACTGGATTCTTAACCTCAGGAAAAAAGTTTACAAACTGCACAGTGACATAAAAGTTAAAACAACAACAAGACCGATTTTGAAAGAAAGTGCAGAGGTGGTGTTGCGCTGTCCTAATACCAGATCTTAAGAATCTACACAGTAAGATATCATAAACAAACAATAAATATAAATATTTGTGTATTTCGAATTGTCCAAATTTGTATTTTTCTGGCATTATACCCACAGAAGAACACAAAACATCTGATTGCTAGTATATACTACCTATATACATTTTAAATCAATGCTTCTCAGAGGATCAGTTTCTCTTACTCTTGAATGCACATGTAAAACTCATTCTTACTTCAGGAGATGAGAAAACGCATGTCATAACGGAGACGAATTTATATTTAAAATGCCCCCACCCCAGTTTCCTTACAACTTTTCAATGAATGGTAATTCACATTGCAATGTACACTTTTGGAAACTGAAAGTCATCTTAAGATATTTCAGAAGACCCCTCCCAGTCTTCCCAGGGAGCCTGGGATGCTGCACTCCAGAGACTTTGGAACAATTGGCTTACCTACCAAATCTACTCAAGTGCACACAGAGGCACTCAGGGAGAGACTGTTAAAATGTGCACGCTCTGGGAACACAGGACTTAGAATCATTACTATATTTCCTCGGCCCCGCAAGGTAGGGCATGTGTCATTTCATTCATTTCATTTCCTATGACAAAAATGGAAATGTGCTCCCCTCCCCCGCTGTCATTTAAAACCAGGCAAAATTGAAAACCACTTCCTGCCACAAAAGCCACTAGTACTGTATATGAATTACTCTAACTCACTTTCGTGTCGATCTTCTTGAAGGCAGGATCATCCTCATCTACCTCGAAGTAGATTTCTGTCGTGGTGATGGAGAGAGTCCCCTTGGCCACCACCACAGGAGCGATGAGCTGGGCTGGGGTACTGAGAACCACTGGGCCTGGAAGGCAAGGGCACCGGAGTCAGGCTCAGTCCCTGTGGCCCTCTCCCGCTCCCTCCCCAAAGGTGCCGCAGGTCTTTATTTTTACAGACGCGCTACGAAGTGGTGCCCGTGGACTGCGGCCGGCTTCCTTCGCGGGAGGGAGGGTCGGCTGAGCTCCGGCACCTTGTCTTGTAGCGACAGTAGAGGCCCCGAGAGGTCAGAATACCCGATGAGTGACCCTCAGCGAGGCGGTCTGTAACCCCCGCCTACAAATCCTGCAAATGCCCCGATTCTCCCTTGGAGCAGCACCGGCTTCCGGGAGAGCCTACTGCCCCCGAGACCGGCTCCCGGGGAGGGCCGAGCGCCTCGGCAGCGGCGGACCCACGGGCGCGACCCGACGCGTGGGGGTCCGAACCCGTGAATTGCGCGGTGCTAACGGGTCTGCGCTTTGCGGAAGGCCGATACACGCCGCAGCCACGCACACGAGGGTATTAAAGACGTGCCTTGGGTAGAAAAGAACAGAAATCGTAGCAGTGATTGTTTTCACCGCGAATCCGTCAAAAGTGACGAAATTGTTAGACGCTTGAACAAGACGGCTCTCAGGAAAGCGTCCGAAAAGTACCATCTCTCAACTTTTGAAACTAGAGAGACTAATCTTCGGTAAAAGAGCTTTAGAAAGTGTGCGTCCTGAGGTGCTTACTTCGGATTCCCTCGATTTGAGCTAATGTCGAAAATCCCGCATTAAAATCACATCAACTCAAAGGGGATCGCTTAACTGGCCCTTTTAGGGTCCCCGAAGCGGAGGCGTTCTTTGCTATTCTGTACAGTACAGACAGGGAAATCAGGAATTTATTCCTTTTCTTCCTCAGTTTTCTTTCCTTCTCTGTCCGGTAGCGGGGCGCACCGAGCTCCCCTCCGACTCCGCCCCGCCCAGAGGTCAGGGAGTCCCCGCAGTCCCAGCAGCCGCAGCATAAAGGCGATTAAAAGGCGGGTCCGTCGCGGCCGCTCGGGCTCAGGCCCCTGGCGCGGCTCCGGGCGGCGACACCGGCTCGCACCGGCTCGCCCCGCCACCGCCACCGCCACCGCCACGGCCGCCGCCAGCAGGCCGGGCCCGGCCGGGCGCGCGGGGGCTGCGGAGCCGCTCAGGTTTCGGGGGAGTAGCCGCCGCCCCCGCCGCCCCCGCCCCCGCCGCCGCCGCCGCCGCCGCGGTCCTGCGCCAGGCACCAGGCCCGGCCTTGCCGCCGCGGGAGGCACGCGCAGCCACGGCCGCTCCTGTCGCGCCTCACGGGGCGGGCGGGGAGCAAACGGCGTCGGCGTCGGCCTTCCCCGCGCCGCTGACCGCCGGGTCGGGCCGCGCCGAGCCCTTTCTCTTACAGGGGTCCCCGCTCCGCGCCCCCGGGGCCCGCGCCGGCCGGTAGGGGGGGGCGGGGGCGGGGGGCGGGGCGCGGACTCGGGCCCGGGGTCTCCGCGGCGGCACCGGGCGCGTCTCGCCCGCACGAGGGTTTTCTTTCCAAAGGGCGAGGCGGTCGATCTGAAGCGCCACTTTAAGGGCTCATCAATCTTAATCTAGGTCGCTCAAGTAATTATGCCCGAATCTCTTGTACGATTACAAGTGGATTTGGGTTTCTATTCCCCAGGCCCTCCTTTGTGTTTATTGGAGGGTCTGTGCGCGCCGCGCGGCGCCTCCCTCCCGCCGCCCGCCCGCCCCCCGCCCCCCGCCCGCCTCCGGCCGCGGCCTGGGCCTGGGCCTCCGCGCCCTCCTCCGAGGCCCCCGGCGCTCGGCCGGTTCGAGCCGCTCCCTTAACCCTTCCGCCGCCGGGACGCTCCCCCGGACGCCGCTTCTGTTTCCCTCCTGGAGACATCCGGGGTTGCTCTCGGCCGGGGCAAGGGAGGAGGAAGGCGCCGGGGCCGACCCCGAGAACGGCGTCGTCGGGCCTCGCTGAAGCCTCCGAGAGGGCGTCGTTCCGCCCACGGGCGGCCGCTGGTTTCTGGTCTGATAGAAGCTTCTGGCATCGGGAGACGAAGAATGGTCAAGGACACTGAAGATGGCGAACTACTCCTCTCTCTTAAAGAGTGATTTAACACATCCAATTAAATTGGGGGCGAAATGGGCAAAAAACCCCACGAAACACATGATCGAAACCATACACACTGCTTTACTGAAATGCACGAACGCATTAAGTGCACACGCATCGTCTCCACCTAATTCTCTGCGTTTTGAAAGGAGGCTGCGCTTCCCTCTGCGTGTACTCCCACCTTACTCTACTGAATTGAGATTTCCTGGGGGTTTTAAGAGGGCTTCGAACTGGTCCTCCTTTAAGAAAGTCGGGCCATGCAATGTTCAGCCTTCATCGTGAGTCATTTTTACCCCTGTCCTTTGGAAATCTCCAATTACAACTTCCAATTCCATAGCATGTTTAAGGAGCACCGAGTCTTTTTGTTGTGGCCTTCAGGGAGGAAACCAGCGGCAGAGAGAAGACGGAGTTAATCCACTACAGCAATAGAGAGAGGGGATTATGTTTTAATCCCCTTTGGGGGAGCCTCTGGATTTTAGGGATCTAATATTAAAATGTTTACATAAGGCACCGTCACAAACCAGCAGATCTCCCATGGAAGGTCTTGTTAATTGAAAGCCTGGGATCCCTTTCCCAATAAAAATAGCTGAAAAAGGGCAGAGTCATCTCTGAGGCTTGAGAGACAGCGATCTAGCAGATTCTCTTCTAGAAGATAACTGGGTACAAATTTAACCTCCCAATTCTGCTTGATGTAGTGAGTTCCCGGCTGAACGTAGGTATATCTATTTCAATCACTACCCGAGCAAGGTAGTGAATAAAAGGATACATTATAATAATGTTCTCAGCACAGACTGAAGTAAAGTGATGGCTACTGAAGGCCACTTAAATAAATGGATGGGACAAAACCTCCTTCCCTGTGTTGATGCAGACAATAGTCTTTAACATTCCACGGTGCAAAGTGGTAATTAAAGGAACAATAAGCTTTATTTACTCCTAGAATTGGCAACATAATGTTTCAGAAATATTGATCCCTTACTATTTTTGAAAGGACAGGGATATTACTTGACATTAATTTAAATGCTAATTTAAAATCTGAACTAGAACAAAGATCACCCAAGCATAAGGGAAAGAATCTTCAAGTGAATGAACTCTTTAGGGTACCAGCATCTTTAATCAGTTGAGATGGTAAACCTAGAGTCGAAAACACATATGTTATATATTTGAAAAAGGGAACTATTCATCAGATATATTTTAAAAGTAGAATGTTAAAAAATACTTGTGGGTTTGGATGATTCTACTGAAAACAAAATTCCAAGTCTGGAAGTCTTACTAATATATCAACTTTTTAATAGAGCTTTACAGTTTACAAGGTTCTTTAACAACATTTTTACCTAACTACTAGTTCAATATTCACAGTTTTGGGGGCTAAGGATACTCTCCTGTCAAAGACCACTAGAAACACATCTGTAGCTGAAGAGGCTGGGTTTACTGCTCATTGCAATGACAGAGACACCGGCAACCTAGTAAGAGTGTCAAGAAGGACTTCTGTAGGATCTGGGCTTTGGCTAAGTGATTCTGGGAAGGGTTCAAGGCATACGACTTTGCTCTGGATTGGGCTCTGTCAGGAAGCAGGGATAATTCTGTGATTATGGGTCTTAATAAATCTTATTTAGAGGGAAGGAGGACCAGATCTAGGCTAAAGCTGTAATTAGCATAGAAGCAGTAGTCCCTCATGGGGGGAAAGGGGGGACGTTTGGTATTTAGGTGGTATGCAGGACGACCTTGCTTTTGTTTATGCTTCCACTAAATTATGAAGCTGTTTTTTGCCTCACATCATCCTGAGACCCTGCTTGATTCTGGTATTCTGTGAGGTTCTTTATGACCAAGGGAACACCAGGGCCTAGCTGTGAACTTCAGGCTAGCTCCTGACAATACAGAGCTTCCTTTTAAGGGTCAGGCAAGTTTCCAGAGGTCAAGGACTGCTTTTCTTTTTCTCACATACAGAAATTAGTCATTTTTTTTGGGGTGTCAATAGATTCTAGGTATTAACAGGAGATTATAGCAATTAAATTTTCAAATAAGGCTAAGATTCTGAGTTTCAATATAAAGTTCAACAAAGAAAATACATGGAGAAAGAGTTGAAGTTTAATTAAAATTGGCATTATATAATTATTTGATGAATTTCAGTTGGCCAAACTTGTATGTGGTGTACATGTACAATGTATTATAGAATTACTTAAATGCTTTCTAAGCTTTGTTTAGTAGGAATAAGAGTTTTATTAACTATACAGATTTTCTTCAACCTCAATTACTTTGAAACCACATGTTCAATTTGCTTTAGGAACACTTTAATGTGATAAAAGACAATTATTTGGGGATAAGAAACACTGATTACTTTTTATAAAATTATTCAACTTAAAATCCTGACATTGTTTCAAAGAAATAGAACTAATCTGAAATTCTTTGTATTTAGTCCAAAAGGATATCATTCCAAAAAAATTTTTAAACAAAAACATAAAAAAGAAATCATTCTTAAAATTATTTCTATACTCTGATACAATTTGTAGGAAAATGACTCATAGCACGAGTGACTGAACATATGTAAAATATTTGCCTGCATTGATGGATGTCTATTATTTTTAAGTATGGCAATATCAATTTAAAGAAAACATTTTGGGGGGCCTGGGTGGCTCAGTCCACTAAGCATCTGTCTTTGGCTCAGGTCATGATCCCAGGGTCCTGGGATGGAGCCCCACTGAGCAGGGAACATGCTTCTCCCTCTCCCTCTGATCCTTCCCTTGCCTGTGCTCTTGCTCTTGCTCCTGCTCTCTCGCAAATAAATAAATAAATAAATAAATAAATAAATAAATAAATAAATAGTTAAAAAATAAACATTTGTCCCATAGAATTAAAAGAATAACATGCTTTAATTTCAAAACAACTTAAACTAATGAAGAATATAAGAAAGTTGAAACCTGTTTTGAAATCTTAGGGAAACTTTTGGCATGAAAAAAATGGAGGTGTTTGTGTGTTTGCCTGGGGGAGAGGGAATTGGTGGAAATGCTGCAGAAGATCTGAGATTTCTATTATCCAGAATAGTTCCCTGGGTTTCAGGCATTTGAAATACCCCAAGAAAAAAGAAAGTATAGTAACAAAATCTCTAGACAATGACTCTTTCATGTACAGAAAATATTGATAGTGGTCCAAATATACCACCAAAATAATAATCCTTTGAAGTTTTCAAAAACTTGAATGAAAGTAGTTTATGCTTGAGTTTATGCTGTTTATGCTTGAGTCAAAAAATACAACATGAACCACTAACAGAATACGTATCTCAAGAATTATGAATTTAACTTCCAGCATTATTCCCTCACTCCCTAACACACACACTATCTGTTACAAACCCAAATTTTATACAAAGCTCATGATCTATCTTTAGACTGAGATGGACAATAACCACTCATCCCCATAGTGCGCTGATTTCCTTAGATTATTACTGTACAAAATGAGACATATGTTTAAGAACCACATCAGTGTTTTCAGAGCTGAGTAAATCTACTTCTGGTAAAACTCAACAGAGTCTGAAACAGAAACAGAAGGAATAGAGCCTTCTCTACACAAGCACAAATGAAGACTGAATTTTAACAAAATATTTGTTCATCATGGCAGAACACTTATTTTTGCACTACTATTATCTAACATCTCATCTTATTTAATGTGTTTATAATAAATAAGTTTTAAAAGTACAAGAGATAATCTGATAGGCTCTAGTTTTAACCTGCCACTTGAGTTTTCCAATTTACTGTAGAGCAGATAATCCTATGTTAAAAATAAATCAACAAAAACTAGTGTATTTTCCACGAAGACAATGATTTCACAGGAAAAAAAGCATATACAGCATATATGGTCTAAGTAAAATAAAACAGGTTTTTTAGCACAAAAATATACTTAAAAAGTGATAGTTTTAATGTCCATTATGATAATTTGTTCTGCCTTTTGATTCAATAGGTGATCCAGATGAGATTTGTGTTTCTACTTATATCACATTTAGTTCAACATATGGAATACATTTTTCACTTTCTGGAAGGGTAGTGACTCTTTTATGGCACTAGGATATCATTTAATGATTGAGAAGAGTAAATTCCTGCTAGACTAGATGAGTGAATAAATCAGAGGAGATGATTTAAATCTATGGGACTAGGAGAACCAAGTCTTTGTATCCCTTGGCTGGAGTAAATGCTTTGTCTTTCTTATTCCTATAGTTTCCTGGGTGCATCTTTACTGTAGCCTTATAATTTATTAAATATATGTGTATAGAAGTCTGTTTCTACCATTTGGCATAGCTACTTACAGAAAAGGGCATTATCTTCTTATCTAACACAGTATCTGTCACATACTATGCAATCTGTCTTTTCTTTTTTTTTTTTTTAAGATTTTATTTATTTATTCATGAGACACAGGCAGAGGGAGAAGCAGGCTCCATGCAGGGAGCCTGATGTGGGATTCGATCCCGGGACTCCAGGATCACACCATGGGCCAAAGGCAGGCGCCAAACCACTGAGCCACACAGGAAGCCCCTGCAATCTGTCTTTATGGGATTGCATAGAGAAAAAGATATACACCATTGTCCCATTTGCATGTCATAGTATAAAGGCCACTTACATGAAGAGATCACACCCTTTACATTTTTCTGGAATTGATTTCAAATTGTTCTTTAAAAACATGAAAGACAGTGCATTTTGGAGAAAATATAAATAAAAATGCTGAAAACCAACACGAGTTATAATGTAATTGGTCATTCTAGCTAGGTCACATGCATACTATTATTTTTTAAATGGCATAATTTTATAACTGCCATATTTTTCCTACCAATTTGTTCCCTCTTTGTAAATTAAATGCTTAGAGCACTATATTTAACTCAGGATTCATTCATTCATTCATTCATGTAGTCAACAAAAAATATTCACTGTTTTTGGTTTGGTACTAAGAGCATATAGTAAAGTATGAGACATGAATTTTACTCAAGAGCTTATAGGACATAGTAAAGATAAGAAACATATAGGAATGGAGAGGACATAAGGGAGGAAAGGTAGCTAAGGATTATTAAAGCACTTTATATGAATTGATCTCATTTATTCCTCATAACAACAAACCTACGAGAGAGATACTGCTATTTGGGTCCATTTTACAGATGGGAAATGCGACTAAGTGCTGAAGTAATTTAGGGAAGGTCATACAACTAGTAAACGGTAGAGACAAGATTCAGATGTGATTATCTGACTTCAAAGTCAGGGCATTTAACTTATGTACACTGCCTCCCAACAAGAGAGGGGCAGAAAAATATTCATCGACATTCACTGAACTGTGATGATTCCCATCCAGTCTTTCTTGGGAGTAGGTGTAGTTGGGACAGGATGACAGCAGCAACATTTGAAGTGAGCCATAGTGGATGGGTAGTATGTGTACAGGTGGATATGCAAGGGAAGAGCACTGTGAGCAGGGCAGTTGAGTCTGCACAAACACACAAATGCAGCACGTGAACAGGAGTAAGTAGGACCGGCCAGTGATTAAGATGTGTAAAGCAGGGGCCTGTGTGAGATGAACTGAAAACACCCAGCTGCCAATGTGAGCTGTTTCAGGAATGTTTAAGGAATCAAATATTAAAGCTCAGTTATTACAGTGTGTGGGGCAGCGGTGTTTATCCCTTCTGGTGGTCACACATCTTGCTGAGAAGACAGTTAAATATATAGCTCCTTCCTAGAAAATTCACATATCAACATCTGTGCATCTGGACTGTATAATAAATGAAGGATTCGTATTTTGGAGAAAAATGAAAATTTGTCATTTATCTTGATGCTCTCCTCTATCTAAAGATCTTTCCTTTTTTTTTTTTTAATTTATTTATTCAGAGAGAGAGAGAGACTGAGAGGCAGAGACTCAGGCAGAGGGAGAAGCGGGCTCCATGCAGGGAGCCTGACGCGGGATTCGATCCTGGATCTCCAGGATCAGATCCCGGGCTGCAGGCGGTGTTAAACTGCTGCACCACCGGGGGTGCCCTAAAGACCTTTCCATCTCTGCACTAGTCACTACCTCTTTTTCTCCAATTTCAGAAAATCCATCTTTCATTCTGTTCAAACCAGTTAATCACTCTACCTGGGATTTGGTCCTACCCATCTTGCTGCCTCCTTTAGCTACTGTCTTCTCTTTGTCCTTTTCCCTCCTTCGTTGAGCTTCTAGGTATCAGTTTCTACCTCTTCCTCACTCCTATTCACTCCTTTTGGCCTCAGTCTCATCCTCTACTTAGGCCAAAGTGGTAGGGGAATATATATGAATTAATATGTTAAAAGCTTGGAAAACTCTATCCATCAATTAAAAAAAAAAACAAACCTGTGTAACATTTATATTTAAACCCAAAATTTTCCAAACACACTTAGTTATACTTTTTCTCCTTTGTTAACATATTTCAAAACACCTGTGTTCCTAGAAATATCACTTTGAAAAATGTTGAACGAGTGTTCCTTGACTTCTAGAGCACACTACTCTCTATTGTTCTCTTCCTGCTTGACTTCCTTCTTGGTATCCCTGATGGGCTCTGACTTTGGACTGTTGTTCTTCTTAGATAGTCTCACTTTTTCTTGGGTGATTTCAGTGTTTCTTTTTTTTTTTTTTTTAAAGATTTTATTTATTTATTCATGAGAGACACAGAGATAGAGAGAGAGAGAGGGAGAAAGAGAGGCAGAGACACAGGCAGAGGGAGAAGCAGGCTCCATGCAGGGAGCCTGACATGGGACTCGATCCCGGGTCTCCAGGATCAGGCCCTGGGCTGAAGGCGGCACTAAACCGCTGAGCCACCCCAGCTGCCTGATTTCAGTGGTTTTAATTGTAAACTCCATGTCCCACTTGGCTCTCAAATTCCAAACCTTTATATATTTGACCAAGCTGAACCAATCATCTCCTCTCCCCTGAAACCCAGCGGTCTTCACATTCTCGATCAAACACATTTGATAGTTCCTATATCATTCCTACTCCCAAGACAGGTTTCCCTCATTCTTACTCCTCACAACCAGTCCATTATCACAGTCCCTGACATATTAGTGTTTTTGGTTTGTTTGCTTTTGTTTTTTTTTTTTTTTTTTTTTGAAGCTGTCCCCTTTGCTTTGTTGCCACCACCAATTTAAATTAAATTTAGTTCAGTCTCTCATCACCTCTAGTTCAGACAACAACCTTTTACCTCACGTTTGGGCATCCTAAAACATTGAGCTACACAGTGGTCTGAGTGATTTTTGAAAAAATATATAAATTGGATTTTATCATTGCCATGCTTAAAGTCCTTCATTGCCTCATTATGGCCTTTAGGATAAAAATCCAGGTTTCTTATGGCAAATAAAGCTCCCCCAGCAAGCTTGTTAGTCTCAACTTCAGAGACTCCTTGCCTCATACTTTTACCTAAATAACTTAGAACTACTGTTTCACAGGGAAGGTGATATTTTGGCATATGATGTTTTCCATAGTCAGCAACAACTCTTTATATTTCCTAAATCCTTTACTTATGTTTCTGGACTCAAGATAGGAAACACCTATCCTAGGAAGGCTTTCCAGAATAAACATGGTGGTCAAGGGTCCTGTTTTGTGTTATTGTGGTTTCCTTTGTATATCTAGGTTGCTGTTGTTTTTCATTGCCTGTTTTTCCTCTAGACTATAACCTCCTTGGAAGCAGAAACTTTAATCATATGTGTTTTTTTACTCCAAGCACCACCATAATGTCATGCATATAGTAAATATTCAATATCTACACTTGTTTTGCTTGGATAACCACATCCAACCTCCACCAAGTAGGAATCTGGCATCGGAAAATAAGGACCTGGCAGGTCCTTCCAGCTCTTAATTTTTACTGTGTGCAATGAATTTTGACATTTTGTATTTGAACTTATTTTTTTTTATTTAACTTAACAAAAATATGCTGGTAATGATACACATAGCTGATTTGCTTACCCACCACCAATGGGTTGCAACTTGGAATTAAAAACCAAGCAAACACTGATACGGTAGAATGAACAAGGGCTTTAACAGAATCAGAAAAGTGGTTGCTTGTGATGTGATCATTAGTAAATACCATAATGTCTAAACTCTAATCTCCATACCTTAAAATGAACTACAATATCTAATTCAGTTTTAAAATTATCACCTGTAGTATTGTTTTCTTTCGACAAATGTAAATTATGTCTCTCTGCTTCATTTGCCCAACCACACCTACCTCTTTACTACCTATCAAACTCATTTTGCTCTCCCCCTGAAAACTGGTTGGTACATTGAGATTCCTTTTCCTAGATTAATCCTAGATGGAAGATTTTTTTCTGTGATATCTGGTTCTTAACTTTCCTATTTTATATACAAATTGAAGGAATAATACTACAACTATATTTAGCATTAATAACATAAAATGAAAAAAAATCCAACAGAATTTTGGATTAAAAAAGCATGAAAAACTGCAATCAGTCATCATCCCCCCCCCCCCCGCCTTTTTTTAAGGATTTTATTTTTAAGTAATCTCTACGCCCAATGTGGGGCTCAAACTCACAGCCCGGAGATCAAGAGTCCCATGCTCTACTGACTGCACTAGCCAGGTGTCCTGTAATTGGTCATATTCTGATCAACTAAACTGCCTACACATTCTATCTGGAAAAGGACACTTAACAATATTTAGATGAGCAACTCAGTCTACTTTCCCTTCTTTTTTGCTGATTAAAAAGTTCTTATATTTATTGGGCTGATGATTTGAACTGATGAAGTAGATTCTACTGTGATAACCACTTATAGGTTGATGGCCATGTAAATGCATGTTCTTAGTGCTGACTGCTTAAGGACCTGTAGGCTACCACTCTGACTCTGTAGCACCAAGCTACAGAAATAAAATAATCAAATAAATAAAATATTTGCACTATGAGAAGATTTGTCCTTTTGTATAGTATGTCTCTAAATGTAGTGATAAAATCAGTTTATGTATAATGTTTGAATTAGTTCCAAAGTCTTCTAGAGAGAGTATCAGAGGTCTCACAGGTATGGCAGTGTGCGATGATGAATACTCAACTCTTCCTCTTCTCTAAGTTGCCAACATCCACAGTTTGACGATAAGAAAAGTTTTGTTATCATCCATTTCTTTGCCTTCAAGTGTGACAAACAAGATGACCCATATATTTCCAGTAGATGATTAATATGCTCATTCACATACTTTTTTATAAAAGCATAGGAAAGTTTAGTCCTGCATATAGGAGAGATCTGGTGTACTGATAAGTTAGCTCTGTTCTTGATCTCTCCTGCTTTTCAGGTTGGAAATAAGTATAACTATAAGTCTTAGAGGAATTACTTTATGGGAAATCCTCTGTACAGAGAAACAAGTAAAAAATAAAAATTAGTCTCGACTAGAACACTGTATTAGGAAGAATAGACATTGTTGTGGTTCATGAAACACTTGCAGCATAACAAAGGATGGCTTCTTAAGGAAAGATGTAAGAATGTTATATATGATCTGAAGCATGGCTGATGGTCTACTAAATAATAGTTGCATTTGTCTTTTTATTATATTTTAAATTTACATAGTTTGGTTAGCAGGAATGTGTTATGATTAAGAGTACCTTAAAAGTGTTCCTATAGACTACAGGGTTGAAAGAAACATACATTTTTGGAACTGATGAAATAATGGATTATAGCAAAATGTTATAGGCTCTAAAATGGTCTTGTGCACATTGTAAAAATAATGAGGACAGAGTAAAAAGGCTAGTGAAGGTAAAGCTTTTATTTTTATAGCTCTTTAACTGAATCAAAAAATTAAGTCAGAAATTTAAATATTTTAGCTTTTGTAGGCAATGAGCATGTTGTTAATGTTGTCTTCAAGAGCTCTGTGAATTCTCTGTTTGAAGCTGAATGTGAACCCTTTGGGTATACTATTTATGACTGGCAAAGCAACTTCCTAATTCAAAGAGAGAGAAAAAAGACTTATAAAGACTCATAAGGCTTTTTCAACATCAAATAGCTTTTACTAAACAATATTTTGATGAGTTAAGTGTGAGTGAGTCAGGGACATATGGATTAAATTTCCCTTGAAATACACATGGGCTTAAAAATTAAGGGGAAAATACTGAGCAAAATGTATTTTAGAGAATCCAGAATGTTTAAAAGACATTTTCCCCCTAAATACAAATGTCAGATTGATTCAATTCCTAGTTACATTCTGTAACTAAAACTACATAAAATAAATATGGAGAAATCTTGTAAAAACTACTAGTTTTATTAGGGAAAGACTGTTCATTAACCATATGCAAACTGTATTGCACAGAGTAGTTAGGCTTCTGCAGATATGATCTGAGTATGAGTTTATCTGTATCTATATAACATTGAACTTGTTCCTTCTACAGCACTTGTTCTCTTATTCCATTGAACAATTATAATAAAATTTTTCTGTTTAGTTTAGAATTTTTTTAAATAATATTTTTCTCTGAAAAACTTTCAGCTTTTAGAATTTTGTTTCTGTATTTTTATTAGAATTTTCTAGAATCTTGAGTTCTTCCTTCTTAAATGCTATATATTTTGCTTTATCCTCAATTTTTAGGTAACATTCAACTTATATATAAACAACTTTGCCTCTGTTACCTGGACATTCCAAGTTAGAATATCTGAAGGCCTACAGTATCTATCTGATGATCTTAATTGTCAACTTTCATTTATTAAGCTAGACCTATTTTAGGTTGTAACTTCCTGGTTACCAAAGTTACTGAGAGATAGTGGTGGCAGGGCTAATTATCCTGATGATTTTTTTTTTCTGTCAGTTTCTGAGTCCCAGGGTTCTGCATCCTAAGAGATGTTAGTGAGTAAGCAAATCAGCGTGTGAATGCAGTAAAACAGAGACTTAGGGAGGTAGGAATGGTTAACCTTAAAACAAATGCTAAGCAAGTTTCCAGTCCCCAATTATTTGATACTATTTTTACTTTGAATCAGTAGAATAAAGATAACACAAAACAGACAAAAAATTTGACTAGTGAACAACATGAAAAGCAGTCTGAAAAGATATAGCCCTCTTACATCAGTGAGAGTATACCTGAGAACTCCTTAGGGCATTAAAGGTGTGCCCTGCAGGGAACCTGTCACACAGGAGAATTTCCTTCTGATTACATCCTGTTTCTCTTAGATGTCCTCCTTATTTCTATATTTTTTCATTCTTAAATTCACATAATGCATTTTTTCTGAGTTGCAGATTTTTGATTTTGTGGGTGGTATAGTGTGTGTGCGTGTGTGTGTGTGTGTAAAGGATTACAAATCTAGCACTTTGAAAAAGCCACATAAAAATATCCAACTCATATTCCAACACTTTTTTCCCATGTCGCTAGTTTTCTATACTAGTTACTCTTTTTAAATATGCAAAATAATATTATGATCCATTGGTTATACAGTATCTCCTTCATGTGATAGAGAAAACATTTTTTGTTTAAGAGTCACGGTGGTATCTTGACTTTAAACATGGGAACCTTAGGAGATACTTAGTTAAAATGATACAATTAGCAGCAGCTGGGGTAGAAGTAAGATTAGTTCTTACCTTGAAAAGTCAAGTGACGAGTAATTTGAATAATTCAACTGCATATGATTTAATAATTCAAGCCCCCACATACTTAATTTTAATAGCTTAAAATTTTTTGCTTCTTGGTTTTGTATAAAGGAACTAGATAATAATCTCAGCTTTCTAGCTTATTTCATCCTACACTAACTCTTTCAATGGGAACCTTTTAAGGACAGGTAATTGTATTAGAAGATTTCTTCATGGTTCAAAGGTACATGGGATATGGTCACTATACTTAAGGAGTTTAGAGTCTAAGAGGAAGGAGAAAACATACAGAAAGGCATCTTATATA
Source organism: Canis aureus (assembly GCF_053574225.1). Classification (NCBI taxonomy): domain Eukaryota; kingdom Metazoa; phylum Chordata; class Mammalia; order Carnivora; family Canidae; genus Canis; species Canis aureus. Next base: position 6,016,437 of record NC_135634.1, read on the forward strand.
AGCGTCTTAAGAATGATATAATCAAAATTTTAGTGTGGCTATAATAAAAAAGACAGATAATAACCAGCATTAAGGATGTGAAGAAGTCTGATTCTCGCACACTGCTGATGGGAATGTAAAATGATACAATCACTTTGGAAAACAGTCTAAGGAATCCCAGGTGGCTCAGCAGTTTAGCTCTGTCTCCAGCCCAGGGCGTGATCCTGGAGACCTGGGATCGAGTCCCACATCGGGCTCCCTGCATGGAGCCTGTTTCTCCCTCTGCCTGTGTCTCTGCCTCTCTCTTTCTTTCTCTATCTCTGTGTCTCTCATGAGTAAATTAATAAAATCTTAAAAAAACAAACAAACAGGGGGGATCCCTGGGTGGCACAGCGGTTTAGCGCCTGCCTTTGGCCCCCAGGGCGCGATCCTGGAGTCCCGGGATCGAGTCCCACGTCGGGCTCCTGGCATGGAGCCTTTTTCTCCCTCCTCCTGTGTCTCTGCCTCTCTCTCTCTCTCTCTCTCTCTGATAAATAAATAAATAAATCTTAAAAAAAAAAGTCTAGCAGCTCCTCAAAAAGCAAAAAATAGTTATTTGACCCAGCAATTTCATGCCTAGGTTTCTCAAGAGAAACGAAAACACAAATGTTGACATAAAATGTGTACATGGCTGTTCATAGCAGCATTAAGCACAGCAGCCGGTGATCCCTGGGTGGCTCAGTGGTTTGGCACCTGCCTTTGGCTCAGGGCGTGATCCTGGAGTCTCAGGATCAGGTCCCGCATGGGGCTCCCTGCATGGAGCCTGCTTCTCCCTCTGCCTGTGTCTCTGCCTCTGTCTCTCTCTCTCTCTGTGTCTCATGAATAAATAAAAAATTAAAAAAAAAAAGATTACAGCAGCCAAAGGTATAAACATACCAAATGTCCATCGATTAATGGATAAACAAAATATGATATATCTATATAATGGAATATTATTCACAATAAAAAGGACATGCATGCTAGAACATGGATGAGACTTGAAAACATTATGTGAAGTAAAAGAAGCTAGTCACAAAAGACCACATATTATACAATTATATTTATATGAAATGTCCCAAAGAGTCAAATCTCCAGAGGCAGAAAGGAGATTTGTGGCCCACCAGGGCTGTGGAGTGGCCATGGGAGAATTCGGTGGAATAGCCAAAGAACATGGAGGTTTCTTTTTTGGTGTGATGAAATGTTCTAAGATTGTGATGATGGTTGCATAACTGTGAATATACTAAGAAACATTAAATTGTGCCCTTTAAATGGGTCTGGTGTATGGTATATGAATTATGTCTCAATAAAATTATTACCACAAAAAAGTTATGGGGTGACAAAAGTGGCTAGTGAATACTTCATAAAGTGTTTAATATAGTTATAAAAAATGGGTAGAGATTTTGACAGGTGATAAGGGAAGATGCAGAATAGAGATGTGCGAAGGATATTTCAGGCAAAGAAAGAAGTTTGGATATTGGTGTAGGCCTGTGGAAAATCTTACAAAGTGGATGGATGGATTACTGGTAATAACAGTTTACATATATAAACAAAAAAATTTGTCTTTAATAATTTTCAGAATTGGTAAGCCATAAAGGACCCATAAGTATGATGATGAATTCAGAATTCCCTAAGTTGACAAAATTTGTAATATTTGGAAATAGCAATATAGAAGTCTGTACAATTCTATACCTACTACAGAAAATATTTCTACTGTCACTTGGTGTATGTGACAGAACTATCACTCTAAAAAAAATGAGGTGCATTTTATCAGTGGGACACAATTCTATCAGTTGAATTAAATCATTCACTTGTCAATTCATATAAATTTGAGTTAATCTTAAATTTTAGTTAATGATTATTTCATGAAATAATCTGCCAAGCTGAGTTTCAAATTAAAATATATACTGGGATTTTAGATTAAAATCAGTTGAATTATACTAATTAATTTCAATGCTTCAAGTAACAACATAATTAGTAAATTGAAATTTTTTAGTTATGTATGGGATCTTAGGTGCTAATTCACTTTGGTGAATCACTACAAACTAAAAAAGCAATTAAAATAAATTAAGTTAGGTGGTATTAATATAATAACTAATTCATTCACATTCTTCTATATTATATTAGCCATTTGCTACAATGCATAATAAATAGAGTAATTAATAATCACATACATTTAACTTGCCTTTTGAGATGAACAGCTTGGGAAGAAAAAGAACTAAAAGTGAAACAGAAAATTGTATGACATTTAAAGCTGTAGAACTTTGTGGACCATTTTCTCTTTATTAAAACTAAAAAACTCAAAGACAATGGGAAAAAATACAAGAGTCAATATTTAAATAAAGTGGTGCTAAAAACCCCCCTCTATCAGATTTTTTTTAACTTACCAGAATGACTTCAGAGAACAGATTTATAAAACTGAAATTAATTATTGTGCATATTCACAGACTTCTAGATATAGTATAATGGAACCAGTGTAAAAATTGACGTATAAGGTCTTGTTTTTACATTATTGTAGAAGAGTCTTTAAGTATATACACATGCATTTTTATTTTTTATTATTTTTATATTTATTTATATTTATGTATTTATTTATTTATTTATTCATTAAAAAAAATTATTCATGAGAGACACACACACACAGAGAGGCAGAGACACAGGCAGAGGGAGAAGCAGGCTCCATTCAGGGAACCCAGCGTGGGACTCGATCCTGGGTCTCCAGGATTACACCCTGGGCTGAAGGTGGCGCTAAACCACTGAGCCACCGGGGCTGCCCTATACACATGCATTTTTAAATATACTATTTGTACATTTTAATTCAAACCATAAACTATGTATTTTAAAGGAAATACATTATTTTATTTACTTCTTAACCTTACACAAGCTACTTAATCTCTCTTGGTCTCTGTAGCCTCATTTGTAGAATTAGGGTAATAATGGTATCTAGTTTATAGAGTTACTGTGAATATTAAATAGGTTACTGCATATAAAGCTCTTTGAACACTTCCTGGTTCTTAGTAAGACATGCTAGTTATAGTTACTCTTCTGACTCTTTTTTTGTTTTTATAAACAGAAATTGATCCTAGCTTTTAAATCTCCAAATATCTTAACTAAATTAATAGTTCCCTTAGTTTTCTATTCTTATTAGCATCTTTTTTTTCCCCTGGTATTTAACTTGACTATTAAGAAATATTGCATAATGACAAATTACAATGCATGGTCTCCTCATCTGTGTGTCAGCAAAACAGAGCTTTGTAAGAAGAGGAAAATGAATTATGCTAATCAGCAGATTTAGGTTTACCATTATTATTACAAAAATAGTGTCCTCATTCCCAGAATATCTAAAATCTACGAATTCTAATTATTTTTATATTTTTGAAGGTATATTTCTTACACTACTAATATGTAAGCTATATCACTAAGTCATGAAAAGATAAACCTGTAATTTTCATCTCTGAGGTAGAAAGTGGGCATTTGTTATTTTACATAATATTTCCAGACACCAAGTATTAGATTATATTCATTTTGTGCACAGATTTTAGGATCTCCTGGATTTTATTTTATTTTTTTCTCCTGGATTTTAATGTGGACTTAGCTCTCCTATGATAATAGTGAGGTGTTCCTTAGGATAGTACTATTTGGTTATTTAGAACAATAAATTACATATAAGAAAGTCATTATCATTTAACAAATTTTAATTTCTGAGACAAAGACAATGAAAACAGTTACATATTTTCGTAGTCAGAAATTTCATTAACAGCTGATTTTTAAAAAATCTAAGAATACTTGTTTATAATTAACTTCTAAAAATGATTTTTATGTGACATTGTCACTGTCACACCAGTCTAGTTAATAGGCCTCAGCATTTACAAAATAAATCTATATCTATATATCATATATATCATGCAGACTATTTGTTACCCTTACTTCTCCTTTCACAAAACATCCATCCTTTCCTTCTTTTCTACCGAATTCAAAGCTCAGAGTCACATTTGTGGACTGCTGTTTTAAAGAGGAACATTATAGACTAGATAGGGGATCAATATTTTAGGACAGTTTGTAAGATTTATCAGACACAAGGATAATGCAAAAAGAGTATTCATTAATAGCAGGTGGAAATGGATAGTAGTGAATCTGCTCAAAGAAAAATCTCTTTAAAAGACAAGTTAGGGGGCACCTGGGTGGTTCGGTAGTAGGTTGAGTGCCTTCAGCTCAAGTCATGATCCCAGAGTCCTGGGATTGAGCTCTATGTCAGGCTCCTTGCTCAGTGAGGAGACTGATTTTCCCTCTCCTTTTCCTTGTTCTTGCTCTTGCTCACTCTCTCTCTCAAATAAATAAATAAAAATTTTAAAAATTCTTTTAAAAAAGAGAAATTAGAGAAGTCTTGACAGAATGAATTGGTCAAGAGCCACACAATTAAATTTTTAAACAATTTATTGCAAACATACTTTCATTGTTCTTTAGATATTTTAACTTAATGTTATTTTGGGAATTTTCCTTATAAGTATAAATAATATTAATAATTACTCTAGCTACCATTAAAAGAAAGAAACATAAAGAAGTTATGAGTCTTTACTGGATTTTGCCTCTGATAGTATGGGGCAGATCTTATTATAATAAACTTTATGGTACCAGCCAAATTTGTATCAACTAATTAATTACCTTTATAACAGGAACTAAGGACCAGAGTCTAAACTAAATTGTATAATTACTGAGCATATTTACTAGCACATTATTTATGTGGATGGGGAAAGACAATGTATTATCTGAAAAGGTCATGAGTCATGTTTATAAATTTTCTTTAGTTCTTTAAAATCAAGAATAAAACTAAGAAAAGAGAAAACAAATCTGTGGGCAAAATGAAACCACAGACTTCATTTGCTTAAATTTCCAAATGGCCTCAGAGAAAATCTCAGAACTTTTAAAACAAAGCACAAAAACAAGAAACCAAAACTTCAACATTTGCTTAGGAATTCAAGGCAAACATTTGTTCATAGACTTAGGATTAGTTTTAAACAGGACAAATAATTTTCATGATAAGAAATGTTAGTGACATAGTTATATCCAGGAACTGGCATTAGAGTGACCTTATTAAACATTTTCTAGATGAGAGAGAATAAGGTGCTATCTCTAGTTTACAATTAATAAGAACATCTCTTCGATAAAATAGAGAATCTCTAACTGGCAGAAACATCGTTGGAGGTTTTCACAAAGCATGCCAGATAATTTTGAGCACATTTCTGGAAACAAGAGTGCTATTTTGTAAACCGAATGATGAGTATAATTCCACTTTTCTATTGCCATCTGCCACCCGAACACTGTACGGGCTGAAAATACATAATTGAGGTAAAACCCAGCCACTTTTCGAGATCTGAAGCAGGAGTTTTTAACTTGAGATCTAGTATATGATTCTATGGACTGTTTCCAGGGGTCAGGGAACGCTCTGAAGTTGTGTACAAAATTATATGTACACCTTCATGAAGCAATCGGTTTTCATCAGGTTCTCAAGGATGGTTTAAAACCCAAACAAGGTTATGGCCAACACATATATCCATATTCACATATCCCACATGGTTGTTGCAGATTCTGCTCTCAATTGACCTTAGACCAGCACCAGGACAAGGTGAAAACAAGAATGTCTGCTAATGGTGGAGACCAGCAGTGTGGGTATACAGAAAAGCACCAGGGACATTCTGAAGACAGTAGCAGGGAAGACATGGCAATTCGAGTGTCAGCTGACTGACGTGGCCATTCTTCGTAGTTGTTAGCAGGCTAGAGTCACAGGTAAGTCATTAAATCTATCATTCTGTCTCCCCTTCCAATTATTTAGGCAGTTAGATGGGACAACTTATGCTATGTACTATTTCTCCTGTATGAAAAAGTTGCTCCTCATTACAAAGAAAGTAGATGCAGCGATTCATTTATTATTAGTAAAACACACATTTGTTTGGTAGGTACTTTCCTCTCTCTAATGCTAGAAGTGAGATGAAGTAAATTATTAATGTTCACATGATTCAGCATCGTTCCAACCACTGGCACCAACTCATTTGCCAAGAGATCGATCTTAAATTGGGGAACTTTGTGTGTAATTATTACTTACAACAAACAGAAGAAAGATACTTAAACATTTACCTGCAAGATTGTCGATTTCTTTCTCCTGCAGGAGACTTACTGCATCATCATCTCCTTCCAGCATAAGTTCTGTCTCTGCATTTTGATTCACTATTGCTTGACTTCTGAAGGTTTTCTTGGACTTTACCACATCTTCTTCAGTGCCTAATCACATTGGAAATATAAGAATTTAGGTTATTATGATTGTTTGGCTTTCAGTATTAAAAATAACCTATTACTTTCTGATAATTACATAACACATTTACATAGGACTTTACAATTACCTTCTTTTACATTCTTTATCTTGTTCAGTGTTTAAAATAACTGAGAAAGGCGCGGTGGTGGTGGTAATCAATAACTGACCCTTATTTACAGAGGAGGAAACAGGCTGAGAAAGCTCATTCCACACTGAGTGACCAAGAGTTGGCTGATGGTTGAGAAAATCTTGATTCTATAAATCCATGTCTTGGGGCTCTAAGATGACCACTTTTCTATAAAAAATCTGCATCTCATCACAAACTTGGTTTTCTGATACATAAAAGCACACAATTTTGCTCAACTATACTTTTGTGTGAATTAGATAATCAATTAGTCAGATCATTTTTGAAGATAGGTTAAGTATGAAGAAAACAAGAACATGCCCATATCTGAAAAGTGAAGTGGTTGTCACTGGGAGGCTACAACTGGGTGGAGTTAGGCATGATGCAGACCTAAAATGTGCTGGACAAGAGCTAATTCCTTAACAGTCAGTGAAATCAATAATGTTTTTCTAAACTGATAGCCTTATTTTGTTATATAAAATAGCAGAGAGGGATCCCTGGGTGGCTCAGCGGTTTAGTGCCTGCCTTTGGCCCAGGGCATGATCCTGGAGACCCAGATCAAGTCCCACGTCAGGCTCCCTACATGGAGCCTGCTTCTCCCTCTGCCTGTGTCTCTGCCTCTCTCTCTCTGTGTCTCTCATGAATAAATAAATAAAATCTAAAAAAAAAATAAAATAGCAGAGAAGGCCAAAAGTACAAAAAACAAAGTCAGTCAGAAAAATTAAAATATAGCCAAGGCTGACCTAGCATTAACATGTCAATCGAGTAAAGGTTAGAAATTAAAATGCATTTGAATCCCTCATGCATTTGACTCAACAGATATAATTAATATTTATATTTCAATATTATATTTCAGTATTTTAATAATAGCCACTTTAGCCACTTGTTTTGGCAGGTGATGATGTCTCTAAAATTATCTGAAGAGTAAGTAAACTTATGTATATATAAGTTATATATATATAATTATAAATATTATATAAATTATATGTATAAATATGATATATATAAATTATATATAGAAATATATATGGCTTAAAAATATCCTTATTTCCTATCACTTGAAGTTGGAATTCAAACTGGAAGAAAATGTAATTTACTGTGTTTTAGCTGTACTGGTAGTATATAGGTTTCAAGGAAGCACATTTCCTGGGAAAATACCTACACATTTCATTAGGTGTGGTGGATATATTCCTGAAAATGGGAGCCTAATAAATCACTTCTGGACGGTGGTGTTGTATCATAGATCTAGGGACTGTTAAGGTGTTTGTGTACATATGCAATCACTCTCCAAATCTTGTCATGCCTTTTGCCAAAATTCCCTCCAGTTAACAATTAACAATACTTTTGGTGCATTCTCTCGGGCTCAGTGTAGGACTTCTGACAGTCCATTACTGTCTGTGATATCTACCCAACCATTTTCTTGGAAGTACATCTAGCTGCCCTAAAGCTTGCATTATAAAACTATTAGCCTCTTTCATTGCAACTTGCACACTTCTTTTGTCAGGATTTCAGAGCCAATTCTGTTTGCTAGAACATTAATAAGTTGGCTCATAAGTAGCACATACATGAGTAAAACACATGTGAGGAACACCATCATGTCACAAAAGCCCTATAGAACGATACTGTCAGTGAGGTATAGTCTATCAACCTAACTCTTACTGGATAATAGCATTTGGAAAGCATGGTCAAAATATAGCTTAACAACATAAAGTAATAGATTGTTAAATATATATTTTGATAAATACTACAGAAACAAACAGTATTATTACAATTCAATGCTACATGGGATGTCAGGGGCATTAAATGGCTTATGTATATTTTTCTTTCACTGGCCCACAGATGATTCTTTCTTCTGGAATAAAAGATTGAGGACTCATTACTGAATGCTCCAGAACTTCATTTTAATTTTATTTGTTTTTTTGATGATACAAAGCCAGGAAAACAGAACTCTTCTAGGGGTAGCTATCTTTGTAATTTGTTTGCCTCTTGGGTAGTAACTTAATTTGAGACACTCAGAGCTTACATCATCTGAGAACAAAAAAGGCAAGTCCAATCATTAATAGCTGAGAAGCCTCTCTTGAGGTCTTTATAGCCATATTTCTATTAGACATATGCAGCTTGGTATTCCTAATTACACTTCCCTTACTGAATGAATCTACTGCTTCTCCACCTCCCCCAATTTTGATGAACCCACTTATCTAAGCTACAAACCTAGGGGTCATCCCGGAAGGTGACCACCATGGCCCTGGCTCAGGCCACTACTCTTTTGGTCTAGAGGTTTTCAGGAGCTCCATTATTCAGAGAATCCCCCATATTTTTGTCAGAGTGATTATTACAAAGCAAAAATAAGTGGAAGATATTTTCCTCCTGTATAATATTTCCTCCCAATCAAGAACACTTAGTGCAAGGCTTATATGATGGGAGTCCAATCTAAATTCCTTAGCGTGGCTGGTCAAGACCTTTTATCCTCTCATGATCAGTTTTGTGTCTTTTCTTGTTCCCCTGTTAGCAATGCTACACTATTTATAGCTTCCAAAATATGTCCTTAGACCTTTTTACCTGGACTAATAGTATTTCTTCTGTATGGTATGTTCCTTCCTTCCTCCTTTTTGGGGCTTGTCGTATCTGATCTTTAGGTGCCTTTCCAAGCCAACTGCTCTGCACTTTCACAGTTTACACAGAACTCTACCCTGCTGTACGGGTGTCATCTGTTATGTGTTTGTCTTCTCCACTGGGCTACAGCTTCATTTCTGCAGCCTCAGTGTGGGGCACTCAGGGGATGAGTAACAAAGATTTGCTGAATGGAGTTCAAGTCTACCCACCCTGTGTTCTCTGATTTCTTAGGGTAAGTTTGTGTGCTCCTTCCCTGGTTCTTGCACCACACCTTATAAATCCTATTACTGGAGCTATAGGTATTGTAACTGGTTGTTTGCTTGTTGTCTCCACACAGCCTGAAAGCTCCCTGATTATTGCCAGCCTAGCCTGCTTCTGTCTTCGTATTCTCAGTTCTTAGCACATTGCCTGTCACAGAGCAAGCCCTCACATATGCTGAATAAATGAATAAACTGAGACAAGAAAGTTACCTCTGGGTATTTCTTAATCTGAAGAGGCTAAGCTTTCTCAGAGTCTTGGTGATTTGCCTCCATGTGGGGACAAACTAGAGAATTTATGTATTTACACGAAAGGGAGCTTGGTTCTTTATAGGAAATAATCAATAAAACTCTTTAAGTAGAGTCAGCCTGATAAAACAAATTTTTCCTTGTGCACAACCATCCCTGTTTAATCTGCTTTGTCATTATGAAAAAAGCTTTACATTAGTCTTACATTGTTAAAATTGAAATCTACAAATAAACGTAGTCAAAGGAAGGTGAGCTCTGAAATGTATATTAAGCTTTCAGTTTCATTCTCTCTAGTTTTAAAACAATAAAACAATTATGTCTTTAAAAGGCATATGGTAAACTGATCCATACCAACATACTGAACTTACCATCCCTGTTGTAGTGTTATAATTGGAGCTCAGTAAAATTCCTGATTTTATGGAACTGCATGAAACATTTATCTAAATTAAAGTGTACAAGATCCAAAGGTGCTTTTCAATTGCAATATCTTTTATGAATTAGAGTTTCATTCATCAAAATTACAAGCAAAAAGAGGTAAGGTCTCAAAGGGCTGTCTCATTACAAGGCTTATAAACACTGTCCTTAGAAAGAATTGGTTTAACACCCAACAAATCAAAATCTGATTGGGAAGAGAATTTATTTGAGATCATCTATCTTCAGAAGACATGTTGGACTGAGTGCACTTCTTGGCCTCTTTAGCCATTCATCAAGAAATTAACAAGCGAATACTACAAACCACCAGAACTCTCTAAATTTGAGAATATGAATTATGTGTAAAATTGGATAGGCATATATAGGTATATATACTTATTTTTTCAGAAAACATCAAAATGCCATAAATTGGAAAGGTTCAGGAGTAATAAAATGCCACCAAGTTATAGATTAATCCAAATCCAAAATTATTTTTATGTTATTTTCCACATCATGTCACAAATAACAACTACAAGCATTCTATACCCATTAGATTTCTTAGTAAATATATATGCTTATAGCTCTGTATATGAAAATGTTTTATCTAATACAAAATAATGTTACACAAACCTAAATAAAGTTCTTCTTTCATTAAATTTATCTTAATAAACAGGAACCATGTAAAACAAAGTATATTTTAAAACTGCAGTAACAAGAGAATTAAAACGTATTATCTTTTAAATAAGTCAAAATATAGAAATGACAAATTGGAGACATTAAGTTATCTTTTTTTAGACATTAATTTATCTTAATAATATTCAAATAATGTATGTCTATCTGGAAAGTTGGGACCATCAAGGCAAAGAAATTATATTATGTGTCCTTTTTTTTTTAAACTGATAATTATAAACAGTTAATATAAAGAAAAAGACTACATAGTAGTTTGAGGAATTATTCTATACATACTCTTTATAGCTCTACAACATTTATACCAATAAAGATAAAATGTAGTTTACAGCAATAGGGAAGCTGTAGATTATATGTGTGGCTAATGTACACAGAGAAAAGATATAAATCTGTAACAAGCCAATTTTAGCAGAGAATCATCTTCATTTGCTTCAATGTGGATGGAACTGGAGGGTATTATGTTGAGTGAAGTAAGTCAATCGGAGAAGGACAAACATTATATGGTCTCATTCATTTGGGGAATATAAAAAATAGTGAAAGGGAATAAAGGGGAAAGGAGAGAAAATGAGTGGGAAATATTAGTAAGGGTGACAGAACTTGAGACACTCCTAACTCTGGGAGACAAACAAGGGGTAGTGGAAGGGGAGGTGGGCGGGGAGTGGGGGTGATTGGGTGACGGGCACTGAGGGGGGCACTTGACAGGATGAGCACTGGGTGATATGCTATATGTTGGCAAATCGGACTCCAATAAAAACTCATACCAAAAAAAATCATCTTCTTACCAGTTTTATACTATTGCTATTTATTTTGCACTAAGTATGGAAATATGGATTTAATTTATTAAAAATTATATGTGTATGGGGACAACTGGGTGGCTTAGTGGATGAGTGTCTGTCTTTGGCTCAAGGCCTGATCCTAGGATCTGGGATCGAGTTCCGCATTGGGCTCCCTGCGAGGAGCCTGCTTCTCCCTCTGCCTGTGTCTCTGCCTCTCTCTCTCTCTCTCTCTCTCCCTGTGTCTCTCATGAATAAATAAATCTTTTAAAAAAAATGATATATGTGTGTATGTGTCTATCTATCTAATCCGAACCTATTATGTAAGAATACATTTTCAACATTATTTGATCTGTACAACTAAATACATGGTCTATGATTCATGATTTGGCCGCTACTTCTTTAACCTCACTATTTTACCAACTTGGTATCTTCATATCTTATATTCCCCAAGAGCTGGATGCTTCTGTTCCCAAACAAGCAAAACTTTTTCAAGCTTTGAAATCTGACATATGTAATTTCTTTTACCGGGAATTCTTTTACTTGCCTTGTTCTTCAAGGCTCAGTGTAGTTGATCATTCCCTATTCTGTATAAACTCTTTACCTTACAAATAAATCACAATTTATTATCCTGATTTTTTGATATTTTTTCTGGAGTCTTTTATTTAGGTATTATCTTATCAGATACGTGTCAGATATCAAACAGAGTGGCAATCCATACATGTTGAAGCAGACTCTCCTGCTTCTCTCCTTCTGAGCAGAGAATGAGGGGCTCAATCCCAGGACCCTGAGATCATGACCTGAGCTGAAGGCAGAAGCTTATTAACCAACTGAGACACCCAGTGCCCCAAGATTTGCAATTCTAACTTCATTTTTCCCTCAAATATTTATTAAGAACATATATATTTTAAAGATTTTATTTATTTATTCATGAGAGATACACAGAGAGAGAGAGAGGCAGAGACACAGGCAGAGGGAGAAGCAGGCTTTATGCAGGGAGCCTGACATGGGACTCGATCCTGGGTCTCCAGGATCAGGCTTTGGGCTGAAGGCGGCGCTAAACCTCTGAGCCACCCAGGCTGCCCAAGAACATATTTTAAAAAGATATTTAGACCAATCTCTTGACTTCAGTTACTCCATCCGCGAAAGAGGAATAAGTATTTATCAACCACACTCCCCTAGGGTTACTGCAATGGTAAAATGAGACACTGGATATTAAAATACTTTGAAATGTGTGAAGCTTATTTACATAATAAGCTTTCAAAAGTGCTTATTAAAATTTTGGTAAAATACATAAATTAGAAGAGATGTTAGAAAAGTTTACTAAGTATAACTTAAAATTGAACAAGAATACAGCCAGTGCTTTATTGTTTATAATGATTCTTCTAAAATTTATATAAAGGAGGAAGAAGGCAGGCTGATGTGAGAATTAAAATACTCAAGATAATTCATGCATGTAAGGTCTCAATACAATGCTTAACCAACAACAGGTATTCAACAAATAACGGTTTGCTTTCCTTCAGTTAGGGTTAATCTTTTTCCCTCTGCCATGCTGTCATTACTCTGTTTATATTCACTACAATGAAATATGAGCCTTCAGCTCCTCCATTGATTGTATACTCGCTGAAGACAGGAAGGTTAGCTTGTAGGCAGGTGCCATGAAGTGCCTGTGAAATTGAATGGAGTGTAAACAGCTTATATTAAATATTATTTCCTTCCAATAACCATAATATTCATCTAAAGATATTATTACATAAAACTACACAAGCATCTATGTATTTGACATGTGTTTTTGATTTTGTATACCAGTATGTTAAAAATATAAAAATTGTTACTGTCTTAGAAATCTGAAGGGGAAGAACAGCTTTCTCAGCAAAGGTGATACCAAAATTTGCTTTAGAGAATTATATATAGAAAATGCATTTAATATATACTTGTCTTCCATCATTGGAAGAGAATAGGAAAAATGGAAATTTAGTCTCATTTCAATTTCATCTAAATGTAACATTAGGAAAAATTCTAATGTTTCTAAACATCTGGAAGTCAGTTTCACAAAATGACATACTTTTGTGAAAGAGAAATTCTTTTCAATATTCACCACTTCATGATAGACTGTAAAATGTGTTTTGACAAAATCTACCCCTATGTAAATAAGATAAAATGCTGCAATTCAATGTCAGTTATACTTCAACAATGAAAAAATGCTGCAATTCTTTTTCAAAACTAAATGCTTTCCTTTAGAAGTATTAATGATGTATGAATTCCTTGGGATATTTTAAAATAAATAAAATTTCCTCATTAAAGCTGAAATCTGAGCAACGAATACTTTTACAGAATAGTGGTTTTAGTGCCTCTAAGTGATATTATTTAATTTTCACTGGAAGGAAAAGATTTTAAGATAAATATACCTCTCAACTAATTACATTAGATATGGTGACATGTTATCATGCAATAATACGTACAAATCTATTACTGAAGACTTTAGAATTTTGAACATTTCAAATAAGATAAAAGAATGTTTTTTACTATATTGGGAAACCTATGACTCAAAAATATTTTATATTGACCTTAACATGATATGAAAGCAGTAGATACATATATATACACAATACTCATTATTAGTTTACTAAAAAGTAAATATTTTTCTTTGTAAATAATTAAATTCAAAATTAAATTTTGTTTTTGACTTGATAGCACATAGTATTTCTTTCCTTAAGAAACATAAATAATGCTGACATAAAAGGAAAGACTTTCCAGAGATTAAGGACTAAAAGAATCATGGTTTATATAGTACAGGATTTAAAAAAAATCCAGACTTTCCAGTAGCAACATCCTCACAATAAAAATTGCTAGTGATACTGAATGAAAACACTACTACAAATTTCAAGTATCTTTTTTCTCTTTTATACCTGATGCTGAGTCAGGAGACTCACTTCATCAACACAAAATCATTTTATGAAAGCAAGTGTTTTCACAAATGAAATGGATGGTTTCTATTTGCAGTTTCAAATACACTTTAAGTAAAAATCTGAATGGTTATTGGCCAGATTTCATAAACACAGATAAGAAATCTGGACAGTTCAGACATCAAATTCCTCCTTTCTTAGTTGGGTATTTTAGTCTGAATGCATTAAATTTAACCATGGTTCTCACTTCATTTTTGTTGATTGAGAGAATATATTGAACAATCCAAAATAGATTTTATTTTTTATTTTATTTTATTTTATTTATTTTATTTATTTTATTTTCAAAATAGATATTATTTTAAACTACCAAAAAACTAAAAACCCAAGATACCAGATTCAAATTTATAATAAACTTTATTCAGAAATCAAAATCCTTGCCTGAATCAATAATTGATGTTACTTATGGTCCATATTAGCACATCCTTACATCACATAAAATTAGAGTGCAGCATCCTCTGTGTTTTAACCGGTGAAGAAGTTGCACAGACTTCTGTTTGCTTTAAACTAGACAAACGTTGTATCTGCAGGTAAGCTGTCCTCTGAAAAGCTCGAGGAGAATGTTCAGTGATATAGCAAAATGTAGAATTAGCAGTATAGGCGTTAATTAAGATACAGTGTTTGTAGAAATTATTCTAAGTGGTAAATTCTTATTCAGATTAGTTATGCTTGTAAACAATTTACTGGACTATAAGAAATAAAATAAGAAAATGGCCACCTAACATCAACAGTTATTGCTCAGTGGAAAAGGACAGCAAGGACACTTGCAAGTAAAAGAATTGGATCAATATTAACGTGATTTTCATTTCATGCTTCCCCAACTCCAGTAAGCTGACAATATACCCTGATTATGTGAACTGCCTCAGAGTAACAGAGAAAAGGTTATTAGAGCAAGAGGTGGAAATGGAATGCACTTTTTATATTGACAGGCCTGCTAATAGAGTATACTGATTTTCCAAGACATGCAATGCATTTTTACAATTTAGTTCTGACAGCAAAACTGGAATTTCATTTATTCCTAATTCAAAATATTCATATGTAAGCAATATTTCTTAGGGAGGACCAACAAAGGGGATATTCTCAAACAGCATTTTTAGACTGAAAAAAATGCAATTAAAAAGGTGCAAGAAAATATTATTGAATTTAAGTGCAGCACTATGTAAGTATAAGAGGCTAACTTAATAAGCTGCCTAATGGACTGAATGTAGAAAACTGCATTCTGTGCTCTTTAAAGGAAATTTGATAAACCACATTTTAAGAATATACATGATGATAAATGTAGAATCCCTGTGCATTTTTAGACTGGATATTACTTGGTAGGGTTTTGATTAGTCATGAAGTTAGGGTAATTTTTAAATATTTGAACTAGGATTTTATTATATTAAAAATCACATGGCACACTTTACTTGTGGAAGAAAATGCTAAAAGCTTGAGGGGAATATAGAAAACTTGGGGCAGTTTGGAATCCTTTAAATAACATACAGAGAAGAGATGATGCATTATTCATCTTTGTGATTATTTGAGTACACAGCATAGTGTTTGGCTCCTGTGTTAAAGTGCACTTAGAAGAAGACTAGCATGAAATAAGTCCATCAAAAACAGCAAAGGCAGCTACTTTACATGGCTGTAAGTGACTTTCATCCCCACTCTGTACTTTTCTGGCACTTTCTAGATTTTCTACAACAAGCATGTTTCTCGGAAGGAAGGAAGGAAGGAAGGAAGGAAGGAAGGAAGGAAGGAAAGGGAAAAGAACTAAAGAAAACTTGTGTCATGACTCAAGAGGAGTAGAGGGCAGATAAGTAGCAGAATGGCAGGAAGAAAGTTTTGGCAATCCTGGGAATGAAAGTAAAGATGACTCAAACAACTTAAAGGAGGGCTGAGAGGGTGGGCACGCTTCCCCTTGCAGTGGGTGGCATCAACCTGGGGGAATGATGAACCTCCTAGGGGAGGTTTTTCTTTGAAAAGCCTGTCACACAATTCAGTGTGGAAAGTTTACTTTAATACCCCCAGAAATGGGAGTAGGAGATATTTTGGCTAGATAAGCAACTGGCTCAGAGACTGAAAGAAAAAAATTAACAAAAATTTCTCTTTAATTATTAAAAGAATGTAATAGCTATGAGATGGTCCTGATATAGGTTATTTAGAGCATTTTTAAAAACACACAGAGCATTTTAAAATACATTTTTTAAATGACACAGGAAATGTATGCTGTAAATGACACGAAATTCATCTGTACTGGTATGTCTTTATGGATTATATAACTTCATAGGCTACAAGAGTAAGCCAAAATTTAACAGGTAAGTTTGAAAGTGGGGACATTTTCAATAATGCTCTTGCTTTTAAGAGTCTGAGTCTCCTTCTGACTGCTCCCTCCTGCTCATGCTCTCTCTCTGTATTAAATGAATAAAAAAAATTAAATCTTAAAAAAAAAAAGAACCAAAGGGTTAGACAATCATATGATATTAAAATAAGAAGCTGGCACCAAAAAGAGCTAAAAGATGGCCCCCTGCATTTCTTTTTCTCCCTCTCTTTTAGAAGAGTTTATATCATTAACTTTTCAGTGGATTATTTTACACATAATCAGATCACCTAGTTCATTCCAGACATGGAGCATCAATTAATAATATGCCAGTTAAAATGGAGTTATTGATGAACAGTAAGAAGATGTTTACTAGTGTTTTTACATAAGGCAAACAGGCTATTAAGTAAAAAAAAATTAAATCATATTTCTCAAATATGTAAACTCTTAAAAGAGAAGTCAGATAATTAGCTTCTTAACAATTTTTATAGATGCATTAGTACTTTTATTCTCAGCAGTGTCCTTATTTCTGCAAGTATCATGTTACAGTAGCCATGCATATGCCATCAAAACTAATTTAATTCCAGATTCATTACAGAGCTGCTTTTTATTCATCAAGGTCATATCTTGATGGCTTCACAAGCTTAGATAAATCAGGTGTTAAGCAGACACATCTCTGAGGAACCTAAGGATATTCTCATTTGCAGTTCTCAGCATATCTTATTATTTATTGCCAAAGAAATGACTGATTAACTTTGTCATCTTTGCTCCATGTTTTTTTTCCTTCCAGCTGAAGCATCCTGCCCTCTTCTGTGATGCCTGATCAGACCTATTTAAGATGATGTCTTTGATCACAAACATGAGGGAACTTGCAGTCTTAGGCTTTGATGAAACATTGTTCCACTATAATTTTATGGAAGGGAAACAGAGTCCTAAATGATAATTGACAGTCAACAAAAACAACCAAACTTATTAAGATTTTGCACTATTTTTTGACAGCATAATCTTTAAGCACCAGAAATGCACCAGAAGTTAACTAGTCTAGCTTTTATTTAAACATATAAACTATATACAAACCCTCCCTCTTCAATCATTTCCTCATTAACTAATTTGCCCTGAAGAACACCCTGCAGGTCAGAAGATGAATTTATGAGTTTTAAAATATTTTCCTTATATTCTCCCTTATGATCTATAAAGTTCCTAGTGATTGGTTAAATTTGCACTTACATGAAATTTTACAATTAGAAAACACCTACATAACATACTTAATACATACAAAATTAGAACATTAAACATCAGGAAAATCACATGCCTCTAGGTTTTTATTAATCATATTCCAACACCAAGGCTGAAAGTACATCAAATCACACCAAATCTTTTGCACATGACAACCTCATAAATTATTCAACTCATTAGTATTACTAAGAAGCATGAAAAACTCCATCAGTATTAAGGATGTTTTCCAACAGAAAAAGGTCAACCAAAAGTTTTAATAATGAAATTGAAGGGAAAGCTTTTCAAAGTCAGTATGAAACAAAATTATTATCCTTTGTGTCTTTTTGAAAATATATTTAATTCTGATTATTTGCTCATATAAAAGAAAGCACTGTCAATATATCTGCCTTGTGGCTTCACATAAATTGTCTGAAAAGAATGTCCAAATTATGGATAAGTGTCCCTGCCCATCACGTGAGAGTTTAACTATAATTTAATCTAAATGTTTGAATTTAGGGAAAAATCAAGTGATATAAATATTTTAAATAAAATACCATGTCTGCTAATTCAGTTTCAGTTCTATTACATGAATATAGGCTCACAATCTTGAAACTTAGTATACCATAGGAACAACCTGACCAGTGTTCAAATCCCAGGGACTGCTTTGATGGCCATGTAAATATTCCCTGTTTAAGTAATTTAAAGTTATTTCCTCAGTGTGTACAACTTGTTTAAAATTCTGAAAACTTTGATCACTGACTCAAACACTTCTAGCCATATCAAAAGTTCCATTTATTAAATATCCTTCTGTCCCTAAAAGAATTTTGTTGCCACAATGTAGATGAATACAAAATTATTCTTCAGGAAAGATTATAGCAGAGTTCCTGCACATTAAATGCCTAACTTTCAAGGTAGAATGTATAGGGAGATTGAAATAGTGTGATTATTTAACAGAGGAAGGAACACAATGAATTTCAATTAGTCCTAGGAGCCCTCTCAAAATGTGAAGATTTGTACAATAAATATACCTTGTCTATATCTACACAAACGAAAGAGTTCAATCATTTGGATGTTAGTCTACACACTGCTAGACTTTATGACACTTAAACACATTTAAATGTTTAAAAATGGCAGGCACAGTGGCTAGATGATGGGCAGAATTTCTGACTTTTATATGGATGTTCTAGCAATATGTGATACAAAAGCTTTATTTAAAACACACAAATATTTTTTTAATTAAGGTTTTTAACATTTATTTTATTGGATGACGGGCTTTGTAATAATTACTGATATTTACATCCTATTTCTTCTGAAGAAATTAATTTATATATAGGTTAGGAGGCAAATTATAAGTTTGGAGGATGATTCAATACTACATTTTTCTCTTGGCAGTTTGTAATTCCTCCTTCTATTTCTTTTTTCTTTTTTTAAAGATTTATTTATTTGAGCAGAGGGAGAAAGATGGAGGGAGGGACAGAGGCAGAAGGAGAGAGAATCTCAAGCGGACTCCCTGCTGAGTGCAGAGCCCCATGTGGGGCTCGATCCCACAACTCTGAGATCATGACCTGAGCCAAAATCAAAAGTTGGACCCTTAACCAACTGAGCCACCCCAGCGCCCTGCCTCCTATTTCTATAAAAAGATCACACCAGGGAGTACTTTCTCACTCATTCTTCACAATCATCCATGTTTTATTCCCTACTCTCTACATGGTTCCAAAAATCCACTGATGTGAACTGTGATAAAGATTAAAGGGGTATGCTCTTGAGGCACAATCGTTTTGTTCTCCTTTGTCTTCCATTACATGACCTTAACCCTGAGAATGACCTGACAATAACTCTTGTATAGGTACCATATAGCTTTCCTGAATATTTTATGGCATACATACGGTCTTTGTTCTAAATATGAATAAAATAACAACATACCTTTCTTTCCTTGTATAAAAGAACCCAACTCAAGAGAGATAGTAAGTTCTGAATATTGATGATGGTGATCCAGTATTTAAAATTTATAAACTGCTACATATTTTAAATATTCTATCAGATGTCTTAAAAGATTTTAAGGTAAAAGATTTTAAAATTTGTTTCTGACACATTTTAACAATGGTTTAATAAAAGAGATATTTTATAAATTAAACAAAGTATTCACTTTTACAGAGAACCAAAATATTTTTTTCTAAGAGACTCTTTAAAAGCAACCTATAGAATGCTGAATGCAGTATAATGTAGATCCTATATAATTAATCCATTGACAATTCAGTATCACTAATTATGTCAATTTAGTCTAAGTCTGTTACAAATTGTCTTAGATATTTCTATTTTCAAATGGCATGCATTGGAATAAGTTGGTTAAAAGTCTAAATTACTGGGTATATGAAATGAAATTTTAATAATTTTAAGGTCATGTTATAAAGTATGGCACTTTAAGTAGATTTTAAGTAAAATCTCTTCTACAGAGCATAAAGATAACACCTAATTTTAAGCATAAAAATAATACTTCAACTCAAGTTTAAATCCTTAGTTGCCCAAATCCCATAGGTGGATTCTCTTGTTGATTAAAGAAATCCCCTATAGTACTGGTCAACTCTAAGGTTTTTTTCTAGCATGTTCTTTCTTTCAGTTAATTTTTTTCTATGTAAATTTATGTTGTAACTTTTATCTTAGGAGTAATAGCTTCATATGAAATCCTTATGTCTTTAATTATGTTTGAGTCTTACTTAGTTATATCAATTCAGTCTATTTGCACAACAAATTTTAAAAGCTTTGCACATTTTATCAGGATTAAGTATTTTCTGTTTAATCCATCAAGAACATGAATACTTATGAATATTATAAACTATGGTAAATTTTAAAACATATGGCTGACTTATCATACTCAAGTAAATGAAAATTAACATGAGAATATAACACAAGTATTATAAGAATAAAAGTGGTTAATAACAAAAATGTATAAATAGTGTTCACTAATGGTATTTTCTGAGTGTACAGAGTTTATAAAATTTTGAGATGATAAATCACACTTAAACTTGTTAGAGCACTTAAAAAGGGATAAAATAGTCCTATTATACTTATTGGCAGACAGTAATTTAATATAGTAGTATTTTCATTAAATCACAAAAAATTTTGTTATTTTCTATTTATTATACATTTCTTTAAGGACAAATTAGGGTATACTTCTACTGTAGTATGATAGTTGATAATATCTTTAATGTGAGATGGTCTTTTTTAAACTTTATTTGCAACCCAATGGAGGACTGGGAACTTAAGACATATTATAGCAGGATTTATGATTATTATTATTTTTTTAGATTGAAAGGAATAGTATAGTAGTAAAATAGAGAATGTCATGTAATTAGATTATTAATAAGACATTTGTTTTAGTTAAATACACAAACATGTGTATGTATATATACAAGTAGAAATGCTAAACATACGTGCATATATTTCACGTATATATGTAATATTCACATAGTATGCATGAGTGTGTGTGTACACATATACAAATTATACAGGAAAATATTTAAGTCTGAGTATTCAGTTACAGTTGTATATATTTTTTATACCTTGCATCTTGGTCACCAAAGCTTGAAAGACACTGGAAAAGAAACTGACTTTACTCTTGTTTTAGGCTGTATGAGACGGATGTGGGTAATAACTAGTTATATAGACACTGTACTCTATTAAGAAGTTGAAAGGTCTAAAATATATCATGGGTGAAATACTGGGTTGATTAAGTGTCACCTATATGATGCTGAAGGATAAAGCAGTACATGGTATTTTTGATTTATGACATAGACAATTTTAAACGCTAGTAAAAAAATCAATTATCAACCATAAAGAGTTGTCATACCCAGAGTATTTTTGTGTAAGAGGCATTGGTACTGACCATACTCTACTGCCGCTTTGAGCAGTGCTTCAGCATGAGTGGAGCCAAATGCATTACGAACAAACCGTCTCCTTCGACGAAGATCATCCTCCCAGTAATCCAAGCGCCAGAAATCATGCAGTTGACTAGGAATGAGTAAATAAACAGTAGTCACTATTAATAACAATGTAAAATGGGAAATACATTTTTTACATAACATTAAAGTTTTATTTTCTTGATCTCAATGGAAAACCAAGATGATTTTTGAGATATATATTTTTTACAATTGTGTCTACATACATATGTTTCCTGTACAAATGACCAAAACTTAAAATAGTAACATTCTCATATTTTAAGCATTGTAATACCCAATTCCGCTTTCTTACAATGTTCTTCCTTCTACTAAAAACATTAATAATGGGGAGTTTAGTAACAAATGTAGCATCAAATTACAAGTATTAATGGCACAGTTTTCATTCTTTTACACTGTTTTTAATAAGGCTTGTAAATCACAGGATAGACCTCACTACAAATAGTTTGCAATTTAATGACCATGGTTTCTTAGTAGACTGAATTAAGAACCATAAAATATTGCCCAGTTGGATTTGGTGGAACAATGATTAAAATAATGTGCTGAAATATTCATTGAAATAATTCCCTGCTGCCCACAGCAACCTGAGAAAAGTGCAATTTTATCCATTATTAATAATACTGAATTACAGCTGCAAAAAATTCCACTATGTGGTAATTGTCTTGGTAAATTATTATTCTAACACTAACAGAGTCCTTGGATGATTTTACCACTTTCAGCTAATATAAACCATTAACAATCACACCCTTCATTGGGTAATATTGCCTACACCATGTTATGCTCTAAACCAGTATTAAAAATCCACAAGATATTTCAAGAAACTATTGAAATTTGTTCATCATATATCAGCGGAATGTTTCATGATATATTTTTTGTTTTCAATTTAATTTCAATAAACACTGGTGATAAATGCTACTGTTTGAGAAGTCTGTTTTTCTCTATCTACAGTATTTGGAGTAATATACTTAAGAGATAATATTCTAATTTTTCTGAGCAGCACTATTCATGAAAACATATAAAATGCTTTCATAGAAGATTTGATTTCATTTTTATTTTGCTATTTGATTGTAAAAAGATACTTTGTTTGATTAAAGCAGAAACTGTGTGTGTTTTGCTCATCATTATATCTCTAGTGCAATGCCAGAACATACCATTTTCTATACACTGTTTTAAATATATATTCAATTAATTAATTATACAAATTGGTACTTTAGAGATATATAGACATGAATAGTCACTGAGAACAATAATTTATTTTTTAAAAACATTTTGGATTTTGTAACTATATGATTTTGTTTCCCACCACTTAATTGTAAAAGAATATACAAGGTAAGGGATATATAAAAAGGACATTAAAATTACAAGCATTTGGAGTATATTTGAACATACTTGTTTTTCTATATATAATAATTATTATAACTTTATTTTTTTGTCATAATAAGATTACCTAAGAATAATTGTTATTAGTGCTTCTGTTACTAATTTAAAATAGGAAAAAACATAGGACAATTTCCGGGGTGCCTGAGTGGCTCAGTTGGTTAAGTGTTCAACTCTTGATTTCAGCTCAGGACATGCTGTCAGCATTGTAAGATTGAGGCCTGTGTTGGACTTCATGCTCAGCATGAAGCCTGCTTGAGAGTCTCTCTCTCTTTCCCTTTGCCTCTCCCCATTGCCTCCATTCTTGTTCTCTCTCTCTCTCTCTCTCTAAAAATCAATCAATCAATCAATTAATTCTTAAGTTAAAATAAAATAAAATGAAATAAAATAGGGCAATTTCTATCCTTAGAAATATAAACTAATCCTAGTGGTTTATGAAAGACCCTGCTAAAATCTTGCTATAAAGATTTTCCTTAAGCGTAAGATAAAATCAAGTTCTGAATTCATTAGGACAGATCTAATTTTATCTCAAATTTCTTACCATTTGCATACTTTTCTATATTCCTCCTGTTGAGTACTGTTGAAAAAATCTGGACACTATATATAAGACAAATATAACAAGACTCTTAAAGGTTGAAAGTAGGGGATCCCTGGGTGGCTCAGCGGTTTAGCGCTTGCCTTTGGCCCAGGGCGCGATCCTGGAGTCCAGGGATTGAGTCCCGTGTCGGGCTCCTGGATGGAGCCTGCTTCTCCCTCCTCCTGTGTCTCTGTCTCTGTCTCTCTCTCTCTCTGTATGTCTACCATGAATAAATAAATAAATCTTAAAAAAAAAAAAAAGGTGGAAAGTAGAAGGCAGACTGGCAAGAGACTCCAGAGCCTAAGAAACAACATAGTATTCTCAGGATTATCTTTTTGCCTCATGCATCCTAGACTTTGAAGCAAAGAGGTTAGCAATCCAGAGAGACTAGAAAAAAAGCCCCCAACAAAAGCCCAGTTTCTTTAGACAAAGAACCAGGAAAGATGCAGCTCAACAAGACAAAAAACTTTTAGACAACTATTTTATTTTAATTTTTTAAAAGATTTTATTTATTTATTCATGAAAGACACACAGAGAGAGGCAGAGGGAGAAGCAGGCTCCCTGTGGGAAGCCTGATGCGGGACTCCATCCTGGCACCCCAGGATCATACCCTGAGCCAAAGGCAGACAGACACCCAACCACTGAGCCACCCAGGTGTCCCTAGACAACTATTTTAGACACAGAGAAACCGTGGCCCTACTTACTCACACCAGAAAGTTTAAGTGAGAAGCCAACATCTGAACTCTAATCAAGGTATAATGTGGTACCCTAACATCCTTACTGGGATGGTATCAGAGAGGGTCAAATAGAGAACCAGCACTTTCATCTCTGTTGACTGGTAACAGGTATCCTACCCTCACTAAGTCAGTGGAGACCATGTGGAGAGCCTGGAATCCATCCCTCCCCCCCTTCCCCCCTGCCCAGTTAGACAGTAATGAGGTATCTTTCTCCCTCTCCACTGTGGTGGTATCCGGGGAGGCCTAGTAAAGAATTAAGACTGTCACCATTGATCCATACCAGTTAAGTTAGCCCCCACTAGTGGACACCACACAAGAACTGGAACTCCCACCCCTGCCAAGCAGTAATGACAAGCTGTTAACTCTTTGAATATCAGCACAGTCCAAGTGGAGAATCTAGATTTATACCTCCACCTGGCAGTAAAAATGCAACACTTCCCAATTTCTCCTAATGGATGAATTTCAGAGAAGTCAACTAAAACAGGTTTAAATAAGATACAGAATATCTCAGAGAAGAATAAGAAAATATCCTGCTTCAATCTAAAGTTATTTATTATAGCAAGAACCTGGATCTCAAACAGAATGTCATTCATAGATGTTAATGCTGAGGTGATGGATGTTAGAATTTTCTGGAAAGGATTCCTTTTTTTTTTTTTTAATATTTTATTTATTTATTCATGAGAGACACGGAGAGAGAAAGGCAGAGGGAGAAACAGGCTCCATGCAGGGAGCCTGATGAGGGACTTGATCCCAGGACTCCAGAATCACGCCCTGAGCTGAAGGCAGATGCTTAACCACTGAGCCACCCAGGCATCCCTCTAGAAAGGATTCTAAACCATGTATGATTTTAAAAATGCTTTACTGGGCAATTATGAACAAATCTAGAGCAAAAATTAGAAGATGTAAAAAAGTATCAAGTAGGTATTTTAGAACTGACAAAGATAACAACCAAAATAAAAAGCTCAGTGGATGAGCTCCACAGCAGAATGGAAGGGATAGAAGGAAAAATTAGTTATATGGCAGATAGAACAATAGATATTGCTCAATCTGAATAACAGAGAAAATGGACTGAAAAAAATGAACAAAGCTGCGGGAATCTATAGATTATAGCATCTAACGCATTTGGTCATTGGAGTTCTGGAAGGAAAGAGAGCAGGTCTGAAATAGTTCCTAAATAATAATGGCTGAATACTTTACAAATCTGGCCAAAAAGTATAATGTACAGATTTAAAGAAGCTGACTAAACTCCATACATAACAAACCCGAAGAAATTTATGCCAAGACACATCATGATTAAACATCTGAAAACAAAGGACAAAGAAAAAAATCTACAAAGTAGCCAGAGAAAAATGACATCTCACCTACAGATATAAACAATTAGAATGACAGCATATTTTACATCAAAAGCTGTGGTGGCCAGAAGAAATGGCCAAGTATTTTATGTGCTGAAAAAAAGAACTGTCAACTCAGTCTCCTACAACCTGTGAAAATATCCTTCAGGAATAAAAAATAAAGATTTTTCAGATGAAGGAAAATGAAGTATTTGTTGCCATTGGAGCTAGTCTAAAAATGGCTAACGGCAGTCTTATAAACACAAAGGAAGTCTAAAAAATGGCTACAGGCAGTCTTATAAACACAAAGCAAGCAATAAAAGAAACACTGGAACACTAGGAAGGAAGAAAGAACACGATAAGCAAAATATGAGGAAATATTCCTTTTCCTCATGAGTGTCCTAAATTATGCTTAGCATTGAAGCAAAAATTATAACACTTCTGTAGTTC
This sequence comes from Canis aureus, assembly GCF_053574225.1. Lineage (NCBI taxonomy): Eukaryota > Metazoa > Chordata > Mammalia > Carnivora > Canidae > Canis > Canis aureus. Next base: position 6,042,754 of record NC_135634.1, read on the forward strand.
TAAGTGTGTGTAGAGGTAATATTTAAGACAGATACACTATAAATGAGGGAGAGTAAAGGAATGTAAAGAAGTAAAGATTCTATACTTCATTTGGACTGGTAAAATGATACCACCAGTAGACTGTGATAAAACACATATACAATCACTAAGAAAGCTATATAAAGAGATATACTAAAAAACACTATGGATAAATCAAAATGGAATTCCAAACAATGTTCAAATATCCCACAGGAAGACAGAAAAAACAGAGCAATAAAAAACAAGGAGAACAAACAAAAATTAAGTAAAAATGTTTTAAAAAGAATTCTATTTATAAGAAACCAACTTCAAATATAAATAATACAGCCAGGTGGAAAGTAAAAGAATAAAAAAGACCTATCATTCAATCATTAATTAAAGGAAAAGCAGGAATGGTTATATTAATATCAGATAAATACATACTACAGAGAAAATAAAATTACTAGAGACAAAGAAGGACCTTATGTAAAGAGAGAAGGGCCAAACTACCAATTAGACACCAATCCCAAATGTGTATGTGCTAAACAACAGAGCTGCAAAACAAGTCAAGCAAAAACTGGTAAACTGAAAGAGACAGACAAACACATAGCTATGGCGTGAAGTATATACTGATAGACCTTCTTTTAGCAACTGATAGACCACTTAGTCAGAAGATCAGCACAGATACAGAAGAACACAATACCACCACCAACCAACATTTTTAGAACTCTCCAACTAACAGCAGAATACACATTGTTTTCAAGTGTCTATGGAATTTCTATTACCTACATTACCTAGATAGACAATATCTTGGGCCACAACACACATCTAACAAATTCAGAAGAACTGAAATGATACAATGTACTCTCCTACAAAAATGGAATAAAGATAGACATCAATAACAGAAAGACAATAGAAAAAATTCTCTAAACACTTGGAAGCTAAAGCAACACACTACTAAATAACCCATGAGTCAAAAAGAATTCTCAAGGGAAAACAAAAAAATAAATGAGTTGAATAAAAACTTCAATAAATATATCAAAGTTTGTGGGACATGGCTAAAATAGTAACAATAGGAAAATTTAAAGTACAAATACATGTATTAGAAAAAATGAAAAATCTTAATTCAATACTCTAAACTCCCAATTTGAGAACATAGAAAAATAATAGCAAAGCAAGCAGAGGGAGGAAATAATAAAGATAAAAGTAGGAATCAATGAAATTTGAAACATAAAAACAATAGAGAAAAATCAATGCAACAAAGAGCTGATTTTTAAAAAATACCAACAAAACTGACAAAGGAAAAAGAAAGACAGATTACCGATACCCACAATGAAACAGCATATATCATAGACTGAAGACATCAAAAGTATAAGTAAATACTATGAAATTCTCTACACACATAAGTTTGACAGCTTAGACAAAATACACCAATTCTCAAACAGTACAAACTACCACAACTCATTCAATATGAGTAGATAAATGGATAGATCAGTAACTATTAAGAAAGTTTAATACATTAAAACTCCCCAAAAGAATCTCCAGGTCCATGTGGAATTACTGGAAAATTCTGACAAACATTTAAAGAAAATTGACCCCAATTATATATGATTTCACCTAGAAAATAGAGAAAGAAACATTCCTCAATTAATTTTATAGCCAATGTTAACACCAAAATAAAAGCCAAAGACAGTACAAACGAAGAAAACTACAGACTAACATCCCTTATGAATACAGGCACACAAATGCTTAATAAAATATTAGCAAACAGAATTAAGCAATATATAATAAAAATTTTACAGGAGGTCAAATGAAGTTTATTCCAGGAAAGCAAGTTTCGTTCAGTATTTGAAAATTATTTAATATAATCCACAACATTAATGGCTAAAGAAGAAAAATCATGGGACCATATAAGTCAATATAGAAAAGAATTTGACACAATTTAACATCCATCCACGATTAAAGAATTTTTTAGAGAAACAAGAATAAAGGACAATTTCCTCAACTCAATAAAAGCATCTACAAAACACTATAGCTAAATTATACTTAAAGGTGAGGGACTGAATGATTTTTCTCTTAAAACTGGGAAAAACACAAAATATTTGTTCTTACCTCTCTTATTCAACACAGTACAGAAATTTCTAGCCAATGAAATAAGGCAAAAAAGAAGAAAAGGAATACAGAATAGGAAAGGGAGAAATAAAACTATCCCTATTTGCAGAGGACCTTAATGTCTATGTAGAAAATCACACAAACTCTATCAAAAACTCCTGAAAACTAATGACTGAGTTTAACAGGGTCATACACACAAACATCAACTGTGTTTCTATGTGCTAGCAATGAACACATGAACAGTGAAATAAAACCCCAATTTAAAATAAAAAAAGGAGAGAAATACTTAGTTATAAATTAAAAAACAAACATGTACAGGACTTGTGCGATGAAAACTACATAATAGGGATGAAAAACACAGAACAATATCTAAAAAAAAAAAAAAAATGGAAAGCCATGCCACATTCATGGATTGGGAAACTCAACATAAAAAAGATTATCAATTCTCCTCAAATTGATATACAGGTTTAATAGAATATCTATCAAAATTCAAGGAAGGGTTTCAATATATATGAACAAAATTATTCTAAAATTTTATAATAGAATGTTAAAGTGGGAGGAACCAGTTTACTTGATTTCAAGACATTAAATAGTTGAAGACTGTGTGATACTGGCCAAGGAACAGACATATAGATTAATGAAATAGAGAACCAAGAAATAAACCCACACAAATATGACAAACTGATTTGGACAAAGATGGAAAACCAATTCAATGGAGGAAAGATATCTTTTTAATGAACTGCACTGGAGCAATCAAACATCCATAGGCAAAAAGAAAAAACATACCCCTCTCTCAAAAAAATTCAAAACAAGAGACAAAAAACCCTGACCTAAATCTCATCGTGTAAAAAAATTAACTCAAGATGGCTCAGAAACACAAATAATTTTAAAACTACAAAAATTTGGGGGGAAAAGGAAAAAAATCTTTGGTATAAGGGTATAGTGTTTGTAGACTGGACACCAAAAGCTTAAGCCTGGGAAGGAAAAATTGATAAAGCAGACTAAATAGAAATTAAAAACAATTGCTCTCCAAAAGAACATATTAAGAAGATGAAAAGAGTAGGTCAAAGTATCTGCGAACCACACATCTGACAAAGAACTAAAATCTAGAATATATGAAAAATCCTCAAAACCCAACAGCAAAAAAAAAAAAGCAAACTATACAAGTAGGACATATGCAAAAGATATGAAGAGACATTTCACTGAAGAAGATATACAGATGGCAAATATACACATGAAAAGGTGTTCAATATCATCATCCATTAAGGATAGGCAAATTAAAACCACATGAAATATTACTATACACCTATCAGAATTGCTAAAATAAAACAAAGTGACAACAGAAAATGCTGGTAAAAATACAGAGAAGCTGGATCACTCATTTATTTGCTGGCAAGAATGTAAAATAGAATAGTTACTATGGAAAACAGTAATCTTAAAAGACTAAACATGCAATTATCATTTGACCCAGTAATTGTACTGATGGGACATTTATCCTAGCAAAATGAAAGCTTATGTTCACAGAAAAACATGTATGTCAATGTTTATAGCAGCTTTGTTTGTAATACCCTCAAAATGGAAACAACCCAATATCCTTCAACAGGTAAATGGTTAAACAAATGTGGTACATCCATACTATGGAATACTATTCAGCAGGAAAGTAAGACAAACTATTGATAACTAGAACTGATGAAATAACAGTAGGTATTGGAAGTTGTGCTTTCTTTGGATCATCTAAAATTAGTTCTTGACAACAGGCCAATCCCATGGGTAACCCTACGTAGACTGTGATGGGAATGGTACCTCTGAACTCGCGATATGTTCCAGCAACACCTTCCTTGTCCTCGTTGTGAATCTACGATAGTGTGGCACGAAGTAGCTTTCTAGTTTCTCCACCACTCTGGGAGTGGTGGAGAAACTTCTTTCCCTCCCCTGTCCAACCTTCGCAGAAAAGAGGACTTTTCCCCTCACTTTCTTTTCTTAAAATGTAATCACTTACTGAGAGATAGTCAACATTAGCAACAAATACACTGGTTTCTTTTATAGATGTTCCCTTCTGATGAGTCTGAAAATCCTAACACAAACGAGGTCCCTAAAAATGTGCAAGTTACACTGATCCAAGAAAACTCAACAAGAGACCAGAATAAGCACCTCTATGGCTTTGGCCTCATATAATCTGGAAAAAGCCATGTTCCTGGAGGGTGCAGGAGAACGCAGATGGTATAAAAGAGGATGAAGAACCAGGAACAGTGGAACCAGAAGCAGGTTGATTATACAGACAAGCTGCATACTCTGTAGGAAAGGTATAGCAGTGTTTTGCACCTTCAGTGGACTCCTAGGTCAATGCAGAGGAAGAAAGTCTTTTTCCTGCCACTAGGAAACCCGATGGAGGACTTATGATTAGTTTTGTAGACTACACCTCTACCTATTCTGGGTTTTAGTCTTTCTGACTTTTATCTCATAGTTTTGTGTTTGTTCCTTTGGACCTAGGTTCCTCTTCACTGTTTTTTTTCACTTGTACGTGTTTTTCACTCATGATGGTTTCTTTTTTGTGGGCATTTCTCTATTGTATTTTCACAATTATAGTTTTAAAATCTCTTATAAATACTGGAAGTTTTTTCTTTGTTGAATTTCTGGTCATGAGACTTGTACCTAATTTCTTGAAGTTTCTGAAATCTGCTCTCTTATATTACTTAACATCTAGTGTTCCCATTATTAGAAAGAAATATGTAGTGATTTACTCATCACTAATCCATGCAGGGTTTCTAGGTGTCCACAAAACTCCTGAAATGGCAAGCAAATTTTTTTTGGGATACGTACATATGTATTTTGGGAAAAGAGGTCCATGGTTTCAAATTTTTCTCAAAACAGTTTCTGATCCAAAATTGTTTAGAAATCTTGTGAAGAGTATAGAGTATATAAATCATTCTCTCCTTGTGTGTCCATTTTTTTTTTCTGATGGATAATACTGTTTACCAGCAAGTGAAGAGTTGGTAGAGGTGCTTCCATTGGTAGAATGATATGCTTACAAAAGGCTTATATTCTAAAACCATTATATCTGTGGCAGGTTACCAATTTAGGAGATCATCGCTCTGTTTTCTTTACAAATTCCTATTCACTTCTTCCCTTCTTCAATGTTTTCATTCATTTATCCATGTTAGGCAATGTTCATGGTGCTGAAGATATATTCTAGTAGCAAAACCTACATAATATATGTATAGTCCTTTCCTTTTATTCTCATTTACATGTTCTTCACTGTTTTCCCACTGAAATTCATCAATGCACAATTATGTAGACTCCTTAACTAAATTGTTCCTCTATCACTCCTTCCATTAAAAATCTCAGTGTAATGAAAGTAGACTACTTTCTTATGGTATACACAAAAATAAACTCAAAGTGATTTAAAGACCTAAAAGCGAGATCTGAAATCCTAAAAAAAAAAAAAAAAGCCTAAAAGAAAACATAGGCAGTAAACTCTTGACATTGGTCTAGCAACATTTTTTAAAAGATACCTGCCCTCTGGCAAGGGAAACAAAAGCAAAAATTAACTCTTGAGATTACACCAAAATAAAAAGCTTTTGCACAGCAAAGGAAACCATCAACAAAATGAAAAGTCAACCTACTAAATGGAAAAAGATATTTGCAAATGATATATCCAATAAGGGGTGTACTGACCAAAATATATAAAGAACTTGGACAACTCAACACCAAAACCCATCAATAACCCAATTAGAAAATGGGCAGAAGAACCGAATAGACATTTTTCCAAAGAAGACATTCAGATGGCCAACACACAAGTAAAGATGTTTAACACTACTAATCATCAGGGAAAATGCAAATCAATATTACAATGAGATATCACATCTGTTAGAACGGTTAGCATCAAAAGACAAGAAATAACAAATGTTGGTGAGAACATGGAGAAAAAGGAACCCTCAGGCACTATTGGTGGGAATGCAAACTGGTGCAGCCACTGTGAAAAAGAGTATGGAGGGTCCTCAAAAATTAAAAATAGAACTACCATATGATCCAGTAATTCCACTGCTGGGTATCTGCCAAAAGGAAATGAAAACAGTAATTCAAAAAGACATATGCATCCCTACGTTTACTGCAGCATTACTTACATTGGCCAAGATAAGGAAGTAATCCATGTCCATTGATGGATGAATGGATAAAGAAGATATAGCGTGTGCATGCCAGAATATTACTCAGTCATAAAAAAAATGAGATTTTGCCATGTGTGATAACATGGATGGACCCAAAGGGTATTACGTTAAGTGAAATAAATCAAACAGAGAAAGACAAATGCCATATGATTTTTACTTTATGTGGAATCTAAAAAACAAATGAATAAGCAAGAAAACAAAATGCAAAAATAGACCCATAAATACAGAGAATAAACTGATGGTTGCCAGAGGGGAGAAGGTATTGGGGGCAAAATGGGTGAAGGGGACTAGGGGATACAGGCTTCCAGTTATGCAATGAATAAGTTACAGGGTTAAAAGGTACAGCCTAGGGAATACAGTCAATGGTACTGTAGTAGTGTTTATGGTGACAGATGGTAGCTACATTTGTGGTGAGTATAGCATAACATACAGACTTTTTGAATCTCTGTGTCATATAACCAAAACTAACGTAACATGTGTATCAACTACACTTCAATAAAAATAAAAAATAAAAAATAAAATTTCAGTGTAAGTACATATTCCTTGCCATATTATTCTGTAACCTGAGCCACTCCAGAAAACAAAACAAAACAAAAACTGCTCCAATAAGTTTTTCAGAATAACTCCAGAAATGACTATCAGTAATAACTTGTAAGTATGATAAAAAATTGTACTCCGGGATACACCTCTTTAGGTCAGTATATTTTGCATGCTCTGAGTTTTATTTAATACCGTAATGAGGTGTACAAACGTTTCTTTCCATGAAGGAGGGCTAACTTAGATTTGCTGCACTTGGTGAGCCGCCAGGTGAACACATACAGGGGATACTGTGCTAGCATCAACAAAGCTGTATAGGTAGTCACACTGCACTGAAGTTCGCTTGGACTTGCTAGTTTATAGCAGTTAAAATGTCATGCCTGATCCCTCTAATTTGTCAACTTGGAGGGTGAATATGATATCGTATGTTTTTATTTATTTATTTATTTATGTATGTATGTATGTATGTATGTATGTATGTCTTTGTAACTTTGTTTTTACCTTTCAAGACTGAATTATAGAAATATGGAGTATTACATGTATGTTTTGTTCATGACTGTGGTTTTACAAGGACAGTGCATAATTGCTAAAAAAGAGTAGGTAAACAGCCAGTAATTAATGAAGAGAAAATCACCACTTACATTGTATTATGATAATTGATGTTACTATGAATGTAATAGTATTCATTAAATTAAATTTTGATGTTATATTAGCATAAATAGAGTTTAGGAAATCATAATTTTTCTCCACAAAATTTTTGATAATTACATTTTAGACTCATGAGAATGCCCTACATTTCCTTAAAAGGGATTCCTCCTGCCCTCCCAGGCATGGATACCTTCATAAGCTAGGGAGAAAACTGAATTTACCTGGTAAACCATGACTGTTTTGTTCATTGGTCACTTGTTATTTGATAACAAAAATTATCCCATGAAACTGAGAAAAGAGTAAAAGGAAAAAAGGAGTATTTTGCTAAATATACACACAAAATATAATGAGAACCTGAATTTCTACTTGGCTAAAGAATTTGTGGTAATCACTGAGGTCAGGACTTCTGTGCATGATTTTTAACCCTATCAAGATCGAAGAAAAATGCTAACACTACCTGGCAGACTAATAATTAAAAATTGTTATCTTCTTTTCCGCTGGACACACTGGAGACTGTACTTCTCCATTCATTCTGAAATAAACCATGTCTATGTTATTTTTCTCAGTCAATAAAATGAGAGAAGTGAGTCACTTCCAGACAAAAGTTTAAGAGCCAATGAACAAACTGCCATGTTCCCTTACCTGTATTGCAGTAATCAGGGAAATATGCACTGATAGGGAATTTCCATAATTTTGCACCCTGAGTGACTTCAACGACAAAACTTGCCTGCAGACCATGTTGGGTATGTAGCATAAGTGATAAATGAACTTTTCTTGTGATGAACTGAAGGTCATATGTATGTGACTGTAGTATAATCTAACCCAACTGAGTAAATTCCTAGAATAACAATATTTGTTCAAGGTCTCATATTTCCTGAGAGCTTACTATGTTCCAGATACTCTTCTAAGCACTGTACATGTACAGATCTTCACTCTTGATATCTTTGCTTTGAAATGAGTACTATTATTAACCCATCTTAAAAATGAAGTGCAGGCACAGAGGTTAAAAATGTGCCCACTATTATGCAACCAGTAGATGGCAGAGTAAGTACTTGTCCCAGGATGGCTGACTTCCTAACTCCTGCTACTCTGCCTCAAACTGTAAAGAAAGCAATGAGGAAATGGACAGTCTTGAGGATATTACATGGAAGGCACCAGCACAGCTGTTTCCTGCTTCTTTATAAGCAGAACTAATTGTTGTGAATGAAAAATAATAACCATAAAATAACACAGAATGCTGTGTGCTTATTGTGCAAGCTTATCATACAGTCAGCAAATATTTATTGGACACCTATAGAAGCCTGGCCATAGGCTAAGTACTAGGTGTGCAGACATGATTAAACTAACAGGATTCCTGCCTTTGTGCAGTTTTCAGTCTGTTTCATAGTGAAAATAAGGAAATAAATCTATAGTTAATTTTTTTAAGTGTTAAGAAGAAAGAGATGAGGTGTCATAATAAAAGCAGGGCAACCAACTGGTTGCCTAAGTGAATGCATGTATATACCTAGGTGTGAGTATGCTAATGAAGCACAATTACAAAATATGTTGGCCAAAAGAAGTCTGTATTCACTGGTACCCTTAGTTCTCCTCCATAAGAAAAATCATGTCTTTTATTGTATGTTTAGTCAATTCCTAGTGATACATATTGTCTTCATGCTATAAGTGCATGCGTATATGTGTGCACATACTCTTACCCAAATTCTGTATCTGCACATATATCTTAAGCCATTTTTACTGTTCTCTCTTTTCCTATGTATTACTGAGCAATTCTTCCAAAGTCTTCTTTCTCTGACATGTTTCCATCTACTCTAACCTGAGGTTGTATATTCTATCTGGTCATTTAAATTACAAATTAATTGGTGACACTCCTGAAAAAGGTATCCTTCTTGTCTTTGAAAAGTCCATTCACATTCTGGTCTTATAAAGCTAAAGTTCAGAAAGCCAAATCCTAGTCTTCAGCCCACTCTTTTTCAGCCTGACTAGTCCACTCCCCCTCCACGTGATTACTGAACCTGAAAAGAAAGAAGATTCCATAACAAGAATGCCAAATACACCACTGGGGATGCATTCCAACCTTTTGGCTATATCATTTGGTCCCATGAATATCAGTGGGAGTAGTTACTATGAATGATGAGTCTTGAGAAACTCTGAAACATTTTGGATTCACAAAGGAGGGAGGCAGTGATTAATGAATATACGTGAATGAAGTAAGATTCCCAATTAACTATGATGAAACTTCAGATGAAAAAATAACGACTATTACTAAAGTGTGTGTTGGATTGCATACGCTATACTTAACAATTAGAATATTTTTGTCAGCAGTCAAATCAAACAGCCAAGACATGAAAAAGAAAGTGGGTAGTAAAGAAAACTTTTTGCTTACAATTTGCTTCTAGTTATGGGTTTCTTATTTTTACCTGAGTTACTTTTTGCTTCTTATTTTTACCTGAGTTACTTTTTGCTTCTGTTGCTCCTTTCTCCAGGTGACCTTGTTTATAACTTTTGCTACCTTCTGCCTTCCTTTCCCCTGGTATTGTTTACTGAAGTGACAACCCACTGCACTTCTCATTACTTTTGGTCCTAATTTACTTTTTTAATGGGAAGAAAAAAAAGTATCATTTGGTTAACATATGATAATATCATCTTAGTCACTTAGCATGAAAAGTAAAGCTTCTCTCTCTCTCTCTCTCTCTCGCTCTCTCTCTCTGTGTGACTATCATAAATAAATAAAAAATTAAAAAAAAAAAAAAAGGGATCCCTGGGTGGCGCAGCGGTTTGGCGCCTGCCTTTGGCCTAGGGCGTGATCCTGGAGACCCGGGATCGAGTCCCACGTCGGGCTCCCGGTGCATGGAGCCTGCTTCTCCCTCTGCCTGTGTCTCTGCCTCTCTCTCTCTCTCTCTCTCTGTGTGACTATCATAAATAAATAAAAAATTAAAAAAAAAAAGAAAAGTAAAGCTTTTTGGTATAAGCAACACTATACAAAAAAACATTTAATTTACTCACAGTAAGCTTTAAAAAGCCATGTTAATGTTACCTGGTAATTTTAAAAGAGCGTTATGTTACACTGCAAGCTTGAAGGCAGAATGCAGGCCAGGCTGATAAAAAAGGGCTGAGCAAATCATTTAAGAAAAAAATCTTCATTCTGTCCTCAAAATAATTAATCATATCAAAGAGCATATACTACTTTTTTTTTAATGTTGCAGAAAAAAAAATGTCTCCTGATAGAGTACTGGATGTTTTATTTGGTTTTTAATTTTTTTTCCTTTTCTTTTCTTCAGGGAAAGCAATTTTCTGAAGACAAAAAAAAAATTGAGATGATTACTTTGCCTTGTGGGCGAACCATTACTCCCTGTGAACCTCATTTTCTGTTAACATAAGGCATAAAGTGGTTTTATAGACTTTAAGGGATAATTTTCAGTGTGAAAATGATAGATGAGGAGAACAAGCCCGTAAGCATCTGATCAGGTCCTGTATGTTACCATAAGACCAAAGAGCAGCTATTTTAAGTATGTTGTCCAGGAAATTGGGCTCAAGTCTCACAAAATATTTATTTACAAAGCTTTTAAACTGTGAGTCTCAACCAAATGAAGGGAAACAAAATTAGGAGTTGAGTAATCACACAGAGCAGTAGAGTTGGTTTGTGAGTTTCCCTTAATCTATAGCTAAGGAGGAAGAACCACCCCACTAGGGCACCGTTGCCTCAATTCCCGTAAATGTGTTTGGTTGGAGTGAATGGAAAGGTTTTAATGGTGAAACAGTTTAAGGGACAATTTGATATACTTTTTACTTTATTAATGCTCGTGGAGGGAAAAAAAAGTTGCTCCAATATTAGGAACAATTAAACAAGGAGGCAAGGCTGAAGAGTAGAGAAATCACCTCCAAAAAAAAAAAAAAAAAAAAAAAAGGAAGAAAACAAGAACTTCATTCAGTGAGCTCTCTATTACCCACATGATTATCAAATATTTAATTGCATTTTCATCCTTTGTTTCTGCATCTTGAACGAACTATTCTTCTGACTCATCCTTTTTTTTTGGGGGGGGGGGGAAGGGAAGCAATTATATTCCAAGCTTTTTGAGCTTATTAACACTCCTTTTCTTTCTTCTAGTAGAGCTAGACTCTCAATTTAAAGCAATCTTAGGGCAGAAATAGTTATCTTAATCTTAATTGAGAAAATTGTAAAATTACTTGTGAAACATCTAATTCTGAACAGCAATTATCACACTTGAAGAAAGGAGATATTCTACGATCCTAATAATTACTGATATGGTGAATAAGCTTAAGTGTTTCTAGAAATTATAATTAAAAATTTCTTCCCTATAAGACTTCAGAAATTTATCACTACAAGAAATCACACAGAAAAGGATTTACTTAACTTTGAGGGACATCCTCATACTAAATTGTATAATTTTCAATTATCTTTAAAATTGTATCTATTACTGCTAAATTATCTTTAAAATTGTATCTATTACTGCTAAATAAATGTTTTCTAAATCCTAGAAAATATTTTATATAAAAGGGGTTCCATTTGTTATATAACAATTATAAGTCTGGTATTACATAAAATTATTCAAGTTTATGGTTTTCACTATTGCATTCTCTAAACCTCAGTTCCTCCATTTACAAAACGGGGATAAATAAAACTTACTTCATATAATTGTCATAAGGAATGCATGTGAAGCATTCAACTCAGTGCATGGTACATACAAGTAAGAGGCAGCAATCGAAGGAAGAATAGTTAGGAAACCAATCGTTTCAAATCCCAGCCCTGTCACTTGTTAGGTGAATGACAACTTGTCTGAGTACTAGTTTTCTTACGTATATGAGAGTAATAGTTGTTAATGTTTTTACCTTTTGTTTGCTAAAAGTTTACCAATAAATAGTAATTATAGCACTTGGTATATAAACTAAGGGCATTTTGTCTTGCATTTCTATTAAACTAAAACAATAAATTAAAAAAAATTCAGATGCGTTTTTTAAAGTCTAGCTTTTTTTAATGCAACATTTAATCGAGGTGATAGACATACAGAAGTAAATTATTTTATCCTGCTTTGTAGGGTCACTGAGTGACCCTTTTTGCAATTTCATCACCCCATCACATTATTTAGAATCTCTCCAGACTTTCCTCCAAATTTCTGCTCTTCCTCTCATCAAAATCTTCATGCCTATCCAACTAGCAATTAATTGTGCATTATTCTTTGCTATGTTTCTATGTTTATTTTATATCACATGCCATTCTTAAAATATCCTTGCTTGTAAATTTGTCAACTAAACATTCTATTGTACTTCGGTGAATCTCAACTTTTCATTTAATATCTTATGCACTTATACCTTGACTCTCTTAGTAGACTATAAACAAGAGATCAAGATATTTGTTTGATTCAACTTTGTAACCCTGCAGTACTTTTGAACAGTGTTTACAAATAACAGGTATGCAACAGTATTTGTTAATCTGATTGTTCTTTCATTGTGTTTTCTTGTGACAAAATATTAGATTTAACTTTTTAAATTCTTAAACCAAATTTTAACAGAGACAAGTCTTAAAGGGCAGAGCAAAGCTACTAATTATTAAACATGTTTAAGAATTTTAACAAAGCCGTATATGGCCTATTTGGCTTTTCCATCAATACACATTAAGTGTAAGGGGAGCAGTTATTAAACTACTAATAATGGCACTAAAAATATCACTTTCTTAGTAGCTTACCATCACTTTGTAGGAGGGAATGATTTGCCAGTAACATATTTAACCCAAATAGGAAAACATAACATAGTAAATTAAGAACATGGTGACAATTTAGTCTGCCTCTGTGAAGTCTGCTTTAGGCTATACAATTATTTCAGTGATCAAATGCAAGCTACTGCATTTATATTTGATTCTTTCTGGTATTTATGAGGCCCACCAAAGAAAAATGTTAACATCCAAAAAAAGTTATCTAACACATTTACTTTAAAACTAATTGAGAAAGTATGTTTATTAATAATTAACTTTCTATTTACAAAAGCTCTCAACTTTTTTGATACTTTTAATTTTGTCCATTCAGAAAGCAACCAAATCCAATACTCTTTCCCTTTGATTTTTTCCTATATTGATCCTTAAAAATATTTTAAAAAGTAACTTTAACTCCCTGATTTTTTGTCACACTAATAGTCTTTTAGTGACAGACAATAAAGAAAAACAGCCCACTAGTTGAGTAGAGGAATAATTTTTTAAATTATTTTAAACTAGTATTTAAATATAACATTTAGTTTTGAATTCATTTTTTTGTGTTCAGGTATAAAACATTTTTCTTTTTTTTTTTAATACAATGTTTTTCTTTTTTTCTTTTTTTTAAAAAAAAAATTTTTTTTTAAATATTTATTTATGATAGTCACAGAGAAAGAAAGAGAGAGAGGCAGAGACACAGGCAGAGGGAGAAGCAGGCTCCATGCACCGGGAGCCCGACGTGGGATTCGATCCCGGGTCTCCAGGATTGCGCCCTGGGCCAAAGGCAGGCGCCAAACCCCTGCGCCACCCAGGGATCCCAATACAATGTTTTTCTAAAGGGTAGCATAACCCATGCACTTACATAACTTAACTGTGCTTAAATATTCACCCCAATATTCATGCCTCAGTTATTACAATTACATTCAAATTTAATTTTTAATTAAAATGGAATAACTGAAATTTTTTCTTACTCATTTTTGGAATGGTTTTAAACTATTTTCCTAATTTAGATAAGTTTCTTTTTTTAAAAAATATTTTATTCATTTATTCATGAGAGACACACAGAGAGAGAGGCGGAGACATAGACACAGGCAGAGGGAGAAGCAGGCTTCATGCAGGAAGCCCAATGTGGGACTCGATCCCGGGTCTCCAGGATCATGCCCTGGGCTGAAGGCGGCACTAAACTGCTGAGCCACCTGGGCTGCCCTCTAAAGTTAGTTTAGGTTAACTTTCTTGCATGACATTTTACTTTTATTTTGACTCAATTTTCAAAATTAAATAGTTCATGTAAATTTAATAATTTGGACATATTAAAAAATAATATTTGCTATATACATATCCACATCCTATAATTACAGATGGACAGTTGCTATTAAGTATTACTCAATTTTAAATTGCTTCATTTACATAACAGCAGCTTATATGCTGAAATCATGACATAAACATATGGCTAGAAAACTCAGCACACAGTTCATAACTCACCAATCCATATCAATTGACTTGATCTTCAACAGAAGTATTTTTGAATATAAAAACAACTAATGAGGATAAAATGTGCAATTTCTGTGATAATAAAAGGCCTCTACCTTCTCTAAAAGCTTATCCTTTCTAAAGTAATTATTTAAAGATGGCAATAACTCTTTGCAAAATACCAAGAAACTTTTCTCTTATGGCTGTCTCAAGATAGAGATAGAGGCCATAAAACATTTGTTAATGTTTAACAATACTGTCTATGAAACAGGTATTAACCTCAAATTTTATAGATGGAAAACGAGGCTCAGAAAGTCATACCAGGTTGAACTGATAAATGTAAATAAAATAAATAAAATAAAATACTCAATGCCTCTTCTAAAGTAAGCACTATTTCTAGGAACTAGGGATTCAACAATGACCAAGAATAAAAAGGTCTCTGCCTTCATGGAGTTTACAGCCTCATGTGGTAAAATAGACAATAAGTGTGTAAATAAAGTAACAAAAATTTCACTTTGGATTATGATAAGAGTATGAAGAAAATATAGCCTGGTATATTATATTTACAATGGTTAAGGAAAGCCTCTGTGAGAAGGTAACATATGAGAAGGATCCAGCAGCCAGCCAATGATAAAAGGTTCTAGACAATAGAGTTTTTGCAGAGAAGGTATTGGGTTGGAAATGAGCTTGGTATGTCTAAGTAACAAAATGAATACTAGTGAGATTTAAGCTTAGAAAATAAGATAAAAAGTGTTCCAAAGCTGGGCAGGGACAGGATCATTTGGGGTCTTGAAGGCATTTACAGAAGGAATAGTAATAGGATCTGATTTATACTTCATCTCACACTCTGGCTGCTCTGTGAGGAAAAAATGGTTTAAGGTTAAGTGGAAGAAAAGTAGGTGAGAAGGATGTTGGAGAAGCCAGGATGGAGACAACTGTGGAAGACAGCAGGGGAACTGGAGAGAGGTCAGAGTTTGGATATATTTTATAGATACAGTCAAAATATGAGCTGATATAATGCAGAGGCAGAAACAGAAGCACTGGAGGAATGGTGAGAAAAAGAAGCAAATGAAAAATCTTTTTTTAAAAAATGATTTTATTTACTTATTTGAGAGAGAGAGAGAGAGAGAGAGCATGAGCTGGGGTAGGGGCAGAGGGAGAGGGAGGAGACTCTCTGATGAGCAGGGAGCCTGATGCAGGGTTCGATCCCAGGACCCTGGGACCATGACCTGGGCCAAAGTCAGCTTAACCAACTGAGCCACTCAGGTGCCTGAAAAATCACTCTTTTTTTTTTTTTTTTTTTTAAAGATTTATTTATTCATTCATTCAGAGAGAGTGAAGAGAGAGGCAGAGACACAGGCAGAGGGAGAAGCAGGCTCCATGCAGGAAGCCTGATGTGGGTCTCGATCCCGGGTCTCCAGGATCACACCCCAAGCTGCAGGCAGCGCTAAACCACTGCGCCACGGGGGCTGCCCTGAAAAATCACTCTTAACTGGAGTTCTGCCTCTAATTTGGAGGAGTCAGCTTCTAACAAATTGAGTATTTCACAGATAACAACTATAAAATCTGACAAAGCAGAAATAACAATGATCTGAGGTTAAACAAAAGCAGTACAGCTTTTGGAGGGGAGTTAAAACTTGGGGTGTATTCAACATAGGGAGCATTCTTCATTTTTGAAGGTTTGTCTTGAGGAGAGATACAGTCAGGAAAATGGTGCAAGGTGACTAAAACTCTGATAGAAAGTCTGCTTCTGGACATGAGAACAAGGGGAAGGAGCTTGAGGTACACAGGGATGCTGAAGAGTGAGGTGGGAACCATGGAAAAGAGAGTGCCTGTGAAGGGGGATGCCAAATTTTATGTTTAAAAACTATTCAAGGGGATCCCTGGGTGGCTTAGTGGTTTAGCATCTGCCTTTGGCCTGGCGCGTGATCCTGGAGTCCCAGGATCAAGTCCCACATCGGGCTCCCTGCGTGTGGCCTGCTTCTCCCTCTGCCTGTGTCTCTGCCTCTCTCTCTCTGTATCTCTCATGAATAAATAAATAAAATCTTAAAAAAAAAACAAAAATAAAAGTATTCAAGTCTCTTGCTGGCTCTTGAACTGCATGAGTAGGACAAACAAAAACAATCTGAACTAAGTAAGATCTGAGCCACAACCCACTGGATATGTGACAGAATTTATAATTTGGGTCTAATCTAGTTAACTGCCTGCTAAAACAATAATCTCAACATTCCTTAGAGGAATGTATCAGAACCCAGAGTTTCCATCACATACACTTGCAATTTCTGGGATACAGTAAAAGTTATGGAGTCAGAAAAACATGATCTGGGGATCCCTGCCCTGGGTGGCTCAGTGGTTTAGAGCCTGCCTTTGGCCCAGGGCATGATCCTGGAGACCTGGGATCAAGTCCCACATCGGGATCCCTGTGTGGAGCCTGCTTCTCCCTCTGCCTGTGTCTCTGCCTCTCTCTCTCTATCTATCATGAATAAATAAATAAATATTTAAAAAAATTCACATCAAAAAAAAAAAAAAGAAAAACATGATCCATTCTCAAGAAAAAGGGTAATCAATGGATATCAACCACAAGATAATTCAGGTGTGGGAATTATTAGACGAGGGCTTTAAAACAGTATAATAAAGTAAAGGAAAATACATAATTAATGGAAGATAGGAAATCTCAATAATAGAAATGTAAGAATCAAACAGAAACTTCAGATTGCAAAAGTAAAAATAATAATTCACTGGATAGGTTTAATAGCTGAATGGAAATACAGAGAAACTCAATGAACATGAGATCAGATCAACAGAAATTATCCAACCTGAAGAAGAAAGAAAAAAAATTGAAAAAAATTAACAGAGCCTTAGGTCCCTGTAGCACAATATCAGAAGGCCTATATCATACAATGCAATTGGGAGTCCCCCAAATATAAGTATATTTGAGGAAAGAATGGCCTAAAACTTCCCACACATAGAATGATATAAATTCACAGTTTTAAGAAGTTCAGTGATCTCCCAGAGGATAAAGAAAACCACACCTACGTACATCTTAGTCAAATTGCTGAAAATTTAAGATAAAGATAACACTGTGAAAGTGACTGGAGAGAAGGAATGAATTACATGTGAGGTTAAATACAGAAGGCGGAAAACAGTAAGAAGACATTTTTAAGATACTAAAAGAAAAGTAATATACTATCAACCAGAATTCCAGCAAAAATATCCTCCAAGAATAAAGATAAAATAATCGCCTTTTCAGCAAAAAGAAAAGTACAAGAGTTCACTGACAAGATATGTGCACTATTAGTCAGGATAAGGAAAATTCTTCAGTGTGAAGGAAAATGCCAGATGGAAACTCGAATCTTCTGAAATGACTGAAGAGTGTTAGAAATAGTAAATGTCTGGATAATATAAAGAACTTTTTTTTCCCTTAATTTTTCTAACATGTAATTGATATCAAAACAAACATTATCATATGCTTTTGTGGGATTCCTAATGTATGTACGTGTCATAATACATATAGAGCACAAAGTATTTTGGATGAAGAATGGAGAAGGTAAATGGATATATATGGCTGCAAACTTTTTATATTTTGCAAAAAGTGGTAGACAATCAAATCTATGTAGACTGAAAAATAAGATGAGTAAAATAATCCCCAGATGAACCACTAAAAAAGAAATAATGCAAAGAGGTATGGCTAAAAAGCTGATATGTAAATTAAAGTGAAATCACATAAAAATTCAAATAATCCAAAAGAAGACAGAAAGGGAAAACAAAACAGAAGACACATGAAAAACAAACATTAAAATTGTAAAGCTAAACCCAACCATATTAACAATTACATTAAATTGTTTTTAATTTTTTATTAAAACAGATTATTCCAACTGGAAAGTAGAGATTAAAATGGATTAAAAAGCAATATGCAACTATATGTTATGTACAAAGCATTCATAAAAAATACAAAGACACAGCTGGGTTGAAAGCAAATGAATAGGAAAGAAGATATATAAACTATAAGCATAAGCAGCTAGAGTAGCTAAATTATTACCAGGCAGAGTATACTTTAAAACAAGAAATATTACTTGCTATAAAGATAGGGACTTTCTTGGTAAAGGGATCAATTCTTCAGGAATACAAAACAATCATGTGAAGTTAGCTAATATCAGGACCTCAAAATACAGTCATACTTTGGAAGTATTGTGGATTTAGTTCCATACCACTTTAACAAAATAGAGTATTACAAGAAAGTGAATCAAGTGATTTTTTTGGTTTTCGGTGCATGTAAGTTATGTTTACACTATACTGTAGTTTATTTAGTGTGCAATGGCATTATGTCTAAAAGAAGTACATGCCTTAATTAAAAGATATCTTATTGCTAAATAATGCTAACCATTATCTGACCTTTGAGCGAGTCATAACCACTGATCAGAGACCACCATAACAAAAATAATAATAATGAAAAAATTGGAAATATTGTGAGAATTACCAAAATGTTACACTAAGTGAGTAAATGTTGGAAAAATGGTGCAAATGGACATGCCCAATGAATACAAACCTACAATTTGTATTAAAAAAAAAAAAAAAAGCAGTAGCTGTGAAACATAATAAAGCACAATAAAATGAGGTATGCCTGCATCCAAAGCAAAACTGACAGAATTAAAAGGAGAAATAGGTAATCTCATAATAATGTCAGGAGATTTTAATATCTCTCTTTCAGCAGGCAGAGAGTAGACAAAAAAATCAGTAAAGGCACAGACCAACTCAACCATATTATCAACCACTTTGGCCTAGTTTAAATTTATAGAACACTGTGCTCAATGACTAAAGAATGTACATCATTTACAAGTGCATATGGTATGTCTACAAAAATACACCATGTTTATGGAATCATAACATAATCTTTAAATTTAGAATAACTGAAATTATATAGAGTATGTTCTTTGGCTATAATGGAATAAATAATAGTAGGATCTATGAACACCCCCAAATACTTGTATATTAAACAACACATGTATTCCTGTTACTAAAGAAATAAAAGAGATTTTTAAACTTGATGATGATGAATGTACAACGTATGTGAGATGAAGCTAATACAATAATAGAAAGAAATTTACAGCTTTAAATACATGCGAAAAAAAAGAAAAGATACATTAGAAAACCAATAACCTAAGCTTGCATCTCAAAGAAAAAAACTAGAAAAATAAGAGCAAAGTAAACCTAATATAAGTAGAAAAAAGAAAATAATAAACGTAAGAGCAGAAGTCACAAATTATTATCTGGCAGAGAATTTGTTAATCTAGCCAGACCCAAGTCTAGCATTGATTTGGATTTAGCAAGAACTGAGTTTATGTTCTGTGTTTATGTGTATACATATGTCATGCGGAGGAGGTATCAGGATCTAGAACCATTAGCACAAAGAAAATGCCCAATTTTATAATGAGTTTTGGTAATTGGAGCTTTCTTGCTTTTTTAAAATCAATTTATGTTAATTCTTTGAGTTTCTTGGTAAATTGGTATTGAACCCTTTTTCATTTGATTTGGAAAATCTTTAAAACAACTAAAGAAAATCTGCAAGTTTTATAATATTACAGCTTTACTGTGACATAAATTTTCATCAATGATCATGTATATACTTTAAGCTCTACTCTAAGATTATAAAAAAAAAAAGGAAAGCAAAGAGAGTAGAGGAAAAGAAGGAATTATGTTCCCTTTGTATCTTGAGGAGGCAGTCATTTTCTTCAAAGATAAACACATAAGTTTTTGTTCCTAGAAGCAGTGCTTTCAGATCTGTATAGTGTTCCACTGAAATATTTCTTACTATGGTGGAGACAGACCAATCTTTCAGTGATAGGGAGCAAGAAAAAAAAACCCATCTAAATGGAAGGGAGGCAGAATATAAGGATAGACAAGGGTTTTACATTGCTGTTTCCTTTAATTTGAAAAAGGGAAATTAAAGTTGTATTTCTTTTGTTTTTTTAAAGATTTTATTTATTTATTCAGAGAGAGAGAGAGAGAGAGAGAGAGAGGCAGAGACACAGGCAGAGGGAGAAGCAGGCACCATACAGAGAGCCTGACGTGGGACTCGATCCAGGGTCTCAGGCCCTGGGCTGCAGGTGGCGCTCAATCGCTGCGCCACCGGGGCTGCCCTAACGTTGTATTTCTAATTATCTCAGTATTTTAGGAATTTCTTAGCTGCAAATCAGGATATCAATAGTAGTATTTATACATTAAAATTTTAAATAAGAAAGAGGACATTTTAGAGGTAGCTTAATTTTCCACAAATGCTTAAAACTAACTAAATAAAAAGGGCCTCTAAATTTAAATTATCTAAATAATCTTATTATCTGATAATCAGATAATATCTAAATTATCTGATAATCAGAAAACTTTTTAAAACAATGAGTATTTCAATGATGCGTTGAATTCCAACATACCAAGCTTCCAAGAAAAAAACATACAAAAGGATTTTAATTAAAAGTTTGATCTTAAAACCTGTTATCATTTATTACTTATTCTACGACATATAATTACTAATTTTGGAGTTTTGCTTCCAAATGAATTAAATAATTCATTTCATATAGTATAAAAGTAAAATCTAGTGGGAACTTTACAATTTTAAGTTTAGGAGGCTATCGGAATTTTCAAAATCTATTTTTTTTATATGCTAAGAATGTGTGTTGTGAGGAAGCTTCTACTACTGCTTCAGGTTAACTCTCTAAGGTACTGTACCTGGCTTTTATATATTTCACTTGCTGTCTTTCAACTTTAGGATAACTGGGCAACCTATATTAAGTAGAATCTGAAGCCAGTCGTAGTGGTAGGGATAGTTTAGAGGGGCTGTAAAGAAACAACTTCTCAGAAAGAATATGGATTGTTACTGAATTTAGACTCAGCTAGCTAGAATTGCTAGCTCTGAGAGTCAACCAATACAACTGCAACAGGAAATAAGCAATGGAATGTTCAGCTGTGACCTAGAAGGTCATTAATAATCACAATGTACCCTATTTGGACTTCTCTTTTGAACATTGCTGACTCTATTGAGTCTTTAATTGTGTGCTGGGTAAGATTACCCTTCTTTTTTTTAAATTTTTTTTTTTTAAATTTTTTTATTTATTTATGGTAGTCACAGAGAGAGAGAGAGAGAGAGAGAGAGAGGCGCAGAGACACAGGCAGAGGGAGAAGCAGGCTCCATGCACCGGGAGCCCGATGTGGGATTCGATCCCGGGTCTCCAGGATCGCGCCCTGGGCCAAAGGCAGGCGCCAAACCGCTGCGCCACCCAGGGATCCCCAAGATTACCCTTCTTAATATGAAATTATGCAGGGTAAAGAAAATCCCATGTATCTAAATACTGGACTTTCTTACTTACCTTCAGATCTCTCTAGGTCTCATGACAACTTTGATCTCCTATTTCTATGGTTACTATGGCTTTTATCCAAAACCTTTGAGAAATAGTATGGTGCAGCTCTTTGTTTTATGGATCACTCCCGGTAGTGTTTCATTTGAGTTAGTACTCTATAATCAAATAAGTTAATATTTCTACAAAGACATGTACAAATATTTATACTAAATGGGATAAAGACAACAAATAGTCACATACTGGTTTGTTTTATCACCCAATATGTTTTCCATAAACATATAAAAAATTCATGGTTTTCAGAGTTTTAAAATGATTAAATCTATAACAAATCCTAGAAGTGAAACTTTTATTCTCATTTGGTCCAAATGTTAAGTGGATGTAGTTTATTTTATTTTCCAATAAATAACTGAGTTGCCATATTGGAGTCCTAGCAAGTAAACTTAAACTTTTTTTTTTTGCTTTTATTTTCATAAATGATGAAATCATAATCTTATTAGCCTCCTTGGCTTCCTCTAAACAAAATTAATAAAACATATTGCATATGAAGTATGAATAATGGCATTTGTGGAAAAGTTTATTTACATTGATTTGTCATATAACATCTCAGAGAAACAGTGCCTGTGATACCTCCCACTTGCTATTGTTATTTCTCTCTTACACAGATTCTAGTACCAACAATGGCTACAGTCATATTTATGAAAGTGGCATTATATATGATATGCATATGCCTGAGATCTAAGGAATAACTAAATTCAGTCACATATAAAAATTATGAAACTAATATATATATATAAGAATATTTAAAGATTTAGTAACAATTAAGAAATAATTTCCTGGGACCTAGTCTGACAGCCATGACAGAGGTAGTCTTTAACTCATACGTGCAAATTTCTTCATTTCACTTTTTCGAATATTTTAGGTGTAGTTCTTACAAGAATTATGAGAACACAAATTTCCCTTTTGAAATCCCTTCATGTTCCACATTTCCACAATTCTTATTTATCTACATACATCTATGTACCTATAATTCTTATTTATCAATATACATCTATGAAAACTATTGGCATATATATAAGCATATAAATACATATTATATTCTTTTAGGCAAAGTTTAGTATTAATATGGAATTAAATAACAAAGCAGGGTAAATCTATATAATGTATAATGATTTTGAACATTTTTTCAAGGGGGGCGTGGCTCAATCTCACAACCCCGAGAACATGACCTGAGTTGTAATCAAGAGTTGGGTACTTAACCAACTGAGCCATCCAGGTGCCCCTCATTTTGTACATTCTTAATTATCCTCATTATTCACCAAGTCCTTCTGGATTATGTTTTTTCAATTTTATTTCACCCTATATCTATGTTAGCTGGCATATAACTGGAATTGCAAGTTCTCCAGTATGTACAATGTACATGAAACTCATTAATTAAGACAAGAAGGCTAGGCACATCCTCACACTGAGCTATTATCTCTGGAAACGTTTAAATTAAATTAAAGCTTTCTATGGTATATAAAAAGTGATTTAAGACTTTCACAGGTAACTTACCTGTGGAATCAAACCACTGCTCCTATTGTATATCAACAATATCAGCAAAATAACAATACAGACACTGATAACATGGGATATGTAGAAGTAGAAATAATACAATTCAACACTCTTCAAATATATACAGAATCCATTATTTACTTATTTCCCTTACTTTTAAAATTTAAATTCAGTTAGTTAACATATAGTGTACTATTAGTTTCATAATTTAGTGATTCATCAGTTGTATATGACACCCAGTGTTCATTATACCACATGCCCTCCTTAATGCCCATCACCCAGTTACCATACCCCCCACTCAGCTCCCCTTCAGCAACCCTCAGTTTGTTCCCTATAGTTAAGAATCTCTTATTATTTGCCTTTTTTTTTTTTAAGGATTTTATTTATTTATTCATGACAGACATGGAGAAAGAGGCAGAGACATAGGCAGAAGGAGAGAAGCAGGCTCCATGCGGGAAGCCCGATGTGGGACTCCATTTTGGGACTGCGGGATCATGCCCTCAGCCAAAGGCTTAACCATCGAGCCACCCAAGCATCCCTGCCTTTCTGTTTTCATCTTATTTTATTTTTCCTTCTCTTCCACTATCTTCATCTGTTTTGTTTGGAACTGAGGATTAAATATGATCAATGGATTTTATTTTTTTTCTTAAATTGCATTCATAAAAAAAATCTATTATTTAAAAAGTGTTGCTTTTTAAAGTAGCAAAGGAAGCACCATTTTTTAAATCATATTTTTCTTTTCTTAAATTATACTCATAAAAAATAAAATCTGGGATCCCTGGGTGGCACAGCGGTTTGGCGCCTGCCTTTGGCCCAGGGCGCGATCCTGGAGACCCGGGATCGAATCCCACGTCGGGCTCCCGGTGCATGGAGCCCGCTTCTCCCTCTGCCTGTGTCTCTGCCTCTCTCTCTCTCTCTCTCTCTGTGACTATCATGAATAAATAAATAAAATCTTTAAAAAAAAATAAAATAAAATCTGTGATTTAAAAAGTGGTGCGTCCTTTACTACTTTGATTAAAAAAAAAAGAACCCACAATTTTCTAAAAGATATTCTTGAAGACCGATTATGCTCAAGATATCTATCAGCACAAGGTATTTAACCAGGCGATCTTTGTTTCAGGAAGTTTATAGTCTCTAAAATAGCATTATCATGCCCCACCCCAGTGACCTGCTTCACAAGAACCATTTTTCCTGAATGTCAGCCTGCTATCTACCCTGGCACCACTGGCAGAGCAGATCATATTTACAGCCTTAGTTCCTTTTCTCTGTAGGCATGGATTCCCTAATTGCTGGCTTACTCCAGTAGTTTAACAAACACTGCAAATTCACTAGTTGCTAGTCTGGGAAAAAAAAGAAAATCTACTTCACTGAATTTAGTATTTTTCAAAATACTGTATCTTGAATTTTCTTGTGTCTGGCTCCAAACAGATAAAGTCTCAAAGGCAAGAGGGCTGTTTAAGGTCCAAATCTTTGTTTTTGAGGAATTCAGAAAGTTTCAATATGCATTTAACCTAAGTGCCAAATGTAAAGATTTTGATAGAAAAGATGTTAGCACTGAATAGGTCTGAAGTCTGCCAACTTCCTGGATATTTATTCATTGGGCCCATTTTACTTGAGCTGGAAGAGTAAGAGTTAGAAGTGAATGAATGGACTCACCCTATACACCAATAAATTTTAAACATAAAAATATAAATTAATTTAAAAAGCCATCTTCGGAAGGATAATTGTACAAATGTAAATTTTAAAACAAATTATTAGAAATTATTGAGTGTTACTTGTTTGTGGACCTTTGTCCTTCTTCCAGAAAATACACACACAAATATATACAGAAGCCCTACAGAAGAAATAAACCATAGAAGAGATTAAAGGACAGGTTTTTATTAGAAAAAATTGTGCCCTTAGTCACATAAACTACTGAAGCAAATGAATTAAGACAGAATAACCAAATTAGTATACTTAGCTAACAGTTGAACTATTTACAAAAAAGGACCACTTTATCTGTGCTCTTTTCTTTGGCAGAATCCAATAAACTGCCATTATATTCTTCCTAAATGGTTCCATTACAAGGATTCTATAACAACAGCCTAATCTCTTGATAATTATAATAAATGCTTGTAATCAAAGTAGGAACCATTTAAAATAGGAAGGAGAAAGGCTGTTTTCCATCAAATTCATTGTAGTTCTGTGATCTTTGAAGCATTCAGCTACAATACAGCTTTCCACCCAATCTTGTTCAAATAAATATGCAAGAAAATACTAGATCAATGATAGCTGGGATTAGGTATTTTAGTCTTTTTTGTTTCAGAATTTTAAATTGCATCAACATTAAGAATAAAGAGACATCTTTGCTCAGAGTTTAAATGTCCAGAATCAGAATCCAAATGATAAATGATTTGATTAGATTTGTAATGTTTCCTTCAGGGGAACAGAAGTAATAGTTATTTTAGGAAACTGTAATGATGAGCTATTCTCATAGTGCTTTTGGCTTTTAGGAAGTATTATTTTCCTGGAAGACAGCACATCTCAACACAGAAGTTGGGACTGTATTTACATGAACAAACAAACAATGATTTCCAGAGATCACATAAGTAACTGAGGGCTGATAAAGTTACGGGAAATGACTATATATGACTAGAATGGCTTTCATCTGCATTTTGTTAGACCAAGCATTGATTTCACTTTTCAGCTGTGAACAGCAAGAGGCCAGCTGTGGCCAGAGTGGGAGCAAACTGTGAACCAGGGTTACATTAGAGGGGAACTGTTTAAAAAAAAAAAAAAAAAAAAGATAATGCTTTTTAGTAAGTCTTACTAAAAAACTACTCTTTGTAAATGTTTGGAGAAATACATATAAGGGTTTCCACAAACTGTCAGAAGTGGTGAATCTAATTTAGGACAAAATGAAAGCTTTGTGCTCAGTTGTGGGAATAAACAGAATTATGGGGAGAAAATAAACAAAGAGAAGGAAAATATAAAATATACTGCCTTCAAGGCAGAAACAACTACATTTTACTTGGTATTCCCAGATGTGCTAAGAGGAAATTTATGACAGCACACTGAAAAGCAAGATTCCCTTTGTGAAACCTTTCACATTTATTTAACTAAGCACAATCATTGAAAATGACCTTTATCCAAACCCTTCACAGCAGTCTTAAAATGATCTAAAATGACTGCCAGATATTCTTTAAATAACATTATTTAACTAAAAGTCATTACCCAGGGGCAATATTAAAGTACTGGCAAGTATTTACAGATCTATTTTCAGCAAAATATAACATAGGCATAATGAAAAATTGATAACACATTAAATATCTTTGTCAAAAGCTAACAAATAATACAAATTATCTTAGTTTTCTAGAATTGGTAGGAAATGTATAGTGATTTTCACATTCACAGCATCTTATGCTTTTTAATGGAGATAAGCATCATAGGAAAAAAATTTAAAAATAGAGATGTTTAATACATAAAATCCTAAAAAAAAAAAAAAATAAGGTATTGTATCCAGAGAAAGGCTTTCCAAAACATGTTTTAACTAAATAAACTAAATTTTTAATATTTGCCAAATATAGTAAATTTGAGAAAACTGGACTTAATTTATTGAGTCTTTCTATTGTCAAGATAAGCGTATAAAATTTGACTATTTCTATGTTTTCTTTTTTAATTTACATTCAGTGGAAGATGAAAGGCTACGTACCAGGTTGGGAATAAAGAAAGCGGCAAAATTGCAGGTCAGGAATAATTGATAGTTGATTAAAAAGATATATACTTGTGGAATCTAAATTAAAAAAAAATCTGTTGTTTCATAATGCATTTGTTTCAGCTAGCAAAACTGGACAGACTCTGGGGGGAAGATTTTCCTCTATTAAGGGGATGATTAGTTCAGTAAATCATGGCTTTGAGATAAAGATGATTACTATATCTCCTTGATGGGAAAAGGAGAAGGGTATAGGAGGTTCATTTCACCACAAAGCAATTATACTGAGCCAGAACGTTACAATTTATCATGGCTGAAAGATGACACTCACTGTTAGCCAAGGGAAACTGCTACTCAAATACTCCCATCTAGATCAATATACCATGGGTATTTTTTTTCCCCTTAGCAAAAAGTAATTATACAACAGAAACTTCACAATCAATACCTTCCTAGGCTAACTTAAAGTCAGCTATATAAGCATGAAGGTATGGTACTGTCAGCTGTCACTGAAGTCTACCCCATTAAATCCAAATTAAGCCTGTTCTTCTGTGCTGTTAATCAAATCTTTCCCAGTGTTATTTCAAGTCCTCAATACCAGTTCCTTAGAAATAAAGTGTTGTCAGGTTTTGTGTTTGTTTTTTGCCACTAAGACCATACCAAGTTACTATTGACCATATAACATAGGAGAATGGCTTTTATTTAACCCATTAGTATTTTTGAAGGAAATAAAAAGAAAAAAAGAAAAGAAAAAATCATTTTATAAGGTAAAAACAATCAATATCCCTATTCAGTGAAGAGTAAAGTACTTCTGGAAGCATGCTTCCTATCTTCCAGTTGAGGCTCTGACCTTTGAACTTCTAAGATCCATTAACAGAGCAGTCCACAGTTTTATAATGTGCAATTGAAGTTTTCTCAAGATAAACAATACTTGCAGTTAAGGAAGTGGATCATAGATAGTTGTACATATGCTTATTTTATAAACATGGATAAAAATAGTTACAATCATTTGAAAATCTATCCAAGTGTCAACTTGACAACTGCTTTTTGTGAGATACAGCTTAGTCTTATAAACCAATCTAATATATCAGAAAAGGTTAAAGGGCA
Source organism: Canis aureus (assembly GCF_053574225.1). Classification (NCBI taxonomy): domain Eukaryota; kingdom Metazoa; phylum Chordata; class Mammalia; order Carnivora; family Canidae; genus Canis; species Canis aureus. Next base: position 6,071,080 of record NC_135634.1, read on the forward strand.
TGGAAAAATCACTCCTTCAGTGAAAAAAATTTTGACATCCAATTTTCAAGCTGATTTATCAGTAGAAAGCTAAAATTGATAGGTTGCCATTACTGGGGAGTAGCCTGTCTAAGAAAGCCGTTACAAAACCTCTCATTTTGATTTAGCCACATTAATCAATACAAACCTATACTGTTTCAATTTTTAAAACATTGATCTTCTGCTATAAGCTTAGTACAGTCACATTTATCAACAATCATAAAAAAAGCTCAATCCATTTTTAAATAAAGGTTCAGAAAATAAAATGATCGAATGAAATTCAGGTTTACTTGCCTTATTGGTTATTCATTGTTACCAAGCATAGTTTAATCTAGTTAATCAAGAAATTGAGTTAAACTTTTTTTATATTTTAAGAAATAGCTGTTACTTTTCACTTTGTTCTCAATTTTAACTAGTCCAGCATTATCTCCTGGGTTTCCTACTTTCAGATTATCCTAAAGTTATTCTATTCTAAGTTACTCTAAATATTTACACTTAAGTGGAGATAAAAATTATATAGTGAATTACTACTTAGTATACAAAATGATTTTATTTTCTAATCAATAGCTAAAAGTGACAGCAGAGAATGACAAAAGACATTGCGAAAGAATTTCAGACTGTGCGGTAGAAATACTTTTGCAGCACAGAGGACTTAAATATTTCTGAATTTATAACTAGAGAGATGAAAATCCTGCTAATTAAAAAAATAAGAACTTTGTTCAAAGTCATCCATCATGTTCTGGAAGATTCAAAGTAGAAAAAAGTAAAAAGCAATATGCTTTGCAAACAAAGTGTAAGTATTTGCTGTCACATTATTAGTGTTTTATTTTAAGTGCTTTAAGAATCTAGAAGAAATGAGCAGAAGGAAATACTATCATGGAATAGCCCTGCCTTTAAGAAACTTTCCAAAATGAAAGCATGCAAATTATATCATATATTTTAAATTAGTATATTTATGTTTTACCTTTAGAAACATTATATATTTTCTATTACATATTTATCAAATATATATTTATGTTAAAACCCTGCCACATTAAAATAATTATTTTATACATGGAATACTATCTCATTTACTGTGGATCTCTAAAGATAATTATATAAAAGATTATGAGAAATGGAAAGGATGGGGAAATGAAGTAAATCACACATGTTAACCATTATTTATTAAGATTCCCTTTCCAAATGTGCATGGCATTATGGTTAAGTTATATATACAAAGTCAGATAAACGGATTCAGCCCCTGCCCATTCTGTATAAAACAGATAACATCAAAAGAGATTTTATCGTACAGGCATATATCACAGATAAAACATTCCCAACTAACATTTACAACTTTCATTTTTTAAAGTTGTAAACCCAGAAACATATAATTTGTATTCTTTAACTAGGAAGAAGTAAAATGGTTAAAATAAAAGCAAAAAAAAAAAAAAATCAACTACTATGAAAAACTGTAAAGTTAAAACAAAAAACATTTAAAATTTACATTGTAAAAAAATAAAAAAAAGTACTCTGTAGAAAATACATGTATACACTCATGTCAGCTTAATTTACCAAAGCGTAAATTAATAAAGCTGAGCTACCGTAGAACTTACTAAAAAGACTCAAAAAGGTTTACTCGAGGAACAAAGATAATGCTAGAAGAAGAAAATGTATACCATCAATGTAGAGTTTCAAACATAAGATATCTGAGCCAAAAGTGACAGAAGTGTATTTTCGAAAGAGAAAGGTACATGAAAAAGTAGATAAAATCTTCAAACTCAATTGTTTGGTGATCCTCAAGTGAGCCCACAATTAACTTTGGATTGGCACAATATTATAGTCTTATCTCTCTAAAAAAGGTAGCCATTTGCATAATTGGCCTGATTCAAAGCGAATAAGTAATTTCTTAAAACATTTTACAATTCTAGATTGTAGGTACTAACATACTCCAAATTATAAAGAAGCATAAATAAGAGAGCCTTGACTCTTAAGAATAGGTTATAACCTATTGTGTGATAAGATCATTTGTCTTTTGATTATGTATCAGGCACTTTGGGAGATGTATTACTTTTACATATATCAAGGGTTCTACTTAATGCCCAAGAGTTGTAATTTGCTGTTTAGTAAATTTTACTAAAGGTAGAAATAATCCATTTAGTTATAAAAGTTAAGGATAAGTAAATACTCTCTAGAACATGACAAATGATTCATTAACAAGGTACTAACATTAACATTTAGAATTGATACTCATAATGTTCATAGCTTTTCTTTTATTTGCTGACCTTATCTTCAATGTCTTGGTCAGTTAGGTCACGGCATGCAGTCCCAATCCATGTATCTGTGGGGCCTGGATATTAGAATCTCTTTTCTTTTCAATCTTTATCTTAGTTACTTCTAAAAAACACCTGGGCGTCGTGTTAGATTTATCTTTCCAGATGGGACTCTCATAGGGCCAGCCCATCACATCACAGCCCAATACTTATCTGCCTGGCTGCTTTATCACCATCCCAACCATAGAAGAACATATGCATTTACCACCATCATATAAAAATATGTTCGAACATATACACATACCAATTTGAGTCTTTTCCTGAAATTCTTTTCCCCTTTCTTTTTAAATACTGATAGACATTTCATTAACATTATTCTTGTCATCAAGGTCAATTCTTATGAATAATTTTATTTTCCACTTTCTTAACTTTTTTTAAGTAGGTGCCATGCCTAGCGTGCAGCTCAACATGAGGCTTGAACTGATGACTCTGAGATCAAGACATAAGCTGAGATCAAGGTGGGATGCTTTAACAAATGAGCCACCCAAGCGCCCCTGCTTTCTCAACTTTTATATTTTTCCTATCCCTTTCCATGTCTTTTTGAACAAAAGAGCTATTCAAAATATATCTTGTGTACTGACTGTGGTCTCTGAGCCAGGAGAATGCCCACACTAGACTAGTCTCATCTCCTGGTCACAGCCTGACCTAGCCCGTGGCAGTCTCTCCGTGCTCTCTGTGCTCTTCTTGTTCTTCTATTCAGTTTACAAATTCACTTAAAGGCACTCTCTCCAACCACACATTCTGACAATTCCCCCAGCCATGTGGAAAGTTGTAATTTTCTGAAGACTCATTGTTTTTACTCAAGCTTTAAAAAGGACTTTTATTCTATTTTTTGCATTCCCCCTAATTAATGTTATTTATAGTTTATACAATGATTAGGCATAACTTACTCCTGACACAATTTTAATTTCTGACTTTAAACAATACACACACACACACACACACACACATATATGTTTTTTTTTTCTCTTCTCAACAGTGATTGCTCTTAAACATTCTATCAGCCATCTAACTACCCTCACTGTAAGGCCACCTGATTCAGGGAGCCTTCCAGGTGGACAATTCTGATGAATGCTTTACTTATCTCTTCTAAAGGCTATGTTAACATTTGTCTTCCATTGAATTCTCCTAGAATTCAAACTTCTCCAAAGCGGTAAGGTACTGGTGTTGGTATGTATGATTACTACACAATGATATATGTCTATATATCCTGCCAGTATGAATGCTGTTAAGGACAGAGGGAAAGGTAACTCTACTATTAATCTGTACCTACTGGTCCACAGATTATATAAAGGCAGATGGCATGAGGGAATCATGTGCCAAGATGGCACTATTAACACCAGACTGATCAGTCATTTGTTTGTTTGTTTTTTTTTTTTTGATCAGTCATTTGTTTCTAGTAAAAGTTCAAATTCGAAATATAGCCCATAAAAGTTTAAACCAGGGGCTAAACCTAACAGAGGTTTCCTTTGTTGCTAAAGTCCAGCATTTTCATTTTCAGTTCAACATAGCTTATGAATTTTTAGTTGGTGTTACAAAATTTAGATATTTTTGTTAGTATTAATGTGGATTGCCAAGACTTTTTGGAAATGCAAACCCACTGCAAAGTTAAAAAAAAAGAGAGTGAATAAGAAAGGAATCATGCCTTCCTTTCTCCCAGGCTTGTACAGGAATGCTAGTAACAATTCAGTTATTTTCTTTGTACATTCATTCATTTTACAATTATCTATTGACCATTTTCATGTGCATTAATGTTTTCTGAAACATAAGTTATGTAATGCATTGCATTACATTACATAAAAATAACAACAAATTATTAACTTGAAATCCATTTAGTATTTGTTTCTCCTTTTATGTTTGCTGTACTTTTGACTATAAAGTAAAGGCTAACCTTGTGGCACTTAATAATATGCTAAGTAGAAGAGAATTACATGATCTGTTCTGAATATTAAGAGAACACGGACAGTACCAAAAAAGTAATAGGTAATGACATTTTTGCCATTCCCAATGAATGCTGTGTCCATTTGCTTCTTGTTTAAGAAAGTGCTGAGCTAATGGGATAAAGAAGCCATCATGAAGAGATTCTATGGGGTTCTGGTATCATGACTATTATAGAAAAACCTTGTTATCATGTCATCAGTGTTTCAGCACTAAATGATAAATATCCTGGCTAGTACCCTATATAAGATGTTTCCCCTCACATTCATCACCCTGAGGTACTATATTGCTTGTTTCCTTTTCTTTAGTGCCCTGTGACCTCATTTTAACATTCAGTATCATATGACATGAATGCCTATTATATCTGTCATGGCTAAAGAATAATTGTTTTTTTTTTCCCTGCTCCTCATCCATTTATTTTTATAACGGAGTATTAAATGTAATTAGACATTGAAGAATATAAAAAAGAATTTTAAAAAGATAAGAAACAAACTGTTTATGAATATAAAGTAATACCATTGTAATAACTAGTCAAATAAACTTGTTTGGAAAGGGTGGAAAATTTCATCAGGAATCAAGAAGGCTGTGTTCTTTTTCTTATATGCAGTTCCAGTTCTGATTTAGTATCATTGAAGGCAGGTCATGACCTCTCAAGACATATTTCCTTATCTGTAAAATTGAGTTGCCTACATAACCAGGTTTAATCTTTAACTGGGCATTCAAGATCTTCCTTGATTGAATTTGAACTCTATTTTGCAGTCTTATCTTTAACTACTTCCATTCTCATACTTTATTCTGGATAATTTAATGTAATGAGACAAGCTGGGCTGTTTCAACCCTGTGCTATTTGTTGGGACTGAAAAATCTAAATATTCATTTATGTCTTTATAAATCATACAGTCTAGTTAATGCTTCACTTAAACATAACTAAATATTGCTTTATATGACTATTATAATTACCTAAGTCTTGGTATGATCTCACAAACTAAACTATAGCTACTTGAGGCTGAGACTAATTTTTACATATCTTTATATTCTACATAACGTATAGGACAATGGCCTGCTGTGTGCTGTATCACAGAATGGTTGTTTAATATGTATTAATTGGATGGAAGAAGGCATATTCCCCAAAATGACATATTAATTGAATTACCAAGTAGCTAACAAACACAGCAATCTATCTGCCAAACACACTGCTAGAGGTTGGCACTTGAACTTTTAAGCTTTCAGTCTAAAAAGTTGTTTTCTATTTTAATAATCACCCTTTGATAGCTTAATATTTTGACACCAATCAACTAAATCACTATTTCAGTAGAAAAGGAGAAAAATCACTGTGATGAAAAAATCACTGGGAGAAAATTTCAGTACTGTGATAAAAAACATATGACAAAATTACAAATTTATTTATGCTAAAGACTTTTAATAAACCAAAATGGAAAGGGAAGGGAAGTGGCTTTCTCTTACCTGATAAAGAATATCTACGAAGCAACAAACAAACAATCCTCTGGCAAATATCATAATCATGGCAAAATATCTAAAACCTTCCTCTTGCCATTAGGAACAAGGTAAGTGCTATCATACTTCAATTCAACATTATAGTGAGGATCCTAGTCATTAGAGTAAAGTAAGAAAAACAACCAAAAAACAAACCAACGAACCAGGTATGCAGAATAAAAAGAGTTAAAACTGTCATTATTTGCAGATGATACGAGGTGTTCACAAGTCTAATAAATATACAAACTATTATAATTAATAAGTGAATTTGGCAAAGTTACTGGGTAAAAGTCTATGCAGAGAAACAACTGAATTTTATTTATCAGTTTCAAGGTCACAGTTAAATTTTTAAAATATCTGCAGCAGTTTCACAAAAACATCAAATACCTAAGAATAAATCCTATGAAAGATTTACAACACCTCCACACTATATCTACAAATTACTACTGAGAGAATTAAAGAAGACCTTTATAAATAGAGTTGTAGGTCATATAAATGATATGCATATTTCAGTTTTATAAAGATGTCAATTCTCTCCACCTTGTTCTATAGATTCAACTCAATTCTAATCAAAATTCCAAAACATTTTTTTTTCTTCCAGAAATTGGTAAAGCTGATTCCAAAAAATTACAATGGAAATGCAAAGGCCAAGAATGGTCAAGTGAACCTTGTGGGTCTGTGAGAACCACAAAGCTGAAAGACTTGTACTCCCAGGTGTCAAGATCTATTTATAGAGTAACAGTAATTAAGGCAGTGTGGGCCTGGTGCAAGAAGAGAAAAAGTGATCAAAAGTATTGAAAAGAAAGTCGAGAAAGTCCAGAGACAGACCCTGAGATAGACATCTTAGTACAGTGGGGGAAAAGAATGGTTTTTTCAATAAATTGTGCTGTGTCAAATGAATATCCATATGGTAAAACATTAATCTTGACTTCTGCCACTTGCCATACACAATTCCAGAAGGGTTTCAAATCTGATTGTGAGAGACAAAGCAATAAAGCTTTTAGAAGAAAACCTAGGAGAGAATCTCTGTGATATCGGGTAGGCAAAGATATCTTAAACAAGAAGCAGAAATCACTAACCATAAAAGAAAAAATGGATAATCTGGACAAGATATAGGAAAGCAAATGGCAACCCACAGAATGGGAGATTTCTGCAATACATATATCCAACAAAAAAGCCTCAGGTCCAGAATATTTAATGAAGTCTTACAAATCAATAAGAATAAAAATATATCCAGTAGAATAACAGACAACAGACTTAACCAGACATCTGACAAAAGTGGATGCGCAGACCTTTAGTGGTCATTATGAAAGGTACTCAACTTTATTAGGCATCAGGCAAATGCAGATGAAGACTATCATGTGATATGTTGAACTCTGACCTGAACGGCTAAAATGAAAAAGACCAAAAATGCCAAGTGTTAGAGAGAATGCAGAATGGCTAAGAAAATGCTCTGGAAAACCGTTAATGCTGTAAAGCTAAACACATATCTTAACAAATATGTATTTAATTTTCCATCAAAAAATAACAAACACACACACATACTAAACTGTTCACAGCAATATGGCTCATAGTAGTCAAAATCTGTATAATAGGTAAATAAGTTCAAGTATATTCACAAAACGAACTACTATATAGCAATGAGAATAAACAATCTAAAACTATATGAAACAATAGGCACGAATCTCACAAATGTTATACTGAGTAAAAAGGTACCAGACATACTACGTGATTCATTTATATAAATATAGAAGTAGGCAGAGGAAATATATGGTCTTAGAATTTAGGGTACTGGTCATTGATAGGTGAGTGGGAGGTACAAGTGGGGCTTCTCAGGTTGGGTAATGCTCTGTTTCTTTACTAAGATAACTGCATAGATGTTTTCAGTTTTTGAAAATTCATTGATCTGTTTCATTACGATATATGCACTTTTCTGTATGTGTCACACTTTAAAGTAAAAAAAATTACTGTCTCCATTTGCCTTCTTCTTTCACTCTGTGATAATCTACGGTCTATTTCACTGCTTATTTGAAATCCAAATATATCATTTTGATTTACTTATAAAATAAAATCTACCCAAGATCCCCCAAATTCCGACTTTACTTTCTTTACCAACACATGAAGGAAAATTATAAGGCTAACTTAATAAAGCAATGGCCAGCCAATGTCATGATATAATTTAAATATACCAGGGAACCTCCAAAAGATGTTTATATAACTGGCTGTATTTTTCTAGTTTGACCACAGACATTCACTCCTGTGAGTTAGGAAGCTTTCTCTATCTTTTAGTTTCCACTAGCAAAATAGGTTTTTTTTTTTTTTTTTTTTTCAGAGGCCATGCCAAGCCAACTGGGCCAGAGAAATCTCTGGAAAGAGAGACTGTGAAATACAAGACAGAATGAAAGAAAAATAGATTTAACTTCATTTGTGTAGACCTACTTCTAGATTCATATGTACATACATACAAACACAGGCACATTCATCATTTTGTAGATTTCTTTTTTCCCCAAGGGAGTGAGATTCAATGATAAATCAATTCAATTTTGATATAACATTATCAGAATTATTATTTTGTTATTCCAATTTTGTTCTAAGCTGAAAGCTACACTGAAATCAGAATAACTATGATGGTTTCTGGAAAGATACTATGATAGGATGATATTCTCTCCTCTAAGTTGTTCTCTTAGAGTGATTAATAAATAATTTGTAAAGACTAGAATAAGAATAAGGAATTTCAATGAAAAGACCCAAATCAGTGTTCTTGTTTTTGGCAGGGAGTGAGTTTGTGTACTGTATGTATATGTTTGTGGTTATTTATTTGTTTTGATATCATAAATGAAAGACAGGTATGACAGAAGTCAGAAAGATAAGTCTGTACTGGTGGATGTATCAGAATTTACTATGAAATTACTGTAAAGGCAGGAGTCAGATGGCTTCCAAGACAATATGATATGGTAAAGCACTGGGCTGAGAAAATAATTTAAAATCAGTTATGGACAGATGGAAGCCTAAATATTTGGAATGGATAGGTAAAGACAACTGGGATCTGAGCAAGAGGCTTACTCATGAAAAGAGGTAAATTTTAACACGGTTATGGAATGAGAGGCAGCACCTTGTTCTTTCATGATGGTTATGTGTTTCAGAGGTAAAAGTTTGGAAACATTTGCATTTTGGGGGAAATTAACCATTAGAACTATAGAGAATAGACATTATTGCTATATAAGAAGGGAATATCATATCAAACCCTAATCTCCAAAGTATAGTTCCTTTTCACTGCCAGACTCAAAACTTTTTAGTCCTTCACTGGCAGGGGAATGGCTTCTGCTGTGTGTCTCCCTCCACAATCACTGGTCAGTGTTTAAATCACCTTTTTTCTCTACTTAGTGTTTCACCAGCTCTGCAGCTGGTCCTTGCTGCTCATTAGCCTGATACTGATTTTGATCAACATCATTAAGCCTGCTCCCACAAATGGTAGGGATTTCTGACTGCCTGTCTCTTCTTTTAATCTGTTTGGTAAAATATAAAAATAAATAAAACAAGGTAAAAAAAGATGAAATAAAGTAAAATCCCAAAACACAAAACCAACCTGTCAACATACAAAATTCCTTAAAACATAAACTTGGTTTTAACCAGCATTGCCCCTATCTCTTAGCTCTTTAAACATGAAAACACAGGATACCTGATTGCCACAGCCTTCTTATCTTAGAATTTATCCTCTTACCAAAATTAATGAGGCCCAAAAATTTGCTAGGAAGAAATGCTGGACATACTATTCTGTATATGAGCACCCCAACCTTCTTAGTGGGGTACCACCTGTCCATCCTGAGCAGGATTGTAACAACTCTTCTACAGCCTCCCTTTATTAGAGCACATGCCCACAACATTGTAACCCCTTTTCCTAAGTACTCTGCAACTCTAAATCCCTCTCTGCTTCAACAGCCTAACCACTCACTGGGAGGACATCCTATTTCTTCCATCCTCAGTGTCACCTAAAGACTCCAGCCTCCTGGAGACTATTCCTTAGGTCTTGCACAATTCTAGAGAACTGGGATAATTTCTGGAATGAATGAAATGGAGGAAAAGGAGAAAAATGAACCACATTTAGGCCATGTGTGACACCAAAGTATTTGCCTTTTTCCTCAAGTAGGATTTGTCACATGCAAATCCGGGGTTTGTGACTAATAGTAACATCAAAATTATGTTGTAGTTTATGTGACAGCAATTTATATTTTTTTTATGTGACAGCAATTCTAAATGAGGAAAAAAAATTTAGGCTTATAAAAATATTTATAGACATTTAATCCACAGCAGTGAAACTAAGTTTAACCAAATTCAAGATGAAAGAAAAACCATTCTTAAAAAGTAATGACGACATTCACTCTGGAATGATTCCAACATTCAAATGTAGCAGCCATATCAATGAACGAATACCAGACAGCAACTTCATAATGCTTAAGGGCTCTGTATTTTACAACAGGGCCCTTAATGGAAAAGTTAATGTAGCATTGAATAAAAGTGAGCTGCTCAGCTGTCGCAGTAAAACCTTTAGATCATGGAAATAATGAGTCATTTTTCTTTCCCTATTCTTGACCAAAAACAAAAGTAAAAAAAAAAAAAAGGAATAAAACAACAACAACAAAAGGTTTATGGTTATGCTACCCAATTAGTTCCTGACAAATGGCATTCTAGTCAGACATTTTCCCTTATAAATACTTCCAAGGCAAAAAAACAAAAAAACAAAAAACAAAATGAAACAAAAACAAACAAGCAAACACAGAAGCATTACCTTTCAACTGGTCAAGATACAGCAATTTATCCACTAAGTAACTGGAAATAACAGCCATAGTAATTCAGTTAACTATGAATGAAAAAAGTAATTTAGGAGACATGCCTAATGTTTTCCCTAAGTTCCTTAATTTTTCTGACAACATATTAACAACAAGATAACTTGTTTTACAAAGCCAAAGTTTTATCATGTATTACAAATTTCGACCTTCCATATATAGTTTCCATATATAGTTTCTAGGATTCATATATTTTCTTGGTACATAAGTTAACTTCCCACCTTTCTAGATATTTGCAAAATGACATAAGGAGTATCCCTTGTCTGTATTATATAAAACCACTGTTGCACATATCTTTTATGTAGTGGAAGTAAAGAATGAAACATGTAAATGTGTCATGTCAAGAGGATGAAGGTTGGATATAATCTTATTCTTTGAATAAATAGGAGAGGATTTTCTAAGATTTTCTTTTTTTAAACCACTCCACTAAAAAACAGTACAACTATCTTGAATTTCACTTGGCAGATTTAATAAGAGCCTGCTGATCAAGTAAAAGAGCACATGAATATGGGGTATGAGATGGCCTGGAGTTGAGATGGCATGACTAAAAACTCTAGAATCAAAATAGATGTTTTAGGTGCCAATCAAAAATTAAAAGAAATTGGTGCACCTGGGTAACTTAGCTGGTTAGGTGTCTGACTCTTGATTTTGGCTCAGGTCATGATCTCAGGGTCGTGTCATCAAGCCCTGTGTTGGGCTCCATGCTGGGTGTGGAGCCTGCTTAAGATTCTCTTTCCACCCTCTCCCTCTGTCTCTCCCCGCAACCCTCATCTAATGAAAAAAAAAAAAAAAAAAACCAAAAGAAATTAATATATACCATGAGTTTCAAATCATATTTTAACTATGTAAACAAACATATAATCCAGGAGAAGTCACCAAAAGTTGTGTGTGTACTTTTTTGAAAGGCTAGGGAAGTAATACCAAGGTGATTAATAATAGTTAACCACTGAGAAATAGAAAAAAAGAAAAAGAAATCTATACACATTCTAACTTCAATAATTTTTTAAAAGCTTCCAGGAAGTTTTAAAATCAAAGGCAGAATTTTTGACTTCACAGCATTATAGGCGATATTCTTTCTCTTAGAAAAGCAGTATTTATGAAGAATCCTATCATAGTTTTATTCAGGAAAGTTATTTCTACTAAATACGCTAGCCATATATTTCTGTGTTTTTGTAAATGTACAATGCCAATGAGTTAATATTTTCACTTAGGCAACAGTGAGAAGTATAAATGAAAACTATAAGATAAATTATCAGAAATCAGAACAAGAAAGGTATCCTTTAAGCCCTCTGTGATTGTTTTGGGCCTAAAACAGGTTAAATGATTAAATATAATAATAATAACTAACATCTGTACTTACGATATTTTTAATCTTCACAACCTACTTAAGAAGCTGTAATACTATGTATTAATAATAATGTAAATCTTCAATGTTCAAAATAGATCAAAGAGCTACTTTAAAATATCTGGACTTCAGATTGTTTTCAAAATATGAGCAAACAATACTAGTGTTAATGATGGTGAAGGGATTTATAATAATATCCAGAATAAAAACCAGCAATTTTGTGTGGTGGAAGGAAGATGGATGAGAGTGCAATTTCAAAATGAAAAGCATTTTAATGGCTGGGTTTCAAGTGGGACAGAATAGAGATAGATACTGAAGAAATTCAAGGTATATGAAGAAACAAATGCAAGATATTTTATTTGCGTAGGTCCTGAATTATAAATTCAGAAGAGCAGAGAGCAGTCACAAAGTCTGACTTAGGAGCATACGTAAAGTTGTGAAGTGACTGTCATTTTATAAATCACAAGAGTTGAAGTTTAATGTAAGATAATCTGGGAGATGATAAATAAAAGGTAGTTGGGATTAACCAGAGAAGAAAGCCTTGATTTTATTTTAAACTAAGTATCACATACATGCTCCTCCTCAGGGGAATAATTACAAGGTCATCATCACTTAAGTTCCTTTGAACTGTTAATATTTGAAATCAATACTCACCTAACTTTGATTATGGCACCATCATATTTATAGTAAGGTGAAACTTTAATTATCTACTTAATTATCATATACCTAATAAATGCTCTTAAAAAAGTGAACTAGGTATTTTGATAGCTATTGCATATGTTAATTTACTACTTAAAAATGTACCTTAATGTGTTCTTAAAAAACCATTCAGTTTACTCAGTTGGATAAATCTAGTTTATTCACTTTAAAAATGCATAAATAATAGTTTATATTTGCTATATTTTATTGCCTAGCTAGCCAAACTTAATTTTTAAGTTTTATGTTAAGTTTGAAAATGCATAAAAATCCTTTCATGTAATACCTCATTCCCTAGCTCTGAAGAGTATGTCCATCTATAGAGTGCTTCACTGCAATTTGGTAGCTATTTACTGAATATTAATAGCTAACAGAAAAGAATCCTACTTAAAAGTTTCTGTCTTAACACTGTCCACAATCAAATTTTTAGGGCTCATATCTTTGAAAAGTTGTTAAAATAAAAGAAAGTATTTCTAGGACTTAGTTGCCAAAACTGTAAGTAAAGTAGCTGATCATGTATGTAGTAATACACATCATCCTTCTCTTTATGGAAGATTATTTTTCAACTTGATGCTTATGGTCAAAGATTTAAGTAGTAAAGATATCTCATTCACCTTATTTCCTGGGGTCTTATATTATATTAGTAATTGGCCTTTTTTTTCTGACAGGCTTCAGAATTTTTCATTTTTCTTAGTTCTCTGCCTGGATTGGTACTGAAAATGCTTAGGAGAGTTGTTTTTTTAAGAGATCTTCTGTGATATATATTTTTATAATAACCTGCATAAAAATACAAATGCTATGCTTTCCCCCCACAGATTTGACATTATACAGCACACTTCTGGTGTTTAGAATTTATCATTATCATGCAAATTGGATTAATAGTAGCCAAAGTACAAAATCCTCTTGGAAAGAAGGATTAGAGGTTTCATCACACCAAACTAAACTAAGAAAAAGTTTTTCACATATGGAAATTGGGAGACAAACGTAACCTGCTTTAAGATCATTTCATACTATAGTTCTATTATCTAAGCAATGAGAGTATTAACAGCATTCCAGTGTTCAAAGGATGGTGAAACAAAGTTGGGATTTTCTTCCACTTGTGGACATGGTCTCTGGAAATGCAATATAGTGAGAAATGGGTGTTAAGCTCTTTTAGTTTCTTCCATTAATTTATCTTAGTGATATGTGTGTGTGTGTATATGTATATATATATATATATATATATATATATCTATACACATATATATATGTATTTTTTTTTTGAAAGCCTCAATGTCCTCAATTTTCTTCCCTGAAGGCCTCAATAGTTGCTTACAAAATGGGCAGGGTCAAAAAACCACTTAAGGGACGCCTGGGTGGCTCAGAGGTTGAGTGTCTGCCTTTGGCTCAGGGAGTTATCCTGGAGTCCCAGGATGGAGTCCCACATCGGGCTCCCTGCATGGGTGCCTGCTTCTCCCTCTGCCTGTGTCTCTGCCTCTCTCTCTGTGTCTCTCATTAATAAATAAATAAAATCTTAAAAAAATACTGAAGTAAAATATTTATATTTGAGAAATTATATAATTGCAAGTATTTTTAAAAAAGTGAATATAGAAAAAATAATGATGTAATATAATGAAAACACAATATAAAATTACATTAAAATCTTTGCAGAAAACAATTTTATTATTTTTACAGTTTTCAAGATACCAACAAATTTAAACTGCTTTAAAAATATCATAATATACATATTATTTTTATCCATTTTCTGTTTCTTTTAATGATATGACTACTAGATATTGCAAATATTATCTTAAAATAGAATACAAACTATCATCTATAATTATTTTCCAGTATTGTTTATTAGAAAAAGGGAGTGGTAACACGCTTCTGTAACTGTACTATCCAGGCCGTATTTATTCCATCACATACCTAATTCCTAAAGCTGAAACAATCATTACATTTTGATGTTCATCTGTTTTATTGAACTACCCACAGGGAGATTTATGGGAATGCTATCATGACAGGGTCACAAGATTAAGTGTACAGTGATGACAGTAAACAAGCCATTTCTCTATATTCCAAAGGGTTTAACTTAGTTATTTAAAATGCCATAAACATAAATAGTCTTCTCTCTACAATGTATCCATGACAGATGACTTCAAATACAGCACTCTAGGGCAATGGCACTTTCCAACTAAACAGGCAGCCCTTATTACTGACAAAAGACAGTAAACTACTTGTGAACACAAACAGCAAAAAACACCTCAAAATCTAATGCATAAGACTTTAGTGTGCATATAATATAGAGCAATGTCACTGTAAACTAATATACTGATTCCATTTAGAAAAACAAAAATATATATTATATGTAGTTATAAAAAAAGGATCTTTATGGAGAAAAATATTGTTTGAAATCAAATTATGAAATATTTTTATATGTTTGTGATTTTCAAAAAGTTGGATTGAACATATTATTTTAGGGAATACAGTGATATTTAATGAAAAATGTTTAATCTAAAATACAAGATTATAAAAACAGTAACATTAAAGAAGTCCAGAGATTTTTCTTGACAGCCTAGTATGGTAGCATCTTCAGTGATTCCAGCAAAAATGTGATCTGCCAAGACAGCAGACGTTACGGCTTGAGAAATATTTCCTACAGTTTCACAAATGCATATTTTAATTAGCAGCCCAATGAATGGCAGAGGGATTGTGATCATCACCCTTTCACTCCAGGCACTTGTTGCAAATTGTCAAAAATTTTAAACTTTATGCCATTTGTAAATCAAATAGAAGTTTCATTTATGTGAAGATCCAAAACTTTATTTTGTTTTAAGCCTAACTTAAAACTTCCATGCTAAGAAAGTAGCCTAATATTTGTGAGATTTTTAATTTTATGATCTACTTACTGATTTTCTTCATTTTGATATTTTATATAACTCTATGTATTAAGCATTTTATAAACTGTCTTGTTTCTGAGACTTATTAAAATAATCATTCTTTTTTTTACAAGTCTATATATTTTAGGAAAAAAAGCATCAGAAATAATTGCCCAGCAATCAATTGGGTTATAAAGGTTACAGTGTGATCATCTTCATAGCCAAATTACAGACATTTTTAGTCTTGACCTATACAACCACTACTGATTTATATTACCTCATCCTTTCAAATCATTGTTCTTCCCTATGTGATCTGCATTAGCCTTCTATCCTGGAAAATGATCTAATAGGCTTTTCAGAGTTCTGCCACCCTGTAGTATATTTTCTACTCCTTTCATTTGGACCTGCTTTTTAAACACACACACACACACACACTTAGGGAAGATGAACTTTGAGACTCCTTTAAGCTCTTGTTGAATCTGGCAATACCACCTATTCCTCGCCCAACCTGGAATACCAGTATCCCAGGCCATTCCTTTTATTTACTGAAGGTTTAAAAGATGCTGACCAAATTCATTTCCATCGCAAATACTGAAATTATCTTGGGTAATTCACCATACATGCTACATGCAAGATTCTTTTTGTTTCTTGACCTCCTCATTACCATGATCTTCTACTGGACCCCACTTAACCACTTTCAGGACCACATTGTCAACCTTGTACTGCTTTTGTTCTAAAATCCTAAATTGAAACATTCCTGAACTTCCCATTCTTTCAGCTTACCAACTCTTGTTTTCTTGACTCCATTATTACCTGCCTATCAATCCCTTTCTTTCTTTACTTTCCTTCCTAAACTACCTTAGACTAAGTACACAATCTATCACTTCAACCATTTTCTTACATCTTAATATTTTGCTCCTTTCCCTTAATGAACATATCCAACAAAACACAACCCTAGAAAAATCTACTATTTTCAGTACTTGGAAGAAGAAAGCATATATCCCAGATTCGTTGCAAACAGCACCTGTTGATGGACAATCTGTGTATGTGTGCTGTATGGGGAAAGGGAGGATTAAAACAAGTAAATCAAGGATGTCTCCTAGATGCCCTTTACTGGGTGGAGAGATGAAATTTGTACTGGAAAATATGTTTTGTCCATGTCTGAGAAAGTTATTATAAATATAACTAGTGACCTAGTATAATTTGGAGCTCTATTTTCCAACTCTGTGGTGGACATTTACACTAGAATATGCCACATTCAAGTCTCTTAGATTTATGTTTTCTATTAAAGGAGTTAGAATTAGTAATAACAATTAGAACACAGTGAGTCCAATGTCAAAGGTTCAAATTCTCAATGAAAAACAAAATATATTTCATGATTACAGACACTTTGCATCAAACAGATGTCCCAGGACAGTTGCAGAAAAGTTTGGGCCAGGGAATCTAAATGGATGAAAAAAATAAGCAAAATCCCCACTTCACTCTATGCCAATCCCTCCAAAACAAAGCAGTATTTCGAATCTAGGAGACTTGAGGCTACTCTTATCTTCTCAGGTGGCATAAGAGATACTCTTTTTAAAAAAGTAGCACAACTATCCTTAAAGAGATAATGGACCATAGAGGCTTGAGGGGTGAAGAGACTGAAGTATCCAGGGTCTGACTTTATTCCAAGACTAAGAAGATGGTGTATGAAGAGGGTCCTGAAAGGGGGGTGGGGGACATGTACTCCCAATGAAACAGCAGGAATATACATGGCTGTATCCTTGGTGCCACAGCTCCATGAATTAATGTCTCATTTTGTCCAGAAACAGACCCCCCTCCAAGCATAAATTAAGCATATCTGTAGAGCCCAAGTAAAATGAGGATCCCAGGGCTTTATAAGATTACTAGAATCTTTGCATAATCCAGGAGTATATATGTAGGGTCCTATTAATAACTGAGATTGAATTTTCCAATAGCACCATGGTGGGGACTCAGAACAAATTAGTTTGAAATTAAATAAATACCTGAGTGTAGTGGTTGTAGTTCATATCCATTATAAATAGCAATAGTGAATGTTTAAAGATAAGGGAAACAGAAGTGAAGCCACGAAGTGACAGTTAATGTGATTGTTTCAGAATATTCCAAAAACAGAATTTCCAATTTTCACTCCACAGCACTACCAGCTTATTCTTTATGTTATCTTAGGTGAGTATTTTGACTTTAAATTTATGATACCATGAGTATGAGAACTCTTGTTTTGAAGGTGTAGAATATCAGGTTGAAACCCAGTAAGTATGTCATTTTCCCATTTGAATCTGTTCTGTTCATTTACATAGCTCTTAGGAAGGAACCTATGGGATAAGCATTTTATGAAACTTCACAGCCATTAAACCACTGCAGGCTATGGTATAAAGATATGTGATTTCTACACAGGTTTTTCTTCCATTTTGTATCTCACATGGTTATAGAGATCACAATTAATAGATTATTTAGTCTAACCCTGTAACGCTCCACGCATCTGGCAGATCAGCTTATAACAACTGTATGCACCGAGAGCAGAGCACAATTCCTGGTTTATTTATCTATTTTCAAAAATTTTATTTATTTATTTCAGACAGGCAGAGAGTGAGAGAGAGAGAGAGAATGAGCAGGGTGGGGAGGGGCAGAGGGAGAAGCAGATTCCCTGCTGAGCAGGGAGCCTGATGTGGGGCTGGATCCCAAGACGCTGGGATCATGATCTGAGCCAGAGGCTGGCACTTAATTGACTGAGCTACCCAGGCGCCCCCACAATTCCTGATTTGAATCTTGACACTTTAAACTACCTAAAAATTGTTGGAAAAAAGTTCTTTTTTCCCCTCCCTCTGAATATTTCATAATTTTTATTAGGGAATAGCACATTTACTACATTTATTTTAGGGTTTTAAAAGCTATATAATTAAAAACTACATACAGTGAAAATTCATTTACAACAGGTATTAGTAATAGAAAAAACCTAACTTCTGTTCTTTTTTTATTTTTTATTATTTTTTAAAGATTTTATTTATTTATTCATGATAGTCAGAGAGAGAGAGAGAGAGAGAGAGAGAGAGAGAGAGAGGCAGACACAGGCAGAGGGAGAGAAGCAGGCTCCATGCTGGGAGCCCGCCGCAGGACTCGATCCCAGGACTCCAGGATCATGCCCCGGGTCAAAGGCAGACGCTGAACCGCTGAGCCACTCAGGGATCCCCTAACTTCTGTTCTTTAGATTATATGACCAATATACCTGTGTTGGCATGAAAATAATTGAAATAATCCGAGTTGTAATTAATTTAACTTTAAAACAGTAAATTAATATTCAATTGTAATTCTCGATATCGAAAATGTAATACAGTTTGATAAATATAAAGACTTCTCTGGCCTTTGATTTTTTAAGTTTCTGAAGATTTATTAATTTACATGCAGAAAAATTCACTCTTTTTTGGTGTACATTTCTATAAATTTTGACAAAAACAGAGCCATGAAACAATCAAGATACAGAACAGTTCAATCTTCCCAAAATGCTTCCTCACATTGTCCCTTTCTACCCAAACTCTCTTTCTACTCTTAAATCCTAAAAACCACCAATATGTTTTACTTGCCTAAGGTTTTGTTTTTTTCCAAACGTCACATAAATGGAATTATACAATTTGCATTCTTTTGAGTCTGGCTTCTTTCATTTTGCAGAATACACCTGAGATTCATTCAGGTTGTCACATGTATCAAGTCTATTCCTTTATATTGCTGAGTAGTATTCCATTATATGGATGTACTGTATATCCATTCACCAATTGAAGAACATTTGGGCTATTTTCAATTTGGGGACAGTTATTAATAGAGCTATGAGCATTCATGTACAAGTTTTCTGCATGAATGTAAGTTTTCCTTTCTCTTGGTGTAAATACCTAGGAATAGGATTGCTGCATCAAATGGTAAGCGGATGTTTGATTGTGTAAGAAAACCGCCAAACAGCTTTCCAAAGAGGATGCATCATTTTGTACTTCCACCAGCAATGTATGCGAGTTCCAGCTACTTCACCTCTTTGCCAGCCCTTGCATTGTAAGGTTTTTGTTTTAATTTTAGTCATTGTAGTAGAGAAATATTAGCATTTGATTGTTTTTTTAATTTGAACTTCCTTAATAGCTAAGGATAGTGAGTATCTTTTTATGTAGGTATTTGCCATCTATATATCGTCTATGTTGAAGTGCTTCCTTGCTTTTTAATTGTATGTTTTTTTTCTTAATGTTAAGTTTGGAAAGTTCCTTATACATATATACTACATATATACAAATATACATATGCATGTACACACATATGTGTACTTATAAGTGCCTTGTATAGTATTACACTTAGATAAATATATATACTTACACTTCTAAACATTTATATTTGTAAGACCTTTGTAAGATTATATGATTTGCAAATACTTTTTCCCAGTCTGAGAGAATGTGGCATTCTCAACAGTCTCTTTCACACACAAAAAGGTTTTTAATTTGGTAAAGCCTGCCATGGATTGAATGCCTCCCCTAACCAAATTTTATGTTGAAATCAAATCTAATGTGGTAGTATCCGGAGGTGAGGTCTTTGGAAAGTGATTAGGTAATGAGGGTGTAGCCTTCATGAATGAGATTAGTGCCCTTATAAAAGAGGCCCTAAAAAAATAAAAAATAAAAAGGGCCCTAAGAAGATTCCTCAACTCTTTCATCTTGCGAGGACATAGCATGAAGACTGCCATCTATGTGGACTAGTATGTGGACTTACCTGACGTTGAATCTGCCAGTGCTTTTATCTTGGCCTTCTCAGCCTCCAGAATTGTTAGATACAAATTTCTGTTGCTTATAAGCCACCATATGATGTTTTTGTTATAGTTGCCCAAGCAGACTAAGAGAAAGTCCACTGTAGGATTGTTTATTTATTCATCAGGCTTTTAGTGCTGTATCTAATAACTTTGCCCAACACAAACAGGAATGCAAAGATTTCCTCCTATGTTTTCTTCCAGAAATTTTATAATTTACATATAGGTCTATCATTCATTTTAAGTTAAGTTTTACATAAGAATGTGAGTCATCGTTCAGGGGTCCAAACTTAGCAGATGAATATTCAATTGCTCCAGTATTATTTGTCGAAAAGACCATCATTTCTCCACTAAATTGCCTTTAAATCTTTGTGGGAAAAAAAAATAACAAAACAATTCTTTCTTTATTCTCAATTCCCAAGGTCCCCCCTTTTGTTTTTCCTTCTTTTGCCTGAAGGACATCTTTCTGCATTTCTTTGAGAACATGCCTGGTAGAGAGAAATTCTCTTAGCTTTCTATCATTTGACAATGTTTTTATTTGGCTTGCATTTCTGGAGGGTATTTTTATTGAATATAGAATTTTGGTTTGGCAACTAGTGGGCCCCACAATTTCTGATGAAAATGCTGTAATTATTTGAATTGTTTTTCCTATATATATAATGTATTGTTTTTTCCTCTGGATTATGCTAAAATTTTTTTTTATCTTTGGTTTTTAGGAGATTGATTATGATATGTCTAGGGATATTTTTTATTGAGCTTATCCTGAGCTTCTTGGATCTCTAACTTGACATCTTTCACCAAATTTGTTTTCAGCCATTTTTACTTTAAATAATTGTTCTGTATGAATCTTTCTCCTAACTTTCTGTAGGACTTCAATGATATGAATTTTAGGCCTTTTGATATTGTCCCACAGGAGCCTGGAGCACTTCCCATTTTTTCCCCAGTGTTTCTGTTTGTCTTTCACTTGTATAATTTTAGTGATCTATCTTCAAGTTCATGCACTCTCTTCTCTGTCATCTTTATTCTACTATTAAGCTCATTAAATGATTATTTTTTATTTCAGATATTACATTTTTCTTTTTCATTTGGTTCTTTCATATACATTTTCTTTCTTTTCTGAGATCCTCTATCATTCCATTCATTTAAAAAGTGTTTACCTTGACTTCATGGAGGTGTTTGTAACAGTTGCTTTAAAATATTTGTATCAAAGTTTTCATATCTGGGTTATCTTGGGATTGTATTCATTAATTGTCTTTCCTTGAGAAATGGTTAAGATCTCCCAGGTCCTTTGTATATTAGGTAATTTTGGATTATATCCTGGATATCTTAAATATTATGTTGTAGGACACTGGATCCTGTTAACATCCTACCAAAAATGTGTGTTTATTTATTTTTCTTTTAGCAGTCTATCTACCCTGTTAGGTTCAGACTGCAAGTTCTATCTTGCCTCTGTAGGCAGTAGTTCTCTTGTCTATTTAGACCATATCTTGATGTTGTAAAGCTTTAAAAAATACCTTCTAAAGCCCCAGACTTTTTTTTTTTTTTTTAACATTTTTATTTATTTATGATAGTCACAGAGAGATAGAGGCAGAGACATAGGCAGAGGGAGAAGCAGGCTCCATGCACCGAGAGCCCGATGTGGGATTCGATCCCGGGTCTCCAGGATTGCGCCCTGGGGCAAAGGCAGGCGCCAAACCGCTGCGCCACCCAGGGATCCCTAAAGCCCCAGACTTTTGAGTCTTATTTATGTTTAATGAGTGATTTTAATTTCATTATTCCAATCAACAATTTTTTATAGTAAATACAGTAATTAATTTTGTCACTGGGATGACCACGGGCTTTAGGGTTAGTTACATAGATCTAGATACAAATCCTGTCCCTATTATTTAGTTATATAACACTGGGCCAGCTATTCAACTTCTCTGAGACTCACATTTATTATGTGTGAAATGGAAAAAATAATACCTACCTTAAAAAGTTATTAGAATGAAAATAAGATATTAGGTGTAAAGTATCAATGGAGATGCTGCCAATACAAACCTGCTCTATCAATAAATATAGCTTATACCATACAAAATACCATATACAATATTGTATGGTACAATACCATACAATATACCATACAAAATCTCAATAATAATGCTTGTATGAAAAGTAGTTTTTTTCCCCCAGTTTTACTGAGATATAATCACTATAGATCATTATATAAATTTAAGGCATATAGCATAATAATTTGACTTCCATATATTGTAAAATGATTACCATAGAAAAGTAAGTTTAGTCAACATCTATCATCTCATAGAGATACAGAAAAAGAGAAAAAAAAGGTGTTTTCCTTGTGATAAGAACTCTAAGGATCTAGTATCTTAATTTTCATATATACTATATAGCAGTGTAAGCTACAGTCATTGTGCTGTACATTATATCTCCAGTAGTTATATATTTTATAACTATATAATGTTTGTACATTTTGATCACCTTCCTCCAATTCTCCCTCTACCAACCCCTACATCTACGTCTGGTAACCGTTAGTCTTATCTCTTTTTTATGACTTTTTTTTTCTTCTTTTTGGTTCCACATGTAAGTGAGATCATACAATATTTGTCTTTCTCTGTCTGACTTATTTCACTTAGCATCATGGGAGTTCCATCCATCATGTTGTTGCAAATGACAGGATCTCCTTGTTTTTTTATGGCTGAATAACATTCCATCATATATATATATATATATGATGGAATGTTATATATATATATATAATATATATATTATATATATATATATGACTCACAACTTTATCCATTCAGGAATTGATCGACACTTAAGTTGTTTCCATGTCTCAGCTGTTGTAAATAATGCTGCTATGATCACGGAGCTGCAGATATGTCTTCAATGTAGTGTTTTTGTTTCCTTCAAATATATCCCAGAATAGCAATGGTGAATGATATGGTAGTTCTATTTGTAATTTTTTGAGGGACCGCCATACTATTTTCCATAGTGGCTGTACCGATTTACGGTCTTACCAAGAGTGCTCAAGGGTTCTCTTTTCTCCACATGGTTCTCTCTTTTTGATAACAGCCATTCTAACAGGTGTGAGGTGATATGTCATTGTGGTTTTGATTTGCATTTCCCCAATGAATGATAATGTTGAGCATCTCTTCATGTGCCTGTTAGCCATTCCCCCATATTTTCTTTGGAAAAATGTCAGTCGAGTCCTTTGCCCAGCTTTTAATTTAGCTATGTAGTTTAAGAAATTGAAAATATGACCCAAAAATATAAAATAAAGAAAAACTGTTTGTACATATGAAGTATTATTTTAAAATGTTAATTCTTGAATATGCATTTTTAAAGAGTTGTCAGATTCTAGTTCCTCCTCAGGACAAAATAAAGAGCAGTAATATTAATTCAAAAGCTAAAATAATTACAGTCAGTATGACCATTGAGTCAAAAGATAAAAGTAAAAGGAATTTTGGGGAACTTCGGTGGCTCAGTTGGTTAAGCATCTGCCTTCAAGGGATCCCTGGGTGGCACAGCGGTTTAGCGCCTGCCTTTGGCCCAGGGCGCGATCCTGGAGACCCGGGATCGAATCCCAAGTCGGGCTCCCGGTGCACGGAGCCTGCTTCTCCCTCTGCCTATGTCTCTGTCTCTCTCTCTCTCTCTCTGTGTGTGTGACTATCATAAATAAATAAAAATTAAAAAGAAAAAAAGCATCTACCTTCAGCTCAGGTTACGATCCCAGGGTTCTGGGATCAAGGCCCGCATTGGGCTCCCTGCTCAGTGGGGAGCCTGCTTCTCCCTCTCCTCCTTGCTCGAGTTCTTTCTCACTATCTCTGTTGCTATCTCTCAAATAAAGAAATAAAATCTTAAAAAAAAGAATAAAAGTAAATTTACATTAAAATTCAATATTTGCTTGGGTAAAACAGCAAGTATAACATTATAGGAATGAAATTCCTTCAGATTTAACATATATTTGATAACAGAGATGCAACTGTAAGTACCATTTAATTCCTCCACTTAGGAAGTTACAAGTCTACTGGAAGAGACACGTACATCCAAACAGCTATAAAACATTAGGTGGTGTATCATAGATAATTGCAATATAGACACCAACAAAATAGGAGGAGGTTGGGTTAAGAAAATAGGGGAAGCCAGGGAATGCAATAGAAAGGGTGACATTTGAACTACAAATAGAGTGACCACACTTCCCTATTACTCCCAGTAATAAAGCAGCCAGACTGATCTTTTAAAACATAAATCAGATCATGTTACTCTTCTATTCAAAATCTTTCACTGATTTTTATGCCACTTAGGATAAAGTCACAAATCCTTAATATGATCTATAAGACTTTAAATCATCAGGCTCATATGTTACTCTCCAGCCTTATCTCAAGCCAATATCCCCATTGCTCACTAAGCTCTAGACATACTAGCTTCATTTCCATTCATTTTATTATTTATAAGCTCTGAGTCTTTGTAATATTTCTCTCCTGAATGTTCTACACTCCACCTGTTACGATGATTCCCTGCTCATTTCTTAGCTTAAACAGAACTCCCTAATCTAACATGAAGATTCTCTGTTATACCCTTCCCTTCAGAGTACTCTGTAATTTTTTTCCTAGTAATTATCAAAATTTGTATTCACATCTTTTATTTCTATAATCATTTGTTTTGTTTAATATCAGTCTCTTCTATTTGACTACTAGGAACTATGTGAGGGCAGAGAGTAAGTCTACTTTACCACTATGCTAACAAGAGTTATCTGTTCATTAAAGGAATAAAATCAATAGATTGTAGCTATCTATATATCGCGTTAGAGGGTGATTAAGTGGCAAGGGAAATTATTTTAAAAAGGCTCTTTGGAAGGAGAATAAAGTGGAAGGGCTGATGCCACTTGACTTAAAACTCCTGTGAAGCCACATTAACCAAGAAAATATGGTATTGGTGAAAGAATAAATAGGTCAATAGAACAGATAGCCCAGAAATAGACTATAGACTTTACATTTTTAAAAAAAATTAGGTAAAAATGGATCACAGACCTAAATGTAAAATGGAAGAGCATAAAACTCCTAGAAGCTGACATAAGAGAAAACCTAGATGACTTTGAGTATGGTGGTGCCTTTTTAGATACAACACCAAAGATATTATTCATGAAAGAAACAACATAAGCTGGACTTCATTAAAAATAATAACTTCTGGGCAGCCTGGGTGGCTCAGCAGTTTAGCACCATCTTCAGCCCAGGGCGTGATCCTGGAGACCCGGAATCGAATCCCACATCAGGCTCCCTGAGTGGGCCCTGCTTCTCCCTCAGCCTGTGTCTCTGCCTCTCTCTCTCTCTCTGTGTGTCTCTCATGAATAAATAAATAAAATCTTTAAAAAAATAATAACTTCTGCACTACAAAAGACACTATCAAGCGAATGAAAAGACAAACCCGAACTGGGAGAAAATACTTACAAAAGACACATCTGTTAAAGGACAGTTATGCCAAATATACAAAGAACTCTTAAACTCAATAATAAGAAAGCAAATAGTTTGGTTTAAAAAAATTGGCCAAAGTCCTTAACAGGCACCTCACCAAAGAAGATGCACATACAGAAAATAAGCACATGAAATGATGTTCCACATCACATGTCATCAGGAATATGCAAATCAAAACAATGAGGTACCACTATATACCTATCAGAATGGCCAAAATCTGGAACACTGACAATACCTAATGCTGCTGAGGAGGTGGACTAACACCAGTTTTCATATATTGATAGTGAGAATGCAAAATGTCACAGCCACTTTGAAGACACTCTGGTGGTTTCTTACAGAACTAAAGACACTCTTATCATACCATTCAGCAATCATGCTTTTTAGCATTTACTCGAAGGAGTTGAAAACCAGTGTTCACACAAAAACCTGCCCATAGATGTTTATAGCAGCTTTATTCATAACTGCCCAAACTTGGAAGCAACAAGGATGCTCTTCAGTAGGTAAGTGGAAAAACTATGGTCCAACCAGACAATGGCATATTATTCAGTGCTTAGAGAAAATCAGCCATCAAGGCATGAAAAAATATGGAAAAGCCTTTCTTGCATATCACTAAGTAAAAGGTTACATATTGTATGATTTCATCTATATGACATTTTGGAAAAGGCAAAACTATAGATAAACAAAACAAAACAAGACAGTGGTTGCCAGGGGTAGGGGAAGACAGGGATGGATAGGCACAACACAGAATTTTAGAGCAGTTAAAATATTCCGCATGATATTATAATGATGATACATGTTACCATATATTTGTCCCGACCCATAGAAGACACACCACCAAGAGTGAGCCCTCTATGGACTCTGCCCTTGGGTGACTATGCCGTATCAATGTAGGTTCAGTCTTGGTAAAAAAAAATAAAAAAAAAAATAATAAAAAAAAAAAAGAGGCACTAACTATTTGGGTGAATGATTATGGGAGAAGGTATATATGTGTGTTAGGAGAGGATATAAGGGAAATTTCTATTGTAAGCCTAAAACTCCTCTAAAAAATAAGTTATTTTTTAAAAGGCTCTTCTCAAAGAGCTAACAAAAAAGAAAAGAGACTAACAAATACAAGAAGTCTACTTTGTGACAGACACGGTGTCAAGCATTTTCATATAATAATTCATTTTACCATTTAACCCAGTGAATAAGGAATTGTTCATCTCACTTTCCAGATGAACCTGAGCTTTGGTTTTATGCAAGGATAAGTACTTTTTGTCATTTAATAAAATAATTTCATTTGAAACATAAAACTGTCCCCGACAATAGGCTAATTTATTTTTCCATTCCATCACCGGTATCACTGTAAAAAAAAAAGGGTATACATCAAGTATTCATTTACTAATTTATTCAGTGGATATTTATTTAGCACCAGCTCTGTATCAGGGATTATTCTAAGTGTGAGGTAATACTACTGTGGACAAAAGGGAGGAAAAATCCCTTCCACTATGGAGCTTCCATTCTGGTGGGAGACAAAACAATAAAACAATACAACTGATAAATAAGTATATAATATGTAAGATATATAATATATATAAGTATAATATAAAATAATTGGGGGTAAGAAGTGGCTATAGATGGCTTTTTTGAGAAAGTACCATTTGAATTAAAAACAGAAGATGGGAGAGCTAGCTGCACAGACTATCTGAGAGAAGGCATTCCAAGTCGAGTAAACATGTCCTAAAAGCCTGAAAAGCAGCAAAAAGCCCCAGTGATGGGAATAAAATGAGCCAGGGGAAAGGAGCGGGAGAGGAGCAGGAGAGGAGTTATCGAAGTTATCGAAGAGTTATCAAAGATAATAACCTTCTCATCCCATCCACTGCAGCCATACTGGTCTCTGCCTGTTCTTGGACAGGCCCAGCCCCCTTCTTCTTTTGCATGCTGTTCCCTCGGCTTGAAATGCTCAGACAGTTCTCTGCCCAAGTGGTCCTTTATCAGAATGAACTTCCTTGACCATTCTATCAAAAACAGCACACTCTTTCCTTGTAGGTAACTGTAAGGTTTTTAACTTTCAGTGACAAAGGAAACTTCTGAAGCAACACTGACCAATGGAACTTTGTGCAATAACGGAAATGTTCTGTGCTGTTGAACGTGCTAGCCACTGCCCATATGTGGCTACTGAGGACCTGAAAGGTGGTACATTAAATTAAATTTTTATTACATTTCAAGAGCACACATGACTAGTGGTTACCATCTTGCACAGCACGGTTCTGGGGGGTTCTGAGCAGAGGAGGAAAAGGATACATATTTTAATAAAAGTTGCCCAGGCTGTTGTGTTGAGAATGGCCTTTAGAAGTATCAAGGAAGAAGCAGGAAGACTAGGGAAAACGCTGCTGGGACAAGTGAGAAATGCTGGGCATCATTTTAGATCCTTTAGGATAGCAAAGGTAGCATTCTAGACATATTTTGTGGCAGAGTCAGTTAAGATGTGCTGCACGGCTCAGTGTGTAATGTGTTAGGTGCAATTAGGATAAAAGCACCATTTATGGCCTGGGCAACTCTAGGAATAGGGTTGCCCTTGGCTGAGAGAGATGGTTTGGGACAAAGTCTTAGGAAGTGTTTTGTCATCTGAAATACTATATCTAAGTAGAAGACACCAAGTAGGTAGGTGGATGATATACAGGTCTGGAGGTGAGTGAAAGATCTAGACTAGGGATTATAAATTGGCAAGTTATCAACATAAGGGTTGTAGTTTTTAGCCACAAGATTAATAAAAATTACCCAGAGAGTGAATGAGAAAAAAAAAAAGAAGCAATCTAATGACTGAGCTTTATTAATTACTCAAATACTAAGGAAGATTATGGGGAAGAAAACCCATCCTTAAAGATTTAAGAGTTCAGTGACCTATTTGGTAAAGGATGGTAACAGGAAAATCATGTGTTTTTAGTTAGCACTGGGAACTAATATGCAGGAAAGAAGAGAAGCTACCTTTATATCTG
Organism: Canis aureus; assembly: GCF_053574225.1. Classification (NCBI taxonomy): domain Eukaryota; kingdom Metazoa; phylum Chordata; class Mammalia; order Carnivora; family Canidae; genus Canis; species Canis aureus. The sequence goes on from NC_135634.1 coordinate 6,099,826, forward strand.
AGGGGTCCTGCTGCCAGTCTTTCTGTCAATCCAATGAAACACAGTAAAGGATCAACTAAGCAGAGGATGCATTTGACACATTACCACATGACTGCTGCTATGGAGGTGACTGATAGCTGTATTTTAATTACATGATGAAATAATTAAAACTCCAAACTCACGTACATCTTTATACATTGAAGATAAAATGTGTGTGGGCCTCATCTAATTAGTTGAAAGCCTTAAAAATAAACCAATTGAAAAAAAAAAACAAAAACCCAAAACATCAAAAAAACCCCCTTGAGGTTAACTGGAAAAGACAGCATCCCATGTTAGGACTATAGCAAAAATTGTGCCTTAGTTTCCAGCCTCACTGCCTATCCTACAGATTTCAGACTTACCAGCTCCCATAATCACGCGAGCCAATTCTTTAAAATAAATCTGTCTATATATATATAAATATAGTATATTTATACTTCTATACCTCTATCTCTATCTATGTCTCACATATATCCCATTGGTTCTGTTTTTGTGTTTTTCTGGAGAACCATGAGTGAAACATTGTCTCTCCCTGTACAAGTTGTTTGATACTATGTAAGTTTTAATTTAAGCTCTGAAAGCTCCAGTTTCAATGTAATACGGAAGATGTTTGAATAATGTTCTGAAGGTTAAATGAAATAATTCATGTAAAGTTCTTAGTACGATGCCTGGCACACAATAAATATTCAATAAAAGCTGGATGTCACAGTATTACTATTATTATTATTATTATTTTAAATATTTATTTATTTATTTATTCACGTGACAGGCCAAGGGAGAAGCAGGCTCCACGCAAGGAGCCCAATGCAGGACTCGATCCTGGGACCCCAGGACCATACCCTGAGTTGAAGGCAGATGCTCAACCGCTGAGCCACCCAGGCGCCCCCACAGTATTACTATTATTATAAGAATATATATTGAGTCTTGATTACTTTTAAAGTCATGAAGTTATAATTTTACTTTAAATACAAAAATTATAAAGTTTTATTAAGTCTATCTCACACCGGAAATACCAGGACAGATGGTCAAACACTATCATGGCCATATTCTAGATGCTCTTCCCTAACTAACCAAATCACTTCTATCAGAATTCTTCTCACTAGTCTGTCCACAATTAACCAACTCCTAAACTGTGCCAGAGACTTAAAATCATTTAATGGGATCAAGTAAAATGAAAATATAAAAATGAAGAACATTTGCAATAGAAATATAGTGATCTGACTCACTATTATTTTTCTAGAAAAAATGTTTCCTCATGTTACAGAGGAAAAAACAAACAATTTTATGCCCACAAAACTTTAGCAAGGAGAACATTTGTAATTCATAAGCAACCAATTTTGGTTTTACTTGTATTATATCATAGATGCTCTAATCGGCAATGAAAACTTTTCCTAAGAAAGAGTGAATAGAAAAATATGGAAGAAGATTTTTAAGAAGAACGTATTACTTCTCAATAGTAAATGCTTGTATTATTACCTATTTATAAGAAAAAATAAGAATGCTATAAATTTAATAAGTAGGTAGAGCTGACTCTTGAAAGATGAAAAAAAAGAGCCACTTACAATTAACATACATTACATGAGATGACAGTCTAAAATTTTTTTGTATTACATATTACTATTAAATTAGAAATGACTTCTGGAGCTTAAAAGTTTAGATTTTAAGATTTTCTTCTAAAGGATTCTAAAGAGGAATTACTAAAGATATCAGGGAAAATTCAAATAACTTTTATGCTTTAAATCATATTTTCTAAATTATTTTAAAGTTTATCATCTTTAACAGCTAACTATCATAAATAACCTGTGGGTTACTATTTACTTGTAAATTTGTGATAACTCACCTATGAGAAACTGCTCCCCAAGCACCATGCTTATTTGTGAGAATATTAAGGATCTTCTGTTTCAGTTGGTTTGCTGTAACGTGATCTCGATGCTTAGCAGCACTTATAAGATGATCACACATCTTTTCTTCCTCTCTTCTATCAGCAGCATACTGGGCACACTGTGACTACAAAAAAAATACAAACAATGCATAATGTTGAACAACATACAACTTCTGCTCTAAGTAAGGAACACTAACTGACCTTAAAGGGTAATGAAAATTCAATTTTAAAAACTTAGCTAATACCATCTTGTGAAATTTTTCTTTTTTTTTTTTTTAAGATTTTACTTATTTATTTATGAAAATATACAGAGAGGAGAGAGAGGCAGAGACACAGGCAGAGGGAGAAGCAGGCTTCATGCAGGGAGCCTGTGGGACTCAATCCAGGGTCTCCAGGATCACACCCTGGGCTGCAGGCGGTGCTAAACCGCTGAGCCACTGGGGCTGCCCTGAAATTTTTTTCTAAAGAGTATAGTCACTACAATCACTTTTCAAACTTGTAAAAATATGTTTTATGTGCTTATATATAAAGTATTTGGAAAATAATTCAGATGATATTACATAAAGTAATTGATGATGTTTAAGGCTCTTAAAATTCTGAGTCTGATTTTAATATATTCCCAAAGTAATCATTTTAGAATAATGGTTTATTAAAAATGTAAACCTAATTATTATTTTAACCAATATGGTATATATCACACTTAAAATGAGAATTACATTCTTGATAATTATACAGAGATCCAAAGCTTGCTATTTAATTTATAGTTTTCCATTTCATGAATGGCAATGTGGTTTACAAGGAAAAGCAATGATTTAGGGATTTAGACTTGGATTTTATTCCATGTTTTATGAAAATTCTTTTATTTCCCTATCATACTCAGTTTCATATTTGTTAAATGAGAAAGTTTTCTCTATAACCTTTCCCAACTCTAGAATTTAATGTGTTGAAAGGTTCTCATGATAACAACTATCTTATTCTCATCTTTCCTAAAGATCAGCTATTTTGTCAGCTATCTGTATTCGTGTTCACCGGTATTAGCAATATAGCTTATCAGTCTCACTGTGTATCAAAAAGGTTCAATATAAACACGAGGATGAACATCTCTTTAACTGTAAGTTTGATTTTTTTTGTAGAGTAATTTTTATATGGGGTGGACTGACCATATATTCTAACACTACCAAGTATGTAATACAAATCCTATAACTAGAAGAAAAAAAGTCTCACATCTAAAAATACATATAATTGGTTCACATTCATCTCCACTATGTAAAAATTTGTTTCATGGAAGGTATTTCAACATATCCCTTCAGTCTATCTATTGATATAGACTACTACCACAAGTCATCTCTTTCAGAGAAATAACCCTTAAAGTAGTCTAAGAAGGATTAATTCATTTTCCAATTTATCTTTTTGTACAGGGAATCACCAATTAGTACAATGATCTGCCTCCATAATGAGGTTAATATTTCATTAGCTCATCGGAGAGCAAAATTAAATTTTCATTTTTCTTCCTTAACAATTACAATGGTTAACAAAAAAAAAAAAAAAAACCTGAACTGTGAAGTACCCATCTCAAATTAAATATACTTTATCTCTTAATTATAGGCCTATATGAGAGACAGAGAAATTCCCCCCAAAAGTCCTAGTAAAATGTCATAGCTTTTATAAAATCTTTTATAATTTAAAAGTGGTAGGTATTTGGTAAACCACAAGCACACACACGTACATCAATGCATTTACCAACACAGCTCTAACCTAAAAAGAACAAATTTAAACATTTTAGTGAAAAAAAAACCACAATGTACAGTCATTAAATAACAATGACAATACTCAAAATTTGATTTATGTTAGTATTTTATTTTATATTTATATAATCTAAAAAGCACTGAATTTTCATGTCCACTTCATAGCCTTTTATCACTTTTAGCCATGCATCCTCAATAGGATTGACCTCATTTACCCAGGGTTCAAAAAAGTGGTGTTGGGAGTGTGAAAAAAAAAATCACATTCCTTTTATGTAGAAAGCACAGAAGCATATGTACTACACAGTTATACAGCATATTGTAGAAATAAAATTTTACTGGGAGAGGGTGATTCAATTTTCTTGAATGAAAATGGTCTAAAAAAGATTCCTTACGGGGGGACAATAATGAAAAACAGGCTGAGAAACACTGCCATGAGCTTAATTTTATCTTGGCTAAATATGTGTTAAAACTTGTAACTAATATCTAGCTGCTTGAAAATCTATTTTAAATATTTTCACATACAAATACTGATTTTCTTATATCCCCACAAAATATCTTGATTTTCTTAGTAGAAATATGAACGACTCAAAACTCATCCTGCAGGGAATTCAACTAATATTCTAAATCTTATTTACTAACAGAAGTCAAGAGTTAACTGAATATTCTTATTTTGTTTAGACTCCTGACATATCTCATATCAAAACATATTCTTCAAAGAACAGATAACTCAAAATTTTCTTGACATCCAGATTATAGCGGGATACCTTGATAAATATCCAATAGTATTTACTGTTGAAGGGATATGAAGCTTCACTTTGATAAACACTCAATTATCAATGTACTTTTATCAAAGTTTAAAATATTTGGTATTTTTTCAAGATGAGTTTGTTGCAATCTCTCATGCCAAGTATGTGCTGTCTCATCTGACAAATGAAGCAGGTTAAGAGTATGAGAGAGACAACAGTTATTTCTCTGTCTCATGCTTTTCAGCTAGCTAGGTCAGAGATTACAAGACCTAGGGCATCAACTTGTACAACTGAGAGAGCTGGCTTACTGAGATAAAAACCCCATAAAAACTGAAATCTTGGGCTCTGATTTCCAACCATACCACATATGTTCACATGTTGCATCAGGAAAATAAATGGATGGTTATTTATTATTTTTAAGGCCACTGACAGTTCAACCTAAGCCAAATACCAGGTCACCTGAATATTTCTGAAACCATGTTTTTTTTTTTTGCAAACTGAATGAACTGAAGTAATCACTGTTATTTAAAACACTGAAATCAAAATACTGAGTTGAGGCAATTCAAATAATGGCAAATAATTATTGACATGCTGGAAATATAAAAGTAACACATTTTTATAAAACCTATTAGCATAGAATTTAGAATATACAATATTTCAATATACTTTAGTTTTTGCACATAAAATAGAAATGATACTTAATTTTTTTCTTTAGTTAGGTACTTATAAGGATTTTAAAATTATTATATTCCCAATATATGTACAGATATGCATGCATATCCTATAAAAGCAATGCTTCATTGTAAATATCAATTATAACAATAAAACATGAAGTGATCTTTGGTCACTCTAAAGATGGATACATTGATAAATGATAAATTACTGAATATTTAGTAAAACTGAGTTTTTTCATATAACTACTTGCTATACCCATCTTTAATGGTACATAAACTAGTTTAAAAATTACTAAAGTAATTGCATCATAAAATGTTATTTGCTTTTAAGAGTACATGAGAACAACTTCAGCTGACCAAAGGGTTAGGCACAGGGTAAGAAGAATCTCTGCATGCTGTGAGGTAAAAATTAGAGCTCTGAGTTTGGCATTTACTAAAGCTTAAAAATAAAAAAGGAACTAAGTGACTTGAATGAAATTTTCCTCTTAAAAAAAACCCTCTTATGTAAGGTTACTATCAGTGACAGCTGACTTATAATGGAGAAGCAGATTTTAATCTGCCATCAAAATCTTACCTCAAACTCTGCATGTTTATGTACATCCTCAGCTCTCTGCCTGTTCAAAATAAACTCAGCTTCATTTGCAACACGAACTATATGGTCCTTCATAGCATGGCACAGTAATCTAAAAAGGAAAATACCTTTAGAATTATTATTCTTATTAGCTTCAGTCAATCCAACTTTTTTCAGTAATCACATTTTAGTATTTGAAATATTAATTATGCCTAAAATTTAAAGTTACATTATGAAATTAACATAGTTGAAATTAGAATTCAATGACATTTGAAACATAGAAATATACCATAAAATTGTTACAATAATGCCTCTGTTAAGTACTGTGTGTCTTGTGAATGAATGATTCAGTTAATTAAAGTAAGTTAATGCAAACAAACAAACAAACAAACAAGGCTTTTTGACAGTATCTTAAATGGTTAATACAATAGAATTCACCATCTTTGAAGTAAATGGTTAAAACAACAGAATTCACTACCTTGGAAGTATATTTTCACACAAACACTAGATGACCATATATTAGGATATCTATAAACTGAATTTTTAAACAACAGAAGTTATTTGAATATTCAAATTGTTGTTAAAAGGTACAATAAGACACATAGTGAAAAGCCTCACTATATCACCTAGCCACCTGATTTCCAACCTCATCAGGCACCTGCTTTTAGTTCATTGCATGTTTTCAGAGACTTTTTAAAAAAATATAAAAAAACACAAATACATTTTTATCCCCCACATCCTTACATTATGATTTGTATATTCTAAGTCTTTTCTGTACTTAGCTTTTCTCACTTAGCAATACATCTTGAAGATCTCTCTTTCCTTATCTTTTCTCATGTACACACAGGGAGCTGCTTCATACTTCTTTATAGCATTGAGACAGAGGTTATTTCCAAACATGGCTGCCACATGCTCCTTTGCAGTGTGATATTGCTACTGCTCCATCAAAAAGAGGGGTTGTTTTCTGCTCTGCTTAGATCTGCCTAGTGACTTCCTGTGACCAACAGAATATAGCAGAAGTGATCCTTTGTGAATTCTGAGGCGAGAGCGTATCTTGCACCTTTTGCCTTTCTCTCTTCGAACTCTGTCTTCTAGAATCTGCTGCAATGCTGAGAGAAGCTCACATTATGTGGACAGCCTCAAGGAGAACACAGGACCTCAGGATCTCAGGCCTAGATAAGCTCCCAGCCCAGAGCCAGATTCCCAGGTGACTTAAGTGCCAAACAACTTCACAGGGAGCAAAGGAACTGCCTAGCTGAGCCCAGTCAATGAGAATAATGAGAGATTAAAAAATGGTTGTTTAAGCCACATGATGGTGGTGGTGATTGATGATGGAGGGGGAGAGGAAGAGCGAGAAGAAAGAGAAAAAATTGATCAGAATAACTGTCACCAAACCACTTATTGAAAGGTAGGTAATAAAATAGTTTACACATAATACTTAATTTTTACAAGAATCCTCAGAGATATGTATTATTTTCATTTTTAAACATAAACTAAGGCTCAGAAAAATTAAGTTCTTTGCCTCAGATCGCCATTTAAAAAATACTCATAATTTTACATTTTGCGCTGAATCTTCATCATCCAATAATATTTTTTGAAGTAAAACCTTTTGTGTTTAATACTGCCCTTCTCTACTGTGGACATTCTCTTTTTTAAATTTTTTAAAGATTTTATTTATTTATTCATGAGAGACACAGAGAGAGAGACAGAGGCATAGGCAGAGGGAGAAACAGGCTCCCTGCGGGATCCCAATGTGGGATTGGATCCCAGGACCCCGGGATCACGCCTGGAGTCAAAGGCAGATGCTCAAGTACTGAGCCACCCTGGTGCCCCACTGTGGGCATTCTAATATTAATTCTTGTCATTTTGTTAGTTATAAACAGTGAGTGGGCTCTTTTGCATCTTTTAAAATGTTTTCTTTTGCAATAAGCAACTACTGTGTTAAAAATAGCCAAAGGACATTTGAAGTTAACTTTAAGTCTTTCTGGGTTTTTCTTAAAGGGCAAACTTACAAAATAATGTCTGTTCTTTTATCTGCATCCTTTTAAGATTCAGTTCTAACACTCACCTTCATTCATGGTCCAGTTTTTCTCTATGTAGATTTTTAACAAGAGTGCTATTTTCAAGTGCCATTCTTTATTCTCACTGCTCATTAACAAAATGAATTATTTCTTCTCTCACTCAAGTTCTCATAAATTTTAATCAGAATGGGAAAGACTGAACCTCATTTTAACTTTTGTATATACTAAATAGCAACTCATTGTAATTCTTCTTATATTAGTACTTCACTACATTCTGTCTACCCATAGCAAATTCATCTTCTTCACTGATAAACATATATAAGCAAACAAAAGGATATTATCGCGTATCCTGATATTTCTAAATTATTTGCTTAAATATAATTTGTAAAAGCTATTCAAGAGGTCTTTGAAATGAGTCTGCCTCTATCGAATTTATTTCTTCATTGTAATGTATTAGGATGGAATTACATAGCACTAAGTTTTACTATCTTTTCACCAAATCATGTGTAATATCTGTGCGGAATCTTCTACAAAAATTGGCAGGTGAATGATCTTTTATTTCTAGGCAGTAATGTAGATACTGAATTCAAGATAGTTCTCAGTAGAAACCTTTTCATCCAAAGTCCATGTGTTGTCTGACTCATTACCCCACGATGAGATTTAAGTTAAAAAATGACTATTATTCTCAGAGGAGCTGGGACTTCCTGGCAATATGACTTAGACACAGTTAAAATCTTGCATAACAGCAGGGTAAGTGGAAATATCACCTGGAAACATGCAGCACTAATCTCTCCAATTACATAAGGGCAATACAGGCACATTCTAAGGGGAATGTTGTCTGTTTTTTAGCACAAAAGTTAATGATAATACAAATTATTCAAAGAATGAAAAGGTTAGAGCAAACCTGTTTGAAACCATCATACTTGGGAAAAAAGGCTCAGACCTCTCTATAATGTGAGAGGGCAAAAAATCATACAGATAATCTTTAATTCACTAAGGGAGCTAGAAAAATAAAAGAAGTTAAAGACTATAACAAACTCTAAATATTCAGTTTTGATGAAATCATTGGTCTATATTTGCTAGATTGGCTTCAAAAGAGAAAAGAGATGTGAAATATTGGAATATTCTCTTCAATGGCTTTGTCTAGTGTATGAAAGCTGCAGAAAGCCAGGAGGAAATCTAATATGTGCAAATTAGTGTGGATTATAAAATTTAAATAGATTAACAGAAGACAGCAGGAAGGGAGAGGCTCTGGGTCTGGCTAGCTATTAGGAATGACTCCCAGAAGCAAAACAGAGGATTGGCAAAGTAAAGAGGTAGGGTGGCAGAGAAGGGGAGAGGGTATGGAACACTTGCCTCAGGAACACCAGAGAAATTGTATCAGTATTTCTGAAAGTCTGTCCTCCTATCTCAGATACTTATGAGTTATACATCAACAAACGAACAGTTGTTTTACTTCCACAGAGAGAAGGAAACTTATCTGACTCTTAGTATCATTCTGGGTGACTTCATCATTCATGTGAAAAACCATTCCCCAGAGAAGCTCACAATTCCATCCCTTTTTTAGGGGATCTAAAAATACCTAAATCTATCTATGATTCCTTTAGAAACTTCAACTCTACCTTCTTTCAGGAAATCACTCTACTGGCCCTAATTGGTTTCATTTCCTAAGTCTTTAGCCCCCAGCAATCTACTCTCTGGTTGCAACCTCCCAACCCTTAATGTTCTCTCTTGCCTTCACTTGTCCCTCCCCTGGACCCAGGCAAAAACAAGTTCTTGATTCTTCTAATTTCCACTTGTTTAATCCCTCTATTTTCTCTTAATGCTTCATCCACTGCTCAGATTCACTTCCTTTCCCATCAAACTTGCCATCACATAGTTCCATGTTTTTACTCTCTTGGCCAGCAACTTCACTTAATTCCTATCTATCTGCTGTAATTGCTCAGGAAATAAGTAACCCTAGATTAAGACACTCTCTCCTCAGTCTCTCTCCTCAGTCCTACATCTGGACTGCTGAGGAAACTCACAAAACTAAATTTCATTGAAGATGAAGTCTCTCTCTCTTTTTCACAGTTAATTTCTTGTACTTGTGTTTTGAGAGTCTACATAAATGTCTTCAGTGTCCTAACTTCATTAACTGAAAATTTTTCCTTATTTAAAAAATACTATATTTATTTGAAAGTATGTTTATATTGACATGTATTTATCCAACATATAAACATACACACATATATATTAACCAGACACTCTGCAGCACTTTGTGTTTATCATTCTCTTGACTCTTCATTGTTTTATCTAATGTATGTATATGCCACAATATGTTGTCCAGATTAACTTGCTTATAAGTTTTAGAAATAAAGTGGCAGGTTTTCTGCATTCTTTTCAGATTAAGAAAACCCTTTTCTATTTCTAATTTGCTAAGAATACTTTTTAAAAATCATAAATGTTGAATTTTATTTGATGTGTCTGTACCTACTGAGATGATAATAAGGATTTTTAATTTTAATATGGCAAGTGAAGGACATTTTTGGGCATTTTAAAATGATGAACATCTTTTGCATTTCTGGGTTAACTTCCCATCAGCTTCCTCCCGCATACATAGTATATCTATATACATGGCTGGACTGGGTTCTGTCAGTATTTTAATTAGGATTCATGCATCTACATTTCTAATGGAGACTGGCTTGTGATTTTCCTTTTTCCCACACATCTTGTTGGTTTTTGTAGCCACAATTAAACTGGCCTCAAAGAATGAGTTAAGAGCAATCCTTTTGTTTGTGTTCTCTAATAGTTGGTATATGGTTGGAATTATGTTTTATTTGAACATTTGGTAGAATATATCTGTAAGCTATTACTGTAAGAAGAATTTTCACTGATTAAATTTCCTTCTTAGAACTTTAGGGTTTTGTTACTTATTATTCAGGCTGTGGAACTTCTATATTTTCTAGGAATTTTCCCATTTTATTAAAATTTTTTATTTTAATGTAAAACATTTTGTAGCACTCTCATTATCTTTTCTAAGCTTTTTAAACCTATGATTAGATTTCCTTTATATTTCTGATGTTTATTTTTCTATTTTGTTCTTCATCAGTCTTGGGATAGTTTACCTGTATTATTAGAGAAAAAAACCTTTGTATTTGTCCATCCTTTCTGTTATATCTTACTTTTCTGTTTCAATGATTTCTGTTCTGGTCTTTATTATCAACTTCCTTCTACTTTGTGAAGCTTATTTTGTTCTTTTTCTAACTTGGACATTCTCCTTCTATCTGGTAATTTCAGCTCCTTAGTTTTAGGCTTATTTTCTAATATGAAATTTTTTTTTCTTTTTTTCTTTTTTTTTATGATTTTATTTATTTATTCATGAGAGACAGAGAGAGAGAGAGAGAGGCAGAGACATAGGCAGAGGGAGAAGCAGGCTCCATGCAGGAAGCCTGATGTGGGACTTGATCTTGGGTCTCCAGGATCATGCCCTGCGTGGAAGGCAGGCACTAAACCGCTGAACCACCCAGGGATTCCCTAATATAAACTTTTAAAGCTATAAATTTATCTTCATGTTCCATTTTCCTTGCCTTACATACTTTTTAGCATGTAGCATATCCATTACTGTCCAATTCCAAATACTTTTCTGTTGACTTTTCTTTAAAATAGAAGTTACTTGGATATTTAAAATTCTTCCATAATTATGAGGCTCTTTCAATTTTTTTGACCTTAAATATAAATGTACTGTGAGATATCATGGTAACACTCTTAAAATTGGATGAGACTTGTGTTATGACTGGCTGTATCATCAGATTCCATTAATGTGACTGTTTTTTAAAAAGATTTTATTTATTTTATTCATGAGAGGTGGGGGGCGCAGAGGGAGAAGCAGGCTCCATGCAGGGAGCCCGATATGAGACTCGATCCCAGGACTCCAGGATCATGCCCTGGACCGAAGGCAGGTGCTAAACCGCTGAGCCACCTGGGAATCCCCCATTAATGTGACTTATTTACTTGAGCATATGTATTCTTTGTGGTGGGGGGCAAAGTTCTATATATGCAGATAATGTTAGGTAGAAGCTAGATATGAGCAGTGGAAGGAATGCCTCAAGGCAGTGTCTTAAGCCCTTGAGAGGGAATGATAGAAACATGGGCTGGAGGCAAGGAGGGTGATAAATAGATTTCACATTAGAACACCATAGGCACAACATCTTGACTTCAAGGCTTCCAAGACCTTGGGGCTAAGAGATCAAGAGCCACAGGTGCAAAGCACACACTCTCCTCTTCCATCTCTGCCCCAGGGTAACCCCTAGACTCATTATAATGCACTCGTATTGCAGTTATAGGACAGCCCTCCAAGGAGAAAAGCTGCCATGATGATTCCAGTACAAACCTTGTCAGGTCAAAAACTACCCGCTCCCAACCTGTGGGAAGAGTCTCCCAAATGACTGGAAGCAGCCTCCATTAGAGACCACCCTATTCTACACACAGCTCCTCCCAGCCCAGAAACACCCAACAAATATCCAATCCCCAAACTGCTTTATGCCTGCTTTCCTTCTGGCTGTCTTTACAGGAGCACTGATTGTCACATAAATCTTTTTGTAGGAAATCTAAGAACGGAGACCTTCATTCAAACAATGCAGACTTTCCCACCAGTAACAATAATGTCAAACCTGCTAGCTTATGTTACTCAAATCTTATATATTCACTTTTTAAAATTATTTTTTAGAGGGAAGGGAGAGAGAGAGAGAGAATCTTAAGCAGAGTCCATGACCAGCATGGAGCCTGATGCAGGGCTTTATCTCACAACCCTGAAATAATGACCAAAGCCAAAATCAAGAGTTGGATGCCTAACTGAACGAGCATCCCACCCAGGTGCCCTAAATCTTGTGTATTTTGATTAATTTTTTTTGTGCTTGATATTTTGATGATTGATATAGGAGTATTAAAATCATAAAGACAGAAGATTTGTCATTTTCTCCCTGATTTTCCATCAATTTTTACATTGCATACTTTGATGACATTTTATTTTTATTTTAAACATACAAGTGTAGGCTGATAGTACCTTACTGGTAAATTCGACCTTTTTAAAACTAGATGAACTGGTTCATTAATAATAATGAATTTTGTCTTAAAATCTTTTTTTTTAAATATTAGCATAGCTACGTAGCTTTTGGTTACTGTCCAGTATATATCTTTCTTTTTGCTTTCAACATTCCTTAGGTTTTAGGAATGCCTTTAGTAAATAGAACATAAAAATTTTTAGATTCAATATCAGAAATTTTGTTCTTAATAGAAATTGTTGTCCATTTGCATTTATCATTTATCATGCACATTGTTATGCAATGTACTTATTTCTAACACAAACTTTATTTCTATTAGTCTCAGTTTTTTCATGTTTTGTTTTGTTTTATTCTTTTTACTTTCCATTAATTGGAAATGTATTCATGCAATTCTTTTCACTGCCTTCTTGGAATTTTATCAGGTACAGTTAACAATGAATAAAGTTAATATCATAGCCCTCTTCCACAATAATATGGCTTAATGATCCCTTTTTGACTTACACACTATTGCCCACTATTGTCCAGTTAAAACTCACACATTATATGTCATTATCACTTTAAAAAGACAATTTCTATTTAGATGTATATGCATGCTTATTACATAAATGCAATTTTTTGGACATTTTTTGTCTCTTTCTGTCTTCCTGGGATTATTTCTTTGATTTTGATATGCACACATTACAAATTTAGTAGCTGCCATTCTCTGTGGTAAACTTTATATGATTTTGATTATCACAAAATTTTATTTTAGCTTAAATTTTACAGCATTTTATAAATTCAGATGTATTTCACATAATACCATTTAAAATGTATACTTTAGTGTTTTTTAGTATATTCATTATATGGTGCAACCATTAACACTATCTAATTCTAGAACATTTCCATCATTCTTCAAAAATCCCCATATCAGATTTTTTTTTCAAAGAAGATACCCAAATAGCTAACAGGTACATGAAAAGATCCTCAACATCGCTAATAATTAGGGAAATTAAAGTCAAAATCACAATGAAATATGAGATAACAAGTGTTGGCAAGGATGTGGAGAAAAGGGAACACTTGTACACAGTTGGTGGAAACATATAGTAATTCAAACACTATGGAACCAATATGAAGGTTCCTCAAAAAACTAAAAAATCTACACCAATATGATATAGCAATTTCACTTTTGGGAATATACTCAAGAAAATGAAATCAGTATTTGAAAGAGATAAGTGCACTCCCATATTTACTGCATCATTATTCATAACAGCCAAGAAATGAAACAATTTGAGTGTCTATCAATGAATGAATGGATAAATAAGATGTAATATATATATATTCATATATATTCATATATAATGGAATATTATTCAGCCACAAGAAAGAAGGATATCCTGCCATTTGCAACAACATGGTTGGACCCTGAACATTTTTTTTTCTAAGATTTCATTTATTCATTCATGAGTGACAAAGAGAGGCAGAGACATAGGCAGAGGGAGAAGCAGGCTCCATGCAGGAAGCCCGATGTGGGACTCAATCCTGGGACTCTGGGATCACGCCCTGAGCCAAAGGCAGACGCTCAACCACTGAGCCACCCAGGCGTCCCTGGACCTTGAGCATTTTATATTAAGTGAGATAAACCAGACAAAGAAAGACAAGTACTGTATAATATAACTTACATGTGGAATCTAAAAAAAAAAAAAAAACTAAACTAAACTCATGAAAATAAAGAGTAAGATGGCGGTTACCAGGGGATGGGGGATGGAGGTATAGGACAGATACTGTTTAAGGCTATAGACTTGCAATGCATAAGCCCTAGAGATCTAAAAAATCACATTATAAAAAAAATAATAAAAAAACAAAAAAAAAATTCACATTATAGTGACTATACAACAATATTGTTTTATAATCACCAAATGTGCTAAGAGACTAGAACTTAATGATTGCAACCACTAAAAGGATAATTATAATAAAACGTGATAGTGGTGCTAATTATTACTATGGTAGAAATCATACTACAGTATATAAATGTATTAACATGTTGTACACCTTAAATTTACATAGTGTTATATTGCAATAAAAATAAAACAAAAGGGGATCCCTGGGTGGCTCAGTGGTTTGGCGCCTGCCTTTGGCCCAGGGCGCGATCCTGGAGTCCCATGATTGAGTCCCACGTCGGGCTCCTGGCATGGAGCCTGCTTCTCCTTCCTCCTGTGTCTGCCTCTCTCTCTCTCTCTTTCTATGTCTATCATAAATAAATAAATAAATAAATAAATAAATAAATAAATAAATCTTTAAAAAAAATAAAACAAAAACAAAAAAAATCCCCTTACCTATTAGCAGTTCCAATATTTTCATTCTTACTCCTTCCATCCCCGGGAAAATAATCTCCTTTATGTGTCTATGGATTTATCTATTCTGGACATTTCGTATAAATGGAATCATACAGTATATGGCCTTTCATGTCTGGATCCTTTAATTATCATAATGTTTTTCAGGTTTATCCATGTTGTTGTATGTGTAAGTACTTTGTTCCTTCTGATGGCTAAATAATATTCCATTATATGTTTATACCATATTTTGTTTATTCATCCTAATATCTATGGTTAGATATTGTTCTCATATGTTTCTTTATTTCTTTAAATATACTTCCTTTAACCCATGGAATACGTCTTCAAGAGTCAATGTCTGTGTCTATAGAGTCCAATATCTATGCTCCCTCAAGTACAGTTTGTTGATTTGTTTTTCTGTGTATGGGTCATATTTTCCTGTTTCTTTGCATGATTTGTAACTTTTTGTGGGAAATTTGATATTTTTAATATTGTAATGTGGCAACTCTTAAAATCCCATTCTTTTCTCTTTCCAGGACGTGTTTTTGTTGTTTGTTGTCTGCTTATTTGTTGAGTGTCTTTTCTAATTTTGTTAATTATGTTATTCTTTGTCATGTGTAGACACTGAAGTCCTGTTTCATTAACTTAGTAATAGCTAATGATCAGATAGATATTTCTTTAAATGCCTACATCCAAAAATATCTCCCAGGTTTCCCCAAGATGCTATATGTGTTTGAGTAAAGCTCAGCCAGGCATATTTCAACTCTATCTTGCATCTACTTCTTGCTTTCATAGAGCATCATTGTCAGCAAGAGGTGAGAGTGTAGAACCTTCTTGAGTCTTCCCAGAGCATACAAAAACCTTAAGCATATGCACAGCCTTTTAGATTTTTTTTTTTTTTTTTAGCCTTTTAGATTTTGAGGAATATGTCAAAACTGTTCAAAGCCCTTGTGTACATGTCGTTACTCAACTAATCCTGCCAAGGATTTTTGGTGAGCCTATTATTTGCCCCAACTGTTCTCTATCACCTCAGGCAGCAGCAACCTATGGTATTAACCCATAAATGTTTTCAATAAATATCCCCAGGAAAGCAGCTTTTGTTCCACTCTAGGCCAGTTCCACATTAGGCCAAAATAAGACAAGATTTTTTAAGCTGGTCTTTTAGGGAGCCACCAGACATATCAAAATAAGTTAGTCATTAAAAATATTTGCTAATGTGCAGGGATCCCTGGGTGGCTCAGCGGTTTCGCACCTGCTTTTGGCCCAGGGCGCGATCCTGGAGTCCTGGGATCAAGTCCCGCGTCAGGCTCCCGGCATGGAGCCTGCTTCTCCCTCTGCCTGTGTCTCTGCCTCTCTCTGTCTATGTCTATCATAAAAAAATAAAAATAAATCTTAAAAAAATATTTGCTAATGTGGTCTATTTTGCTCCCTCTGGTATAGTACTTCTAGTGTGTGTTTGTGTTTTATGGCTTCCTCTGAATTGGGCAGCAAAGAGTGGGACTAGGATAAATTAAAATTTCACAAAGTTACTCTACCATCACTACCCATTATTTCTGAAAATATTTTTTTGCTTATATACAGTTATTGAGAATTATTTTTTCTCAACACTTTGAATGTATGATGTCACTTTCTTCTAGCCTTCTTTGTTGTGGTTATTCTAATACTTCTCTTTTTGTAGATAATCTGTTCTTTCTTTCTGGGTGCTTTTATCTCTTTATTTTTGGTGTTTTCCAGTTTTAGTAACATGTATCCTGCATGGGTCCCTTTTAATGTATTCTACTTGAGGTACATTATGATTCCTATATTTTTATTTTTAAAGATTTTATTTATTTGAGAGAGAGAGAGAGAGAGAGTGCGCATGAGCAGGGGTGAGGAGGTGGATGGAAAGGGAGATGCAGACTTCCCTTTGAGCAGGGAGCCTGATATGGGGCTTGATCCCAGGACCCTGAGATCACAGCCTGAGCTGAAGATGGACGCTTAACCAACTGAGCCACCCTGGTACCCCAACTCCTGTAGTTTTACATTCATGTTTTTAATCATTTCTTAAAAATTCACAATCATCATATTTTAAAATACTTCATCTTATAAACTCTGAATTCTTTACTTTTCCAATTCCGATGACTTATAAATGAAACATTCTCATTCCACCTCCATATCTCTTAGCACTGCTTTCATTTTTCATTTCTTTTTCTCTCTGCATTGTGGGTAAACATCTTAATCATTAATTTCTTCTTTCTCTGTCTAATCTGATGAATCTATAGATTTTTTTTTCCAAAATGTATTTTTAAATCTATAAGTTTCAATTTTTTCAAATCTTCCTGTTCATTTTGATAATCTTTTTATTCATTCAACTTTGCGCTACTTTATTTCCTACTTATTAGTCCTTAGAGATCCGATTTTGTTGTTGTTGTTTCTTCCTTGTTAATTTTCACACATAGAATCTTTCATGCTCATGCACTTAGTGATCTTTGACTGTTACCTCACTTCTAACCTTAATGAGTGAAGAGTTCAACGGATAACTTGGGTAAGTGGTTTGCTTTCATTTCTGCTGATATCAAAGAGAACCCCCTAGAGCCATATCAACCTCTTTTAAGGATCTTGGGTTATCCTAAAAGTTCTAGGCTAGATTCTCTACTTAATTTCTTGCCATAGGCTTAAAATATCAATAGCATTGCTGCTTTAGGTGTGTGCTCCTGGAACATTCCTATTCCTTGAGGCACCAAATTATAGGGGCAAGGAAAGTGTGTAGAGAACTCCTAAACCACTTATAAGACTTGTGTTGCTCCAAAGAGTGCTCTCATGTAGGATGTAAATATTCTGCTGCAGAAAATAACTTCAGACCACTGAGTAACCCATACAGGTTTAACAGAAGTCCCTATTCACTTCCCAATCCATTGAAATGTGACTTTAAGAGCATCCTATACCAAATTAGTCATCAAGTCTTGTCAAATTTACCTCAATATATTTGAATCCATTTCATTTGTTACACCAATATCGCTTTCATTTAAGCCATTAATTAAATTAAGCCATTGCTTTAACTTAATAATCTGGATTATAAAAGCTCCCTAATTTTTCTGCCCCTGCCCCATCTTCCATCTTTTCAATATATTTTTCACTCTGCCATTAGTATTATCTACACTCAAATTTCTTCAATATATACTAACGGAAGAGATAATACTCAAACTTATTATATACAGATACCTACTTTTTTAATCTTATCAACCACCTCTTTAACATACTTATTCCATGTTCTAGAAAAAAATCTTTGTGATTCTTTAATGACTCATGCTCTCTAGGAACTTTAAAAGTGCCATTACTTCCTGTAAACCCTACTACCCCTTCCTCTCAATAAAGCTAAAAGACCTCCCAATTTCTCGAATGTGCTGGCATTATAACATCTATCACATTGTTTTATGTTTTTTTTTTCCTTTTTAATAAGTCTCTAAGACTGTGAAGTTCGTAAAATTAAGTATAGTGCCTATTTATCAATATAGCCAACATGATGTATTTGCAAGGTATCTGATATGAAATATGGACTCACCAATAACATATGGCTAAATGGATGAAAGGCTGAGTGAATACATGAACATGTTATGTGAGAAGGAGAGGCAAAGAAGAAATAGAATTTTAATTTTAAGGTAGTTTCTTAACACCATGAAATTCTATGGTATGCAGAAAATGAGGTAAATAAAAAAATATTGGATAACTCAGGAATATCTATTACAGAATATTTTCTTCCTCATAGTATCTATATAATATAGGACATGAATGAAGTGGTCTTAATCTTCTTCTTCTTCTTCTTCTATTTTTTTTTTCTTTTGAAAAAGAAAGGTGTGGGGGAGAGGCAAAAGGAGAGGGAGAGAGAGAATCTTAAGCAGGCTCCATGCCCAACATGGAGCCCAAAACAGGGCTCCATCTCACAACTTTGAGATCATGACCTGAGACAAAATCAAGAATCAGATGCTTAATTGACTAAGCCACCCAGGTGCTCCAAGTACTCTTCATCTTTTAATGTGCCTATTTTCCAAAAATATAGGAAAAAAATCCCAATTTGTTCAATCCTATTTATTCCTATACTAAAACAGATAGGAATATAGGAAAGAAGTCAGAAGACAAAAGTATTCTATTCCAATGGAATAGATATCAGTAGGCCAAGTTCTGATATTCTAGGAAGAATCCAATTTTATGCATTATCCTATAATTTGTTTGTCTTTGATTTAGGATTAACAGATCCAGAATTTTAATCTCTATAATTTGATGAAAGAATAAAAATCAATAAAAAAGGCAATATGAGAGGTCAGAAAAATTAGTCTTCCATCACCTATGATGAATGAGGGAACAAAAGCAAATCTAGTTTATATTTAGGTTCTGCCTTTTATCAGTGTTATGAATTGGGCAAACAATTTTCCTTGTGTCTGAGTTTCACTTTCTTCATTACAAAATGCGGGTGTACTGTTTCAGATATTTTATAAAATGGGAGAAAGAAGGTATCCCCAAACTCTAAGAATAGATTTTTAGATTCTGATTTATTTAGCCAACAAGACAGACTCTGACTGGAAGTTAAGTGGCCACACAGCATTGGAGCAGAATTCCCTTTGGCCCCAAAATCTGAAAAGAAAGGTATAGTGATTCTGGTGACACTGCAAGGTGGAGTCTGATTGGGTCAGAGAAGCTCAATTGTCTTCTGTGCTACAGTCCTTTAATAGACTATTTAAAAATTTGGAAAAATTTACAATTTAACTTTTAATTTAAAATTTTTAAAAACTTTATTTTAGAAAATATTTACAAGCTTTGGGTTCTACTGGTTCTTGAAACATTTTAATCCCAACAAGTCTTCACCTGATGAAAAGAATAGAATAAATACCATGATGTTCCTGAGAAGTGTATCTCTGACTCTAACTTTCCTACATTGCCCAAAAGTACATTTCCTTTAAAGAGGGAAAAGACCTCATAGGGTTGTTATGAGCACAAGTGAGAATATTTGTAAAATGTTTGACAGGTACTAGTTGCCCCCTCTCCTCACCAAAGAGTAGTTGACTTTTCTGAAAGGTATACATTGATACATTGGTTCTTTTACATTCATTAGAAGGAAAAACAGTGGCAGATCTTAACATTTGTCTATGGACCCTCACATCAGGCTGTGGTGAGACTTTCAAAGTGATTCTGCATATTCAAACCTAGATTTGTAATTCAGCATATTAGTTATGAACTGTATTATTAATCAAACTTTACTTATTTATTTTTTTAGGCAAGACCCAATTTACTCAATTAATATGACTGGTAAAATACAAAGATTAGAAAACTGGGGAATAGTAGTTCTCTGTAGTGGGCTATCCTGAGGCTGTCTGTTGGTGCAAAGGAAGGAAAAGTGGAAAAACGGACACTAGAGACTTGAAAATCTCTCTATACATATCGCTGTTAGGAAAAAAAATATATATGGTATCATGTTATTCTCTTAAAACACTAAATCTTTCTCAGAGAATAAAATCTACAAATTATTCATGCTTTCGGATGAACTTGTTATAGGAAAGCCTATTAAATAAAAATATAATCTGACCTATTCTTGTCTCAGATTCACTGGAGGACTGGAGTTTTGATTGGGGCAAGTAGAGAGGAAGATAAAACCTAAAGGATAATTCTGGAGCTCGAGATTGGTATCTAAGGACTTGATATGGAAGGGAGGAGGCATCAAAGAGAGAAAGAGTGAGGAAATTAGCATTGGTTGAAAACCTACCCCCACCCCACCCCCATCTAATTAACTGTTATGAAAAAGCTCTGGGAACAAAGTAAATATGTTGGATGAAAAAAAGGATCCACAGATATGCATTTCATTTTCTTATCACCTATTTAGGGCTTCAAAGAGGTTTATCACTTCAAACACATAAAAGTAGAAATTTATATGATAACCTACCATGAACCTAAACAGTTATTATACTTCTGAGTGTAGCACAGAAAAAAATACTCAGCTTATGATCATATTTATGTTTCCAGTTATAGGTAAAGATGGTGATAATTTGACACAGCTCCTAAAATGAATGAATGAAGTGTAATAATTTTTTAGTTCTCAAATTTTGGTGTAAAGATCCTTATCCTGTGCAGAACATATTAAAAATGGTGATATAACTCCCATCCAGAGATTCTGACTGCACCGGTCTGAGGTGAGACGTGGGCATCTACATGTTTAATAAACATCCCTGTGATACTAATGCACATTGACACTTGAGGACCACTGACTTCATCTAGTGTGAATGATGGTAAAGTCTCAATTTGATTTCTTAGCCAAGCTTAATTTCTCTCTATTTATGTGGGGAGCATGGCACTGCTTAGTTAACTTCATTTAGTTACATAGTCCCAAAATCAATTCCTAAGTTAACTAGCTCAGAGAGAACATTATTAGAAGGATTACAAAGAGCATACACAGAATTCAACATTGTACATTAGGGTCATTTTTAAAGACGAATCCCCAAGTATTCTAATATGGGTTTGGTTGCTAGATTAAATAAGTCAATTTTTATGGTACATATACAAAGTTAATTTTAATTTGTTCACAGGCAAGAAAGGTCAATTTATATCAAATCTCCTACTTTTCTCCTTTCCAATCTCTTCAGTATTGAGTAGCTTAGTTATTTATTCTTCTATGTAGAACCAGTCTCAACAATCTAATACCATTATGGAGGATTTGTATAACTTACTCATCTTATAGTTTAATATGGATTTAGAAAACAGATATCAGAATAGGATATGTTAAGGTTGTTTTAAGACACAAACTGAGAAATTAGCATAGAAGAGTGGCTTTTAAACTACGTATCACAGTAAAATATGAGAAATACACTTCATATCATAATCCTATACCCACACAACAAACACTTCAGCAAACAATATTTACCTGAACAGATATATCCAAATTATTTTTTCTATTATTTACTATTACCCATTTTTTCCTATTTCCTATTTTTTGAAAATGCTAATGGCAACCCATTAAACTGATTTCACATGCTACTAATGATAAAATAGTTTCAAAAATACTATTCTGAAGACTCTCTCCTATTAGTGTTAATCCTGGGCCAAGCAATCAAGCTCCTAGCTTAAATTTTGGGATTCCAAGTAAACAGCTTAAAGTTGTCCAGGAGAAGGACAGTCAATGCTAACAGGAACACAAATCTGAAAAAGTAATAGAATAGGACTTGGTGAATTGAGAAATATTAGCTCAAGGTCAGAGATGTGGCAGTAAGTAAGGAAAGAAGCCTTGCTTCAAGTCATTTTAATCTATTTAACTTCTGATAACAGGAGTAGATAAACATGGATTGATGGCGTACGAAGAAAATTTGGGGGAAAATTTTGGAAGCAAATGAAGCATATGGCACCATTAGCCACAATATAATACAATGTTGCCAGGAAGAACTGTGTACTTGAGGAGAGTCTCTTTGATTAATTTTCTCAAGTTCTGTGCCCTCTCAATGGCATGGTTCCTTTTCCAAAAGAAAAAGGTTGCAAAGGTATTGCAAATATTATGACTACAAGTCCCAGTAAGAGCTTTCCTGTGGTTAAAAATACAATTTCTTATTGCTGAATCTACCAGTAAGAATTCTAGGAGCTAGAGAATAATGCAATCTAAAATACATTTCTTTTGGAAAAGAAGTAACATAGGACTTTTATTTACTGCTTTGACTGGTAAGTAACGCAATACACTAGAAAGCCTCTAAATAGGTCAACTATTACCACCCTATCCTACCACTTGTGTGTGTAATAGTGTTCTGTATAAAATGTGATTGAGCCAGTGAGGGAGTAGTGATACTATCATACTGAGCACACACAAAAACCTATTAGTGCTTCTTATGGGATGTGTAAGGTACTCTAGTGTCCTCAACTTCTCTGTCCATAGTCTTCAAAATCCAGCTCAAATGCCACTTAAATAAATAATAATAAAAATAAATGATAATTTCTTGAGTGCCTATTATGTATCAAGAACACTGAGAATTGATTACTTACCAGGCTAGGTACATAATAGGTATCGTTTCATTTGATTCTTACCTCATTTAATATCTTATTAGGTAAGCATAATTAGTTCATTACACTGATGAAGAAACTAAGGCTTAGAGAGATTAAGTAACTTGCCCAAAGTCACACAAACAGGCAATTGACCTGTTTGACTTGTTTAGGAAACAATCAATTTGGTGTGGCTTCTGACAGGGTATTCCAGAGATTGAGATACAGAGTAAAGCATTCATTCATTCAATTTACTGAGGGCCTTCTTTGTGGTAAAGGACAATGAAATATGAAGGTGACATAAGGGTGCTTTAGGAGTGAATGGAGGGAGCCTGGATCAGTGTGGGGAGGTAAGAGAGGCCAGATAAGCAAAGGTCTTGCAGGTCATGTTACAGAACTTTGCAAGCAAGGAAGCGCTACTTTGGTTCTTTTTTAAATCAGGTTTATTGAGATATAATTTACATATAATAAAATTAACTTTTTAATTGCACATTTTCATGAGTTTTGACAAATGCATATTTTAGGTAGGTACTGCTGCAACCAAGAACATTTCCATCACCCAAATATGTTCCTTTGTGCTCTTCTCCTGCCATCCACAGCAAGTACTGAAATGTTTTCTGTCCCTCTAATTTTGTCTTTTCCATAATACCATGTTAATGGAATCACATAGCATATATTTTTAAAAGATTTTATTTATTCATGAGAGACACACAGAGAGAGGCAGAGACACAGGCAGAGGAAGAAGCAGGTTCCCCGCAAGGAGCGCGATGTGGGACTCAATCCCAGGACCAGAATCATGCCCTGAGCCAAAGGCAGACTCTCAACCACTTGGGCCACTCAGGCATCCCTCACAGAGCATATTTTTGCTGTTTGGCTTTTTTAGCTTCACAAAATACTTTTAAGTTCCATATATATTGTGCATATTGGTAGCTCGTAACTTTTTGCTGAGTATTATTCAATATAATGCTATATCATAGTTTATCCATTTACTTATGGATATTGGTTTTTTTTACTAATGTTTGGCTATTATAAATAAAGCTGCTATGAACATTCACATACTGGTCTTAGTGTGGACTAACATTTTCATTTTTCTTGGGAAATTATGTAAGCTTAGAATTACTGGGTCAAATGATTAAGTGTAGGTTAACCTTGTAAGATACTAATAAATTTTCCAAGTGGATGTACAATTTTGCATTCCTACCAGTAAGCTACAATCAATGCCTCCACATTCTCCTCAATGCTTAGTATTGCCAATCTACTGAATTATATCAATTACAGAATTGTAATGTGCATAATGCTTTCTCACTGGGTTTAAAATGAAATTTCTCAAATGAATAATGATGTGGAGCATAGTTTTATATGCTGATTGGCCATCTATGTATCTTCTTTGTTATTGTGTTGTTCAAAACATTTGCCCGATTTATACTGGCAAGTTTGTTGTTTTGTAATTGAGTTTTAAGATCATCTTTCTTCCCTTCCATTGATATATCTTTACCCCAATCCTCCAACTCTGTTCATTTTTTATTTGCTTTGGCTAGCATAGATCCTTTGTATTTTCACAGAAATTTAAAAAATCAGCTTGCTAATTTCTACCAAACCCCCCCCCCCCCCCCCCAAAATTGCCTGCTGGAATTTTGATTGATTAGTCAGGGGAAAACTAACATCTTAATCATGTTAGGTCTTCTGATCCATGAATATGGATTTCTGCATTTCTTTATTGTTAATTTTTACAGACATATTTTGTAGTGTTTTTTTTGTTGTTTTTATCACACAGATCTTTCATAAATTTTATTAAGTAAAACCCTAAGTAGCTCTTGTTTTTGATACTATTGTAATGGTTTTGCTTTATTTAAGCTTCCAATATTTTACATATATTATAAATGTTATTATAATTGATTTTCAAATGCTGACCACGTATCATGTAACTTTGCTAAATTCATTTATTATAGTACCTTTTCTCAGCCATCTTAGAATTTTATACTGGCCTTATTGAACTGGCTATGACCTCCAGCCCAATACTGAACAAAAATGGTGAGAACATCCTTGCCTTGCTTTTGATCTAGTGGGAAAGCATTTAGTCTTTCAAAATTAAGTAGGATGTTAGTTGTATGCTTTTTGTAGATAGCATTCATTACATTGAGGGAGTTTAATTTCTAGTTTACTGAGAGTTTTATTATGAATATATGTTGAATTTTTTAAATGTTTCCTTTATGTCTATTAAAATATCCATACATATTTTTTTCTTTTTTAATCTGTTGATACTGTGTATTACACTGATAGATATTTTTTAATATTAAACCAACTCTGCACTGTTGGGATAAACATTTCTTACTTATGGTGTAATCCTTTTCATAGATTTCTAGATTTGATTTGTCAACTTTTACAAAGGTAATATTAATATTGCGCCTATGCTTATGATGGATACTGATCTGTAATTTTATTTCTTGTAATTGTTATTGTTATCAGGGTGATGAAATCTCCTTGTAATATATTGCCTGCTCTTCCTCTTCTATTTTTGGGAGACTGAATATAATTGGTATTAGTTTTTCCTTAAATATTTGCTAGAAATATTAAATCATTTTTTAGTATCAATCTACTTTAAGTAAGTTAAGTCTATTGTTTTCCTTTGTGCTAAGAATGAAAAAAATCTAGACTTTGAATAATGGAATGTTTTGAAGTCTGATTCGTAAGTAGGAGTAGTGGTTTTTTAAAAAATATGTGAACATTTAATATATGCAAACATAAACAATGAACTTTTCCTTATTCCTCTTCCAGCTTGGGCTATGACTCTTTATGACAACATATCATAAAATAAGTATTCTGGTTTTTTAAATACAGACAAATTGTTGTCTATACAACAATAGCTAAAGAATATAGTTTATGTGCTCTCACTTTACCAACATGAAAAATAATGAGCCTATACTCAACTCTTCAATTCCCTTGGCACCTTAGGAAGAGCTTCTAGACTAAAATCTATAGCCCGGCCCATGGCTATCCTCTTGTCTTATCTCCCTTGCTCATTCTATTCCTTCATCTTACCTTTAACCTTTAGTGTATCCTTAGACTGGACATAGAGATTGTATCTTCATGTTTGTTTAGGCCCACTGGCAACCTGTTACTCTACGCGTCTTGCTGTTATTTAAATAACATAGGAGCCACAAATGCCAATTCTAGGCTCCTGTGTTGCCAAGTTATGTCAGAATAGTATAGAAACTGAATCAAAGTTTCTTTCCTATAAAGATATGGATCATTTGAATTTTGACTGGCATTTGCTTGCAATAAGTAAGCTAAAGAAAAGCAACAAAAATTAATGTCTTTAAAAAATAAGAAAGCAGGAAATAAGGCATATAAATGAATATACTAAAAATTGAGGACTCTTGTGCCTTTCTTTGGTCTTTTAATAAAAAGAACTGTGTTTAAAAAAAAAAAAAAAGAACTGTGTTTTATGAATTGTTACTTAACTTTTACCAAAATTAAAATAATACTGCCTAGGAGGAAAATACATTTAAAGTTGTCCTCAAAAGACAAAAAGAATCTCAGTATATATTTATATATGCAGACATATTTTAAACATGGTTAAAATTCAATTCAAATAAAATTTATGATCATTAAATTCTAAATTTATTTTCCTATTCCTTGAAATCTAACCATTATTAGATAGGTTGCTTATCTTAGTTTTGGGTAAACAACGTTTTATTTATAATCAACATCTAATGTGAAGTCTATAAATTAGCAATACGCTTAAGATCTATACAATTGATTTCGTTAAAGTACAAAAATTTTCCCCCTCATTCATTAACAAAACTCACAATAATTTAAAAATTTATTACGTGAGTAAAATGAATAACAGGGTAGAAAGGAAAAGGTATAGATTAGATTGGGAACTTCTGTTTTCCAGAAGTTTTCAGGGATTCTTGGTTCAAAATTAAACCAGAGTCTCAACTCTATGAAAAAAAGCTTATCTTACAGTTTTGGAAGTTACTGTTTTTTTTTAATACAGTTTTTGCCAAATCAAAGACACAAAACAAATAGATAAACTCAAAGTTTTTGCTTTAATTGTTAAATAAGTCAAACTAAAGCTTAATGGTTTAATTTATAAGTAGCATTTGTTAAATTAAACAAGATATTAAAGTTAGGGCCATATAATCACTAAAGAATTACGCTTAGATGCAATATCCTTTTCCTTTTCAAAACAATAGAAATGCAAGCTATATATTTTTCACTATTTTAAAGAACAAAATGAAAATTGGAATCTTAGGAATCTTAAGTTAAATTCAGTACTAAAAACAAATACACACTGGCTTTTTATGTATATTCATTAATATTATATCCTATATGCTTTCAAAAGAGGAATAAAGATTTATTTTAGGCAAATGATTAATTTATTTCAAAGGATCACTCAAATTCCATAATTTAAAAAAGTCTTTCCTATTTGCTTTATAGTTCAATTCATATTTTAATAATTTAAAATCCAATTATTATTGCCAAGATATTATAGGCAATTTTACATCCCATTAACCTTGCTTTGTTTTAATTATAAAGATCCTTTGTTAGATTCATTTAAATGATCCAGCTTATAATTTCAGCCTGTCCTAGGGAGTACTTTAGTTCAGCTGCACATTTATCAACTGTTTTTGTCCTGTTAATTGTAGACAACTGCACAATTGCTTTCTCTACCTATGATTGATGAATTATATTCATGAGTATAGCTGTTAAGGATAAACATTTATAACAATTTCCACTTAAAGATTTTTAACTTTGGTCCCACAAGGACAAATTAAAGACTGATATTCTAATGACAAAGAAAAAGTGTTTTTTATATGCTTCATTTTAAATTATTAGAAAAAATTAGGGAGAAGGCTGCATGTCCATGCAAATGAGATAAGAGTGTAATTAAAGACTCTAAAACGAATCTAATTTGTCATTAGCACATAGTAGGCCTCAACAAATAGAAGCCAGATAAATGGGAGTAATGTGCCTTTACTGTAACTACATCCCAACTACCTCTATATGATCCTTTTGTGATCTGAAACTCCCAAGTTCAAATTTATGAAAGATAAAGGTCTAAACTGAAAGGAAATGAAGCAATCTAAAGGTGAGAGTCAGCAAAATTCTGAATATACATTATAAGTAATGACAACAACAAAGCTTCCAATTTTAAAAGTCTATATTGCAGCAGTTATAATAAATATGTTACTTCCAACCTTCAGAGTAAATGCACAAGAAAGGTGTTACACTCTTCCACAGATGTGAAACTATGTCAGAAGGAGATTATGTTACATGATTAGAGTCTGACGGTTTATCAATACAAGAACTGGTATTTGAACTCTGCACAAATGATATACATATATGTAATGTGCTATAATAGGCACTGTAGAAAGAGCCCCAAGAAGCACATGATGAATAAACAGGCCATGCACTAACTGGAAGGTGCTATGAGAACACGGGAAGGCACCTAATCTGGACTAGGGATGGGACAGGGTTTTGGTGCTCAGTGAAGAGGTTATTTTCTCTGAAGTATGAGAGGTAAATGTCTGAAAACAAATGTCCATTTTCTTTGTACTGTGGACTGCTGGGAAAAACATTCCAGTATCAAGTATGACAATTCCATCTGGTTCCCCAACATTCTGGCTGGAGACCTAGTTTTTCTGCCTGTTTTCTCCCCTGTTCTTCTACAGTGGCTAATTTCAAACCTCTCTTCTCTTCTCAAATAGGACACCCACCTCTTCAAATTTCCTTTATTCTCAGTCAATGGTCCTTCCTGTCACTTTATAGAGAAAATAGAAGGTATCATCAAAAACAAAAAAAACCCTCTGAGTCCTGCTGCCAATTTAACTGTCCGCCTCCTTTCTCGGTGCTCTTCCACAAGAGGCCAATCCCGGCACCTCTGTCTCACCTCTCTCAGAGTATTCAGTGAGCATTTAAAAATACTCAGGTCTGGGACGCCTGAGTGGCTCAGTGGTTGAGCATCTGCCTCATCTCAGGGCATGATCCCGGGGTTCTGGGATGGGTCTCACATCAGGCTCCTTGCAGGGAGCCTGCTTCTCTCTCTGCCTATGTGTCTGCCTCTCTCTCTCTCTCTGTGTGTGTCTCTCATGAATAAATAAAATCTTTAAAAAAAGTTTTTTTAAATAAAAATACTCAAGTCCTTCCTTCCAAAAAATAACGCCCCCCCCGCCCCAACTGTGCCAAAAATCCATCTCCAGCAACCATCCCATCTTTTCCATTCTCGGCCAAACTCCTTAGAACTGGTGTACTTGCTGGCTATACTCATCTCCTTAGCTCATTCCTCAGCTCAGAACAGCCCTAGCTCCTGCCCCCAGTTCTCTCATTAAACCACTGCTTTCTCAGAAGTCATTCCATAAATTATCTGCTCCTGTAGTACCCTCAACTTTGGCACATTTATCAGTAATTGTAAGACTGTTGTCCCCATGAGACTGTAAACTCTCTTACAGAAGGGCCCAGGTCTACACCCAGCATCTTTAGCACACAGGTACATGTGAATAAAATCAACACTAACATTCTGGTCATTGAATCCAGTGGTCCTTTTCTTTTGTTACCTGTTCCTTCTTTCTCAAACATTCTAGTCACCATTCTTTTCTTTAATCCCTCACCAAATATTTATGATTGTGAATTACTTGTTGGGTATTATTCCAGAAACCAGGAATGTATCAGTAAAGAGGACACAAGTTCTAAAAGAAAGTATATTTTGGTGGGGAAGGTCGATATAAGCAATGAAAATAATTTAAGATGATGTTATTAAATGTGAAAACAGAGTCATGTGATGGAAGTGTGGTAACTCTGTAAGAAGGTAAAGGGAGCCTCTCTGAGAGGGTGGCATTTAAGCTGA
The DNA here is from genome assembly GCF_053574225.1 of Canis aureus. Taxonomy (NCBI): domain Eukaryota; kingdom Metazoa; phylum Chordata; class Mammalia; order Carnivora; family Canidae; genus Canis; species Canis aureus. Next base: position 6,129,670 of record NC_135634.1, read on the forward strand.
TTTCTAATGACAGAAAACAGACAATGATGTACGCCTGTGGGAAAGAGGACTTCCCAGCAGAAACAACAGTAAAGTGGCCTCAGGTTCTCTGCTCCCTCTACACAGGCTCCCGGAGAATCATATCTTCATTCTTATCTACCATTTACCACATACAAGCTAAGAACTGCTAAATCCAAATCCCCACTCTACTTGTCTCTTTGGAGAGGTAGAGATCCAAATTCAAGGTGTCTATTTAACATTTCCACTCAGAGATTTCACAGGTGCTACAAAATCAGTGTGGCCAAAGGTAAAACCATCTCACATCCAGCCCATGTTCTTCCTTATGTAACGCTCTAAGTAAATTATACTTAGAGTTAATAAACCATCTAGCTTTATTTTTTTTAAAGATTATATTTATTTATTCATGACACACACACACACACACACACACACACAGAGGCAGAGACACAGGCAGAGGGCAAAGCGAGCTCCATGCAGGGAGCCCGACGTGGGACCCGATCCTGGGTCTCCAGGATAAGGCCCTGGGTTGAAGGCAGCGCTAAACCGCTGAGCCACCTGGGCTGCCCACCATCTGGCTTTAAAGCCAGAGATCAGGTTATCTTTAATCTATTCTTTTCCCTCTTATAAGTCAATCTATCAGCAATTCTCTAGACTTAATTTCCAAAGGACACTTTAAATCTGTCCACTTCTTCCTTCCTCATAGCCACTATTTGTCTATGACACCATCATCTTCAGTGAGATCACTGAACTTCAGATTAGATTCAGACTAGAGCCCCTGAAGTCCATTTGTCACACAAATCACACAGCAGATTATGCCTAACTGTCTTCAATTATATCACAGCACCCTTAGCATAGTTTACAAACCCCTTCATGGCATGACTTCTGCCCGTGATCCTTGCCAGGAAGGGATGACTTTGCCTCTAAGTGGCTGGTATACAACAGGCACTTAAATAGCTCTTGACTGACTAACAAGAGCTCTCCAGCAACATGTTTTGCTACCTCTTGCTTCTAGGCTTTGATATCACACTATTCCCTTGGCCCAGAATTTTATTCCTCTATTTTTTCTCTTTTACCTAGCTATCTCTAACCATCTCTCAGTTTTCAATTAAGATGGCATTCTATTTGGATATACTTTACTTTTGAACCTCCTGCGTTTTTAGTTTTTATTTTTTTTTTTATTTTATTGACTATTTTTAGAGCAATTTTAGGTTCACAGCAACTCTGAGTAGAAGATACAGACTTCCCAGGTATCCCTTCCTCACACACAGGCTCTCCTTCATTATCACCATCCCCCACCAGAGTGGTACATTTATTTCAAATGATGAATCTACCTAAACATAGTATAATTACCTAAGGTCCATTGGTTTACATTAGGGCCCACTCTTGGTATTGTACATCCTATGGGTTTTGAGAAATATATAATGATGTGTATCCACTATTAGATTCACTGGCCTAAAAAGCCTCTGTGCTCTGCCTATTTATGCCTTCCTCCTCCCTAACCACTGGCAACTACTAATCTTTTTACTGCCTCCATAGTCTTTTGCCTTTTCAAGAATGTCATATAGTTGGAATCCTATAGTATGTAGCCTTTTTAGATTGGTTTCTTCTGCTTAGTAATATGCAATTAAGGTTTCTCTAGGTCTTTTCATGGCTTGACTGCATATTTATTTTTTAAAAGATTTAATTATTTGACATAGAGAGCGAGAGAGCACAAGCAGGGGGTGTGGCAGAGGGAGAGGGAGAAGTAGGGAGGGAGTCCCATGTGGGGCTCGATATCAGGACTTTGAGATCATGACCAGAGCTGAAGGCAGATGCTTAACTGACTGAACCATCCAGGCATCCAGACAGCTCCTTTCTTATTATCAATAATAATAAAGATTCCATTGGCTGTAGCACATCAATACTGGGTATCTCACTCATCATCCACTGAAGGATATCTTGGTTGCTTCCAAGTTTTGGTTAGGAATAAGGTGGCTATCAACATCTGTGTGCAGGTTTTTATATGAACATAAGTTTTCAACTCTTTTGAGTAGATACAGGGAGAATGATTGCTAGATCTGCAGTAAGAATATGTTTAGTTTTATAAAACACTCCACAACCTATTTTTTTTTTAAAGGGACCACTGTTGACCTTTAATGAAGCAATTAATGGTTTCATGGCATAAAACAAGCTTAATTTATTTCAACCACATATTCCACAACCTATTTTGCAAAGTGGCTGTACCATTCTGTATCCTGACCATCAATGAATGGTTCCTGTTGTTCTATATCCTTGTCAGCACTTGGAGTTGTCAGTGTTCCAGATTTTGGCCATTCTAGTAAGTGTGTAGTAGTATCTCCTTGTTGGTTTGATTTGCATTTCCCTGAAGACCTATAATGACAGACTCTTTCCTAAGCTTAATCACCATATGCAGATCATCTTTGCTGAGGTGTCTGTTAAGGACTTTGCCTCATTTTTTTTAAACCAGGTTGTTTATTTTCTCATTTTTGAATTTTAAGAGTTCTTCATATATTTTAGGGAATAGTCCTTTATCAGAAGTGTCTTTTGCAAACATTTTCTCCCAGTCTGTGGCTTGTCTTTTCATTCTTTTGACCCAACTTTTATAGAATAGAAATCCTTAATTTTAATTTAGTCCAGATTACCAACTCTTTCTTTCATGAATCATGTCTTTGTTATTTTATTTAAAAAGTCATCACCAAACCCAAGGTCATCTAGATTTTTCTCCTATCTTACCTTCTATGTGTTCTATAGTTTTGCATTTTACATTCAGATCTCTGATCCATTTTGAGTTAAGTTTTTGTGAAGAGTATAAAGTCTGTGTCTAATTTTTTTTTTTTTTTTGCATGTGGATGTCCAGCACCATTCATTGAAAAGGGTATTTTGATTCTATTGTATTGGCTTTTCATGGACACATTTTTTGAAAACCCTGAGAGTCCTACCACCTGGAGAATATGCTCAGTCTAGATTAAATGTCCTGTCTTACACTTGTACTAATACCTATACCATCTCTATCACAGCATCCTTAAAATATTGTATGTGTTATTCGAATATTTGTCTATCTCCAAAAATTCAGAGCAATTTTTGTCTCATTCATTTCTCTATTCTCATCTCCTATATTCATATTTGGTACAGGGTAAGCAATGAATAGACATTTGTTGTACTAATGTACACATGATCTGTTCTTTCATATTTATAGGTAGTTATGTTTCCATTTTTGTTCCAAAATCATCTTTACCGGAGGAAAAACTGGTATGAAAAATAAAAAAAATCTAGAATGGCACAAAGAACATTATGGTGAGCATTTTGAAGATTTTTATGGACTAAAATTCTAAAAAAAAATTATAACTATTTTCTATGATTCCAACTCTTTTCCTAAAATAAAACAAAATGAACTCCAAACTCTACCATTGAACAATAAAAATAATAACAGAAGATAAAACTTCTGGTATTAGCAAATTCTCCCCATTTCCTTTTCTAAGACCATAGCTATAATCTTATAGCTGAAGATTTAGAGTTATTGATATTATTGAGTTATTGATGACAAGATAATTTTTGTTTTTATCCTTTACAGTTGAAAGGAATTGATAAAATTAGCAAGTATGTGAATTGAGAAATTTCTATAACTGATATGAAAATGAACAGTCCGGGCAAATTTTTTTGTTTGTTTGTTTCTCATCGCCTTAAAATGGATAATTAAAAAAAATGGATAATAAGTATTATCAATTCTTATCACAAAAAAGTTTTATAAAAAGTATAGTATGTTATTAATATTAAAGTCAGTATTTCTGTTACCAAAGAAAACTGATATTCTGCATCTTTTGCTTTGCAGTGAATGTAAATTTATTTAGACTTTTAGAGTTGTATTATGATTAACAATAATTCAGTCATAGAATATGTAAATGAAAAATATACAATAAAATGAATTATTATACAGATGTTATGTTGCTGAATTATTATAATAAACTGATGGAAAAAACTAATACTAAAAAGGAATACTAAACTGCATTTAAGTTAATTTTTTAAAAATATGTTTCTATACCACATATAAATTAATTTTCAAGGAATATCCTATAAAATATTTTTTCATGACACCTCCCTTAATAAAGAGAGGTTTTATATACAGTAAGTATTTTCCCCTTATTACCAATTTAATTATAGTTTCAAGTAAGAAATAAATGAATTATACCAAGTATTCAGTTATTATTTTCCAAAGAATACACTAAATCATAGAAAAGATATTGTAAAGGATGGAGGTTGTTGGCTAACTGAAGCTATACATCTCAAAATGGTGACAGTTAACATCTGTCTCAATGTATCCACTGCCAATAATGTATTGGAAAAATCACAGTGAACCACCTTTTATCATAAAGTGATAAATACAATAATGTGCTCAAACATAAGTTTACTTACAGCATTATTTTAACAATGGGATATATAAATTCCTAACCTGACTGTTCCACTTCCCATATTTAACATTCTTCACATTTTCAGTTGGACATCAGAGAGCACGATGTTCAGATAAAACTACTTCACATGAACTGAGATGGGCTGAGGGAGTAAACACTGAGTACGACTCTAAAAACAGATGGATCGGCAGATGGGCCTGCAGACTGGGTTCGCTCGATCTGTGTTAAACAACTTTACTACCCAGGATGATGTGGCTCAAATCTCACAAAATCCTTATAAAATTTGTTCCTTTATTTCATATATGCTTTCCCCCGCCTTAAAATAAGTATGATTAATATCTTAAACTTTGTTCCTTTTAAGTTTAATGACCTGTATGATAAATTATTTAACTCAAATATATTTTCTTACCCATTTTTGGAACAGATGGTAGGAGAACAGTTGCCTAGTAGAATAAAATGTACACTAATTGTCTAAGAATTGTAAAATTAATTACCTTCCTTCATTGATGAGTTCAATAAATGCAAGTCCTGCATTCTTCTGAATAGAATTTTGCCATTCCTAAAAGAAGAAACCAAATCAAGTATAAGAAAAAATAAGCATGTAAACAAAACTAACATCTGGTTTAAGGATCATGTCAATGTTGTTAACAAGTCACACATGGTATGATTTCCAAGTCTTTGAAAAATATTTTTAAGAACTCTTATTTTGTATGAGATCAAATTTTTAAAAGTAGCTTTGGATTACTTAGTTTAGAAGGTGCTTTTGAATTCCCAGGTAAATTTCAGGCTTGATGCAGACTGAGAAAGAAAGTGAGACACAGGTATAGAAGGCTCTCAGGGCAAAGCCACCTTCTCAAAGATAACAAATAACTAGTAATGCAAATACACAAGGACTAAAAATATCTGGGATAGAAAACATAAGCCCTGAATATAGGGGTTTTTCACTGAGATCGTAAAATGAAAATCAGAAATATATACAACATATTTAAATTGATTTGGATCTTAAACGTTCTAGTTACATGTGCATTCCAAGTGACTGAAAAATAGGTACAAAAACATTACAAATAAATTCTTTTGAATTTGTAAAAAAAAAAAGGGGGGGGGGGGAGAAAACAATATTAAAACTATGTCCAAATGTAATCTCCCTTTGCTAATCCACAGTGTCATCACTATAAATTTGTGATTGTTAAACAGTGTTTCGGATTAGGGAAGTATATTGCCTACTTTATGCCCTTTCTATGGCATATTTAAAACATGCCTTAACCAATTTTTTTGAAGGGATATTTGTTTATTCTAGTAATTTCAATTTTTTGCTTTTTCATGATAAAATGTATTTTTTGGATTAAAAATCATACCCCTTTCAATAGTACTAAAAACAAATGCTTCTTTAACACGTTTTATAAAAAATCCTTATTGATCACTCACATCACTCATCTATAGTTTTTTTTTTCCCCTGTGATTTTCCTACCAATAAATTGCTACACACCAAGGTAGTCAGCTGTCTTACCACAAATTCAGCTTCACAAAAAACAGTCTCCAGGTCAACCCTTCCCTCAATTCTTGATCATATTGCCTTTCTAAAGCTTTGCATACATGCTGGGAATAAATGTGGTCCCCAAAAGTAGGTACTTGGTGTGTAAATATTTTCTGCTGTAAGTAAATCTGTGAAGGATTATAGAAGAACACATCATGAATCTACATTTCCCCAGGAGAGACAATCAACAACTTGGGAAAAAAGATGTGGAAGCCTGTGGGCAGTAATGATCTTATAAAAGCCTAAATGGAAGACTATTCATTGGAAGAAAGTCTCTTCAATAAATGGTGCTGGGAAAATTGGACATCCACATGCAGAAGAATGAAACTAGACCACTCTCTTTCACCATACACAAAGATGAACTCAAAATGGATGAAAGATCTAAATGTGAGACAAGATTCCATCAAAATCCTAGAGGAGAACACAGGCAACACCCTTTTTGAACTTGGCCACAGTAACTTCTTGCAAGATACATCCACGAAGGCAAAAGAAACAAAAGCAAAAATGAACTCTTGGGACTTCATCAAGATAAGAAGCTTTTGCATAGCAAAGGATACAGTCAACAAAACTGCAAGACAACCTACAGAATGGGAGAAGATAATTGCAAATGAGGTATCAGATAAAGGGCTAGTTTCCAAAATCTATTAAGAACTTACTAAACTCAACAGCAAAGAAACAAACAATCCAATCATGAAATGGGCAAAAGACATGAAGAGAAATCTCACAGAGGAAGACATAGACATGGCCAACATGCACATGAGAAAATGCTCTGCATCACTTGCCATCAGGGAAATACAAATCAAAACCACAATGAGATACCACCTCACACCAGTGAGAATGGGGAACATTAACAAGGCAGGAAACCACAAATGTTGGAGAGGATGCGGAGAAAAGGGAACCCTCTTACACTGTTGGTGGGAATGTGAACTGGTGCAGCCACTCTGGAAAACTGTGTGGAGGTTCCTCAAACAGTTAAAAATAGACCTGCCCTACGACCCAGCAATTGCACTGTTGGGGATTTACCCCAAAGATTCAGATGCAATGAAACACCGGGACACCTGCACCCCGATGTTTCTAGCAGCAATGTCCACAATAGCCAAACTGTGGAAGGAGCCTCTGTGTCCATCGAAAGGAATGGATAAAGAAGATGTGGTTTATGTATACAATGGAATATTACCCATTAGAAACGACAAATACCCACCATTTGCTTCAACGTGGATGGAACTGGAGGGTATTATGCTGAGTGAAGTAAGTCAATCGGAGAAGGACAAACATTATATGTTCTCATTCATTTGGGGAATATAAATAATAGTGAAAGGGAATATAAGGGAAGGGAGAAGAAATGTGTGGGAAATATCAGAAAGGGAGACAGAACATAAAGACTCCTAACTCTGGTAAACGAACTCGGGGTGGTGGAAGGGGAGGAGGGCGGGGGGTGGGGGTGAATGGGTGACGGGCACTGAGGGGGGCACTTGACTGGATGAGCACTGGGTGTTATTCTGTATGTTGGTAAATTGAACACCAATAAAAATAAATTTATTATAAAAAATAAAAGCCTAAATGGTTCTATGGTTTGCTAAACGGTTTTAGCAAAGCCACTGTATTTTAGCTATCATACATAGCTTTTAACAAAACTTCATCAAAATGACAAGATCACTATTGCATTTTATAGTGCTTATTAAAACTTTAAAATCATTTCTTTTGAAAACAATTACAGGGAACTCTTTTTCCTATATTTTAATAAAATGGTTTATATTACCATCCTTTTATAAATTTTGTACATTCTCATTATATATCCTATATTTATTGCAAACCAATATCTCACAAAATGTGCAAATTTCTCAGGAATACCTGACATTTATTGTGATATTAGCTTAAACAGAAAACTGATTCTTATATAACAAGAACCATGACACTCCGAAGAATAAATTCTTACAGACAACTTCTTAAACATGATTTTCTTTATGATACTGTTTGTACACCAAGGCTCTTTTATCAGCTGAAACTTTAATATGCAAAGGATTTTTCAAGAAGATATTTCAAAGTACATATGCATCCCAAATTATACTGTGTCTAAAAGATCATAGAGTAAAATGTTTTAAAAACTCTGTTCAGATCAAAGATCAAACAAAAAATATCTGTGAGGTGCCTCAGCCCATGAGACAGTAATTTGCAATCTTTGATAGAGGAACAGCAGAAATAAGTCTGAGCCAAGTCAAGTACATTAGAGTTTAAAGGATGGGAAAACCAATGAAAGTATATGACTGCAAGACGTCACTCAAGAAATATGTTTTAGGAGAGTAATTTTTCAGTTTTGAGCAAGAGGAAATAGAAGATTGTTTTATATGCCTTTCTATGAGAAATGATAGAGGCCTACATTGCACTGGTATTTTGAACAGGAAAATGGAAATTGAGATGATACAAACAAGAGATGTCAGGACTGGATAAGAAACTGGATTTGAGGGCTAAAGTAAAAAATGTGGAACAATATAAGGTTTAAAAGTTTAGCATGAATGACGACAGGAAGAATGGTAATATTATTATTAAAATAAGAAAGATACACATTTGAGGAAGATCATAGGGTTATCATAATTTCATATTTGCTGGATTTAGAGTGATGATGCTATATCAAAATAGAATGTGAAATTTGGAATTATTTGCGTAAAATATTGATTATGGCTAACTATCAGGCAAAAGTCTCTAAAGATGGAATGCAACTGATCAATGTCTAAATTCTACCTCTGAAATTAATAATACACTGGATGTTAATTAAATTGAATTTAAATAAAAATTTAAAAAGAAGAAGAAACAGAAAGAGGATCTAAAGACCTCGGCTGAATTTTGGGCATCATTTACATTTTCAAGATTAGAAAAAGAAGCAGTTAACAGAGATAGGAAAATAACAAAATTTAAGAATAGTAGCAAAATGTTATGGCACCTTTTAAAAGAAAATAACTTACTCATTACGCTGGCTCGAAAAAACAAAAACATACATATAAGACCCTTTAATCACTAACATTCTCTTTTCCAGTGATTAAGAATTTAATTTTTATTGTATATGAATTATAAGACATAAAATATGGTAAATCACAAATTGTATGAAACATAAATTAAAAAATACAAAAGAAAAGGACAAAATAAAAAAGATGCCATTCCAAACAGGGAATGAAAGCTAGAACTGGCACTGGCTATATAGCTCAGAACTGGCACAGGAGCTGATGCCTGAGGTGGCTGTAGCTCTGGAGGAGACTATCTCTGATGCTGGTGGTAGATATGGTAATGGAGCTGGCACTAGATGGGTAGCTAAATCTAGCTCTAGAGCTGATGCCAACGCTGGCTATATCTCAGACTTGTGCTAGAGCTTGTTGTTGAACCGATAGTTCTGAGCTGACTTTAAGTCTGGCACTGTTGTGAGAACTGGTAGGAAAACTGGTGATTGAGATGACTCTGGATCTGAAGCTGACAGTGGCTCTAAAGCTAGAGCTGGAGCTGGCAATAAGTTTGGAGTTGGTACAAGAGCTCATGCTGGAGTAGGCTGTAGCTTTGCAGTTGGCCCTGGCAGTATTTCTGGAGCTAATGCAGAAGGTGGCTCTAGCTCCAGAGTTGCTGCTAAATCTAGTTCTGGAATTGGCCTGAACTCTGTAGTTGCTGCAGGAACCAGTGCTACAATTACTGACAGAACTATCTCTCCCCCGGAGCTGGTTCTAGCTCTGCAGCTGGTCTGGAGCTGATTCTAGCCTGCCTTCAGCACTGGAAATGGAGGATGTCCCAAAGTTGTGTGAAGCACTAGAGCTTGTTCAAGAGCTGGCCCAAACTCTACAGGTCCTGGAGCTGGTGCCTAAGCTATTAATATCACTTTTGAAGTCATTACTTAGAGTTTGCAACCTGCCATGAAAACCACAGACCAAGACAAGAATACAAAAGAGAAACCAGGAACCATAACAACATAGCAAAAAAGGAAACTTGGAAAGTGAGAGACAGTGAAACAACAGAAAAAAAAAAACTGTAATTACACAGTTGAAATATGTGAAGATACTGCAAACATCAAAAAAAGAAGCTTCAAAAACAAAGTTGCAAACATCTTCCCAAAATACAGAAAAAAAGATAAGGTGACAACAAGAAGATAAAGGGATCCAACAAAAGTAACAACAACAAAAATGGAAATAAGGAAATTGGGGGATCTCCAATCAAAAGATCATATCCATTGAGTAGAAACTATAGAAAGACTGAATGGGGAAGAGTGAATGGGGAACATGGAAGAGAAAAAAATTATCAAATAAATTTAAAACTGTTCCCAGAAATTAGATATCTGACATAAAACCCCTACCAAAGCACATCATCATAAAATTTTCCTTAACATGAGGGTTAAGGAAAAGGCTAACAGGAAAAAAAAAGTTTGTACTAAGAATCAAGAATAAGAATGAAACGAAATTTCTCAACAGCAAAGCTAGAAAAGAGAAGAAAAGGAAACACTGCTTGCACAGTTATGGAGAACATAGCACTAGGAACACAGTATCTACCCAAACTATCAATACCATCTGAGGATAGACTAGTTACATTTTCAGACATGCATAAACATTTGTTTTTCATCCACTCTCTTTCAAAAACCTAATGTTGGTGTACTCTGCCAAAACGAGGCTGTCTCTCCTGTGGGAGACAAGATTATGTTGTGACAACTACTGAACCTTAGGGGCTTAAAAAACAAAGTTCCATGTCCATTGCAGGTGTTCCCCTCTACATTACCATCAGCCTCAGCCAATTGTTTGGAACAGTGTCAGCAACCAAAGTGGAAATAGTTAATTTTATCAGATTACAGAGAGTAAAAAGTATTGAATAAAAATTTATCACTGCCATGTATATATTTTTGACTTCAGAGTTGTTTTTGTAAATAAGTAGGCAATAATTTCTGAGTTTGTCTAATGACAATGTAATACTATGGTAGGCTTTGTTACTGGAGTACAACTCATTCCTCAGAAAGGCTGAAGTGATTTGCTCTTTTCTCAAAATTCTTACCTGCATCGGAGCTCACATAAGAGCCTCTCTTTGCTCTTCTGTCACTCCTAACTAACTTGCTTTTCTTTCCTCAGACATAAGTAGACATCAAATAGATTCTGACACAGAATCTTAAAACAACATTAACTGAAATACCAATTTTCCAAAATGGAGTTCAACACTAGCCAGCTTAAAGGTATTTTTCTGTAAGTCTCTAAACCTCAATTAGGCTTTACATGTTTTATGTGCCCATTATATGATTAGATCTCAGGTACTGCATCTTTGAAGGAGAAGCCACATTTTATCCATCTATAGTAACTAAAGACCAGAAGAAACCAATGGTCTAATTTCTACAATGACTACACTACAGCATTAAGGCAATAAGAGGTCAATTCTAGAAGTTCTGTGACATTGTATGAAAAACAAAGAAAAAATCCTATGAATAAATTTAAGAAATATTATATTTCCTAGTATATTTTTTTCTAGTGTCTCTTGGTTATTTGCTAGCCCAATTTGGGTATTCTCTATCATAGAAGCTTATTGGGTTATACATTAAAATGTTATGAATGGGAATAAAAAGTAATTTTGTAGGCCTTGACCTGAGTAAGGGCCAAAGTGGATTCCACCTAATGTTAAAAGAGTATAATTCAAATTCTGAAGGTTTTCAAAGTTCCTCAACAACTATAATAAACAATTTGCATAATTGTAATTTATCAAGTCAATTTCTGCTATTCTGTTAACCATATTAACTAATATTAAGAATATATGAGGTCACAAATTTGTTACCAATTGTCTTTCTTTAAGAAAGAGGGCTTAAGGTTTTCAATTTTCAAATTGTGGTATGAGATATAAAAGTCCCAGGCAGAAGATAAACTAAGTCCCAGGGATATATACACAGAATCCCTCTGGTATCTTGAGAAAAAAAGGTCAAATAATTTAATTCAAAATTATGAGTAATGCAAGAATATTATAGTAAAATATGAATTTTAAAACAGAAGAACACAGAATGTTTGTGCTAACAACAGGTTGCATAGGGGTACAGTTATGTCACTCTTTCCACTCCTCCCAAGAGGCTGCTTCAATAGAAGAGTTGGAGAAGTAATGACCTAAGCCATACAAATAGCACTAAAACTAGAAATTTTAAACCTGTTTTCATCAGCTGTTGTGTGGGATTTAGCATGAGACTTCAGTCTCTCCTGGTTTGGGTGAATTTTAATCAGATCTCATAAGGCAATGAGGACAATACAATTTTTCTTTCAACTACTAAAAAAAAGAACACTAAGAAAGAGAGAAAAAGGAATAATAAATATTCCTCACAAGATAAAGTATATTTTCCCTCTCAGAAAATGTCAGGATTCAATGTGCTTTTAAAACTTATTTAATAATTTCTGAGTGATAGTTGTAAAAGTAGCACAAATAATTATTTGAGCATCTTTATTTGAAAATTTCATACTTTGTATTCTCAGTAAAATATGGTATCCAGTACTAAATATAAACAAAAATGTGAAGTGTAAAGAAAAAAACTAGAATGTGAAGGAAAAAGTATCCTATAGGAAAAGTATAACTTGTAACAACAGTTTATGTTGGCAAAGCAATAACTCTTAAAGTCTGTAAAAAGAAATGATTATTTGAAAATTTTGGAAATGGGATCAATCCTAGATCATTATTTTCTCAATGCCTAATAATTTAATCAGAAAATATTCCATCTGAAATGTAATTATATTTTGTAGTGACTGACTCACACATATCTCCCCAGTGGATCATAAATGTGTTGATCAAAGGAAGGATCTTGTTTTAACTATGCATACCTACTAAGTAGCAAGTGTCTGGATACTGTACAGACTCCATGTACTTTTGTTGTTGAACAGAATTTAATCTTCCTAAGTATCATTAAATCTAAGGTTCTCAATCTGGCTGAACAAAAGAATCAACAGAGGAGTTGTTAAAAAGTACCAATCATAACAGAATAATCTCTAATGATAGGACCCAGGCAATTTCTGGTATTACTTTAAAGGTTCCCAAATTATTTTGATGTAAAGTCAGACAACCACTGACTTAAGGTCATCTCTCTCTCCCAACAAAACTGAACACATACAAACCTCAAAATAGTTAACTTGCCAGCACAGAGTAACTTAGTTATGAAGTGATGTATATATTTTCCTTCGAATGGTTCAATTACTTAAATTTCCTTCGACTCATCCATAAAAGAGTATATTATTGCATCATAATTACATCATAATTTAGACCATAATCATTGAAGGACCCATATCTCTAAAATAACACCATTACTAAGGTCTTTTTCAGCTCTGATATGGCATTTCATTCCCATAAATGGTATTTTTGTAAGACTGAAAGTGTTAACTTATAGTGACTGTGTAAAAAAAAATGTAAAAAACGAGGCTAAACGATGATCATATTTTTTTACGTTGATGCACATTTGATTTTGCATTTGAAAAAGTGGGTTTTTCTTTTTTTTTTTTTTTTTAAATTTTTTTTTAAATTTATTTATGATAGTTACAGGGAGAGAGAGAGAGGCAGAGACACAGACAGAGAGAGGGAGAAGCAGGCTCCATGCACCGGGAGCCCGATGTGGGATTCGATCCCGGGTCTCCGGGATCACGCCCTGGGCCAAAGGCAGGCGCCAAACCGCTGCACCACTCAGGGATCCCGAAAAAGTGTTTTTTTTTTTAAAAAAAACGATTTATTTTGAGAGAGAGCGAGTGAGTGAGCACACAAGTGGAAGAGGCAGAGGGAGAGGGAGAATTCCAAGGAGACTCCATGCTAAGCACAGAGCCAATGCCTGATCAATCTCATGCCCCTGAGGTCACGACCTGAGCTGAAACCAAGAGTGAGATACTTACCTGACTGAGCCACCCAGATGCTCCAACAAGTGTTTAACTCTATATTACTATGTAACTGATTCTAGGAGTTTCAAGAGAATAATTCGATAAAATATTGAAAGGATGATAAGAAAAGTACTTAGCATAGAGAGGAACTAAGTGTTTGCTGTGGCTGCTGACGATTAAATTACATTCAGAGTTGATAAATGGGATATAGTTGGACAGGAAAGACACTTTAATCACTGCCCCAGCTTTCTAACCATTCTCTCTGACATGTAGACTTAGAGAAATTACTTAAAACAAGGGAAATGGATACATAAGAATGTATACAAAAGGATAATAATTTGTCATTTCAACAAAGACAATCTTTCGGCAATGACAAGAAAAAATGTGTAGTTTAAAATGTGTCTACAAGTCATTCCAGAAAGTCTTTTGCCATTTGAGAAAATAAACACACATGCACACTCACGCACACACACACTCACTCAACTACTGAATAAAAGTGAACATCTATAAGAAAAGGTGTAAATTAAACATAGGTATCAAGTTTTTGTCTTCATGGGAAACATACTAAACTGGGTTTGAATGCCTGCAGAGAGCTGCCAAGTCTTTAGACAGTTTTGTCATAATTTTTTAACTCTTCTATAGGGATGCATAAAATTTCCTCAAGATGAAGGATTTTTTCAGAGAACTGGATATCAAGTTAAGGATCCTTTGAAACTAAACACTTTGAAGACAAATAGGTTCCAGAAGGATGACAATGAAATCCCTATGTTCTCTTCAAAAAATCACTTCATGGTAGTTAGATGACCTAGTAGAAATCTCAGACACAGGACATAATTTTTTTTCCCACCATTTTTTCCTCTTTTATATCAACTCAATGCATATTTCTCATTCCGTTTTGCTTTGTATACAATTAGGTAAACCAACCTAATGTCCTTAGGAGACTCAATCCATCTCAAAATCTTTGAAAATACAGAAAATATTTCAAGGTAAAAAGGGAAAATATTTCAAGGTAAAAAATATTTCTGAGATTTTGTCTTCAGAAATACCAGAACTGAGTTTTTACTTTACTTTCTATATCTGTACTGTCTACTTATCATTAACAGCCACTAAAAGAAGTTGGCATATGCCTCAAAATTTTTCATAGTGAATGTTCATTATAAGTGGCATGCTTATTAATTCTCTGCAATAAGTTAGAGAAATTAACAAGTATAAGGACTGAAGTAAAAATATGCTATATATAGAGAAAACCACATATGTCATGTTTTCAAGGTATACAAAAATAAACTAATGAAAATAAAATATGCAAGTATTCAATGTATCATTTGCTTTCATTTTCATTGCTTATTTTTGTGAATATTTACCAAAAGCATCATAGGAAAAATTGATATGAGAAAAGAATAATCTCAAAGAGACTATCGATATAAAAGTCAATCACAGAAAAACCATTAGGTAATATGAAATATATCTAGTTGGTTACTAACAGTTGGTTTATCATATAAACATAAAGAAGTTTTCCTGGATCATAATAGATCACTGTATTATGTACATAAAATTAGCACAACTTTCTATTACAACTATTTGTGTGTGCGCATATATACATACACACATAAGCATACACTTGTGTTTGTATTTCTAATGAAAAATAATCTAGGTTGTTTTACAGGATATTTTTAAGTAGTATTATCTGTGACTGTTAATATATAATATAAACAAGCATATTTATAAGCTATGTTAAGTTGTTGAGGATACTTCTTCCTTGGTGAGAAAACATGTGCTACTAGAAATGATCAGAAACACATCAAGAAATAATAACTTTATCAAATACAAACATATAGGAAATAGTTCACATTTTCTTTTTTTTTTTTTGTTTTTTTTGTTTTTTTTTTTTTTAGTTCACATTTTCTATTTAGGTAGGAAAACAGTAAAGACTAGAATAGGATATTTTTTAAAATTAACT
Source organism: Canis aureus (assembly GCF_053574225.1). Lineage (NCBI taxonomy): Eukaryota > Metazoa > Chordata > Mammalia > Carnivora > Canidae > Canis > Canis aureus. The sequence goes on from NC_135634.1 coordinate 6,145,405, forward strand.
TTCAGATTTGTGCCTTTTTAATTAAAAAATAAGCATTCAAATTAAAAACTAAAACCAAATATGTAACATTTAAATATTAGAGTTTATCACATTCAGATAGGCAGTTTAAGATTTAATATTAATGTCGTTTTGAAGAACTTTTTGATAGAATAATAACTTTTAAAAATTGGCAATAAAACAAAATTCTGTACTGGTCTGTAAAATGAAAGAACAATGACTATCCTTCTCTAATTTCCAAGATTTATCCTGAGAAAGATATTTACTTTTGTTCAACAAAATTCATTTCTTGAAAGCTTACCACATGTTTGAGTCATAACTGATGTACTATTATTTTATCTTAAGTTACACTATACTGTTAATATCAGTATCACTCTTTTAATAATTTTTCTAGAGCTAAGAATTAGCATATCAGTAGATTGATTCTCCAACTATAGCTTATGAAAAATATATGGCAAAATATAAATATAAAGGAAATTACACCATTAGCATAAGAGCTCTAGATTGTATTCACCTATGGCATAAAAGTGCTGGGTATTATTAAGCTACTCTGCAAATTTAGTTTCTCAAAAAATGTTCGAATATAGCCTAATGATACAACAGACATTTGATATTTCTCAAGATGTACATTATAAGACCTTTGTCTTTGTCATTATAAGACCTAGTCATGTTTGAGAACCACTCAGGCTTATACTATATCCTGTATAGTTTATACAGCAACAAAAGATTATTATAAAAGATTATTTAAAAAACTGCCTTATTTTCAAGAATAAACAGAAAACAACCATGCTGCTTTGAGCTGCTGATGCTTTGCTGCTGCTTGGCTAATTCATTTCTACATACTGAATTTATAGCATACATGGTATCAGTTCATGCCATGGAAAATAATAAATTACACTCTTCCAGTTATCTATGTTATCACTTATGAACAGAAGGAACTTTCATTGTTAAATACTGAATGCTAAGACCTTGGTGTACTTCATTGGCATTATGTATGGTTATATTAAATATTTTATATTTATTCATGAATAATCATGTAGCAATAGGTATATAAGCCAGTATAAGAATGTTAGTGTCACAGAAACTTGGATATCATTTTTAGCCCACTGCAAGAATCTTTGACACACACAATTAGCTGATTTTTGCTTGAAGTTCTGCAATATTCTGGGATTCTGGAAAAGCTATTCTACTTTTGGACTACATTAACATTAAAAAAGAAAAGCACAGGTATTCATATACTGAAGGAGAAGGTGTGGTGACCAATATAGCATCTATTACTCATATGTGGCTATTATAATTACTTGAAATGCAGCTAGTATTGAACTGATATAGATTCTAACTATAAAGTATATACCTGATTAATTTTAAATAATTGATAAACTTCTGTGATGTTTAGACTTCTGAACAATGACTTGTCCCTCAAGTAAGTGTTACTTCTGAGTAAAATTTACTTGTCATTAAAATTGACACAGGCTAGTAACAAGGTCATGAAACTAATTTAAAAACAAAAAAAGAAAAAAAAAACAAAAAACAAAAAAAGAGTCCATGTATGTGTGTGTATCTATCTGATTTGAAAGACTTAGTATAAAAAACAGGAATATAAAATCACATTTATTTTTATTTTGATCACGTGCTGAAAGGATATCTAGGTTAAATAAAATGTATTATTAAAATTAATCACCCTGGTTTTTTTTTTTTTACCTTTTTAAATGTGGTAATTAGAAAATTCTCAATTGTACAGGACTCACATTTCATTTTTTCATCAATGCTGCTCTAGAGTACCAATTGGGAAAGCAATTTGTAAACACTGCTATTATAAGAGCAAATTCTGCTATACTAATAACAACAGAAATAACTTTGCATTTATGTGTAGAAATGTAGTTTGAAAGACTATTCATTCCATGATTAATTGTTATCACTTCTGGGTAGTGAAAATATGAGATAAGGGCAAACTTTATTTAACCTTCTAATAGTCTAAAACTTTCTTTTAATGTACAGGAACTACTCTTGAATTAGATACCATCTTGGGGATATATGCTTAAATGATTTTCAACAAGGGTACCAAGACCAGTCAAGGGAAAGAGAATGGTCTCTTCAACAAATGGTGCTGGGAAAACTGGATATCCACAACCAAAAGAATGAATTTATATCCCTCCTCAGACTGTATATAAGAAGTAACTCAAAATGGATCAAAAACTTAAATTTAGGAAATACAACTATTAGAAGAAAATATAGGGGCAAAATCTGTATAACCTTGGATTTGGCCATGGGTTCAAAAAATATACCAAAATTATAAGCAACAACAACAAAAATAATCAAATTGGAAGGTACTGAAATAAAAATTTTGTGTGCCAAAAATTACTATCAAGAGAATGAAAATAATCCACAGTATAGGGAGAAAACAGTTACAAATTATATACTTGATAAGTGTGTATACACACACACACACTCACACACACACACACACACACACTCACACACACATATATGCCTGATTTTATATCCAGAATAAAAAACATCTAAAGCTCAACAACAAAAAACTCAATTAGAAAACGAAAAAGGATGTGAATAGATGTTTCTCCAAAGGGGATATATGATTTGCCAATAGATGTATGCAAAGACACTAAACATCATTAGTCATTAGTCATTAGGGAAATGACTTCACATTAAAATCACAATGAAATATCACTTCTCTTTCACTTAGGATGACCACAATAAAACAACGTATTAAAACACATTTTATGTATATATGTTTCACCACAATAAAAATATGTGTATCAAATCATCCTGGGAACTGTTTTCTCTTTAGTTATGCATTAGCTTAATAAGTAATAATAAGGATATATACTATGTGTTGGACAGTTTGCTAGGTGTGGATAACATAATAGTGAACAGAAAAATAAAATGAACTTTACTAAGGTGTAAATTTGTAGTGTAACTGAAATGGATGACATCCATAAAGTAATGTTTGAAGACTTTCAGGCTTTGTATCATCCTTAACAAGTCTTTCCTTTTGTAAAGTTTGAAACAGATATTCCATAATTTAAAATACTCTCCATAAACAACAAATAAATATACCAATGACACTACACATAACTATCTCCACTGGCTGAATGGAATGCTTCAAAAAGAGAGGAAATACTGGACATGATGCTTATCCTAAAGGGAATTCCAACGAAATGGATAAAGACAATCATGCCTGTATCACATGTAAGAGCATCCAATTAAAACATGTAAACAAGTACCTATATTTACTATTTAAATATATGTACTTGCAAATGCTAAGGGGAATGATGGAGTGATTGGAACCATATAATCATAAATGAAAAAAAGCTACATGAAAGAGAAGAGTTGGGAAACAATTGGGACAATATGAGGTAATAATAATAATTCTGTATGTTGACAATGGTGGTGGTTACATCAATATAAGGAATGGAATCGCTTTGATATATATAAACACAAATGAATGCATGTAATAGTGAAATAATGAAAGCTGAATAATGCTATGGGAAAGGCACATGGAACTCTATATACTATTTTTGCAACTTATTGGGAGTCTAATTATTTAAACAATAAAAGAAAAAGAGGACACCAAAAATTACTTAACTTGTCATAGTCTTTAAAAGTAAAGTATGTTTAAATATACATAAGACAAAAGTAAAAAAAAAAAAAAAACAGAACAACACAAAAAAGCAAGAGAATGCATAATAGTGGTAGGGCTGTGAAATGCATATACATTGTTTTCATTATATTTCAAAGTTGTGGTAATATGCCTGAAGAATTTATATAATGTAAACATAAAAAAATAGACATGGGGGGAAAACAAATACACCAGAAAAACAAACATGCCAAAATAAGGAAATGGGTGGATATTGTGGCAAAGTATGAGAAAGAGTTTTGGGTTAGGGAGGGTGGTTAGGGAGGGTTTTGGGTTAGTGACCCAGGGAAATTGTTTTACCTCAGAATATGCTACATTCTCTCTCCTCTCCTACAGAAATTATAGCTCTTAAGGATTATTCTACAGGTGGCCAAGGCTAACTGATTTCTTTGTGTCCTGATTATAGTAAAATTATAAGAATTCACACATGGGAAAAGGACTATTGTTTCTCTTATATTTTACCATTTACATACAGATGACCTCAGAATTTCTGTTCATTATTTTTCTTCTGTTTACAATTTGGGTTGGATATGAATTAATATACAAGGATGAAACTGTTAGATCATGTATAAGTATCACATATAAGTAGCTTAGAAAATATTTTATAACAAAAAAGTGATTGACTCAAAATTTATTATACCTCTTAACTCCTCTAGGAGTTAAAATAAAAGAAATCAATAATGAAAGACCACATGGAAATAATCAAAAGTAATTTGAATTGTATGTTCTTTAAATCTCTGATTAAATTTTCATTGAGGGATGCCATAGTTGGGTAAATAACAGATAGTTGAGTCTTCCCTCCTGTTGCAATTATGCAGTAGATAATACATATAATAAAGATACATATAATGGAAATTTTTTGATTATTTCATACTTATGTGGTCTTTTTCCTTCAAAATGTCTATGTTTTTACTGTATAGGCTTCTCCATACTCTAATAATTTTAATTCTCTAATAATTTTATTATAACCTAAGCTGACAGTAATCTTTATGCATAACTATATTTTCAATTTCCTACTAAACTTTTATTTATGTTTTAGACATATTACAAACTTTATGGCATGAAAGATGACATACTCATGACAATTCTAAAAACTTTAAATGCCTAATTTTTCCCCTTTAACTTTGAGATGATGGTATACCACAGATAAAAGTTGGGATCAGGTATTGTCCAGAGGACACGGCAGGGATTTATTAGATATTCAGGAGTGAAACATGGCTTTCTTCCTTCTATAGAGGTAGAACAAACAAAAGGTAGAAAGCAAACAGCAGGAACTATCCAGTACTAATTACAAGTTAGAAATTTATTATCAACCTCTATTCTATGCTAGTAACATACTATAATATTTTATTTAGAAAAGACCCTTGAGGAAATATTGTTTCATATACTGCCTGGAAATGAATTAACTTCCCACAACAGAAATTAAACCCCGATAAACACATGGTTACTTAATTTCTGATGTGCCTGAAATGAGTCTGGACAACTGTTCTAAGCATGTCACAGGTCTCTCTGTGGACCTTTGTCTCTCTCTGGACAACTGTTCTAAGCAGGTCACAGGTTTCTCTCTGGACCTTTGTCTCTCTCTGGACCTGAATCTCCTGCCTTGCTTATGCTGTGTAGAAAGTCCATTAGCTGCAGTGGGTCGATCTTTAGTCATCTCAATAAAGCTACCCACAAAAGTCTTATTGTCAGTTCATAGGACTAATTTTTTGAACCATATGTAGTATTTGATTATATTCAACTTATAAAATATCATGTCACAATTTTTTATTTGTGATTGATTTCAAATTCAGCTATATAGCAGGAAAGTTTCACAGGTAATACCAGACTCCTTTTAGAAATGGAAGAATATTATCAATAAATCTTAAGTAACCATTACAACACTAACATAAAAGAGCAGTCATTATATAAATGTGAAATAATTTCATCAGAGAACTGGATTTCATATTTCCCATGATGCTTTTATAAAATCTAGTTCATCCCTAATTTTCTTACATTTATAATCTTATTATACACATCCAAAATTTTTTCAGCACTGGGTACTCATTAGCGAATATGCTAGGTCTCCATATTTATCTCATCTAGGTTTTCTTAACTTCCCTCTTCAGTTTATTGTAGTTAGAAGAAAAGTATGCCTTTTACTTTGTACCATCTGAACAAACTGTATCAAATTGGGAGAAAAAAATGAAAAATTCAGAGTTCAAAGGCCAAATCACTTGAAAAAGGAAGACTATTCTTCAGTTGTGGTTCTTTTGTGAGTGCTATGTTTAGAAATCCTGGGTCAGAGCCTTGATCACATCAGTGAAGTCAGCAAAGTCCTTTTTATTTAAGTATTTGAAGTATTTAGAAAAAAATAAAGGCAAACAAACCACAAATTAATTCATATTAGTTACTTCATACACAAATCCTAAAGACACTTTCAAGACTGACTTCAATTTTATGTTACTTATACATTTTAAGGTTTCTAATGAGAATAAAAGTGATTTATTTGCTTAATCAGTAGTTCAAGTCAGAAAATACTTGAATATTGAGAGGCATTATTTTTTACATAAAAGTTTCTCAATTTATAAAACATTTTCTATTGACAGATAAGAGACAGAAAAATCCAAGTGACATCTGCTAAGCTTTACTTAGGAAAACTTAAAGAAATCCTACGGGATAACATCACTCAATTTTTCCTGGAGTACCTCCGATGGAGATTTCCTAAAAAAAAAAAAAAAAAATCTGGAAATAATTAGAAACTATTATAGTACCTAAAAAAGTTTACTTGGAAACTAAATCTGCTATTCATCAAAGAACATAATACACTCAGAATAATGATGGAAAAATAAGGTACACATATAGAATAACATAAAGTACCTCAACCAAATCTGATGTAAAACATAAAAAAAAAGGTTGACAGAAGACAGTATTAGACCTGTGAAACTACTGAAGAACTCTGTAGGAAACACTGCACTTAACTGAATAAGCAATGATTTTGTTAAAATAATATATATTAATTATTTTACTTATTTTATTTCAGTTCATTTTACTTCCAAATGACAAGAAACCATTATTTTAAAAAGATACTACTAAGAGCAACTTTAATACAAATTGAAAGGGAAGAAGAATTAATAGTTAATTCTTAAAACTTACTCCTATGTCATAACATCCGCATGGAAAAGAAAAGTATCCAAAATACAGTAAAAAATATTTTGGGTATTTCTGGAGCAATAAATGCTATATAATGATAATGCTAATAGCTTCTTAAAACTTAAAATATGTTCTCTACAGAGACCTAAAATTCCACTGGGGGGTAGACTGGATGGCATATCCCTTGGAGTTTAAAAGGCTGTCCATATGAACTGAATTATCCTTGACAAGTACCTTCAGACACTTGTAATATGATCTCTCATGTAAATTTAGACCATATTTTGCACACAAACCAGTGGCAATACTAAGTTTATTCAGGAGCTCAATAAGAAGGGAAGAAGAAACTAATATCCTTAATAATAGTTGTTAACATGATATTTCCGAAATGAAAAGCATAAAAATAAAAGCATCTAATGTTTTGTAGCAAATGAAAGAAAAACAAATACTGAGAGAAATGTTGCATTTTTTCTTTTTTCAACCCTTTGCTACCTACTCTCTCCAAACAAAGTTTTATCCTTCAATAGTTTATCTAAATTTGGAAAAAGAAAACAACCCTTTTTAAGCAAATAAATAAACTGGAAAATTCCATTTGCTTTGGAATTTTAATAAGATAATATAGTCAAAATGCTATAATAAATCATAACAGCATAGAGCTATAAATATTTACAAAAAGCTGACTATAAAATAAAACAAAAGGACATATCAGAAGTCTGTAGCTTTAAAGACTCCTCAGGTTTGCCTTCCACCTTGGCACAGACAGCCCTACAAACTTTGCCAATTCAACAGGGATCAGCTCCATTGTCCAAGAGATGCATTAAGGCCTGTAGAAGAGAACCCAGCTTTGGAGAGTGCTAGCTAGGCCAAGCAAAACTCCATAGCATCATTAACTATATTTTTCTTTATCAGAAGTCAGCTACTGCTACAGTTGTCCGCTAATGGATGAAAATAGGATATAGAGTATCTTTGATTTGAGCAGTAGAGAAAATGATAGATTATTTTAAGAAATTTTAAATGCATGTGTAGTTTTTGTGGGTCTTAAAACCAAGATTTTATACATCTGTGGAATAAATAATGATCATCAAAGATGGCTTTATAAGCTAATTTCACAGCAGAATAATAAACTCCTCTCACCTGAATTGTATTAAAGGAAGATTATTGCTCCTTTGTTTCTTTAAAAGTATTTTGTGGAAAGCAACACTTCCGTTTACAAAATAGCAAAACAACTGTAACTATTTTTTACAGACATACATTTTGCAGCCACTTAAATGAGGTATATTTAATCAATTAGCCACTTGAAATATTTAAATACACTCTAAATTATTTAAGAAATTCAACTTAAAAATCAAACTGAGAGACATGTTTATAATATTGCTTTGCTGAAACACTGAAAGAAAGTGCACTGCACAGAGTGCTTAAATTTCTCACTCTTCCTTTCAATCAATATCTGAGGCAAAGTTTCATCTCTAGGGCCCTTAATGGCAGGAATTCCTGGAGCCAGCAAATGAGTAATGTTAAACCTATGATTAGATGATGAGGCCATCAAAGACACTAGACCCTAATGCTACATTCTTCTTTATATCTCTGAACTGCAGTAAAACCCTGAGCTAAAGAAGAAGGAATTTTAAGCTACGTTTTTTTTCCACAAAAGCATTTTTTTTTTTAAATAAATGTGCGTTATCAAGAACTTAAAAGGTCCGAACAGCTCCCTCAGAATGTCTCTTGAACTCAGGACTCTGGCATTAGGTAACAATTTTCAAATGCTCTGCAGATGAACCCCTGCTAGAAATGCTGTTTTCTTTAACTTCTTCTTTATTAATATTCTTCATATTTTTTCTGGCTGAAAAAGAAGGAAATGGGCCTAATGGATTCCCTATGAATATATTCTTGAAGAAAGTAAACCTGAAGACTGGAACTCAATAGGTAAGTTTTGGTTGTTTTATGTTTGCTAATCTATTGAAGAATCACTTGAAGCAATATTGTTGTTTATTTGTAAGTTAGCTGTGGCTTTGGGCAGACCTCAAGGTCAGTAACTAGGAACAGTTTACATGTATTTTTATTTCTATTGAGGAAACTAGGGATAAAAGTAACAGCTACCTATTACAAACATACATAACCTGTTTTTCTTGTTCTCACATTACAAAATATTTAATACTTATATGAAAATCAGGATCACTAGGGTTTCTTGACAGAGCTGGTAAGAAGAAGGATCACCGGATCCCTAATTTTAGTTATAAGAAAAGTGTATTAAATGTATTTTTAGTTTACTATAACTGCTAAAAAGAACACCCAACAAATACAAATTCTATTTTTAAATCTGATTATTAAATAGCATAAGTAGATTTTTAGAATTTACACTGAAATATATGAATTACATAAAAAAAGAAAGCAACAAGGTATTATATCAAAGATCACACTCACTAATGAGCTATATTTTAGACTCAGGCTATTGAATAAAAAAAGACTTTGTTTTCATTATCTCTAATAGAAGAAAACATGTAACAATAAATGTCAAAATTATAAATTCCACTGTACCATTTTTAAAAGGTGGAATGTAAAGAAGAGTATCAAAATATCTATAACAGATTATATATATGTGTGTGTGTATATATATATATATATATATATATGCAGATAGAGGACAACAGAAGGATAGGAAGGTGGGCAAGAATAAGATAGCTAAAGAGAGCAGAAGAAGGGAGAGGGAGATTGAATCAATATTTACATGTTATGATCATCTACATAAAAATACATTTTAATATAGGTTATTTTTTCATCTATGCAGTAAGAAATGGGAAGTTTTAAAAAAATATAAACATATACATTTATATGCACATATGCATTCTACTGCTAATGAAATTTAAAAAACCTCATGGATTTTAACGTAATCTAGTGAAAGAGATTTCCTACCTGAGAACAAAGCAGCATAACAAGCTCAACCACAGATGTGCTGGACTTCATACAAACAAGGCCTGCAACAAAGAAAGGTTGAACAAAATGAAATTACAATGGTAGAAATCATCATTCCAAGTTAATTTCTTAAGTAATTGTAACTTGCAAAAACTTTCTTTAAAACAGAACTAAAGTAACAAATGGCAATATTCACTAAAATATTCTTAGGGCATTAATTTTAAAATATTCAGATATTCAAGAAGATGTAAAACATACTAAAAATTGACTTCATGTTTGGATTATTTATTTGGTCAAGGCATTTCTTATATTTATACAAGGTGGTTAAGGGTAGTTATCAAAATTGGTGAGCTTGTTAGAGCTACTTTTATTCCAATGACATTTGCTGTGTGATTGTCTCCTGGAGCAAAGTACAATAATCAGTGAAGATCCACCTAAATTTTCTTCTAAAAGATAAAATTAAAATAATTTACAAATAGATAACTCCCCATAGACTGTCAGTTGTTAAATGTTTTTAAAATATTAAAAAATGAATCTCACAAACAAAATATTAAATGATGTTTATAAAATCTTCTACGGTTCTGTTTCCAATGTCTCTGAACAGATATCAGAAGGGTAAAGAATGAACTGTTATAATTTGTACATAATAATGGCTACTACTCATTGATCACTTACTGTGTGCTAGGCACTGTGCTGATTGCTTTATATTCATAGTTTCATTTAATTCTTATTTCTATTCTGTTACATACTATTATTATATCCATACTACAGTTAAGAAAATATTCTTCCCATAAACAGTTTAAACATTAATTATTCATCAAGACTTTTCCCAATTGAAAGGATGGCTCCTGAATAACATATAATAAGAAAGCAGATCATGATTGGTGTTTTGGGTTTTTTTTTAAGTGCCAACAATGGAGGAAGATGTAACTAAGGATTAGGAGCAATCCTGGGTTCAAAGTATGTAATCATAACAGTTACTAAATGTAAAAAAAAAAGTTTTAATTTTTTTTCACTTTAAAAAAATAATGTTTGCTTTTTCTTTTTAATGAGGATAAAAGTAATCAGTAAAAGCACTGGAAAGCAAGAAATGCCATGGTCTTACATTAGTTGTTGCTAAATGGAACGTTGAAGTGAAACCAGTTTTTTCTTCTTAAAGTGATTTCAATAAATAGTCTCAAATGCCTTCCAGGCTCTAGCATGTATATTTATTGTAGGTAGTGAATAAATAGCCTTTTGTGCCTACTCTGCTAACAGCCCTATCCTTATTGTACACATGACAGAAAAAGCTGTAAAAAGGCACTAGCATTCCATCCTATCAGATCTTTGGGGAGACAGTTAGCTAATGAAATAAGAGGCAGATGTGAAAAGCTCATTTAAGAGACAATTGCTGTAATTGATCAGCAATTCTCATGCTCAGGAGCTAGAGAGTCAAAAAGATTAATGGGACATTTATCACCTGTTGGCTACTCAACTATTTCAAATTCTGAAAAACTAAGTAAAAGGCCAAAGGACTATGCATAGCAAAAGAATCATAATTATGATATGTACTCCATATCAATTTACATTTGACTGTAGGCTATATAAAGAATAATTATTTAAAGAATTATTCATGTATTTATTTTGTGTATAGAATTTTTTAATACAGGGATCCCTGGGTGGCGCAGCGGTTTGGGGCCTGCCTTTGGCCCAGGGCGCGATCCTGGAGACCCGGGATCGAATCCCACGTCGGGCTCCCGGTACATGGAGCCCGCTTCTCCCTCTGCCTGTCTCTGCCTCTCTCTCTCTCTCTCTGTGTGACTATCATAAATAAATTTAAAAAAAAAATTAAAAAAAATAATTTTTTAATACATAAAAACTTGAAGTAAAAATTAGGAAAAGCATGCATTTGTATTAATTTCTCAGACTGATTTTTTAAATGAACTTTTAAAAATTCCTATGTAACAAGAATGTTTATCCTTTTTCACAAATTCTATTATAAGGGAAATACAAACAAATGTTCCCTCAATGCTTTGTTCAAAGGACATGACAACAAATTGACAGCATAGCAAAACTGCCATTTGCAAGCAATATGGCCATTGTGATTTCAACTCCATAGATCCACACCCCTTTACTACTGCATCTTTTCTAGTTAGTTTTGAACAGAATGAACTAATGGATTCCCCTTAAAAGGATAAAAAAATCTAACCTTGACAATGAGAACACAAGCAGAGGCAATTCTGTAAGACTTATCAACCTTCAAATATTACACAATCACTTTGGTTGGAAGTACTCCTAGGTGTCAACATAAGTATTACTAAAACAAATAGGCAAATTCCAATGTTTTTTAATTAGAGATACTAAAAATAAAGCAATGTCTAATGATACTATCCTTGCACACTTTCTAAATAAAGAAGTACCCATATCTGAAAGTTTAAGATGTAAGAATAAACATTCTGTATTAACTTTAATCATAAGTTCAAGAAAGCCGCATTTATCTAGTAATGCTATAAATAATGCAGGCTGTATAAGCATAAGACAAATATTCTATAAGTGTGTATTTCAAATACATTGATTTTATGCTTTTTGTATATGGCAAGAAATTCATAATCAAACCAACTCATTTGGTATCTACTCTTATGAACAAAGTATTGTGTTAGTACTGAGGAGTTTATAGTAATGCATAAGACATTATCTACACTTTCCCATGTACTCAATGTTTTAATTTAAATTTAAGGTTAGCTAACATTTACCTGGAGCTTTATCATTTACAGATCATTTTTATAGATGCCCTCTCATTTGATTCTCTTTTAACTCTTTATTATTGCCTCATATGATAGATAAAACATGAAGATTCAATGACTATTATCATTGGTAGAACTGGAACCCGAATTCAAGTCACTTAATTTGAAAATCCATTTGATGTTTGCTGCAGAGCTATTTAAATAATTAAACATGAATAGGACAGCAATACATCACTGTGAGAAAGGTCATAATAGTTAAGTCCAAGTGGGGTGATTTTGACAGTTTTCTTGGAAGAAGGCAGCATGTGTTGGTCAGACATGGGGAAAAAAGCACTATCTTTAGCAAAGCAGAGGAAGAAGGGAACAAAAAAATCTGATAAATCCCCCTTTATTGTTTGGGGGATGATGAGTAGAGTATAGGAGGTGTCAGAATGTAAGGCTTAGGACTACAGTAAAATTCAAAGATAAAGATCGAAAGCAGTAAAATTATACATGTTTTTAAAAAAGGAAGAATTCAGTGCAAGTTATAAAATGGAGGAAATGACACTAAAACTAAGTTACCAGTATAAAATCAACTTCTGGAGTGAATACAATAAATACATGAGCAAAGGAGGCTTGTATGTAAAGGAGGTATTCGACAGTGAAGAAAGCTATCTAGTAAGAGCTTTTGAATATATTGTGAACTACACTGTTGAAAGATAAGGTCAGCTCACTGAGTGGCTAACATACAAGCACTTGAGATGATTAATTAGATGGACAAATTTGAGGTGGTCCAGATGCAGGAAGCAAAGGATGAACAGAACTCAGTAAACCATCATCCAAAACACTGGCAGTTCTTTTGGGTTCCCCGCTCCTAGGTGTAAGAAGTCAGTTTTATTTTTAGAACTACGCTTCCTCACCATAAACAACAAAACAGAACACCACCAAACCCCACTAAAATATAAGATGAAAGTGAAGTTAGAAGTTTGACCTTTGGCACAAAGCTTCTTTCTTTAACACAAGGAATACTGCAAGCAAGGTACAGTGATGCTGTTTTACTACAGAGCTGTTAGACTCTTCTGAGTCAATCTGAGAGTCTGACTTTATGTATCTGTAGAATTAGATAAAGTTGAAAGAGCCCTTAAGCTTTAAAATAATGTACAGCAATTCCATCTTTAGCAGGATGTTTGTCACAGTAAGAGGAAAAGGGTATGAAGCCTTACAGAAAGGGCAAGAAATCACATGCATTAAGGGCAGCTGAGTGGCTCAGCTGGTTAAGTGGCCGCCTTTTGGTTTTGGCTCTGGTCATGATCTGTGTCCTTGGATTAAGTCCCTCTTTGGGCTCCATGCTCAGCAGTGAGTCTGCTTGAAGATTCTTTCCCTTTCCCTTTGCCTTACTCCCTGCTCATGTACTCTCTCTCCAATCAATCAATCTTAAAAAAAAAAAAAAAAAAAAGAATAGAAATCACAGCCATAGGTGGGGTTCATCTTTTAAGCAGTGTCAGAGTTTTCTTTCAGCAAGGTTTCTCTTCTAAAAGAGGAGATATATAGACATCTATGACGAGGGCAGGGCTCTGAGTATATACTCAATAGATTCCAACTAAATGAATAAATCTAGAGAACACCATTCACTGGGTAACTGCTACATTTGATGGAAAAAAATAAGATTTTGAGAAAAAAGTATTTTTGCGGAACAAGAGCCCAATTCATTAAAAAAACATTTATTGAGTGTAATATCTAATGTGCTAAATATCATTTCAGGTACTAAGCATAAAAAGGGGAAAGTGGCACAGATTTTGTAAACAAACAATCATGACATAGAATCCTAGGAGATACAAGGAGAGTATCAAGTGTTAGAAGTGCAGCTAGGTAGTGAGAAACTCTGCTAAGAATTCTTAGAGTATGTGATACCTGAGTTGGATGATGTTGAACTTCTCTGGGCAAAAAGAAAGAAGGGAAGGTCATCTGAGGCTACAGGAATATCAGAGGTATAAAGAAACATGAAATAGCTAGTAAAACAGAGTTGGACAATTATGTAGGGTTGTGCAGAGGACAAAATGCAATGAGTGCAAATGAAAACAGAGAGGGAGACAGGAAGCAGTGCCACATATGGTGTGGACTCCTTGTGGCAACAAGCGACAGACAGAATCCCATCAATTTTGGAAAGATCCTTTTTCTGACAGTGCATAGGAAGAAATCCGGAACTGCAGGGTCTAGTCAAGATAATGAAAGCCTGAGCTGAAGGCAGTGGCAATGCAAAGGCAGATTTGAAAAACATTTTGGAATGAGACAATACAGTATTTAGACAATGGAATATCAGGTTAAAGGGTAGGGTGAAGGAGCAATGGAAGTGTCCATGATGATACCTTTACCAGAGCTAGAGAAAATAAACGATGATGTAGGTATGTGGAGAGAAAGTGCTTTCATTCTGGACAAAATTAGGAATATAGGCAAAAAAAAATAATGTTGAGCTTTAGGAGTGTTTGTTTTTGAGGAGTGTTTGTTTTTTAAGGTATATATGCTGTAACTCTGACAAACTGGATATAAATAAGTCTGGCAAATAGTACGGTGCTAAAGAAAATATAATTGTGTAGTTTTTATAACAGTCCCATTAGTAGACTACCAGTATTGACCCTACAAGTACTTTTAAGAGCTAGTTTTTCTGGGCAGCCCTGGTGGCGCAGTGGTTTAGCACCGCCTGCAGCCCAGGGCGTGATCCTAGAGACCTGAGATGGAGTCCCACGTCAGGCTCTCTGTATGGTGCCTGCTTCTCCCTCTGCCTGTGTCTCTGCCTCTCTCTCTCTCTGTCTCTATGAATAAATAAATAAAATATTTAATAAAAAAAGATCTAGTTTTTCTATTTCTCCTCACAATAAAATATACAAGTTAGTTTTCCATCAAATACACAGGACTATTCTGGTAATTTGAATTTTAAAAATCAAGTCAGTCTTCCCAGGACTGACTTTTTAAATAACTTTCTAATGATTTTAACTTTCTTAAATTCCAAAATTAGTAGAGATTGAGTGGCAATGAAATAGCTTCATCTCAGTAATAAATGTTAGAACTATAGACTTTGAAAGGAATTGTACAAGCTCACTATGCTTCTTCACTTGCTTTAATGTCAGTGGTGTACAGTTGGTAATTTCTTCAAAACTCTCTGTTCTACGTAGTTTTTGCATTGTGTTATAAAGCATTCTAAAATACAGTGTATAACCATAAAGTGTCTTCTATGACCTCTGCAGTACTTACACATCTCTATCAGCATAATAGCAATTTCCTTTGTTTTACATCAGCCTTTTACTTTTTTATCTGCAATATACAATTTATTTCCCTATGTCATCACTGTGTATGGTCCAGTAAGTAAAAGACCACTTTCAGTTTTACCATTTAAGTCATCTTAACTTAGGTCAAAACTTAAGAATTAGTAAACCAAGTAATTTGTGTGGCTTTCTAAATTAAAACCAAAAAACCAAAACCAAACAAAAAAATCACTATTAAATATCCTTTGAAACAGCAATAATGGATTGATATTAATTACTATTGCTATAACTAATATTAATATGTGCACAGGTAATACTACTGTCACATTTCAAGATTTGCCTACATGTTCATTCAAAGATTTTAATTTAAAACTGCATTACAATGTAAACAATTATAGTATTACCTTATAGAAACTAAAATAACATTAAGCTAATTTTCTAAGAAGAAGCCTTTTTAGGTATTATTAAACCACTACAGTTTATTTTTATATTTAGATTATAAATTTTAAGTGAAAAAAAAAACCCTCAAAATAGTCTAAAGACAGAATTCATTCATTCACTGACTTATTTTAGTTCATTAAAAACTAGGTGATCACCAACTTACGGCATTCTTAATGTCTTTATAATTAAGGAACAAAACTGAAGTCTCTGGGTATAGCACATATATGTATATTGAAGGGGTAAGAAAACTTTTGTAAAAGGCACAGACAGTATTTTAGGCTTTGATGGCACCATAAGTTTCTGCCACAACTACTCAACTCTGTCACTGTAGTGCAAAAGCAGCCACACAACACATAAAATAAATGAACCTGGCTGTCTTCCAAAAAAAACCCTATTCTTTGCAAGGTATGTGGGGTACATGTGCATGTGTGTATGCCTGGGTATAAGAAAAAGAGAGAACATGTATATATATGCACATATACTCACATACGCATCTACAGATTTTTAAAACTGCAGAGGAAATTATTTCTAAAATATACCTATGATGCTTTATAATTTCAAATCCAAAGAGTTCTGAATAAAAGCTTTCTTGTAAGATTGTCACAAATTCAATTATCAGCAACATTTCACCTACATAATATGATGTTCTTTTAAATCTTTATGCCACTTAGTGTAAATAGCCCTATGTATTACTACAGACATGTTAAATGTGTCTGATTAACAAACACCCCATATTCCTCCAAAGATATTATGAAATAACATATAGGTACCTATTATCTTTCTTAAATCCCAAAGTATCTACATCTAGCTCTAAGGTTTTGAATAAGGCATTTTAGGCATTTCTTAAAAATTTAAAAATGTGACAGCTTTATAAAAGTGAGAAATCAGTGGTACTCTCACATAAAATATTTTGAAAGATTCATAAATAAATTAATATTAATAATAATTTAAAAGCAATTTGATATTGGATCTTTCCCAATGGAAATTCCATATTTTCAGAAGAACAAAAAATCTATTTCCATATGGGAATGGTTGGCTAAGGGCTTTTAAACAGGAAATCTAGAATATGTAGATCACTCAGCAATAAAATTAATTGTAATCATAGTTACACAATACCTAAATAATCATTTTGACTGATTTATTTTTTAAAAAAGCTCTACTTTTTGTTGTTAGTGTGTTGATGTAGCCTAGGAGTCTTATAGACTGTGGATATTTCTTTTTTTATAGTTTTGTTTCTGCTTAGAATATTTGCATAACGATAGGGCTGAAGTTTCTAAAACTCATAGATAATTCTTTCACACGATAGATTATAATAAAAAAAGAATCTATAGTGATGTTTAATACAGTGATATTTACTAGTGACCTGATTATAATATGAGCCAAACTGAAGAGAATATTCTAATGGTACCAATAACACCTATTAAATATAAAACACTGCCTCAAATTTACTCTTTTGTTACTTATGCTTAGAAACTGTCATTTTGTGCTAGCCCATCAAAAACATCATATCAGGGGAAATATCCTGGCAAATTCCTAATGTCCAATGTCATTCTTTTCTTGTCCATGAGACTTTAAACCTTTGTTTGCATGTTCCATTTAAGTATCATTTTTCATTTACACATACTAAAAAAGATTACAACTTCCAAATCATTTGGGATTAATTAAGTTTTGAGTTGGCTCTCTCTTGAGACATTTTCATTTAAATCATTTACTTATGGAACGATAAGTAAGCCACTGCTGCATGCACAGAGATGATACAATCTTTGACCACAAGGAGCTAACTGCCCTGTTACAAAGATATTTATGAAGGATTCTAGAGAGCATTATACTGAAAAAAATTATAATAAAGGACTATGCTTCAAAATAACTTAAAATAATTTTTTTTGAAGTTTTCATTAAATATTTTGATTCATTGTATCAGACTTGTTTCTACTACAGGAAAGATTGACCTGAGTGTCTTGCCCTTTTCTTGACTTCTTGATTTAATCACAACAGCAATGAAAAGGATGAAATAAGGGAAATAAGAGACATTTTCAGTACCATAAATCATTTGAATCCCTCAATTCTCTTTGGGCTAAATTTAATTATAGAACCAATTGTTATTCCTATCCCACTTCCCTACACCATTTTTTTTCTCCTTTCCCCATGCTCCTTCAAATTCCAAAAAACCTCAATTAAATTCTAAAACTACTAAAGTATGTCATGTCCAGATTTTGACATTGCCCAAGAAAAGACTCTCTCGTCCCAAATAATCATGAAGAATGATACTTGTTTTAACTCTGTATTTCATTTCAAGAAATGAAAGAACAGAAAATATTCCAAGTTAGTCATATAATTAAACCACATGGTTAGTCAAATAAAAATGGCTATACTAATGCCTTCATATTAAAAATAAAAAACTGATATTCCAAAATATGAGTTTCTCCTTTTTTAAACAGTGTATATAAATATATAGTTATAGTTCTAAACTACCCAAATTTTGACTTTCATTGATTTAGATTCTCAAATAAGTACATTCAATAATTTTAGGTTCGTAAATTTCAATAAATTTAAATTTAAAGTTGTTTTTGTGGTAACATACACCTTTAAGTCCTTTATTCTTGGGTTCAGATAAACACTGGCTCTTTTTCTTTCAAATACTTAAATGCAATGCAAAACAGAAATGTTATGCATTTCTTAATAATGCATTTATGAATCTAAAATTTAAAAAAAACAAAGAAATAATTAGTAAAAGGAAATCATTTAACAATTATTGTGATTATGGCATATGGCAGAAAAAAAGTTAAAGTAGGCTCAGTTAGAGATTAGTCAGATGAACCTCCTTTATTTTCAAAAGTGCATAAACTTTATCCAGTAATTATAGGCTTAGATTATTGAAGTATTCTGAGAAAACAAACTAGACCTTAACAAAGTTATTTAACTGTGCTCAAAGAAATAAATTCTCCAATATGACCAAAGTTGATTTTTACTAAATTCTGCATTTAGGGCAAAATACTAAACAGGCATGTAATCAATTCAGTTTTATTCATTCTTAGTAAAAAGAAAAATAGGAAGTTCTTGAAAACTTGGAAGAACTTGAAAGTTCTTTAAATGTTACAATATTGAAGATAGTCTCAAAAGTTACAGAAATTATTTGTAAGCATATGATCCCATCCAAGCAACAATGTATTGGGAATATATGTCATGGATTATACCAAAAACAAAACAAAACAAAACAAAACAAATCACTGAATTAACAAGAGTATTTTGTTTATATCAGAAAATCCTACATCAAACTCACACCAATCTAAAATTCAGAACAATAATTGGGAGTCAAATTATAGAACAGTCAAATAACAATGCAGTAAAGAAATCAGCATGTGCATTACGCTGCAATTAAAAAAAAACATTTTAAGTATAATGTATTAAACCTACTTATAAACTAAAAGCAAGCTGTGCTTCTTCTTCTAAACCTTTCTGCCATAATAGATCTATTATAAATAACAATTATGTTTTGAAACAGTATAAATGGGGAAATCTACAAAGTGGTATCAAGTAAATAACCACAAAAAGAGTCTGTCAAAAAGTAGAGTTAGTAATTTCCAAGAATTAACGACATTCAATGTCATTAAAGTAATTCCTATTGTAATTACAAAAAAATATTGGAATTGAGAAATAACAACAGGAAATATCTAACTTGAAGTAATGTAGATACTAATCTTAGAAAAATGACTTAGAGGGCAGCTCCAGTGGCGCAGCGGTTTAGCGCCGCCTGCAGCCCAGGGTGTGATCCTGGAGACCCAGATCGAGTCCCACATTGGGCTCCCTGCATGGAGCCTGCTTCTCCCTCTGCCTGTGTCTCTGCCTCTCTCTCTAGCTGTGTCTCTATGAATAAATAAAATCTTAAAAAAAAAAAAAAAAGAAAAAGGACTTAGAGATCACTCCAAGATCAGCAATCACAAATAGTATTATTAAATTTGTAAAACAGAATGTTTGATATGAACAACTCTACTCTTGTCAGTGTATCTAGCCTCACGATGTCTTTCTATATCAAAACAAATATGTAAATAGAAAACATGTTAATGTAAGAATATTTTCTAGTTTAAACATTGCAAAGTAAAGCTGTTGAAATTACCTGTATAGACTTTTCAAGTAATTAGCTTCAAAGTTAAAATAATATCCATACAGAAAACTTTGTTTGGATTTAGTGTAATTAGAATAACCCTATTGAGTATGAAGAGGACAATATTTTAGGCATGGATAACAGCATGTACATTATGCATCACAGGCAATATTTCCAAATGAAGGAGAAAAGGAGAAAATCAACTTCTAGCAGTTAAAACTGGTCACAAGCCTAAATTATAGCTTTCATGGATTCTATTACACACATTAGATTTTATTTTATATACAATCTAGTAAGTTCTGTTAGCTAGATACCAGGCAAAAATAGATTAAAAGCATTGATATTACATGGACAGGAGGTGTACACACAAAGAAAGCAGTGAAAACAAAAAGCTACACAGGAAAATAACTTTGAAAGAGACACAAGGAGAAAATCTTAATCTTCTAGGAAATATCCACAGAGGCAACAGCTCTACACACTTATTGGCTTAAAAATAATTGAAACAAAAAGAAATCAAATTGATGGAAATCCAGCCATATGGCAAAACTTACAATCTTGGTTTGCATTTCTGTACTCTAGAAACATTAATGATGAAATAATTATCTTCCTGTCCTTTGCAATAATGGGACTAAAAACTAGATTTATGAAGCACTACAATTTCTGGGGAACATAACGAAATGGAGTCCATTTAGGTAGAAGAATACTAGAATGATATGAGGTAAGGTCTAGGAAGTAGTTACAGGAAACCAAAGATGCTCACTGGTAAATGAGGAGGTAGGTTCCTGGGGAAAGAGTAGAAAAGCTTATTTTTCTTGTGATACAGAGTCCACCTGAATTGCAGCAACTCCAGCTAATTACGGGGCATCTGTAATGTGGAAAACTGTGTTCTGAAACCTGAGGAGGACAGACTGGAGGCTGATGGTCAAGGGTGACATGCCCTGTGCCTGACCTCGCTATCAGAAACTAGAGACAAGGAACAACAGATCTGGACAGCAGGGATCAAGGGCCAGGAAAAAGTGTGCATGTATGTATTCTCTTTGATTGTACACTGGTGTTTCAAACACAATGTAGGTGGACACTATTAATTATCTGAATGTTAGTAACAAACATTTTTTACGCTTCTTTCTAAATATTTTAACATTGAGGTTTACCCAATTTTATTAGCATTACAGAATCCTTTAAT
Organism: Canis aureus; assembly: GCF_053574225.1. Classification (NCBI taxonomy): domain Eukaryota; kingdom Metazoa; phylum Chordata; class Mammalia; order Carnivora; family Canidae; genus Canis; species Canis aureus. Next base: position 6,166,787 of record NC_135634.1, read on the forward strand.
CTGAATTCAGCTTTTAAATAAGTCAAAGAAGCTCTGGACTAAAACTCTGAAGATCTGGTTTTAGTGGACAATCTAAATAGCTACATAAACTTCAGCTAAGACACTTACCTTCCTTGGCCCTAAAACTCTTTGCTGGTAACAGTAGATTAATTATTTTAAAACTTTAAAAAAGTACAACCTAAGGCAATACATTTTACTTCATGATTCAGTATATATAATCGAAAGAAATGTTTGACAAAATAACACTTGCTCTTGCTGTGTGCTATACTCTGATCTATGTTATGCTATGTCATGATATGCCATTAATAAACACTACCAGGGTGTCCTTTACTGATTATACCATACCACTAATGGATCACAATCTGCAGTCTGAATGTCACTAGAGTTGAACTGCCTCATGTTTTTATATGGCCCACAAGCTAAAAGTGGTTTCTTACATTTTGAAAGAGTTGGGGAAAAAAAGAGGAATAAAAAAATATTTCATGGCACTTAAATTTATTTAATATTCACATTTTACTGTTCATAAATAAAGCTTTATTGGAACATAGCCAAGTTCATTCCTTTATATATTATGTGTGGCAACTTGCTCATGACAATGGCAAAATTGAGAACTTATGACAGAGGCTGTATGGCCACAAATCCTAAAGTATTTATGTTTGGCCTCTTATTGAAAAAAGTTGCTGATTCCTGTGATAAAGGAACACTAATAGTTCTTTCTAGCTTGGCTATAGATGGTTCTAAGTGCTTCATGTCTTACTGGGTTAACATGGAAACAGAGTGGGAAGTAGATGCATGATAGTACAAAGGAAATGATGTAGAAAAGTGTGGGTTCTTGGTCATTTAAGCATTAGATTTCTCTTTCATTCCATATTTGGAAACAAGCTTGAAAAGTGGGAAAATTGACAGGCAGTATTTAGTAATAGTATAAAGAGAAAAATCATTTACAGAATCTCTTCCTGTGAGTCCATAGGGCTTTAACATGTAGCTCTTAAGTGTTTCATCTGAAACACTGAAGCTCTTAAGCCATCAGTTTTATGATGGGCCCAGTAAAGGCTGGTAATTGTTTTAGCAAGGATTAGTTTTGGACCTAAAGTTGCCAGTTATGTTGCACTGTATTCATAAGCATATGTCAAATTCACAATGATTAAATAGGTATTGGGTAGAGGAAGTGAAGCCAGTGGCTTCTCTTCACTTTAATATTCTTTACCTGAGTTGAAACTTTCAACTGTGCTTTTAAAATATTTCCTTGTTCACATTAAACCTTTATTTAAGCACTAGATCTCTTTCAGTAAAATCTTTTTTTCTTTTAGCCTTTAGAAGTTTGCTAGATATTTCTTAGTCACATTTGATTTTGTCCCTCCCTGTTCAAAATTCTTCCAAGGATGACTAGGAGCTAGCTGTTTGTTTCTGCAGAATAGATGTATTTGGCAGTAAATATCCCTGCCTTTCCGTAATTTTCAAAAGTAGTCATGAACAAATACGTACTTTTCCGTCCCTGGTTCTCCATCAGGTTTAAACCTGACCAACATGTCATCCACAATGTATTTTTGTGCATGTCGTACCATTATTTTACTTTTGTTTCAGGAATACAGTTGGGAACAAAGCAATGTCAAGGTAAGTATCAGTGTTTTAGAATACAAATAAAACTTCAAGCATTATACTGAAATATATTACTTCATGTGTAATATTAAAAATTGGTCATGTCATCACTCATAAAATCCTTAATATTGCAATATGGTAATCTAGGAATTTTTGCTTGTTTAATGTTAAATTATACCCTTGTCTCTAACTATTAAGACCAAATACTGAAATCTTCTTGACTATAGAAAACAATATCACTTGTTCTAGCATACACTTATCCATCCACAAGTGTTTTTGGGAGTACTCTGGTAGGTCCCAGAGACCTCGTGGAGTCTGATCCGGTAGGTGACAGAGACATTACCAAGTAATTAAACACATATAGGTGACTTTCTATAATTTTAATACATGCTTTAGAGAAAAAGCACACTGTGCTATGAAAGGTTATAACAAGGGAAACTAACTTAGTTCAGAGTATCAGGTAGTCTTCTTAGAGCAAGTCTATGATACAGGATCTAAAGGATCATCCAGGCAAATCCAGGTAAATGGAAAGCATTTTATGGCCATTAAAAAAGCATTCAATCACGGAAAGACTTTTCTGAATCTCTCCTATTCTTCCATGACTAGAAAGAAACACGATTTCATTTGCTGATTCTATAATCTGAAATTACAGGATTTCATAAATAATCCATAAATTGGTGTCTATTTCAATCAATCACCCTACCAACTGGCACACAAGGATATTTATATGTGGCAAATACATTGTCCCTGCCATTCTACCACCATTTCCAGATGCTGCTAAGCCATTATTTAAAATAATAGTCAATTTTTCTTATGTAGGAATCTACTGGAGTTTTACATCCCTGTCATATAGGGCCATAGGTGCTGTGGTTCTACTTTGCTGAGTGCATGCTTTGCATGAATCTATTAAAATAGAAGGTAAAACTATATAATATTCTCAAAAGTTGTTTAAAATATGTACCTTAATATTATAAAATTAAAGTGTATAACTTTTTTGCTCTAACATAATCAGAATTCAATAAAAATGTGGATTTTTCTTACAGTAATGTAAAGGGCACAGATAGCCTAAAGAAACTCAGGATTAACACTGTAAAATGCTCATATTTTAGAACTATAATGTCCAAAATAAAAATATAAAAATATGTTTGAAATACTGGAAAATATAACCACTATAACATGATACAACTGCTCAGTGATATATTTCCCCATTTAAATTTTCCAATTTAGTTTTTCTTTCTCAATTATTTACATATTTATGCATAAATATTTCAGAAGGTAAAAAATAAAAGCCTATACTGATTTCAAGCTTAGTTTCTGGAGGATCCCACATAGTTTATTATACAGGTAAACGTTACATCTAAATCATATGAAGGCAATTTTTTCACAATATAAAAATGCTTCTCTGCCTCAATATACAAGTACACGTGTACCTTCCAAAAATGGACTTGTTATGAAATGTCATATGTTCCATGGAGTATATGGACCCTGTCTTCATATTATTAGCTGTATATCAAGCATCCATACATCCTTATTTTCCAAGCTCATACCAATTGTGTGGGTGTAACTCTAAATACGGGCCCTTCTCAATTGAAATTTTCCTATTTGCATGAAAAATTATATGAATACCTTAACTTTTTTAGAACTAAAGAGAAACTCCCTTTCTAAAGTTATCATAAATAATGTATGATACAGGTACTACACTTTATTATTTTATGAAATAAAAATATTTTTCAATCACCATATCAAAGTAGATATCCATTTCTTAGTAAGGGATAAACTTGTCTGCCACTGATGGAAAATTCTTTGTATTCAGTTATTCCTTTAACAGTTCAGCTCTGCCATCTGTGACTTTTAGATTACTACTCATGGCTCTCCATTTGTATGTTGCTATTCATGTATCCTGTCTCTGTGAAGAAGATGCATTTCTGTATCCTCCTAATTTCTCTCCTGGGACACTAGAAGATGATGTGTTACCTTTGAGTATATCTCTTAAGTAAACTCTTTAGTAAACACAGTTTCTCTGACATCTTATCAAAGCTTAATTTTATATTAAATTGTTGGAATATAGTTCTAGCTCAGCTAGTCAGTGAGTATAAAAGTCATTTAATGAATGAAAAAATAATACTGGTTTGAAGACTCTAGTAAAAAGCTGACATTCTTTTTACTTGACAAAGCATGTCTTTTTTATGTTAATATCTCTATTGGCTAAAAGAAAATTTCCATATTGAAACACTAAACTGTGACATTGAGATGTTTTATTTAAGATGAAAAGATTATGATTTCTATTTTTAGAGAGTTTTATTTCCACATTAGAAGCTATCTATGATGAAAAAAATCTTTGTTACCATCTACATTTAGTAAACATTAGTGTTATTTTTTTGGACAATTTAATTTCTTCCTATTTGTAAGGAAAAAAGTAACTGGAACAAGATGCTCAGAACATTAGATCCAATTTGAAAAGAGCTATGCCTTCCAACACAGAATCCACTAAAACTAAATTAGAACATCTTTAAAAGGTAAATTGAGTAAACAAGGGATGCAGAAAAGTTAAATTCCATTTAAATTTCCCTCAACCCATGTCTATTTCTATCCTATAAATTATCCTTTAAGTTTAGAAGTGTCCCTGGCTCCCTCCCAAAACACCCTTTTCTATTTGGTCTGACCTCTTCTTGATGTCCTTTCTGCATTAATTTCCCTATTCCTATCAAGCATCTTCATTTTTACATCTCCAGAAGGATTTTTTTCCCTTCTATCTCCTAACATAGATTTCCAAACCAAGAATAAAATCCCTCATAGTCACATGAAACTCTATCAATTTTTCCTTTCATATCATCATTAATTTTTTACAATGGCTGGTCTATATTGAACAGACTATCCAAATACTTTCACATTCTATAATGCTGTATATGTTCCTGGAACTCTTCTTAATTATCTTCAAGGTAACCAAAAGTGACTTATGGAATCAAGGAGTCTATTTTTAGACTTTCTCTTAACTTCTATAGAATACCTACTATTTCCATGTATAAATAAATATGCATCCTCCATATTCAGTGACTATGTTATTTTTCTATTTTGATTCAGCTTTCTGGTTTACACAGAATACAATGTGACCATTCTGAATGTACACTTCTTTGAGTCAGGATAAATTTATGTGTCCACGTGGTCACCAGTACAATGTGCCTGCTCCCCATTCCCACAAATTTCCTTGTGCCTATTATCAAACCTCTATACATCCCTAACCCCAGGCAACCATTTTCCTGCATTCTACACAATAAAAAAGATGTGTTCTTTTCCAGTATTTCATAAAAATAAGATCACACAGTATGAACTTTGAGCCAGGTTGTTCTTGCACAGTATTTCTGAAATTCATGGATTTTTCTATGAGTATCAGGTTTTTTTTATTCTTGAGTAGTAATCTGTATCATATAGACACACAAGCATTTGTTTATTACTTTTTGAGAATAGAGTAGTTGTTTCAGTTTGTGGTTGCTATGCATGTTGCTATGAAACTTTATAAGTATGTGGACATATGTTTGCATCTCTCTTGAATAATTATTGTAGAATTTCTGGATCAAATTTCAATTGAATATTTAACTATAAAGTACTACTAGGGATACATGGGTGGCTAGGTTGGCTAAGTATCTGCCTTCAGCTTAGGTCAAGATCTTGCGGTCCTGGGATAAGCCTAGCATTGGGTTCCCTGCTCAGCGTAGAGTCTGCTTCTGCTTCTTCCTTTCCTCTCTCTCTCCCTCTCCCCATGCTTATGCTCACATTTGTGTTCTCTCTCTCAAATACATAAAATCTTAAAAATAAACAAAAACAAAACCAAACTGTTTTTCAAACCTGTACCATGTTACATTGTCAACCAGCAATGTATGCTATACTTAGGATTTTCTATATACTTGGTAATTTCACTTGCATTTAAAAATAGTTTTAGGGATCCCTGGGTGGCGCAGCGGTTTGGCGCCTGCCTTTGGCCCAGGGCGCGATCCTGGAGACCCGGGATCGAATCCCATGTCGGGCTCCCGGTGCATGGAGCCTGCTTCTCCCTCTGCCTGTGTCTCTGCCTCTCTCTCTCTCTCTCTCTGTGACTATCATAAATAAATAAAAATAAAAAAAAATAGTTTTACTTCCTCCAATCTGTATGTCTTGTATTCTTACTTTTTGCCTTACTGAAGTATTTCGATGCTTCAGTAAAAGACAAATTAAAGGGTATAAATAGAGTTACAAAGGCAAAATCTTTCCCTTCTCAATCTCATTGGTTTTTCACTATTACTTATAACTCCAATCATCAGTTGTTTTTTAGTAGATACCAATTTTAGGTTGTTTGTTGTTCTCTTTGGGACCTGTTTTTCTCAGAGATCTTATTATGAATAGGTGTTGAATTTTAACAAATGCTTTTTCTATACCAATTAAAAATGAAATTTTTTTAAATCTATCTACATATTTTTGTATTCTCCTTTGTGTGTGTCTAAGTTTCCATCTGGTATCCTTAACTCTCCTTGAAAAATTTCTTTTGACAATTCTTATAGCACTGATGTGCTGGCAATAAATTTTATCTTTTGTTATCTGAAAAAAAACTTTTCTTTCTCCCTCATTTTTGAAGATTATTTTCATTAGATAAAATAATTCCAAGTTGTAAGTCTTTCTATTAGCACTGTAATGATGTTCCATTTGTATTATTTGTATAACTTCTGACTAAATGTTGGTAATAATTTTTATTTTTGTAAGTAATGTGTTTTTCCTTTGACAGCTCTTTAAAATTTTAATTTAAAATTTAAATTATCATATATTAAAATTGACTTTTTTCCACCTTGCATAGAAACTTCCATGGGATTTTACACATATATTAATTCATGTATGGTTACCACCATCAGCACACAGAATAGTTCTATCATCTCAAGAAATCCCTTGTACTATGCCTTTGTAGTGACAATCTCTCCCCATCCATAACACCTGGCCACTGCTTATCTGTTTTCAATCACTACAGTTTTGTCTTTTTGAGAATGTCCAAAAAACAACCCCTTGAGACAAGCTTTTCTTATTTTTTAGGATTTATCCAAGTAGAGCAGCCCGGGGTGGCTCAGCAGTTTGGCGCCGCCTTCAGCCCAGGGTGTGATCCTGGAGACCGGGGATCTAGTCCCACATCAGGCTCCCTGCATAGAGTCTGCTTCTCTCTCTGCCTGTGTCTCTATCTCTCTCTCTGTGTTTCTCATGAATAAATAAAATCTTTAAAAAAAAAAAAAAAAGGACTTATCCAAGTAGAAAGATTTACTGATACTTTGTTCCTTTTTTCTGCGGAGTTGTATTCCATTGTTTGTATGCACCATAGTTTGTTCTTTTAGTCAATGAAGGACATTTGAGTTTTCCAGCTTTTGGCTAAATAAAGCTGCTAAGAACATTTGTATACAGGTTCTCATGTGAAAATAAGTTTTCACTTATCTAGGGGATAATATCAAGAAATGGGATTACTGGGTAATTGAACAATAAGCACCTTCCAAACTATTTTCCTCAGTGGCCATCACTTTATATTCTCAAAGCCAAAAATGAGTGACAGTTGCTCCAAATTCTCCTCCATGCTTGGTATTACCATTACTTTTCATTTTAACTCCTATCCATATGTATGTAGTGCTGCATCATTGTGATGTTAATTTGCATTTACCTACTAAGGATATTGACCATCTTTTTACGTGCTTATTTGACATCCTAATATTGTTATTGGTGATGTTAATCTATTCAAAGGACTTTAAATAAGTTGTTGGTTTGTTTAATATTGATGATTGTTCTTTGAAATTTTCTCCTGAGCGCTAGTTTTGAATACCTTAATTTTGATGATGCATATTTGTGTTGATTTTGCTTGCAGTTAGCTAAATTCCTTGGATATTAGGAGTTATAGTTTTAGAATCATTTGGCAATTACTATATATATATGTATATAGTAATATATGAGTATGTATATAGTGTATATATATGCACATGTATATAGTATATATGTATGTATATGTGTACGTACACACATATATAGAGAGAGAGTCTTAACTTCTTTCTTCTTGGACTCCAATTCCAAATATATTTAACTGCTTGATTTATACATGGGCTCTTGTGGATCTGTTCTCCTTTTATTTATTCTTTTTTTTTTTTTTTCAGCTTCAGTTTGGAAAGATACAATTCTATATCTTGTAAAGTTCATGATTACTGTCTTAGTCAATGTATAATAAACTATTAATTCCATTAAATGGATTTTCTTTTTTATACTGTCCACTTCTCTATACTTTGGGTTCTTGTTTTCCTTTTACTTAATCATCAGGGCAGCTGGGTGGCTCAGTCGTTGAGCGTCTGCCTTTGGCTCAGGTCGTGATCCCAGGTCCTGGGATCAAGTCCCACATCAGGCTTCCTGCAAGAAGCGTGCTTCTCCCTCTGCCTGTGTCTCTGCCTCTCTCTCTGTGTCTCTCATGAATAAATGAAATCTTAAAAAAAAATACCTAATCACCTTTATGACAGCTGATAGTGCTTGTCTTCTAAACTCATCACCATCTCTGTCATTTTTATCAACTGATTTTCCTTCTGGCTTTGTGCTACACTGCTTTACCCTATGTCTAGTAATTTTATTTGGATACTGGTAATTGTGATTATTGCATCGTTAAGGGTGTGCATTTTGCTCTGCTCCTTTAAAGTGTGTTAGGCTTTGCTCTGACAGTTAAATTATTGGTGGGTCAAGATGATTATTTTGAGAGGCTTATTTTTAAATTTTTTTTTTTTGTTTTAAGGGTGGATCTACACTAGAATTAAAAATTATTAAAAAATTATTAAAAATAATTCAACTCTACTACTAATGTGTTACCTTTCTGAGCTCTCTACTAACTGCCTCCAGTAATGTGAGGACTCCCCACTCTGGCTGGCAGAGCTAAAACAATGCTCTCTCTTCTGTGAACTAAAAAAAATATTCACTTCAAAGCCCCTTAATCATATTTTGTCAGTCTCATGGAATTTCTTCCTATATACATTTAATATTCAGCAAAGATTCAAGAGGCCCATTCACAGGTTTCTATTTTACTATGCAGCTACCTCCTCCATGGAACTGTGCTCTACAACTTCCTGACCTCTGGTCACTGTCTCCCCAGTTCACCAAGATTGCTGTGTTTTACTTCAGATTCCCCTTCTATACAATATTCCAGAATATCGTCCAGGCAAAATATTAATGGAAATCACTGATCCCAACTCAAATTATTTCCATTTTTTCAGGGATTATAATTCACATTGGCCTACTGTCCAAGATCTAAAAACTGTTGATTTCTATACTTTGTTCAGTTTTCTAGTGGTTACATTTGGAGGGCAAGTCCACTCACTGTCATTCTATCATGACAAAGAAAAAAAAAAAAGAAAAAAGAAAAAAGGAAATCATGCTAAATATTTAAGAATTTTCTTTCAAAACATCATGTCACTTCCCCTTTCTTTCTATTCCTCATCAACATCGTATGAAGGACTAACAATACTAGAAAAGTTTTAATCCTGATTAAAGACACCTTGTTATTTCATAGGTTTTAATATGATCTCCCCTTTTTTGAAAGCACAGAGAAGGCAAAGACAGGACCTTATGCATTTAACGTAAAATCCTTAAACCATATACTTTAGTATAACCATAGTATACCATATACTATGGAACAGATACTAAAAGATATGCTGATCTTCACAATAGATTATAATTTTTATGCAAAGGCCATCGGCTGTCACCATTGTTAAAGCATTGATTATCGATGCTGACTCAAGTGATACACCTGATCAATCATGCACATCCCTTTTCCATCTTGTGGATTCATACAAAAACCTTTCTGAAGATGTTGTTTCTGAAGGATCAATTCTTTAAAGTTCCATTATACTATGATCTCTTGGCATCCTGACAGCTCAAATTACTCAGGTATCTAAAAATCTTCAGTAGCCACTTGAAAATTGTAGTAAGATCCCTTGATAAAATGCTACTGAATTATCACATTTGTAAAAATTCAAGTGATCATCTACCCATATACCAACAAACACCTCCAAAGAATAATTTAGAAAGATAAACATTTCTAAATTCACATAAAATACCTTGCTTAAAGTGGTTGGTTATAAATTCCTATTTTTTAAATATTTAGCACAATATGTGAAGTACTTTTCCTCTAATATAAAAGTGGGTCATTTGCAAAACATGGGATGTTATAGAAAACATTACTGGTGTATATTTGTGAAATTTTCCTAAAAATGCTAGTGACCATTAAAATAACATCAATAACAAATCTGGGAACTAAATGATACACACTGCTGCTTAAATAGAATTATGCACAGAATGGACAATGATATCTAAGTGTCAGTACACCAAATTTATCAAAATTCATAATCAAAAATAGGAAGAGAGGGATCCCTGGGTGGCGCAGCGGTTTGGCGCCTGCCTTTGGCCCAGGGCGCGATCCTGGAGACCCAGGATCGAATCCCACGTCGGGCTCCCGGTGTATGGAGCCTGCTTCTCCCTCTGCCTGTGTCTCTGCCTCTCTCTCTCTCTCTCTCTCTCTGTGTGACTATTATAAATAAATAAAAATTAAAAAAAAAATAGGAAGAGAAATGCATTCTGCAGTCAATCTTTGTTAAGTAATATTTTTTTAAGAAAGAGACACAGAGTATGCATGCAGAGGGAGAAGGAGTGGAGGGAGAGACGAGATTCTTAAACAGGCTCCATGCCCAGTGAAGAGCCCCAAATAGGGTTTGATCTCACAACCGAGATCATGGACCTGTGCTGAAATCACGAGTGGGATGCTTAATCAACTGTACCACCTTGCTGCACAACACAGAACTGAGTTGTGGTTGGCTCAAACATTATACCAGTTGATATTGGTTTTCAGCTAAAAAAAAAACTTAACTTTTTAAACAAAGTTCACAAAAAAGAACTGGTATTCAGGTCACCAAGTAATTAAAATGGAGAAAAATAATTTCCTATAACCATTTATTAAGGAAAACCTGTGAGTGCTTAGTACTGAAAGGAACCTATGATACTATATGAGACTTTCAAGCTACACCATCATACAGTATAATAATCACAGCCAATTAAATGAAAATAAAAACTATTGTTATTGCCTAAATTAAATTTTTCTTTTGTTGATGCCATTATCTCTTACTCTAATCTGGGGTTGGCAAATATCAGGTAAATCCAGCCTGCAGATTGTTTCGTATTAGCCAGTAAGGTAAGAAGAGAATTTATACCATTAAAGGTTTGTGAAACAAACAACACAGAAACACAAAGAATATATGAGAGAGACTGCTGGTTTACAATCTAGACCTTAAAGAAAAAGTCTGCAAACTCTTGTTCTAGAGTACTGCTGGACTTAAGATATATCCTGAAAACAAAAGGAAATGCTGAATTCTTTTAATTGAAAATTTGCATCATATGCAAAATTCATTAGAAATAAATATTAGGAATGAAAATCTATAAAAGGTGTTTATAATCCCATTTTCTAAGAGATGAAATGTGAATTCTGAGCTAATGGATAAGGTTAACTTCCTGCATAAGATAACTGGTATTAGGTTGTTATTTCACAGTCTGATGTTGGAAAATTATAATTATTCATTCAAATAGAAAAAAAAATTTGTAGATTTTTCCTTTTACATGATAGACTTTATTAAACGTCTTTATTAATCCAGATCTCTGAAACAAAAAAAAAATTATCCATCTTACCATTCACAAGGTCATTGCTACATTTTTTTATTCTCTTTTTTTTTTAAGATTTTATTTATTTATTCATGAGAGAGAGAGAGAGGCAGAGACACAGGCAGAGGGAGAAGCAAGCTCCATGCAGAGGGTCCAACGTGGGACTCCATCCCAGGTCTCCAGGATCAGGCCCTGGGCTGAAGGCGGCGCTAAACCACTGAGCCACCGGGGCTGCCCCCATTTTTTTTATTCCTAAAGAATTAACTGCAAATAAAGTTAAACCTTTACATATAACTTCTCCCAAAGTGTTTTTGTTGTTATTGTTAGATCCATCTATGTCTAGAGTAGGACTTACCTAAGTTTGCTTTCCATTTCCTTCAGACTACACCATTTTTTCCTTGGGCTTTAAAAAATCAGTCATATTTGTGCAAAAATTCAAACTAACCACATGTTCTTAAAATATTTCAATTAGTCACTAGACATAACCAAAGTTGTCACGTCCATTGCTATTTTTAAAATGTTAATTTTAATAGATCTTGTGAGAAAAATTAGAAGACTACTGCACCATGTCACCTCCCTGAAACAGCACAGAAATTACTGATATATACAGTATTTTAAATGGGTTACAAGGTATTGGCAAGAATCACCAACATTAAAACTGGAAATTCAGGACTGTTAGCATCAAAAATATATTAACATCCACAATCTTTAATAAACATTTGACTTAAAGAATCCAGTTTATTGATTTATCTATTTTAACTTTTATATATAACACTGCAACAGCACCTTTTTTTATCCCCAGGGATGAAATATATTTGCTGCATCAACTCTGAATATTTTTAAATTTAAATAAGAGAATTTGAACTAAAAGTAGTATTTCAACAATTATAAGCAAAGGACATAATATTAAGAAAGCTAAACTATTATATTTTTAACTTAGAAAAAAATTGTCAGCTGATTTCAAGAATACAAAAACTCCCATGAATTATTTATATTGATACTGCTATCAAAAGGAATAACAACTATAGAAACTTATGTTTTTTAAGACTTGACAATATAATTGTTTAAGAGTTAAGAGTTTTGTAATAAAAATATTACTCCTGAAGATTCTAGTTAGAATAAACAACAATACATATTTTTATCTAGGAATAAAGTTCTTACATGTGTAATTATCATTTACTCAAAAAGATGGGAGAAATATGGTCATGTTTAATTTGTTATTTTTAGCTAACTAAAAACTTAGAGAAGGAGTTGGTTATAGAAGAGACATAAATTATAGGGCATAATTGATAATATTATGGTTTGAATCTTGAGAAAGAAAATAATGTATGTAACCTGATAAATTTTCATGTCTAAAACAAATAACTGGGGATCAATCAACTTTATTCACTACTTTTTGCTCATGTTGGACCACAAACAGCCTTTATAATATCATCAAAAGTACACAAATCAACAATCATAATGCATTATTTCTTTATTCTGTTTGTTATTGCTGACAGGAATACTGAAAAGTATTTTGGTATAGATCAAGGGTAAGCAACTTTTTTCTACAAGAGTGAGACAGAAAATACTTTAGGCTTTGTGTACTGTTAGTCTCTGAATAAACTGACTTTGCTACTACAACACAAAAGCAATTTAGATATGCATAAAAGGGCATATTTGGGTTCTAATAAGACTTTATTTTCAAATAACAGATGGCTGGTATATTTGGGCGTCAAGCCATAATGTGTTGACCCCTGCTAATGTAATGATAACATCCAGTTTACGAAATAAAATTTATAGACTTGAGTCACTTCTGTAACCCTCCCTGATCCCATTTCTCTAGTATAAACAGCTGCTATAAATTAACCAACTTGAGTCACATTTAAAAAATTTTACCATATACTAATTAATTTCTAAGTAAGATATAGTACTATCTTTATCCATGTGTTAAGCTCTTTTGGTCAATATTATTTTTATAAAATAGCATTTCACTATTGCATAGTACTGCTTGTTAACACCATTCATTTATCTACTCTTTTGTTAGTTTGCACCCAGTTTGTCCTTGGCAAAAACACTATTGCTATAAACATTTATACCTACATCTGCTTGTGTAACAATGCAAAAATTACTTTTTAGGATACATACATACATACGAAATTGTTGAGTCAATCAATGTAACTTACAAATTCAAATTTATAAGATAGTGTGCAATTATATTACAAAGTATTTGCATTAATTTATACACCCGGTAGAAGACTCTACAACCTTAATACATGGATTCTAATAATACATTTTGTATCAATGGGATAGGTTTTAAATATATTTTTAACCCATTGAATAGAAATACACATTTTGTACCATTTACCTGATTAAAAATGAGGTTAAACTTTTCTTTTTTTTACAATGTTTATTGGCCATCTGCATTTTCCTCATCTGCAAGTTATCCACTGTTCTATGGAATTATGACTTTCTTACTGATTTGTAGTTTTTTGTGTAAACTTGTAACAACCTTTCAATTATTGGTGTTAGAAGTACATCTTCCCCCAGTCTGTGGGTAAAGTTTTAACTTTTCTTAAAATTCTGGCAAAATACATATAACATAAAAATTTCCACCTGAACCATTTTTAAGTGTTAGGTATATTCATAATGTTGTGTGAACAACCTCCAGAACTTTTTCATCTTCCAAAACTGAAACCAGTACCATTAAACAATTCCGTTTCTCTCATCCCTGGCCACTACCATTCTACTTTCTGTTTATATAAATTTGACTATTCTAGATATTTCCTAAAAAGGGAGTTATACATTTTTATGAATTGTTTGTTTCACCTAGCATAATGTCCTCGAGGGTATATACATACTGTAGCAAGTCAGAATTTTCTTCCTTTTTAAGACTGAATAATATTCCATTGTATATGTATATACCACATATTGTTTATTCATTTATCTGTATGTGGTCACTTGGGGTGCTTCTACCCTTTGGATATTTTGAACAATGCCACCATGAACATGAGTCGATAAATATACCTTTGAGATTTACTTTCACTTCTTTTAGATATATACCCAGAAGCAGAATTGCTGATTCATTTGATAATTCTATTTCCAATTTTTTGAGGGATCACCACACTGTTTCCATACTGGCTATACAATTTTACATTCTCACCAAGACTGTGCAAGATTTCCAATTTTTCCACATTCTTGCCAATGTGTTATTTTCTGGGTTTTTGATAGTAGCTATCTTAAGGGGTGTGAAGTGATTGATACCTTGTGGCTTTAAAATGCCCATTTTAAAATTATTTTTTTTGGTCGAAATGTACAAGTTCTTGATATATTCTTGCTAGGAACCCTTCAATTGATATGGTTTGCAAATATTTTCTCCCAATTGGTTAGCTGCCTTTTTACACTGTTGACTGTGCCTTTTGATGTACAGATTTTAATTTTGATGAAGTCCAATTTATCTATTTTTACTTTTGTTCCCTGTGCTTGTGGTATCATATCCAAGAAACCATCGCCAAATCCAATGATATGGAGTTTTACCTCTATGTTTGCTTCTAAAAATTTGATAGTTTTAGGACTTACATGTAGGTCTTTGATCTATTTTGAGTTAATTTTGCACAAGGTGTAAGGCTAAGGGCTTACATTCACATACGGACATCAAGTTTTCACAACATAATTTCTTGACAATATTGTACTTTTCCCCCATTGAAAGGTCCTGGAATCCACGTTGAAAATTATTTTATCAAGTATGTAAGGTTCATTTCTGGGCCAGAGATTCTGTCCCATTGGTCTTTATGTCTATGTTTATGCCAGTACCATACCATTTGTTTACTGTAGGTTTGTAGTAAGTTTTGAAATCAGGAAGTAGGAGATGTGGGCTGTCTAATTATTTGTTTCTTCTCTCACCAGTGTTTTGTAGTTTACAGTGTACAAGTCTTTTTTAGGTCCTTGGCTAAGTGCAACTGATTTTGGAGTGTTGATTTTCTATCCTCAACCACTGATGAATTCATTAACAGGTATTTTGTAGAATGCTGAGGGTTTTCTACTGATAAGATTATGTCACATACAAAGACAATTTCGCTTTTTCCTTTCCAATTTTGATGTCTTTTATCTTTTTTTAAAACTTAATTACTCTCACTAGGACTTCCAGTGTTATATTGAATAGAAGTAGTAAAGTGGGCATCCTTATTTCATTCCTACTAATCTTAAAGTAAAAGCTTTTAATTTTTTGCCATTAAACAGGTTAGCTGCGAGTTGTTCATATATGGTCTTTATTACGTTGAGTTAGTGTCCTTCTGTTCCCAGTTTGTTTTTATCATGAAAGTGTGCTGAATTTGTTCAGTGCTTTTTCTGCATCAATTTAAATGATACTAAGTTTTTTTCCCTTCATTCTGTTAGTGTGGTGTCTTACATTTATCAATAGGTGAATAATTCTTGAATTCTAGGAATAGACCCCTCTTGGTCATATGTATAATCATTTTAAATATACTGCAGGCCTCATAAGAAGTCTGAATGTATTCACATCAACTTTTTAGAAAACTTTGAGAACTGGCTGTATTTTTAAACATCTGGAATCATGTACCAGTGAAGCCATCTGGTTCTAGGCTTTTCTTTGTTGGGAGACTTTTGATTACTGATTTAATCTTACTCATATTGGGACTGTTCTGATTTTCTATTTCCTTGTGATTTAGTATGTGTAAACTGTGTGTTTCTAACAACTTATCCACTTCATCTAGGTTATCAAATTTGTTGACATACAATTGTTCATAGTATTCTCTTATCCTTAAGTTAGTAACACAGAATGTTCTTTTTCAACTCATTTTAGTTAAACCTTCTTTTGATCTTGGTTAATCTAACTAAAGGTCTGTCAATTTTGTTGATCTTTATGAGGAATTAACTCTTAGTTTTGTCAATTTTCTCTATTATTTTTCCATTTTCTATTTTGTCTCTGCTCTAATCTTTATTATTTCCTTTCTTTCTGTCAGCTTGTGGTTTAGTTTGCTCTTCTTTTAACTAGTTTTTTAAGGTGAAAAGTTAGGTCATTGATTTGAGATCTCTTTTAAATGTAAACTTTTTAACTACAGATTTCCTTATGAGCTCTGCTTTTGCACATATCATGCTTTTGGTATGTCATGTTGCACTCTTCATTTGTCTCAAGAGCTTTTCTAATTTCTTCTTTGCCATCATGGTTATATAGGGTGTGTTGTTCAATTTCCAACAAGTTTGTGGATTTGCCAATTTTCTTTCTGTTACTGATTTCTAGTTTTATTTCACTGTGATCAGAAATGATACTTTCTATGACTTCAGTCATTTTAAATATATCAATACTTGTTTTTTGGTTTAATCTACAGTCTATCCTAGAAAATGTGTCATGCGTACTTGAGAAAAATATTCTATTGCTGTGGGTAGCATTCTGTACATGTTTGTTAGGTCTAATTGCTCTGTAAGTATTGTTCAAGTCATCTGTTTCCTTACTGACTTTCTGTCTGGCTCTTCTACCCATAACTGAAAGTAAGGTACTAAAATATCCTACTAATATTGTAGACCCAGGCAGCCCAGGTGGCTCAGTGGTTTAATGCCACCTTCAGCCCAGGGTGTGATCCTGGAGTCCCGGAATCGAGTAGAGTGTCGGGCTCCCTGTATGGAGCCTGCTTCTCCCTCTGCTTATGTCTCTGCCTCTGTGCGTCTCTCATGAATAAATAAAAAAAATCTTAAAAAAATATATTGTAGACCCTCCTTACTTCTTGATTCAACTGTCAATTTCCAAATGATAAGTTCAGAAACTGATGTCTGTCACATTAAAAACTTATAATTGTTTCATGTTTTTAGTAAATTGACCCTTTTATCCTTACGTATTATCCTTCTTTGTCTCGTATAACAGTTTTTCAGTTAAAAGTCTAGTTTGTCTTATACGTGTATTCATTTCTGCTCTGTTTTGGTTATTATTTGCATGGAATATCTTTCTTCTAAACTTTCTTTTTTCTGTTGTTTTTTTAAGATTTTATTTATTTATTTATTCATGAGAGAGAGAGAGAGGGAGAGAGAGAAAGAGAGAGGCAGAGACACAGGCAGAGGGAGAAGCAGGCTCCATGCAGGGAGCCCAATGTGGGACTCAATCCCAGGACTCCAGGATCAAGCCCTGGGTCGAGGGAAGGTGCTAAACCACTGAGCCACCCAGGGATCCCCTATCCTTTTGTTTTCTATCTACATGTGTGTTTAGATTTAAAGTGGATCTCTTATAGACAGAACTTAATTGAATTCCATTTTCCTTTGTAATTCATTCAGCCAATTTACATCTAAGGACCTAAGGATTGGAGCATTTAATACACGTAATGTTTTAAGTGATTACTAATAGGGAAGAACTTACCATAGCCATTTTGTGAACTGTGCTTCGTTTTTTTTTTTTTTTAAACATTTTGTTCCCTTATTTGCTCCCTTACTGCCTTTCTTTGCATTTAATTTTTTATTTTTTATTTTTATTTTTATTTTTATTTTTTTAAATATTTTTTTATTTATTTATGATAGTCACAGAGAGAGAGAGAGAGAGAGAGGCAGAGACACAGGCAGAGGGAGAAGCGGGCTCCATGCACTGGGAGCCTGATGTGGGATTCGATCCCGGGTCTCCAGGATCGCGCCCTGGGCCAAAGGCAGGCGCCAAACCGCTGCGCCACCCAGGGATCCCGCATTTAATTTTTTAAATGATGTGCTTTGATTCCCTTTTAATTTCTTCTGCATAAGTTCTATAGATATTTTCTTTGTAGTTATAGGGATTACATAAAACATCTTAAAGTTATAACTATCTGGTTTATTTTTTTATTTTTTATTTTTTAAAATAGTTCTTTAAAGATTTTATTTATTTATTCATAGACACACACACACACACAGAGAGAGAGAGAGAGAGAGAGAGAAGCAGAGACACAGGCAGAGGGAGAAGCAGGCATCATACAGAGAGCCTGACATGGGACTTGATCCAGGGTCCCCAGGATCACACCCTGGGCTGCAGGTGGTGCGAAACCGCTGCACCACCGGGGCTGCCCAACTATCTGTTTTAAATGGAATAACTTTAATCGCATACAAAAACTCCACTCCTTTACATCACTGCCACTCTCCCCCATGATTTGTTGTCACAAATTATATCTTTATATTCTTGTGTACCCATTAGCAAGGATTTATATTTGTATGATTTTGTCTTTCAAATTCTATAAAAGAGTTGAAAGTGGAGTTATGAACCAAAATTATAACAATACAAGTTTTTCTATTTGTCCATATATTTACCTTTATTGCAAAACTTTACATTTTCTTGAGTCTTCAAGTTATTGTCTAGCATCCTTTTGTTTTAAGTGGAAGGGCTGTCTTTACCATTTCTTCTCGATTAGGTTTAGTGATAATGAACTCTGTTTTTATTTGGAAATTCTTTCTCCTCCAGTTTTGAAGACATTTGTGCTACATACAGCATTCTTGATTAATGATATCTTAAAAAATATATATAGTACCCTACTGTTTTCTAGTGTAGAAGGTTATTGCTGAAAAATTTGCCAACAATCTTAGAGAAGCTTCCCTGTATGTGACAAGTGACTTTTCTCTCATTGCTTTCAAGATTTTCTCTTTGTCTTTCCTTGGTTGGATTATAATGTATCTTGGGGTGTGTGTGTGTGTGTGTGTGTGTGTGTGTGTGTGTATTCATGAAATTGTATTTTCAGTCATTATTTCCTCAAATACATTCTTTGCTCCTTTCTGTCCTCTCCTTCTGGGACTGCCATAATGCCTATATTGGTCTGTCTATTGATGTACCAGAAGTACCTTAGGTTCTGGTCATTTGTCTCATTCTTTTCTATTTTTGCTTAATTTCAAATGACCTGTCTTCAAGTTCACTGACTCTTTCACTTGTCTCATCAGGTCTGTTCTTGAACCCCTGCAGTGAATTTTTCAATTGAGATATTGCATAGAGCCCCCAAATTTGTTTGATTCTTTTAAAATATCTCTTTGCTGATATTCTCCTTTTGTTAACAAAATATTTTCATGATTTTGTTGTCAGTCTGTGTTTTCTTTTAGTTCATTAAACATATTTGAGTAAACTAAAAAAAAATCCTTTACATATAAATCAGAGAACTGCATTTCTTAGGGATCAGTTTTTGGAAACTTATTTCTTCATTTGAAAGGGCCATGTTTCACTGTTCTTTGCAAAACTTGTGAACTTTTGTTGAAATCTGGCCATTTGATAAAAATCACTTCCTCCAATCTTTATGAACTGCCTTTGTTAAGGGAAGATCTCCACTAACCAGCTGGCTTAAAGTCTCAAAGGTTCCTCTCAAAACTTTACCCATAATCTCATGCACCATACACAATTGCATACCTCCTGCATCAATAACATGCCACACTGCCTACCTACCACTGCTTTTAGTAGCCTTTAAACTATTATTGAAATCATGCGACCAATTTCCACCAGTGCTTTGAGACAGGCAAGACAGAAATCAGTTTTTTTGTGCAACCACTAGATAATCTAGAATGCTGTTTTCTAGTCATTCCAAGGGAAGAAATGGGAATTCAGTGATGTCCTCCTGGGAAGGAGCTGGCACAAAGACAAGCAAAATTCCATGGGATTTCTAACTTTTGGAGTATTTACTTGGTAGCTGCAGCTTCTTGCCAGGTTCCTGCAGTTTTAATCAAGCTCTTTTAGTCTGTATATTGTTGTTTATTCAGTGTTTCTATAGGGAAGTGAGGGTCGGAAGCTTTCGGGTTCATCATCTTGCTGATGTCTCTCTCCATCTTTTCACATTTTTATGGTATCTTTTGATAAATCAAAGTAATTTTCAGATGGTCAAATTTATCAACCTCTAAATTTTATAGGCTTTTTTGGGGGGTCTAGTTAAAGAAAAATTTAGACTGTTGCAATACAGATATTGTCCTGTATTTTCCTCTATAGGATTTGAAGTTTTGCTTTTTCAACCATCTTAGTATGATTTTTTGTGTATTTAGTGAGGAAGGGATTCAATTATTTTAATTAACAAAAAGGTTTCCAATTGGTCTAGCTGCATTTATTGCATTTATTCATCTCTTTTTGCAATGACAGCTCTGTCACAACCCTGTCCCTCTGAGTTAGGATCTGGTTTTGGATATTTATTCTGATACAGATAAAGTTTGCTCATCTTCAAAATTATCTTGGTTATTTTCAACCCTTCATTCAACTATAGAAATTTAAGAGGAAAAAACTCATCAAATTCCATGAAAATAATTTGAGATTTTTTGAAAACGAGTTTTTATTGAAAGTCATGGATTATCATGGACAGAAATTACTTCTTTTTGATATAATCTTCCTACCATGAACATGATATAGTTCATCATTACTTGTATCTTTAATGTCATTAGAAGTTTCTATAACTTTCTTCTTAGAGAACATTAAAATACTTCTATAAAATATAACACAGATAAATAAAAAAGCATAAAACAGGTTAACGAGTTATTTTAAAATTAATACTCTTAAAACCTCTATATAGCTGAAGAAACAGACTTTTGCCAAATATTCTAGAAGCTCTCCTTGTGTCTTGTGGTATTCTCCGTACTTTTAACAAACCATTATCTAATTTTTATGATAATCCCTTTGTTTTTTTTTAAGTTTGTCACCCAATGATAGAGTTCTATCTATAAACTTCTCAATTTTACTTATTTTTTAAGACATCGTTTAATGCTCTTTTGAGCTACAGTCCTCCCATCTCTTCTTTTCCTCTATAAATTATTTTTAAAAAACCAAGACATTTGTACTGCAGAATTTCCACCAGTGTTAATTTTGATTACAGAATTCTTATGGCACAGATTAACATGTAGGATATATAGATTCATTAAGAGTCAGCTTTAACAATTAATTAATTAGTTAGTTTGACAATTAGTCTTGATGTATGATAGTGTTTTCTCCATCTGGTTGTCTGTCTCTCCCTTTGTTATGTTAGCAACAACTGATGTTATGATCTATTAATTCTTGATGCTAAATGTTAATGATCTAACCGAAATATCATCACTTATCAGATACATTTATATTTCAATAAAAAGAAGACTTCCTTCATTAATGATTTGATAACATAAGTGATATAACTTACAAAGGAATAACAGGACATATTTTTCCCTTTATTGATCAGTTTTCAAAATAATGAGTTGATTATCTTCTAAAGTCAACCAAGTCATTTTAAAAATCATTCTTATTACTTACAGATTTAAACGCATCCATGCATTTTGATGTCTTGCAGCAATTATACTTACTGATACTCAAAATATCCTATCTTTGGTCAATAAGAGTGTCTTCAAGTTAGATCCTGAGTCTTTCTAACAGTGTTTGTTTGGTATCTTCCTTAGTTTTGTATCACCAAATGTTGCAGGCAAATCATGAACATTTACTGGTCTAGCCTTGACATCACACATTTCTCCAAGAAACTGGTTTCTTTCAGTGGCAAATGATATTTCAAGACTACAACTTGGACTCCAGATAAACACGCTGCTACTAAATTGGTCAATGTTCCTAGGCAAAACAGTACACAGGACTAGAGTACATATGTGAGTATGAGTGTGTGTGTATGCACACATAATCAACTTTTATAATGTCCTATTCAAATTCAAAACTAAAGGCTTTTGCTTAAGCTGTATTTTTATCTGAAGTTCCTTTAATAAGAAACCTGATTCTCAAGATAAAATAATTAGAATATCAATAATTACTAACTGCTTTATATGACCTTATGCAAGTTTTATAAAAATATCAATAATGCCACTATATATATAAGTATTGTCCTCCTACTTTTTTCAGTTTCCAGAGCACACAGACATTATATATTATATTCTTTCCCATATAACTAAATGGTTAATTCTCCATAATACGTGTATATTTGATGTTTATCATTGAGTCCTTATGTTTACACTCTGCAGTCACTTTGGTTGCTTATACTACAGTAGATTCCTCAGTAGAGTTTCAAAGAAATAATATTCTCTGAATTCTTGCAATTTAACAGTTTATTGGCAATCTCTATACATGAATGTCGGTTTGGCTGTCATTTTCATTCCTTGAATATCTTAAATATCCTACTCTATTTTCTTCTGGTAGAAAATATGTCTTTCAAGAAAGTATGATGACAATTTGATTTTCTTTCCCTTGTAAGTTAGTTTGCATTTTTATCTAGATGCCGTAAATGGTTTCTCTTTTCCTTTAAAGTTCATTAATTTTATTAGACTATGTCTCAGTGTTGGTTGCCTGAGTAATTTTCTCAGATATTCAGTGTGTTTTTAAATATATGTTTTAATAATCTCTCTCTCTCTCTCTCTTTTTTTTTTTTTTCCAAATTCCAGAGTTTCCTGGATCCCATTATTTTGGAGTTCTTTTCTTTGGTTTTGCTCTTGGGAAACTCACATATATGTTTAATACTCTAAATTCTTCGTTTTATCTCATCTTTTCTAGTCTCTTTATTCATTTCTTTAAGTTTATAATTTCTTTTTTATCTTATATTTCTCCTACAATTTTATCTGCTGAGTATATATGAGTTGAGTATATATGCCTCTTTATTTCTTCTAATTTAGTTTTTTTTTTTAAGATTTTATTTATTTATTCATGAGAGACACAGAGAGAAAGGCAGAGACATAGGCAGAGGGAGAAGCAAGTTTCATGCAGAAAGCCCGATGCAGGACTCGATTCTGGGACTCCAGGATCATGCCCTGAGCCAAAGGCAGGCACTGAGCCACCCAGGCATCTCTTAGTTTTCATTTCTAAAATTATTTTTCTCATTATTTACTTTTTTAAGTTTCATCACCGCATTTGTGAGATTCTCTAAATTCTGATATAAATTTTTCTTTCATATCCTGTTATCTTTTCTAATGTATTTTAGCTCATTTAAATACTTTTCATCCCTTTTCTGGCCTGCATTTCTGGTCTGAAAGAGTATATTCTATTTATTCTCATTTTTCTTTCTGTAATATGTGGGGTTATGTCCTTTTTGTTACTATTTTATGTGAAATGAACTTACTCATACATTTAGGACAACTCTTTTCCCTCTTCAGGTTCTAGAGGTCCCTCTTTTGTTTGTTTTCATGTAATGTCCAAAAATATGGCAGCCTACTTTCTGAGAACTATCAGCTCTGATTGTCCTCAACCCAGTTTTATGTGGACTTTCCCTCTGTGTCTCTTGCCCCTCTATTGCTTATTTTGGATTCTATTCATAGTAGTTTCTTCTCAATGTGGGGCTTCGTCTTGGGAGAACACTAGTTGGTTAATCACTCATGGGGCCTAGATGGCTCAGAAACTTTCAGCCTTAAAATGGAACCCTTGGATTTATCTATTATAGTATATAAAAGCCCTCTCTTCTCTAGCTGAGCTGCTGTTCTCAAATTGGCCCTCTGGGTTTTCCAATGAGTATTTGTAGACCAGTTTCTTCAGAGGCCATCTTGTTTCCCCAACACTTTCCCCCTTTCCTCTGCTGATCCATATGTTATCTTGCAACTGCTGCATCTCAACCCAGTCATATTTTGGAGTATCAATGGGATACCTTATCACCTAGTTTTGCTGTAACTGTTCATTCATTGTTGCTGTAGTTATTGTTTCAACATCTATTGTTCTGTTTTTCAAGGAGGAATTCAAGGTTACTTAAAAAGTATGCCCCTCATTACCATCTCTACTCAATCTGTCATATCCTTCTTTTTGTATTATTGCCATTTAAAAATAACTTCTGAAAATATATTTCAATCTATAACTTTTGAGTTAAAATAAATATTTGCAAGCTTTTCTAATTATGTGGCCATATTGTTACCATGAGTGATCCAAGGATGAACTGAGCTTCTTGCTTAGGGTCTTTCTATTTATAATAACATTTCAATGATGTTTTCTTTTGGTTGAGTGGAAATTCCATGCTATTAAAAAAATGCTAGTCTTGGAAACTTAAATATTCTTCAGTAGTATATGACTTTAATAAAACATTTATTAATGTCACCAAAAGTATAACAGACACTTTAGTATAACAGTTCCTGCACTGCTGTTATACTAAACATCTGTTTCTAAGATGTTTCTAAGATGTTTCAACTTATATACACAGCTTCCAAAAGAGGCGGCCTATATATTACATCCAGTTTCACCCTTCCCACCCACCCCAATCTTAGCTGATTGTAACAGACATAGACACCAAATCCAAGGCTGAGCCACTGAGATCCTCCCTTGATATATAATAGTGGCTATAGGTAAACTGATGACAAATATTTACATTAAAAGAACACTTGGAGTCAGGGTTGTATACTATACTTGGCTATGCTCCAATGATTAAGAAAGTGAAGTTAGGGAAAGAAGTGAAGAAACTGAGTTGATACACAGAAAGAGGCAAAGGTCTAGCTTTGCTGTAATGTTGCCTTGAGAGTCAAGGGAGTAGCCTTGATACAGTCTCTCTTCTCCCGTTTCAAGGTTGCCTGACTTCTACCTGCTTTTCATTTCCTCTCTTTGGATACTATAAGACTTTCTGTTGTATCCTCATCGTAATTGTTGCCTTTAATACTCTTGTGAGTTCTCCTCTCAATCAAATATAAATAATGCTCACAGAATACAAACAGTGATTTCTCAGGGCCACTCTGCTATGGTGGAATAAGACAGAGTACAGAACATTTGGCAAACACACACACAAACACACACACACACACACACACACACACATAACATTAGGCTAACACATACACACACTCTCACACCTCTAAACATTTTCTCTTCTAATTAACTTAGGTGACTACTCCTTCTTTGTTACTAATGATAACTCTAGGCTCTTAGGACTCTTGAATAAAAATTAGCTAGATCTAATCTGCTTCCTGACAGCCTCTAATTGACGTTATGCTACTTCTTTAAATCTGAACTCTAAAAGAAGCCCTACAATTCCTCTGAAGTACATCTTCCATTGCTGCAGCAAAACAAATTAATATAACCACTGGACCAAAGGTTGTTTTGCCATCCTGGGCTGGTGGACTTTGATACTTGCATATATATCTAATCTAATTTTTATCCATTAGTTTGCAAATTTAAAAGCTAGAATTTTCTCTGAGAAAGTTCACTAAGCTCCAAATAACTACGGTCTCCAAAAATTCTTAATTATTGCCAAGAGAAACATGGCAATGGTTTTATACACTAAAAGGTATATAACAATAGCTACCATCAATGAGTTACCTTAAAAGGTATAACTATATTGAGTATCCTATATTGAATGCAATAATAATTTAACAAAGACTAATAAAAAGTAATGAACAAATTAAGAAAATGAAATACTATTTTAGCTTGTATTTTAAAGGATATAGACTTTACAAAGTATCAATGATTATTTTATAAAAAACTACATGAATACAAGTGTAAATTAAAAACAAATGAATGTAAAACAACAAAAAAGATGCAATTCAAATACATTTTATGATTATTTGAAATTAAGAATAATTGCCTTCACTTTTCATAGGACATTAAAATATATTCAGTTATCTAAATCCAGCTTTGTTCTTACCACTTAGATATACATAATAAAGTCAAAAGTAAAAAAAAAAACAAAAAAAAAATAAAGTCAAAAGTAATGGGATTTATTCATCATAAATACTATATTTAAGTATTCAATGGCTAGCATAAAGTTATTTTTATCATGTAAATCTGAGTCCTTTGTAATAGTTTGACAGTTTTTCTTCTCAGGGTAGAGGAACAGTGTTTCAAATGAGAGAAAGGAGGGAAATGGAGAAGAGAGAAAAAGAATGATCAAGAGTACACGTTCAAGAATAAGAATATGAAGGACATGTATTTCCAGAATAAGAAGAGAACGTGGATGACTGATCGATACTGGGAATTCTTAACCACAGAACACATTTTACATGTCTTACCATCTTATTTTCAAAACTTACCTTTACCAAAAATATTAGTAACAAAAATATTATTCTAGACAAGTATAAGGAAAAAATAACTGAATATTACATACCAAATTAAACTAGGCAATATAATATAAACAATAGGATACTTCCTATTTATAAGTAAATAATTTTGTTAAAATTGTATAAATAAAATGGCACAGGAAGACAGCAGGGAAGATATTAATTAGACTTAAGAAATCTGAAGAGGAATTACAAGGATGAGAATAATTTGGGGGAGGGAAAAAGGAAAAAGATCTAATGTAGAAGAGTTGTGCAAAAACAAGGAAATGTGATAATGTGTAACTTGTTTCCATGTTTAATTAATGTCTTCTATATAAAAGGATGGAGACCAGTTGAGTGTGAAAAGTTATAACTAAATTCTGAGGGCTACAGAATGTTGTTCTGTTATACAGCAGATGTTTCTAGATTTTTGGATTGTATTGATTAGCAGATATTTGAAGGATATATCATAAGTGTGTTAACTATTTAAAAAATATAACTCAAAATCTAAAATTCTATAATTTGCTATCATCATTTTATTAAGGACAATACTTTTAACACAAAAAAGGATATGAACATTACACCCACATAGTTGTAAAAATGGAATACATTAAACTCTTTGGAAGCAGAAAAGTGAACTTTCAATATATAACTTGTTCGAGTGTTTCATTTTCTGCATGGTCACTTTTTAAAAAAATCTAAGAGGTGTGTTCTTAATACTCTTTCAATTCAATTCTGAATATATAAGGTCAACTTAGGGAAGCCCAAGAAAAACCGCTCTCAATTACCTATGCAGCCTTTTCTCTTACCTTCTCTCTGCAGTGCTGGGAAGACATAAGAAAGGGGCCAGATTCTAATCATGAAAAATTCTGGAAAGGGGCTAGCTACTATGTGGGGTCTTGCCTGATTAATACAGGGCAGTTACAAATTATCTGACAGTAATGCCTTAGAGCTTAAAATTGTCACAAACCATCACTGAGGAACCAGGAATGTAAGTCTTATAACTTAAAATAATTCCTCCTTTGCTTTGGCTGCTGGAAAACTTAGTGCTGATTTGTGTCCCAGTTTTAATAACACTACAAGGATCCATTACCAACATTTATAAATTTATTCTGTTTATTTTAGCATGTCTTGAACCACTATTTATATATTTCTTGTATAAATTTGTCAAATCATTTAAGGAAAAATATATATAAATACATAAAAAAGACTTCAGTGAATGAGGAAACATTTAAGATTTGTTTTTTCAATAAATTTTATTAATTTTTTTCTTATTGTTAAGTCACACATGGGGTCATCACACTAAATATTCTTGTAGTCTAGAGTACTTTCCTAGTACGTGGTATGACTCACCTGTAAGTCTTTGCTCAAATGTAATTTTTAGCGTTGGTCTCTTTAAAAGTCTATAGTGTGTTAGAAGATGATAAATGCTGTTAAAGGATAAATCCAACACAGGGGTTTGGGATAATAAAAATGGCAGGCTACACTTTTAAAGACGGTGACTTTCTAAATAAACTGCAACCTGATCCTGCCATTTTGTTATATTTATTATTAAGCTCTACAAATCAGGGATTTTTTTTAAAATTAAGGTTTTGTTTTGTTTCGTTTGAACTAAGTTGACACAAGTGTCACATTAGTTTCAGGTGTACAGCATAGTGATTGGACCACTTTATACGTTATGCTAAGCTCATCACAAATGTAGCTTCCATCTGTCACTGTACAATACTATTATTATATTCACTATATTCCCTATGCTGTAACCTTTCATCCCCATGACTTATTCATTCCATAATTAGAAGCCTGTGTCTGCCACTCCCCTTTGCCCATTTTGCCCTTCCCCCATTCCTGTCTCCTCTAGCCACCACCAGTTTATTCTCTGCATTTATGGGTCTATTTCTGCTTTCGTTTTTTCATTTATTTTCTTTTTTAGATTCCACGTTTTTGTCTATTATATAATAATATATTCCAAGTACTTTAAAAAAATGCTTGGCCTAGAACAAGAACTCAGTGGGGTTTCTTTGTTTTGTTTTTTAATGAATAGCTCACCTGTGTGTCACTGTTCTAAGAGCTTTGTATACATTATGTAATTTAATCCTCATAAGAACTCTGGGAGGGAAGAACTCATAAGACTATCATAAGATAGTCAGTGCTATCACTGACTTTATTTTATAGAAAGAACATAAGTTACAAAATCGCTAAGTAATTCACAAAGGTCATAGAGCTAAGAAAGTAGTAGAACAAGGATTTAAACCCAGTCAGGTCAGTAACTATTACTCATTCCTAACAGATTGTGCAAAAGCACTTGAGACAAAGAACAGTCATAGGCAAATGACAATAAATAGAAAGTGAAAAGCAAAAATATATATGTAAAGCTGCTAAATCCAAGGAATAGTATTTAAAGCCATTATTTACTCACAGGATCTACTAGATACTGATTACCCCTTTATGAAGCTTTTGAATATTTATAAAATAAACTTTTTAAAGAAATAAAGCTTCAGACAACCATTTGTTAAAAGCTGCTCTCTTAATACTGGTGCATTAACTCTTCACAATAATTAATCTGCTTTTCCACCTCACTCCATTTAAGCTGCTGTTGAGTAAAAGACAATAGCTTCATCAATTCCAAGTTAAGTATGTCTTCACATTTTCTCAGTTAAGAATTCTCCTATTACAAATGTTATATGAATAAGAAGTCATTTACAGAAGCATGGCTCGTAGAGTTAGAAGGAAATTTTAGAGGGTATTGCTTAGTAAACACACCATCCTGGTGAAGGATGTACCACGGCCCTCTAAGACTAGGATTATAAGAGCCATAGTCTCCCAGTCCAACACTTTTTCAAAGGTCTCCACTCTGTTATTAGCACTGACTGTGAAAACATGATATTTTTAAAAATGAGTAAGAAGAAAGCATGTATGAATATCTTAACAGAATTTGTGGAAGCAAGATCTTTATATTCTTTTGGTAATAAATATTCCTCCAGAAGTACAAATTATCATGAGTAATAGATACATTATAGGAAACTAAAATAATTAGAATATAGAGAGAAATCATACCTTCTATCAATAGCTCTTGTCCATGACTGCCAAGAAGTGTACGAGATAGGAATGGGGCAAAGTCTACAAAAATTTCACGAAGTAGAGGAGCAACTTTTTCTAAAGCTCTTTCAAGTTTTGCAGTGATGCTGTTGAAATTAAGACATAAAGACTAGTAAATATAATTCAATATAAAACGTCAAATTATTACTTCTAAATTAAAATCTTGAAAGAATCATAGAAGTATGTATCTAACACATGGAATAGTAACTGCTTCAGTAGAAGGGACACACTGTACAGTTTCACATCACTCATAAGGCTGCTCTAAAGACTGTAGCTAACATAGAATGACCAGGGATGCCTGAGTGGCTCAGTTGATTAAGCCTTGTACTCAAGGTTTAGGCTCAGGTCATGACCTCAGGGTTGTGAGATCCAGCCCCAGGCAGGCTCTACACTCAGCAGGGAGTCTGCTTGAGATTCCTTATCTCCTTCTTCCTCTGCCCCTCCTCATCATGCTCTCTCGTTGGTTCTCTTTCTCTCTCAAATAAATAAATAAATAAATCCTCTGAAAAAGGTAGAATGACTGTTCTGTGAAATGAAATTGGGATTCCATGAACTGCAAGGGACACAAACTCTGCTCCTAGCTCTATGTCTTCCGTGACTATCCTATCCATCAAAGAAAACTATTTTAAACACTTACTACATAGATCACTGTGTCAGTTACAAAGAATTAACCTTTGTTCTCTAGGGTTGCCTAAAAATTCCATGAAAAGCTGGACAAATAAGGGAATAACTAGAATTCACTGTAATACAATGAAATTGCTCTGCTCAAGGAGGTATCTTCATTTCAAAAGCCCATTTACAATTATTTACCGATTCTTGCATTATTATTTGTATTACTTCACTGTTAAATTTTAAGTTATATGGCCTCAAGGAAGCACAATTTGACATTCTTGAAAATATTTCAAGTAGTATACATAAACAGTGGTAAAGAAAAAAATTCTTCTCAAGCAAATAAATGATCTGGTAATATCTATCTCTTAGAAATAAGTGCTTTGAAGTAAGACTGCTTTGACTGGAATGCTGGTTCTCTCTTATGCTACCTAGGTGAGCTGGGGCATTAGGCTTCCTTTGCATACAAGATGAAAATGACCATAGTACCTGCTGGTGAGGATTAAATGAGCTAAGGCATATAAAGTTGCATAGAAAAGTAACTGGCACACAGTGAGAGATCAATAATGGTAGCTCTTATAATAGCTTTTTTGAATAAAACTAAATTTACTCTTACAGAATGTGGCTCTGATAAAAAAAAGGAATACAATAATTTGTTAGAGGAACACACATTGTTCTACATGGAAGATATGTAAAGTAAAAATTCAACAATGCTTCAAAATAATAAAAGTTCTGCCACAAAGCTAAGTAACATTTTGCTATATGTGAGGAGAACATAAGTGACAAAAAGGTTATTAATTATAGAAATAATGTTCAACTTATTGCTAACATTTAAAACTAAAGTATTGCATCGTTAAGTGACTAAACAGGGATAAGGGAATAATCTAGGATACATTCTTTCATAACTTGGAAATAGTGTAATCTGAATCATGTGTATACTGAAAGCCTCACCACTAGCACTTCTATCTGACTTTGTCTCCTCTTATCTAGGTCAACAGCTTCAAAGCAAGAACCCAGAGAGGAAACTGGTATGAGTGCTTCCAGGAATATTAAAGAGAATATTCTGGAGGAATAACTTTAGGCAAAAAAAAGGGACCTGGGTGGGGCTTTGAGGACTTGCTAAAGATAAACAGAACTCTCAATATTCTCCCTTACTCTTGTTGTTCCTGAACAAATACCTTCGTTAACCAATGGTTCTCAAATTTTAGTGTAGATCAGAATCACCTGTGATGCTGTTTAATCAGAGATTCCTAGAATTTCATCCCCATAACTTCTGATTCAGCAGGTCTGGATGTACTGAGAGAATTCACACTTCTAACAAAGTCTCAGGTGGTTTGCTACAGCTGATCCAAGAAACACTGTTTTAAGGAGAGGATTTACTACTAGTAAATTGTAAAACAGCAAGGTGAATGCTACCTGAAGTCATAAAATAATCGTAAGTTATCTCTGACTTTTAGTGTATAGAGATAGAATTCCTTTTTTATATCTATTAATTATTTAATTCATTCTAATTTCCAGGATCATGTCCCATAACTTCCCAGCTAAAGTAATCCCCTCCTCTGAGGAAAGAGGAGTAAGAATGTTAAGAGCAAATCTATGAAGAAGAGAAAAGTCTGGATGTTATTGTTTTGTTTCTGTACTTGAATTCTGAGTGAAGCATGAATATTTTATTTAAGATTAATCAATGAAAGTGAAATTATTTTAGAAAAATTTTAGATGTATAAAGGTTCACATCACAGTTATGCTACTGTAATATACTATTACCTAATTAAACTTAGGTATATTTTCCCCTAGTTTATGACTTTTTCCCATAATTTATGGGTTTCCGTATGATTTAGAAGCTTCAGAATTGCAAAAATACTATTCCCGTTAACTTACATATCAAACAGAAACTTTACTTAATTTAAGCAACCAATTACATAACTGTGGTATATATGTATTAATTACCTTGACTTGAACTAAGGGATAAAAACAGATATTTCTCAATGAGTGACTCTCTAAAGTAGTATTTTAATAAGCAACTATTTTCTTATAAAACAACAGAATATTAAATAATGCTCTTACATATCATTCTATAACCATAATTTTAATTTTCTAATGGGGAACAATGTAACTTTTTGCCCAGCAAGAGATCAAAGGTTTTAAGTACAGAAAAATCATCATTGAATAATACTGCCAGATTTCTTTATCAAACAATAGCCTATTCTAAGTGGAAGAGTTTCATTATCACTTTACAATGAAGAAAATGGACAGGTTTTGTTGTTGTCGTTGGTATTTATAGATTCCTCACAATGTATTTTAAAGGATAAAGTATGTGATCTTCATCTTTACACAATTTAAATTCTCAAAGAACATGATACAAACATAGATCTCACCTTTATACCCTCCCCTATCACCAATTAAAAACAAACAAACAAACAAACAAACAAAAAATCCTGCCTATATTCTTTCAATTCTCATCTGAGAGAAGTACAAAATGTAAAACTTTTCCCAAAGCATATATGAAAAATTTATCTGACAAGATGTAAAAAAATAAAACATTTTAACACAAGAGAACTCCTTGGTCTTATTTCCTATAAAAATAAAAGAATTATCCTCTTCATTTTGAATCTAATTTTTTTTAATAGCACATGTAAAAATGACCAGAAAACACTTTTTTTGGCAAATTATTTTGCAAGAAAATTAGCATATTCTACTTGATTAGGAAAAATATTAAGTAATAATTTTTCAGTTTTATTTGAAAACTTATTTTCATTTACTCAAAAAACATTCATTCAGTTTAAGACATTTTATACACAGAAATAATATGAAGGTGCACTAGACGGGGAATTTACCCTACATAGTCTTAAGTGAGATTAAAACAGTCTAGCAACTTCTTAGTATTTAGTATTGGGCCTGAAATTTGCCAACTCCAGGATGAAATGCATTCTCTCAAGCTTCTCATCCCTCTCTCCCTACTCAATTCTTTTTCATTCCTTTCAGTCACATTAATGATGCTTATGATGTTATTTTGACATTGGTTATTTTTCTTTACAGTTAAGTGTAAATTCTTTTAACAAACAGAATTCCTAATTTCCAAAAAGAACACTACTATTGCTAGTTGAGTAAATTCTCAACCACTCTCACAAATTTTCTAACTATAAAAACAAAATGTTCAAAGAAAATAATAATGCCTTAGATGAAATTTTAAAGTGTCAATGCCTGGATTAAAACAACATGATTTAAAACACAAGAGTTTTATTATTATGGTTTTAAAAAGCACAATTATATATTGGCTTTTGCTTATATTAAGAAAATCTTAATTTATGACCATAAATTGTAAAGGTAAATTCTTAATTGGTTATATACTATGACTGGGAAATGACAAACATTGACTTAAAATTATTTTGTTTAGTTTTCACTAAGCTGCTAATGTGAAATGTATATATATGTATTTTAAGGGAGAGTGAGCATGAGCAGGAGGAGAGGGAGAGGGAAAGAGACAATCTTAAGCAGACTCCTCCTGAGCATGGAGCCGGACCTGGGGCTTGATCTCACCACCCTGAGATCATGACCTGGGCTGAAATCAAGAATTAGATGCTCAACCAATTGAGCCACCAAGGTATTCCTGAAATATAATTTCACAGACTAGATAGTTGATGAGTAAATGCATCATGAATCTCAGATTCTGTGACCCTGTGACCTACTGTACTGCTAAATGGTTTTTCTTAACTGTAACTTTTTAGGGTTACACTAATCAAAACATGAAGCTGAAAAAATTCTTGCTTATTTCCTCATTTTCTTTTAAATTAAAAAAAACCCTGACATTTTCTCTTTATTCTTTTTAAAAAGAATCACAAGAAGGCGGCACTAAACTGCTGAGCCACCTGGGCTGCCCGATAAAAACTATTTTAATATGGTAGGTATGGCAGTAGTAATAAGATCCCCCTTGTAGTATAGAGATGTTTGTTCTCAAGAGATCTTAGGAGGACTGCTGGGTGGTGGCTCACAGATGAATCCTTCCCCAAGAAGTGGCCTGTTTTGCCCAATATTAAGTCACCTTATCAGGAGTACTCTGTATTCAAACCCCAGTCAAGGAGGAGACAGAAAGGCCCAGCTCCCTTGATTCAATTGAGGATACCTTTCAGGGACTTTCCAGTTTAGAGCTTTCCCCAGAATGGCCTAGCACTTCCATCACAATTGTTATCACTTTTCCTTGGACCAATCTTTCCCTCCCATTTCCTTAACGGTGACATGATTGAGAACATTCCCCAAAAACCTGCCTGTATAAAGTGTTCTGAGAATATATGTCCTGGGGTGGTAGTCTACTGATAAGTGCTTTTAGTATAATACTTGGTTCATATAATATTTTTTGAAAATCCAAACTGAAAAATCATGAGTTAGGAATTTGAATTTTAAAAAAGAATTGAGAACTTCCATTTAAGATGCAGAAAGCTGGAAATGGTCACTCCTACACTAGTCACAAGAAGAAGCCAGATAATCTATGTACACTGCTAGAACCCATCAGAGAGCTGAGGTTGCAGGGTAACCAACTAGCCTTGAAATCTGAAGGAAGAACAGACCTTTAAGGAGAGAAGACAGAGATGAAGAACGTGCTTCACTGGGGCAGGACCCAGGAAGAAGAAACTCTGTGTATCACCTAAATTGGTAAGGAGAAATCAGCTAACAACTTTTAATAAATTGTTCAAGTCCAAGAGTGAGCTAATGTGAAAGAATAAAATCCTCAGAGCTGCAAGAACAAGGGGAGTTTGCAGTAATTTGCAGGATTTTCTCCACACACCTCACCATTACTCATGAGAGAGACTGGGGGCAACATGGGGAGCTGAGAAGCTGTTGCAGGCAAAGGGCGAGGAGCAGTGACTCTTGCAGAAAAGACACAATGCTCTGCCTGGGCTTTCTACCTGTAATCCTTATGGAACAAAGGCCTTACATATTTTGGAAAAGGACAGCAAACCCTGTCACTTCCAGGCTACCAGAGCCTTTTGCAGAAATAACTCTGTTCTGAAGGAGGGCAAGAAAACATTTTGAGTCCTGATAATTAGAGATTCTCCAACCACTTGGAAATGGCCAAGATCGGTGGAAAATCCTACTTCCAAGACCCAGGGTAGTACCTGCCTAAAACCAATTCTGAATGAGAACAACAGAAAACAACTCCATGTCCACGGTACACTAGGCCCGCAAGTACTCAATAATAAGTAACAGTAGACTACTATCGTAGTAGGGGCCACAGTGTAGAGAACCTCTTGAACACGCAGCATTAATGGAAAGCCTAAAAATAAGGGTAGAATGGGAACACTGAGTAAAACATTCTGACAAACCAGCCTCTAGATAAAGACAAGGTACAAGTAGAAAAATTTAAGGCATGTGGTGCATTGAGAGTAACTAAAACAAGAAAACAAACCTAGCTCAACTCCTTGGTAGAATAACTTAACCTACAGTAAAGGCCTAGCATAGAGGCAAGCCCATTTCCAGAATAAATATTATGAATGTCACTTATTACCATCCTCTATATAATGTCCAGCTTTCAAACAAAAAGAAAAACTGACAAAGTCAGAATCACAAACTGACAAAATCGGAATCACAAATAAACCGTTAGAACTATCAAAGAATTTTTAAAAACTATGTTTACCATATTAAGAGTTAATTAATACTTGAAAAGATAAGTCCACACATAAACAGAGTGGAATTTTAGCACAGAGTAAGAAACTGTAAAAAAGAAACAATGATAGAAATATATATATAGTAAAAGAGATAACAATACCTTCAACAGGGTTATCAATAGACTCAATAAAGTTAACAAAGAACCAAGGAATTTAAAGATAGGCCAATAAAAAAAGGCATGCTGAAACAACAACAACAAAAGAATTATGTTTATAATGACAGAGGAAGAGAGAGAAGAGTGTGTTTGCAAGTGCATTTAAGAACTATGAAAGAGAAGGGGGCAGGGTGAGATGACAGAAGAGTAGGGTCCCTAAGTCACCCGGCCCCACCAATTTGCCTAGGTAACTTTCAAACCATCCTGAAAACCTATGAATTCGACCTGAGATTTAAAGAGAGAACCACTGGAACGCTACAGACAGAAGGGTTTTCTCTTCTAACAAGGTAGGAAGGCAGAAAAAATTTAAAAAGAATCCAGTGGGGGAGCACCCCCGCGAGGAACCGGGCTAAGGTGGAGGTGAAAGCCCCTGGGACAGGAGAGCCCAGCCCCGGAGAAGCAGGAGCTTTAAAAATCTGCACCAGATTCTTCACGGAGGAAAGGCGCTCAGCAGTGAACTCGGGCATAGCCACAGGAGGGACAGTGGGGCCCCCAGGTTCTGGGGGCACTAACGAGGAAGCGCACCCCGGGGGGGAGCACACACACACCGCAGGCTGATCTCAGGAAAGGGCTGGAGCGCGGCCTGGCGGGGCCTCGGGAGCAGCTCAGGAGGTGGCTCCGCGTGGAGGGGGTTGTGTGGCCCAAGACCGCGATTCCAGCGGCGCAGGCCCCAGAGCCCAGGGCGCCAGGGGTCACAGCCCACGTTCCTACGCTCCTCCGGGACAGTGGAGGCAAGAGAGGCCCAGGACAATGAGGTCTCTCCTGCCTCCTAGTGCCCCCAAGCTGTGCAGATCAGTGCTCCCTCACCCCGGGGAGCATCCAGGCCAGTGCGGACTGGGAGCTGCGGGAGCTGACTCCAGGGCTGGAGAGCTAGCCGCCACCAGTGGTGGTGTTCCTCCTCGTGTCACCTGTGCCTGGGAGAGGCGGGGCTGCCAGGGAGCAGGGGCCTCACAGGATAAACAGCTCCCACTGAGCCCAGCACATAGTGGGGAGCAGGGCAGCTCCTCCAGGTGCACACATCTGAGACTCAGCACAGCAGGCCCCTCCTCTAGAAGACCAGCTGGAAGGACAGGGGAAGAGCAAGTTCTTGACCAAGCAGGGCTGTTAGGCTCCAGGGGAAGTCGAGGGATTTACAGTATACAGAACCAGAGGATACCACACCTTTATTTTTTTTCCTTTTTCCAGTACAACTCATTTTTATATCAGACTGTAAATTTCCAATTTTTTTCTCTTTTCCCACCTTAACTACAATATTTTGCCACCTCTTTTTCTCTCTTTCCCTTTCTTCTTTTAAGATTCTTCCTTTTGACTTTCATATTTCTCCTAGATATATTCTCCTAGATATATTTCATATATCTAGGACCTATAATTATGGGTCCTAGATATATCTTCCACTTCTAGATTCCCTTCAACATACTCAACTTAATTTTCGGAGATATACAAGATATGTTTGTGTGTGTGTGTTTTGTTTTCTCTGCCTCATTTTGTTCTACAACGGCAGAAGTTAATACCTTCTAAAACATGACCAGTATGTACCCAGAACCAAGTGGTATACCGTGCTGGTTCATTTCGTGAGATTCCTCATTCCCATTCTGCCACCCTCTTTTATCTCATTTATGTTTTGGTGGTCAATGTTGGGGCCTTCTACAAGTACTTCTGGTTTATATGAATTTGGGACTAAGCATCTTCTAATATACAGAACTTAAATATACTGAGAAACAAGAGGATCTCACCCTCTAAAACCCCTCAAATAGACTACATTCTCCCTCTACTACAGCTTTACCACCACCATCTCCCAGTTCTCCCCCCTTTTCTTTCTTCTTTTTTTTCTTTTTCTTTTCTTTCTTTTTTCTCTCTTCTTTAGGATTCCTGGACTTTTATTTTTTACTACTTTGTTTTAAAATTTGTTTTTCACTTTAGTGGTACTTTTTGTTTTATTTCGTTCTTTTTTTCAATTTCTGGTCTCTGACCATGGCAGAATCATCTAAGGTGAAATTTACTTAGGTCGTGGTTGATATTCTTGATGCAGCCTGCTCATACAGCCACTCTGTACTAACCAAAATGACTAGAAAGAAGAACTCACCACAAAAGAAAGAATCAGAAACAGTAGTCTGTGCCACAGAGTTAAAGAATTTGGATTGCAATTCGATTTCAGAAAGCCAATTGGCTTCTGGAATTTTCCAGAGCTACTGGTGGCTCTGGAAAAAAAGCATAAAGCAATCAAGAGACTTCATGACTCCAGAATTTAGATCTAATCAGGCTGAAATTAAAAATCAATTAAATGAGATGCAATCTAGACTGGAGGTCCAAATGACAAGGGTTAATGAGGTAGAAGAAAGAGTGAGTGACATAGAAGACAAGTTTATGGCAAGGAAGGAAGCTGAAGAAAAAAGAGAAAAACAATTAAAAGACCATGAGGAAAGGTTAAGGGAAATAAATGACAGCCTCAGAAGGAAAAATCTGCATATAATTGGGGTTCCAGAGGGCGCTGAGAGGGCCAGAGGGCCAGAAAGCATATTTGAACAAATCATAGCTGAGAACTTCCCTATTTGGGGAGGGAAACCGGCATTCAGATCCAGGAGATAGAGAGGTATCTTTAGGTCCCCCCTAAAATAAATAAAAACCATTCAACATCTTGACATTTAATAGTGAAACTTGCAAATTCCAAAGATAAAAGAGAATCCTTAAAGCAGCAAGAGACAAGAGATCCCGAACTTACATAGGGAGAAATATTAAATTAACAGCAGACCTCTCCACAGAGACCTGGCAGGCCAGAAAGGGCTGGCAGGATATATTCAGGGTCCTAAATGAGAAGAACATGCAGCCAATAATATTTTATCCAGCAAGGCTCTCATTCAGGATAGAAGGAGAGATAAAGAGCTTCCAAGATAGGCAGAAACTGAAAGAATATGTGACCACCAAACCAGCTCTGCAAGAGATAGTAAGGGGGACTCTGTAAAAGAAAGAGGACACCCAAAGAAATAATCTACAAAAGCAGGGACTGAAGAGGTATTATGATGACACTAAATTCATATCTTTCAATAGGAACTCTGAACCTTAATGGGCTTAATGATCCCATCAAAAGACGCAGGGTTTCAGATTGGATAAAAAAGTAAGACCCAGCTATTTGCTGTCTCCAAGAGACTCATTTTAGACCTTAGGACACCTACAGCCTGAAAATGAAAGGTTGGAGAGCCATTTACGATTCAAATGGTCCTCAAAAGAAAGAAGGGGTAGCAATCTTCATATCAGATAAATTAAAGTTTATCCCAAAGACTGTAGTAAGAGATGAAGAGGGACACTACATCATACTTAAAGGATCTATCCAACAGGAGGACCTAACAATCATGAATATTTATGCCTCTAATGTGGGAGCTACCAAGTATATCAATCAATTAATAACCAAAGTAAAGACATGCTTATAATAATACACTAATACTGGGAGACTTCAACACAACACTTTCTGCAAATGACAGATTTTCTAAGCACAACATCTCCAGATAAACAAGAGCTTTAAATGATATACTGGACCAGATGGATTTCACAGATATTTACAGAACTTTACATCCAAACGCAACTGAATACACATTCTTCTCAAGTGCACTTGGAACTTTCTCCAAAATAGGCCACATACTGGGTCACAAGTCAGGTCTTAACCGATACCAAAAGATCAGGATTGTCCCCTGCATATTTTCAGACCATAATGCTTTAAACTTGAACTCGATCACAAGAAGAAATTTGGAAGAAACTCAAACACGTGGAGGTTAAAGAGCATCCTGTTAAAAGATGAAAGAGTCAACCAGGAAATTAGAGAAGAATTAAAAAGATTCATGGAAACTGATGAGAATGAAGACAACAACCGTTCAAAATCTTTGGGATACAGCAAAAGCAATCCTGAGAGGGAAATGAATTGCAATACAAGCATCCCTCAAAAAATTGAAAAAAAAAAAAATCAACTCAAATACACAACTAACCTTGCACCTAAAGGAACTGGAGAAAGAACAGCAAATAAAACCTAAACCAAGCAGAAGAGAGTTGTTAAAGATTCTAGCAGAACTCAATGAAATAGAGACCAGAAGAATTGTAGAACAGATTAACAAAACCAGGAGTTGGTTCTTTGAAAGAATTAATAAGATAGATAAACCATTAGCCAGCCTTATTAAGAACTATGAAAGAGTATCAAAAAATCTTATATAAAAGTCATTAAAATCACTGAAGTAGAAACGTCATATGCCAAATAATGGCTGCTCAAATGTGCCTAAACCACAATCCCTGGAATTTGTGAGTAGGTTATATTATATGGCAAAAGGGACTCTAAAAATGAAATTCACATTTTGAACACTAACATAGGAAGATTATACTGGATTATGTAGGTGGGTTCAGTATAATATAAAAAGCAGAAAATTCTCTCAATGGAGTCAGAGAGGTGTAGCAAACAGAAAGGCATAAAAGATATGTCAGAAGTGGAAGCCAGAGAAGTCCCAAGTGTGAAGAGAATGTGATACATTGTCACTGGTTCTGAATGTAGGGGCCACATGCAAGGACTAAAAAAAAGGACTCTAGAAGCTAAGGGCAGTCCCAGAATGACAACCAGCAAATAAATGGAACCATCATTCTATAGTTGCCTGGCATTGAATCCTGCCAACAATCTGAGAGAATCGTGTTTCCTTACAAAATTTCCAATAAGAAATGTAGCCCTGCAAACACTGGGCTGCTCAGTGTGACCTGTGTTGGACTTTTAGTCTATAGAACCATGACATAATAAATTAGTATTGTTTTAAGCTGCTAAAAGTGTGGCAATTTATCATGCTAGCAATAAAAAACTAATACAAGGAGAGAGAGAAAATAGGGCGGACGAAGTACGTTAAGAGATAATGAGTAAGAATTCTCCCGAAATGATTAAAGTTTCAAGCCAAGGATGTAAGAAGACCAGAAAATAAGTATTAATTCATAACCCATATGTGACATAATGAAACACATATTTGAAACACAAATATAAAGAGAAAATTTGAAGAAGGCTATCAGAGCATAAAGATTCATTATGCAAAGAATGACATTCTCACTAGAAAGTAGGTAGGGCAGAAGACAGTGGCTACTTTAATCGTTTCAAAAAATATTAGCCCACAATTTATACGTAGCCAAAAAAAAAAAACAAAAAACAAAATGTAAAATCTTTCAAGGTAAATAACTCTTCCAAAGAAAGAAAAACTAAGAGAATTCATGTATTTGACTTGCACTACAAGAGCTTCTTTTTTTTTTTTTTTTTAAGATTTTATTTATTCATGAGAAATACAGAGAGAGAGAGGCAGAGACACAGGCAAAGGGAGAAGCAGTTTCCCTGCAGGGAGCCTGATGCAGGATGCAATCCCCAAACTTTGGGATCACACCCTGAGCTGAAGGCAGATGCTCAAACACTGAGCCACCCAGGCATCCCTAACAAGAACTTTCAAAAGATGTTCTTCAAGTATAAGGAATGTAATATCTGACATAAACTTTTGTTTCTACAATTAAGAGTGCTAGAAATAATAATTGAGAGTAAATATAAAATTCATTTATTTTTAATTGCTTTACAGATAATGAACTATACAGAGCAAAAAATAATAGCTATGTGCTGTTTCTTAAAAAGATATATGAAAGTGAAACATGACAGCGTTAACACAAAGGATGAGAAAGAGTAATTAGGGGTAAATCATAAGAATCTTATACTAACATGAAACAGTATAATACTATCAAAGACTATAATAATTTAAAGATTTATATTGTAAACTCTAGGGCAACTCTGAAAATGTTTTAAAGATAAGTAAATAAGCCAATATTGAAGAGAAAATGAAATGATACAAAATACTCTATCAATCCAACATAAGGTATAGAAAGAAGAAAAAAAGTAAAAAACAGATGGAAAATAATAGTTTTTAGAAAACAATGAGCAAGCTGATAGATATTAACACAACCATATCAGTAGTCACATTAAATGTAAATTACATAGAAACATCAATTATAGTTTGTCAAACTGATAAAAAAAAAAAAGCTGTGTCCACTGATACACTAAGAAAATCTTCCTTTAAAAATAAAAACATAGATAAGCTTAAGGAAAATACAGGAAAGAGAATTGCCACTAAAACTCTAATGTGAAGAGAGCCAGAAAGAAGGAGCTGAAGAGGTTTGTTTGTATTTATTTATTTAACATTTTTTTAAAAGATTTTATTTATTTATTCATGATAGACATAGAGAGAGAGAAAGAGGCAGAGACACAGGCAGAGGGAGAAGCAGGCTCTGTGTAGGGAGCCTGACACGGGCCACCATTGCGTCTCCAGGATCACTCCCTGGGCTGAAGGTG
The DNA here is from genome assembly GCF_053574225.1 of Canis aureus. Taxonomy (NCBI): domain Eukaryota; kingdom Metazoa; phylum Chordata; class Mammalia; order Carnivora; family Canidae; genus Canis; species Canis aureus. The sequence continues at coordinate 6,208,774 of NC_135634.1, forward strand.
GCGCTAAACCGCTGAGCCACCTGGGCTGCCCTGAAGAGGTTTTTATTTGATGCGATATTAGAATTTACATTATACTCAACTAATTTTTTTTATAATTTGAAGATTACAACACAATCAAATTTGTCCATGATGTAATTAAGGGCCAGAATGGATATGACATAATCTAGTTGAAAGCAGTGGTTACAAAGAAAAATAAACTAAGCCATTTTAAGGTTTATACTCAATTTAATAAAGGAGAATAAACAAACTATCTATGCCAACATAATCTGGATTTCTACTGTTAGTAATCAACTGATCATCCTGTTGAGAACAAAACTAGATAAAAACCAAACCAAAAGAAAAATACTTCTTTAAGGATAATAGAACATTAAGACAGGGACCAATTATTTGATCATGATCTCTAAAAGGAAGAAATCCTAAAAGAGGTGATATTTTGGCATTTGCGCCATTTTTCTCATATAAGCATGGTTTAGAAGAAGCAGTCAATGAGCCAGCGGTTGAACAAAATTTTTAACAAACCTATGGGTAAAAACTGATGTTCAGGACCCATCAAAGGCAAGGAGAGCTAAGAAAAACTCATATAATTCAAGTTAGGATGCTGTAGACCTACACCTTAGAATGCTGGTAAACTAGAAAAAGAATAGCACTACAATCTTGACTACATTATGTCATGTAGAATTAATAGTGCCTACCAGAGGCAAACGTAATTTCTTTCTGGAAAAATCCACCGTTTTGTACATTTATATTCTTTAATGTACTAGATTCTTCAAACTAGAATAAAAATAAAGGACATTAAAGTAGAGAAAAGTAATATTATCAAATACCAAGAGAAACACTAAATCACCCAGATAGTCCAGAAGCCAAATAGTGAAACAAAAACTTTAAATACTTATATTTCATATACTCATGAAAATTATAGACAGGATTGACCATTAGAAGAGAAAAACTATTAAAAAATGGAAATTCCAGTACTTAACCAAAAAATTTATATTAACAATACAGAAGATTAGAAACAACTAAAGAAAGAATTAGTAAAGTGGACTAAGGTTAAAAAAATACTCAGAGTTAGAGACAGAGAGAGATAGACACAAAAAGAGAATATATATAAAGAGATAATAAGAATTATATAAGATATATGATTTCTTCTAGGAACTCAAAATTTGCGTAGCATTTAAAAATATATCAAAGTAATAGACCACATTTAGCAGAAAAAGGAGTACACAAAAAATTAGATAAAAAATACAGTAGAATTCAATAAACCTAATCATAGCAACTCTTGGTTAATTATAAACACAAGAGATGTCTTATATTTGATAAAAGTATCTATAGTAAATAGATAGGAAACATCATAATTAATGATGTTCAAAGCTTTCCATCTGAAATGAAGAAAAGAATGCTTTTTTTATATAGAATTTTTTATAGAAAATTGCATTTGAGGTACTAGGTGGTAATATAATACAAGAAAAACAAATAAAGGGTAAGGATTATAATAGAGGATAAAACTGCCAATATTCTCAGATGAAATGACTGTGTACATACATTTACTTAGAAAGAGTTATAGATAAATAATTAGGAATAAGTAGTTAAAAGTTTTAGGATATTAGTTCAATATACCAAAATGGACTGTATATGACAGCAATACAATTAAAAACTGAAATTTATGAAAGAAATAACTTATAACATAAAAATATCAAATTCCATTTTTCACTTTCAAGGAATAAGATGATTTAGAATTACCTCCCATGTTAACTAGAAAAGTGTACAAAATAGGGAGAGCAAATATTTTCAGACAACACAGACAGCACAAGACCCTAAAACCCAAGGGAAGAAAAAAAATGAAACGATTTTCACCATTATTTACGTTTCTTGCATGGAGGTATTTCCCCTTTTAAGGCAAATACAGAATCCAGCAACCATTTTGGGTTGACAAGAGTAAAACCATAGTTCAGGCAGGTCAAGGTGAACAGAATTGGAAGGATAGAATACCCAAGAGGAAAGAGTTATAAAGAGAAACGATTCCAATAATCAGAGACTTTCACTGAATAACAATCTATGTATGTGACACCTGAAAGCTTTCAAGGTTAAAATAGAACAAATTCTGATGAAAGAACAATTATGAAGAAGCTATAGCATAAACGTTTCCTATCTCTCACACAGGTCTGAGAAGTGTCTATTCTTTCCAGCCAGGATGTAAAGACCTCATTAAATACACTGAGCATTCAGGAGATATCCCAGCTCATTTTCTTAGTGTGACAAAATTAGCCCAGGGATAAAAACAATTCTAGACTTGCCTTTAAATACCTTAAAAGCATGCCTTAGGAGGAAGAACACCCTTTTGAATAAATAGTGCTAGAGCAACTGAATAATTGCAGACAAACCTCAATATAAATCTCATACCTTACACAAAAATTAGCTCAAGATGGGACACAGACTTAAAAGTGAAACTGCTTATGAAGCCATAGAACTTAATGGAAAACATATGAGAGAATCTTTAGGACTCAGAGGGGGGAAGAATTCTTAGACATGACAACATGGTAAGTTAGACTACAACAAAAATGCAGTTTTCCTCTGCCAAAGAACCTATTAAAAGGATGAAACAAGAGTCCACAGTCTAGAAGAAAACAACTGCAAAGCACACTTCTGAAAAAGGACTGGTATTTAGAAAATATAATGAACTCTCAAGGCTTAAAATTAAGAAAGCGATCCAAGTATGAAATGGGCAAAAAACATGAACAGCTATTTCAATGAAGAGGTATTTTAATACTGATGACAAAAACATACAAAAAGATGTTCAGAATCATCCATTAGGAATATGACAAGACAAATTAGGACCACAAGGAGATATCAGTGCCTCGTACTGATACCTATCAGAATGACTTAAAAAAGACAACACCAAAAGTGGGTAAAAATCGAGAGAAACTGGACTATGTATACATTGTTGGTAGAAGTTTTTTTTTTTTTTAATAAAACAAGTCAGGTACTTACCATACAGCTCAGGAATCTCACTCTTGAACATATTCCAGAGAAATGAAAAGTTATGTTTACAAAAAACAAATGTTCATTGCAGCTTTTCTCATGAAAGCCAAAAACTGGAAAAAACCTAAATGGCCTACAATGGGTGAATGGTTAAATGAACTGTCATATATCCATACCATGGAATACTACTAAGAAATACAAATGGAAGAACCTACTGAACAAGCTGGATGAATCTTACAGCATTATGTTAAAATGAGAAAAGGTCAATTTCAAAATGCACCTCTGAAACACCTATGAATCAAAGAAGAAAATGTAGGGAAATGTTGAAAAAATACTGAATGAAAGTTAAAACATCATAATGAAATTTGTGAAATACAGATAAAACAATCCTTTAGGGAAAGTTGTGGCTTTAAAAGCTTTTATTAGAAAAGAAGAAAAACCAAAAATCAATGATTTAAGCAAAGGGTCAGGAAATGTTTTCTCTAAAGGTAAGTACCTTTCTCTAGGTACTAAATATTTTAAGCAATACTATACAGAAGTTGCAACAACTTAATTCTGCCATTGTAATGTGAAAGCAAGCACAAGCAATCTGTAAACAAATGATATGACTATATACCAATACAAGTTTATTTTTATTTTTATTTTTTTTTACAAGTTTATTTTTAATATAAACTGGTGACAGGCAGATTTAGTTCATGGGTCATAGTTTAAGTGGAAACTTAGATTAGGAATCTAGAAAGAGAAAAAAACTAGAAAGAAAAAAGCAAGTAAGTCTTGAATAATGAAAAGGAATTAATAAGAGCAAAATTTAGTGTAATAGAAAACAAAAATAAAAGAAGCTAATAGCTGATTTCTGGAAAAAAATCTAATATTGAAAAATCAGAACTTATTAAACTCAACAGCAAAGAAACAAACAATCCAATCATGAAATGGGCAAAAGACATGAAGAGAAATCTCACAGAGGAAGACATAGACATGGCCAACATGCACATGAGAAAATGCTCTGCATCACTTGCCATCAGGGAAATACAAATCAAAACCACAATGAGATACCACCTCACACCAGTGAGAATGGGGCAAATTAACAAGGCAGGAAACCACAAATGTTGGAGAGGATGCGGAGAAAAGGGAACCCTCTTACACTGTTGGTGGGAATGTGAACTGGTGCAGCCACTCTGGAAAACTGTGTGGAGGTTCCTCAAAGAGTTAAAAATAGACCTGCCCTACGACCCAGCAATTGCACTGTTGGGGATTTACCCCAAAGATACAGATGCAATGAAACGCAGGGACACCTGCACCCCGATGTTTATAGCAGCAATGGCCACAATAGCCAAGCTGTGGAAGGAGCCTCGGTGTCCATCGAAAGATGAGTGGATAAAAAAGATGTGGTTTATGTATACAATGGAATATTACTCAGCCATTAGAAATGACAAATACCCACCAGTTGCTTCAATGTGGATGGAACTGGAGGGTATTATGCTGAGTGAAGTAAGTCAATCGGAGAAGGACAAACATTATATGTTCTCATTCATTTGGGGAATATAAATAATAGTGAAAGGGAATATAAAGGAAGGGAGAAGGAATGTGTGGGAAATATCAGAAAGGGAGACAGAACGTAAAGACTGCTAACTCTGGGAAACGAACTAGGGGTGGTAGAAGGGGAGGAGGGCGGGGGGTGGGAGTGAATGGGTGACGGGCACTGGGGGTTATTCTGTATGTTGGTAAATTGAACACCAATAAAAAATAAATTAAAAAAAAGGAAAAGAAAAATCAATAGCTATTCTAATAATAATAAAATGAGAAAAGGCAAATTAACAAAATCTGAGATGAAAGAGAGAACATCATTAGCAATCCTACAAATATTTTATTTTTAAAAATTTTATTTATTTGAGAGAGAGTGAGGAAGAGAGAGAGAATGCATGAGCTGAGGGGGGGACAGAGAGAAAGGGAAAAGCAGACTCCCCACTGAGTAGGGAGCTTGATGTGGGGCTTGATCCCAGACTCTGGGATCATGACCTGAGCCGAAGGCAAATGCTTAACAGACTAAGCCATTCAGGTGCCCTGAGATCCTACAAATATTTTATTTTATTATTTTATTTTTTAAATGTTTTTTCCTAGTATTCTTTTTTTTAAAGATTTTTAATTTTTTCCTGAGAGACACAGAGAGAGGGAAGCAGAGACATAGGAATAAGAAGAGGGAGAACCAGGCTCCCTTAGAGGAGCCCAATGCAGTACTCAATCCCAGGACCCTGGGATCACTCCCTGGCCTGAAAGCAGATGCTCAACCACTGAGCCACCCAGGCACACCTCCTACAAATATTTTAATATAATGAAAAAAAAATAAAAACTTTATGGCAATTAATCCAACAATTTAGATAAGATGGCTAAATTCCTAGAAGTCACAAATGACCAAAACTGATGGAGAAAAGCCAAAAAAAAAAAAAAAAAAAACCTCCCCAAAGAACAAAAGTCTGAATAGTTACTTATCCGTTAAAGAAACTTAATTTGTAATTTAAAACTCTCCCATAAAGAAAATTCCATTTATATTTGGCTTCATTGGTGAATTCTCAAACGTTCAAGGATAAATGTAACTAAAACTACAAATGACTCTTACACATAGAAAATAATAAAGAGGGGATCCCCTGGGTGGCGCAGCGGTTTGGTGCCTGCCTTTGACCCAGGGCATGATCCTGGAGACCTGGGATCGAATCCCACGTCGGGCTTCCGGTGCATGGAGCCTGCTTCTCCCTCTGCCTGTGTCTCTGCCTCTCTCTCTCTCTCTCTCTCTCTCTCTGTGACTATCATAAATAAATAAAAAAAATTGAAATATTAAAAAAAATAATAAAGAAACTATAGACAGTATTATAATGATTGAGTTATGTATTTAAAAAACCTTCTCATCATTAATCATTAGGAAAATAGAAAATAAAACCAAATAAGATGCTTACCCAGTGACTACAGAGTCTTAAATTAAAAAGATTAACAATACCAGGGTTGACAAGAATGGAGAACAGAGTAGTACTTTTACGTACTGTTGACAGGAATATAATATGATACAACCACTTTACAAAATAGCAGTTTCTTATATGGATAAGTGTATACTTACTATACAACCAGCAATTTTACTCTAAGTTATTTATCCAAGAATGTATGTCCAAGATAAGATGTATTCAAATGTCCACAGAAGTAAACAAAAAGACATGGATGAATCTCAGAAACTTAAAAGCTGGGAGTAAAAGAAGATAGACACAAAAAAGTATATTCTATATGATTCCATCTATATGAAGCCCTAGAAGAGTCAAATTTAAGTTATAATATTAAAAAGTACATAAGTGTTTGCCTGAGGCAAAGATGGATTAATTACATATGGAGGAAAAGGAAACTTTCTAGGGTGATAGGTGGTTATAGAGGAAAAGGAAACTTTCTAGGGTGATAGGTGGTTATATAGGTATGTAAACTGATCAAAACTCATTAAAATGTACAATCAGGGCAGCCTGGGTGGTTCAGTGGCTCAGTGCCGCCTTCGGCCCAGGTTGTGGTCCTGGAGACCCAGGATTGAGTCCCACATCAGGCTTCCTGCATGGTGTCTGCTTCTCCTTCTGCCTGTGTCTCTGCCTCTCTCTCTCTTTCTCTCTCTCTCTGTCTTTCATGAATAAATAAATAAAATCTTAAAAAAATATAAAATCAAAATGAATATTTTTATTGAGTTGAAACAATAATAAACAAATGGCCTCAATATTGATTTGAAAACTAGAGGAATAAGATACAAATACAAACTATTAAAATCCTAAGAATAAATGAAATAGGAACATGTAAGCTTTCTACCTAGAAAACTAAATATTGTTACTAGGAAAATTATTTTAAAAAACAAAGAAATGAAAGGAATATATGATGCTTATAGTTTGAAAATTTCAATATTGAATATCTATAGTCGCAGCAAATCTATGAATTCCATTCCTAACCAAAACTCCATCAAGATTTTTTTTAAGATGGATAACTGACAAACTGATTCTGAAATTTAAATAGAATGCTAAGTATCAAGAATACCTCAGACTTACTTGAAAAAGAAAAGGACAAGGTGGAAAGATCTTAATCAACCAGATCCAGATCTTTATTAAACTTAAAACTAATTATGACAGTATGCCACAAGGATACACATACAGGCAGGGAAATGGGGCAGAACAGACTGGCAAACCAGAATCCAGCAGTTAGGGGCACTTGATTTGTGACGAAGTGGCAGAGCATGGGAGAAAGTAAGAGTTTTTCAAATAAACAATGCTGAGTCATCCTGACACCCACATTACTCCTACTTCATTAAATTCACAAAACTCAATTCTGGATGGACTACACATATAAATATAAAAGATAATAAAGCAGCCAGAACATAAAGGGAAAATTAGGCATAGATTTCATCTACCACAGAGAAAGCACTAACACAGACAACAAACTGAGTTTAAGTGGACCAAAACAACTTCTATGGACCAAAACAGATAACATAAATGAATCGAAAAGTCACAGAATTAAAGATATAGATATAGATATATCAATATAGATATAACATATAATCTTCAAAGGGATCATTTTCAAATGCATAAAGAACCTTACAAATGAATAAGAAAAACAATTCAATTTTTAAAAATGGGCAAGAGATTTCAACAGGCAAATCACAAAAGAATGAAATGAAAAGACCTATAAATATGTAAGAAGTTACTCAATGCCATTAATCACAAGGAAAATGCAAACTATAAATACAATAAAATACTTCCACCAAAATGGCTAAAATATAAGAGTGACATTATTAAGCACTAATATTAAAGATATGAAGAAACAGGAACTTTCATATGCTGCTGGTAAGTTAGTAAACTTTCATGACCACTTTGGAAAACTATTTGGCATTATCTAATAAAATTGAACATGCACAATCAAATCAATCAGCAGATATGAGTGCAAATATATGTGTGGTACACCCAAGAGTAATGTACAAGCAGCATCATTATATAAAAAGCAACATGTGTAACAGTCTAAATCTAGAAAATTCCAAATGTCCATCATCAGTAAAATAGAGTAATAAATTATAGTATCCACCCACAAAGGAATAAAAATGGAATAAAAATAAGTAAACTATTACTACATACTATATGGATGTTTTTCATAAACAAGGTGAACAAAAGACCCTACAGACAAAAGAACACATACTATGCAATTCCATTTACATAAAATTCAAAAAAGACAAAGCTAACCTCATTAAAAGTCAAGTTTATGAATCTGAAGAGGAGCAAGGTTACTGACAGGAAAAGGAACACAAGCTGGGGGCTTCTGGGGTACTTGGGATATTCTATTTTTTGACTTGGGTGATGGTATCATGTCTTCACTGTTTCACTGAGCTTTTAAACTGTATTTGTGTAATTCTTGAATTTAAAATGTGAACACACACACCCACATCTGCATGTGTACAATTTAACTCTAAGAGTGTGTGGACTAGTCTCTTCTAGGAATGCTTTGTGATGTGCTACTATAAATTTTTATCCATTAAGCACGATAAAAAAGATGTTTGTTTACTCAAGTTTCAATTACATATGTATTACATATAACTTTGCAGATTGTCTATATTATAAATTTTTCATCTCCACCACAAAGATGCACAATGTTTTCATGTTACCATTTGTGCACATTTTTACTTTATTGGAAATAGTAATATGCCATATGACAATAGATTACAAATTCACCAGAGTCAATGTCTGAAAACCACTCACCATCTCTGTTTAGGCTCTGAAATAAAGCAAGTGGTTTTTAAGAATATCAGGACAATACAATTATGAAATGTCATCACAAAATTCATAATTAACCATTCTCAAGAATTCTTAACTATACTTTTGTATTTACTGTATTTTAATGCTTGAGGGTAGAGTTGTATAATGAGTATAAACCAATAGTTATGTATACCTCATGTTTTCAGCCGAGTCTTCTGGCATTGGAGCAACAGTTTGTACAGCTGGAAGGTTTTTGCTGGTAGCACCATTCACAAAACTAGAAGAGGAGGAAGAGGAGGAGGACCCTGAATCCACGGCACCTGTTCCCAAAATAATAATTTTTAGCCTTAAACATAAACTTACTTAAAATAATTTTTATTATATTACTATCTGATTTGAAGATTTACTCATATGAATTCCAAACAGAATTCAACAATTAAAAAAATCATTTGGCCATTAGTACACTAATAACTCTTTATAATTATAAATAATAGTTGTTGCATTAAAATCTAGTTGACTTACTTATATTAATCTAACAACTACATAACACAAATGGGGTATAAATAAAAGATATCAAGAAATGAAAATAATTTTAGCTAAAATGAGGCTGATAAGACAATTCAAATTTAGATGTGAAAAATTTATGTTTTTATTGCTATATTGTAGTATTTTTAGTTTTTACTACTTAAGATACAATTCACAATAAATTGAGCATAAATTTGTGGCACTGGAGCATCATGTTTATTTTGATAAAATGATTGTTTTAAGGAGGGCTATAATGAATATAATTGTACCTGATTTTAAAATAATGAGTTCTCCTCAACGATATGAAGATGCCACTTTGGAACAGACTTTTGTAGAATACACCATGTAAGTATATTAAAGAGCTGTGGAGTTGAGGGACATCTAGTGTTCCTGAATATTATCTTATCTCACACTACATCCCATAAAACTGAATTGCTTACTGGGATTTCTGCCGCAACACTTACATAGCATCTACTTGCCAAAATCTAAACTGGACAATAGGCCCAGTTTAGGTGTTGGCATACAAAATGTGTGTTGTGTGTGTGTGTGTGCGTGTGTGTGTGTTTGTATATATTTCTGAGGAGGATGTTTAATTACATTTTATTTTCCACTGTAAAATTATATAATTTATACTATCTCTAGGCTCCTTACTATGATCACTTCCTATATCTATTCATAAAATAGAAATTATAAGAAAATGTTATCTTGTTTCATATAAAGATAAAAAAGAGGTAATGAGGTAATTTTATTTTCCTTTAACCTATCTTTTAAAAATAAGGAATTATTCAATAGACACTAAATGTAAATATCTTTTATTACACTGACATATTTGAAAAATCTTAACATATATATATTTTGGTAAAAGAAAAGTATTTTTCTTCCTATTTCTATAAAACAGAATGAATATAAAAATAAGATTATAAACTGTGTAGAAAAACTTTAAAATCTTCAGACAAGTTGGATATATTTATTTATAATATAGATAAACCAAAGATGTTATGTTCTTTAACACAATGCCATTGATAATGTTTATTTGCTAATATAAATATGCTTGATAGAGTATATTCTACTTACTACAACCCCATAAATGTGTTGTTCATGGTATGTCAGACTCAGGTGGTATGATAAACAAGATAGATACAGAAAGCACATAGAAGAGCTATGAAATTAATAAAAATGGGAAGATTCTAAGTAATGATAATAGATGGTAAAGTTCAAGGCTATACAGTTTGGAGAAGAGAAGGCTACTATAGTCAGGGAAGAAAAGTCAGGGATCATCTTGCGTTGTATAAATACCTAAAATGGAATCACAAAGATTTGGGTAAGGATTTATTTAGCTAATAATCAACAGGAACATTTCTGGAAATTTACAAAAATAAAGGTTATTTTAGGCAGGCTTTAAAAATTTGTAGTGATTTGGAATTTTTTGTTCCTAGAATCATTAGGAAAATGTTGGACAATGAACTGAATATGGATACCACTGCAATCTACGTACATAAAGTAATTCAATGTCAAATAATGTTTCTTATTCACATGCATTTTTTCCCCATTGAGGCTCTTGTATATGTCAAGGTTCTTAAGGGAGCTCTGTTTTTCCTTAGAGGATTTCATAAAAAGATATATTAGGATTCAGCCAGTAAACATCACTAAATCTATTTACACTCACTAACATATTTAATGATATTCTTGATACAATTTATTGATTTTTATATATCAAACTGCAGTGTTTAAATTATCTTTTGGTTTTGCTCCCCAAATACCTTTCAGTAATTTTATTTAACTCTGAAAGTAAATAGCACTGTTTTGAGAAGACTCAAAACAAAAACCAATAGTGTCCTCTAAAATGACCACTAAAAAAATATGTCTTAGAAGTACAGACAAATTCTGAAAGGTAGTAACATAAAATAGAACCTTCTTAAAGGTTATGATAATCTTAAATGATCAGGGCATTTTATTTTTTTAAGATCAAATAAGCAGAAAAATGGAGATATAGAAAACAGAAAGAAAAAGATGAGGTATCACAAAAATATATAAGGACAATACCTGTTGTATTTATCATACTTTTTGGTGTAGCTCCAGTAGCAGCAAATATATTAGAGGTACTGCCTGTTGCCAGCCCACTTCCAGCAGCAGTGGCTCCCACGGTGGTTACAGCCAAACTACCTGGAGGTGGCTTCTTAACAGGTACCACGACACTCCTGAAGAGTAAGAAATGAGGAAAAGTGACAAACACAAGGTTTAAGATGAAATCCAACTCTGCTGTGACATATACAGTCAACATTCAATGATCTTTTTTCCTTTTTTTTTTTTAACTTCTGAGCCCAATTTCATTGGTAAAAAGGATATGGACATTAGGATATATTGTGAAGTGTGCTGACTTTAATTCACTTAGCAAAGGTTTATGTAGGATCTGGAGTATACAGAACTTTCTTAAGATGGCTTGTGGGCTATATGAATCTGGAAAAACTGGGAAAATGTATGCTCAAGTTAGAATATTTTGCATCTGCATAGTTTTTGCAAAATATGCATAAAATGTCCTTATCCATATTATATTCTCCATGTGTAAAACTGTCATAAAAACCATTCCAAAAGTCAGATTCTGAAGCTTCTTCATAGTAAAGCTAAAAATTAATCAGGGAATACTGAGCAACATCTAATGGCATAAGTAAGTTTATACTTTATTTTTCTGAGAATAATTTAGTTGTTTGATACACTAGATACTCAGTTAAAGATTATTTAGCTTTCAAGCCCTGACATTTTTTATCCCTTTTTTTTTTTTGCTGAATCTTTAATTTTATTTGTAGTATTTCTTTGATATCAAGGAAACTGATAATCAAGTCACATACATAGTAGCTGTTACATGAGTATCATTTACCTGTAAATACATGAACATATACACATTGACATTTTGAACACAGGGATTTCCTAAGTTACTTTAATATATTTAGATAAATTTCACAAAAAATTTTTCTGAATTTGGCATTGTGTTAACCTTAAATAATAAATATGATTTTAAGAGATAAACTATTCATCTAGAATAATAAATATCTTCATTTCCAAGTAGTGAAGCTTCATTCTTAAAGTTTACACACTGCAACTTCATAGAAAAAATATTAATGTTAATGATTATCACCACTGTGTAAAATGAAATCATTCTCTGCCTACATTATATAAGTTATCTGGTTATACTGATCTATCAATTGAAAACAAAAATGAACTAGTATTTTGGGTTTATCATCAAAACTTTCTCTAAACTTCTAAACTAACCTTAGATATACTATTTCACTGGCTATCCAGAAAGAAAATAATTATTAACTCTCAATTTGAAAAAAAATCATTAGTAAATGAATGATAATACTTTTTTCCTACAGCTCATTAAAATCCCTGTGGATAAAATAAGAAACAGAGACTGGTTTATAGTGCTGTGAGACAGATTTGTAGATTGCAGGAAAACTATCACCAAAAATTCCTGATTAATAGGTCCTTACTAACTTTGGGCAAAAACTCTGTTAATAGACTACTATAGGCATCTTGTCAAGTGCTGAAATTGTGCAGCATATGTTATGAAAAATTAGTTATATGAATGAGTGAAAAAATTAATCTCAACAACCTCTAATGACAGCTTGTAAATAAAGACAAACAACATTAAATACCAATCTACTAAAGAACTGAAAATATTCTGGTTCAATAGCAATTAATGTGAAAGCCTCCAGACATTTCATTGACAGCAGACTCAATCAACAGAATCTGGTAGTGCAACATGGCATTTAAATATAGTAGCACAGTGGCTAAAAATCCAGTTTACAATGACAGATCTGAGAATTCTACCTCCCACAATTACTGGCTGGGTGGTATTAGGCAAGTAAACCTCTCTAAGCTCCATTTTCCTCTTAAAATGAGACTCGTAATAGTTTGCAACTTGTAAGACTGTCAAAAAGATAAAAGGATATAATGCATATAAAACGTTTAGCACTTTGCCTGGAATATCATAAATGATCAATACCTTTTATCAATTGTTAGGATTGCTATGGCTCCCCAAAGTGCTGATGCAATCTGGGTCTACATCAACAACAGTATGCAGTTTGAGGGAGCAACGGTTCTCATACTCTTTGTGATTGTCAGACCTCATTAACAAAATCTTGTGTGCTGTTCTAGGCATCATATTTCAAGAATAATGACAAACAGCATCATGTCCATGAAAGAAGAGTTAGGATGACAGTAGATCTGGAGAACAAGTCATGTGAGAGAAGGCTGAGAGACTAGAAAATTAAAATGAAAAGTGTAAAAAAAATTAATAAATTTTTAAAAATCTGAAGGTATAGGAAAAGGAAAGAAGATTGAAACTCTGATAAATCTATCAAATTAAAACCAACAGGAGGGAAAAAAAAACCAACAGGAGGAAGAATCTAGTAACTTATGAGTTCCAGTTTCCAACTACTGATGTGTTCAAATGACTGGGAGGGTCACATCATCAGGGTTGTGTTCAGAGAGGTAGGAAGCTGGATTTGACTGATTTCTCAGATTCTTTCTAGCCTATAACTTTATGCAGCCTACTATTTCTCCTTTGATTATAATGGTCAGATAGTTTGCTAAAATCAGAGTACTGTACATTCTTGTCCTTAATATCATTTCTTCAACACTGCCGATTCCCTAACATAACACATCAAACCACTCTGTCCAAACAATTTACCTTACAGATAATCTGCAAGTTTACATTTATCAATATGTGTTGATAACATATTTGTTATCTTTTAGAACGTTATTATATATTTACAATTACTTACACATGAAAATTGAAATTTTCAACTCTTACAAAATCTTCTATCAGACTGTTACTCAGGATGTTCTACTTGGTAGACTATTCCATCTGTACCAAAAGGCTTACCTAGTAGTCTACATAACTACTGTGGGTACCTATTTCAAGTCCATAAATCCCCTTAAGTATACATAAAATTTTGACACATATACTTTTTTTAGGGTGAGCAAATAATTATCTGGATTTCAAAAACACAGCCAACAAAAAAGTTAAGAGCTACCATCTAAACTACTAAGATATTCCACTCTCCTTCCAAACCTGCTATTCATACAGATGCATACATAGAATCCTCTATACTACACACACTTCAGCAATTGCATTTTTCCATCTCAAGAATATTCTTTCCACGTTATCGCACACAATTTCAAAATTCTGTGGGAATTTTGTTCCATACCTTAAGACTACAAACTATAAAGAAGTAGATGATTCCTCTATACTACATAAAACTCACACATACTCTAAGGTTGTAAAAGCTATCAATAAAACAGCACAAGCCAAGAAATTATTCAGTATAACTCACTACAACAAAATGTTCCATTGAGTGTTGTTTTATAATACATTGAGTGATATATATGTATAAAGGTAAATTTTTCCATCATTGAATTTATCCTATCTCAAAACCAGAGATTTAGGGTGTAATCTATGATTCATTCATTCACATATTCAACAAATATTTATTGAGCATTATGATATGCAAGAGGTGGTTCTAAATTCTGACATATACATAGAAAAGACAAAATCCCTGCCTTCATGGAACTTACATTCCAATATGGATAGACAGAAGAAGATACAATAACATGAGTGAGTAAAAATAGTATATGAGATGGAAAGTGCCATGAGAAAAATAAAATACAGATAGGAATAATGACAGTAGCTAAAGAGAAGACTCGCTTAAAAAAAGTAGTATTTGAGGAAACACTGGAAGGTGAAAGAGCAAACTATAAAGATATCCAGGGAAGAGTATAAGAGCGTCACAGGCAGTGGGACCTGGAAGAAGGCTAGCGTGAGTCTAGAGACTTATGAGAAGAGAGATCAGAGGAGTAAAAGGGGTCCAGATTGTAAGTCCTTAGAGTCCATTGTAAAGACATTGGCTTTTCCTTATAGTGGGATCAAAAGCAATTAAAAGCTTAAGAAGAAGGGAAAAATATGATCTTAAGGTAAGTAGGACCATTCTGGCTGTTGTATTAAGTTTCTTAAAGGGAAAGTAGGGAAAGACTAGTTAGGAGTTACTGTAATAAGCCAAGCAAGATATGTCGTTTGGAGCAGAATGGCAAAATGAAAGTGGTGAAAAGTAGGTCAAATTTTGACTATATTAAGAAGGCACAAGACAGGATTTGCAGATTTTATGTGGGTGTGAGAGAAAAGTCAAAGATGATGTAAAGATTTTTGCCTTAAGCAACATGAAGAGCAGACAAATATGGCTGGAGCAGATGTTAATCATTCAAACAGTGATGCTGAATAAGCGATTGGATAGATAAGTCTCTAGTTGAGAAGAGAGGACTAGGACTAGGGACATAAATTTAGGAATCATCAGCATATATGCTATTTAATTTCAGGAAAGTTGATGAAATCACCAAAGAAGTGAGTGCAAATGGATAGAAGAAGTGGTTCAAGTACAGAGTCTTGGGGTGTCCATTAGTTAGTTCTGTGAATTTTATAAATAGGTTCCTACTTTATCTGTATACCTCAAGATTTGGCCTATATCTAAAGTAAGATAGTGAAGATAAGGGTTTTTCAATAGTGACTCATCAGGCAAGTTTCATAATCATTTGTGGTACCCAGAAAGAGTCCCTTCTTTCTGCTCCATCTTTTCTGTAACACTTATTGAGCACTGACAGTTTAAAAGAATACAACTTCACTGACAAGTTTGAGGAATAAAAAGAAGGTAAGATATAATCCATGTCTTAGAGA
The DNA here is from genome assembly GCF_053574225.1 of Canis aureus. NCBI lineage: Eukaryota > Metazoa > Chordata > Mammalia > Carnivora > Canidae > Canis > Canis aureus. The sequence continues at coordinate 6,224,752 of NC_135634.1, forward strand.
TACTTGAAGGAAATACAAGAAACCAAGAAATCAACTGTACAATATATTTTAATACTTGCTCTGATCAGAATTATGCACAGGATGTGCATTATCTGAGAACAGTGAGCTGAATCTAAAAGTAGCACAAAGAGGATTGGCCAAGAGGAGAAAAGTTCAATAGTAAAACCTTAGTGAGGCAAAGAGAGGAAAAAAACAGTAGACTAAAGGAACTGCAAATACATCCTTATGACTGGTAAAAAGTGAGGACATTCCAAACTAAGAAATTCATCTTTTATTTTATAATCAAAAATCATTTCAGAATTTTTTCAGTTTTGCATTTAAGAAAAATTACTTTGGCATAAATGCAGAAGATACACTTGTGTCAGTGGGAGGGACCTGGAAATAGGAGGCCAGTTAGGGGATAGGAGAAGGAATCCACTTGAAAGATACTGAAGGCCTAAAGTGAGGTGATAGCTTTGGGAATAGACATGTCCTATCTTTCCTGGGATTCAGGTCTTTTAACCAACTTCAAGAATAGCTACCTGCTACTTTTTTGAGACTAATTACAAGACCATTTCATTTTTGATAGCATTTTTATAGGACCTTTAAGAAATAATGCATTGTTATATGCTGAGAAACTGAGTCCCAGAGAGCCAAAGAGAATAAAAGTTACATCACACAACTAATTACAAAGAGATCCATTATTAATATCCAGTTCTTCTAATTTCCAGATTAACATTTTTCCCTAACAAGGCTTATATAAATGCTAAACATTCATCTTGAAAGAAAAAAAATCGAAGCTTAGGAAAAAAAAATTTGTTACTGATTTTAGGGTGATATTACAATTTATTGCAGCTCATCAAAAAACACAAGGTTACTACTGACATTTTCATGTTCTGTATGTCTCTACATAAAATATTTAGAATACTAAAGAAAAAATATATGTAAGAAATAATTATTTCATTAATCCATTTTTTAAGAGAGATACTTTTTCAGCTCACTGAATTGTCTGTGTAAATGCCAGGAGAGACAAAGGGAACATTGGGGACATTAGGATACCACCATGCTCAGTCAAAACTGAGTCTTCTGGCAACTGGCCTTAAACTAGTACACCCAGGACCCCTGGAGCATAATAAAAGCTGGAATTTCAATGGCTATACATCACAGAAGCTTTGAAATGTAAAGGTTGGCAGACTTTAAATCAATCTGGTTTGCAATTACTTGTTCATCCTTTAAGTGATACAAGTAGAACACTTCACAAAAATTAGAAAACGAAAGGAAAAGAGATTAAGTCCTCAGCAGTAATTATACTTTTTTATACTCTTAAATCAGTGTAGGAAGATCCCATAATCTCTATCAAACATTTATTATTTTCCCTAAATTGTCATCTTTACTACTAATGTTAAAAGTGTTAATATTAAAAAGCTAGAGAGAAAATAGATAGTCTCATCCTAGACTTTAATAATATGAAGGCTATCTATTATTGCTTTTTTAGTCCTATGATACTTAAAATTTCTATTTTAGAGATTTTCTTACTCAGAGAATAAAACACTTGAAAGCACAGAAATTAAAAGTTTGAGGGGGAAAATATACAGACTAGTCTGCCTGAACTTATTAAACCAGTAGTTTAAACATAAGTGGGATTGTAAAAACCAAAAGGGATGAAATATAAATTATGCAAGATCAATATCTGTTAGCCAGAGAACAACACAATTGTGAACTTTGTGATATCTCAGACATAAAAGAATTTTCTAAAGTATAGTAAATATTAAAATGTACGAGGAAACATACTGTCCCCCGTTTTTTTTTCTTTTGTCCAAACTAAGGTGTGGGGGGGCAGATATCTTAGAAATCCCTGGGGAATTAAAACTGACATAAATCACAAATATGTATCAAATTCTCCAAAGATTAAAATCATGTGGATATACAAGACTACAATCTTAACATGAAATATAGGATAAAACTTAATTGGTGATGTTAGAGAAAAGTACTACCCTGACCTAAAAGCTATACAGATACTAATGTATATAAAAAATACAGCTTGGCTAGAATATTTTATAAACTACAGATCTATATTTAAATCTATCAAAAGAGACTGCATTGTTGGGGAACCTTGCAACTTGGTTTATGTGTTCTATGATGAGATTATTAAATGCTTCTGTTAGAAATAAAACCATGATAAAATTATCATTTCATAACCGTATTTCCTCTATATACATAGTGCTTTCTCACTATAGACCAGTATTAGAAAATCTCTAGCATTTTCAGTGCTTTACAATTCATAAACATACATTTGTTAGAGCCACTCAATGTAATTAGACATATACGTAAATCTGCACAGATGATGACTGGAAGAAATGAAAGAAAAAGAATCCGCACTTTCCAGACATGTGAATAAGAATATTTATATTTAATATTACAACATGATAAAACAATACTGAAAAAAAAGTTTTATTTTAGGTTAAGTCTAAATGTTTCTAAAATTTGATGTTGTAATCTACCTAAAGAAGATAATATTATAAATTTCACAACTGAAATTCATAAACGCTCCATCCCATGTAGGGAAAAACATCCTATGTGGAACATAAGTTAGCATCAAATTACATCAGTTGTTTTAGGAAGCTATTTTCAAATTTACAGTATGAAATGAGTATAATGAATACATGGTTAGCATGTCTGCAATAAAATCAACAAACTGGTGGCTAACAAAAGTAAAATCCCAGGTGATCTCCATTGGGATTGCACAATATTATTAGGAAGTATGATTTAGTTACAAAGAAATGAGCAACTGAGTCGATAGCTATTTTTCAACTAGAGATAAAAATGAAAAATACATTATTGGAAGAGTAAGACCCGTGATAATTCGGTGTTTGAAACTGTGGTATTCAGGACTTTGCTTCTAAAGCCTGTCATCTTGGATCCTATTTTCAAGGAATTCAATCTGATGTTAAAAGACATGTCATAACTTGGATTTCAGACTTTACTGTTTCAGAAATATGTTTATATACTTCATAATGTAATTATAGCTACCTTAAGACAGATGAGGCAAATGGTAGCAATATATTGGAAATATAATTGAAAAATGCAGTTGTCCAGAAGCACTTTGGGGATGATGTCTCTGAAAAGCTGCTCAAAGCTCTAGAGTTTGAAGTTAAATTTTTGATGTTGTCACTCTCAATCTATTGTATGGCTGACAGACAATCAAACCCGTCTGGCTGGCTGGCAGCTCATTTTGCTGGCAGGTGGCAAACAATTAGACACACCAATTTGTGCCTCCTGATGACATTAAAGCATGAAACTAAGTTGTATGCAGGGCCTAGTGATTTGTGTGAAAGCATTTCAAAAATAATACTCTTTGCCGTGGCAACTCATTTCAGACTGCCACCTCCCATTATGGCTTTGAGCAGTGAAGACGACAGACTTGAGTTACGTGCCGTGCAAGGCCGCTTCTGTTCCATCCGTCATCAGCGCCCCCTGAGACCTCAATCCCCTCCTTTCATCACTATCACCTCATCATTTACATTTGATAGTACTTGAGCTACTGCATATATTAACTGCACTGGAGACCCTTTTCCTAAAAAGAACTGAAATATGCTTTGTGTGCCTCAATTTCATTTCTACTTATGCAATTTAGAATAATGGCTCCACTTCTATTGCATTTTGCACAAATGCTACTGGAAACAAATGGAAAGTTCTGTTTTTTTGAAAGTTCTATTTTTTAAAGCAATATTCACAAAGTGTAATAAATTCTGAGTAGCTGAGGATATTGGCACTCAAGTGATAGCTCTCTTAAGTTTTAATGAAAAAATTTTTCTAACAATAATCCAAACTAAAATAAAAATATTTAACTTAATTTTTATTTTATTGGATTCTCTTATGCAAATCACAATAATCCTCGGTAGTTACTGTTTATGTTAACAAAATTTAAATATATAATTTAAAAGTGGAACACAAAAATTTTATGAACCTAAACTGAATTATTGTAACATTTTTGTAGATTTATACAATTATAGATACTTACATACATATGTTTACATACATCCGGGGAACATAAATCAAAGAGATGAAGGAGAGGACATCAATCTGAGACGGTATAAGAAACGTCCAATAAACTATATGAACATAATGTTAGCACAAACCGTTGAAAAAAGGAAATATTTTCCTACATTTTATAGCCCCTCCATTTTTTTTTAGTATTTTTAAATCTTGATACTTAACACATTTTATCTTGTATGACATTTTTTTGCAAACATTTCAACTCCATTTACTACCCTGTAAGTTCAGTGTAGACAACACTGTTTGTATCTGTCTTTGCATCTGATATGATGATGAATGTTACTTATGTTTTCCCAATAAATTTTCAAGAAATATCTGGACAGTAGTTAAAATATTTAAAGGTAAAGTTTAATTTATATATAAAAAGATAACCTGTCTTAACTGAAAATGCCTTTACTGTCATACCTCTAGCCCTAAACACTAAAAAATGACTGTCTCTAATTTGCACAAAGCAGTATAGCTATTTTGGAAAAGTAATACAGAATTGGTATTACATTTTGACTATATGTTGATTTTTGACATTCTGGCTTAAGAAACATTTGAATTCCTAGCTTGATTTTTTTTAAAACAAAAAACAATTGTTTACCAATCATCTCACACACACACAATATAAATTTTGGATGGGAGGAAGTGTTTTCAACATCATAATAGTTTAATTCAGATGGTAAACATATTATTTTATATGCTAATATGAAAATAGAAGTCCCAATATCAACATTAAGTACTATTTTTAGTAATTATGACTATCCTACAATATTTTTCTAATGCTGCGTAAGTTTTTAAATAGGACAAATTACATGAGCAAATTCTTGGGTTCTATAATGTTTTATCCTGCTTCTGTAAACTATCATTTTTATGGTATATAGTGGGACAGAAAAAAAATTAGTTGTTCTTAACTAAAACCCTTTGTAAGATTTAACATTTGAATGCAGATATATGGGCCATGTTATAAAAAGTTTAGAAATCTAAAATGCCTTTCAACAATACTTTCAAATACATGCCTCAAAATATGGCCTTTACATTGATTCTGAAAATTCCAGGCATATTTTCAGATGATAATGTATATGTTAAAATTTTTTTCCATACTTGCACTTAACACTTGAATTTGAACACTTGAATTTATTACTTAAAGCAAGCTATTTAATCTCTGGCAATTTTTATAGTTTTCAGTATTATGACATAGGAATTTCAGAATAGACTAGACCTTGAAGAGATCTGGACTATTCCCTCCCCAATTTTATCCATGAAACAACTGATTCCCAAAGATAAAATCACTTCCTCAATGTAGTCACTGATGATGAATTACAATCAGAATCTGGCTTTCCCTTTTCTAATTTAATGTGCTGTTCTGCATCTCCTATTGAAACTCCTTTTTTGAGATGTATTTTTTAAGTGTCCTACTATGAGATCAACCTGGTTGACCTATCACTTTGATATTCTTTGTAGTAAGAATTTATATTACTAAATATAAGGTTTTTGAGACCCTTTTAATATTTTTAAAATAAACTCGGATTTTCCTTCTGTGTTTAGAGCACTATGAATGATAAGTTCAGTACCTACCTGTCAAAGGAATGAAACTGCATAGGAAGAATAGCTTGCGCTTCTCTCTTCAATGCTGGATCTGGGTATGGGATAGGTTCAGGGCCACATTCTGCAATTTCAACTGGTGCAGCCACAAGACTTTTCAATATTTCCTTGACATTGATGCCTTTGGTTTGACTAATACTAGATATGGATGGTGCTGGTTTCAACAGTTCACTGGGGTTCTCAGTTAAGCTTTCCTGTGATTTTTTCACTTCAGATGACAAAGTGGATAACAGTTCACTCATGGCGTCAGGGCCTGTGCCCGTCTCTAATTCTGCCCCATTCAGGATGCTAGCCACTTGCTCCTCTCCAATTCCTGAATCTGTATGTGGAATGGAACTTTCTAGCTGAATATCTTCACCAGGGGTGGGTGTTTCTTTTTCCTTTATAGTGTCTGGAAATGTAGCAGGTGTTTCTGTAATAAAAGAAACTGGTTTAAACAAAAAGCTTCTCAAGTGAAAATCTAGTATTTATAAATAAAATATTCTCACATATTAGAATAAAGAAAATAAGACCTGTGAGAAACAAAAAAAAAATTTGCTAAATGGATGTGCATAACAACAAAACTGAATTACAAAATACTATCCATGTACACTTGTCATTTTGTTCAGAAAGCATCAGCAGAAGCCTGTTTCTTTTAAAAGCCATCTGGCATTTCAAAACTGATGTCTTTAAAAATGTGGAGAAACTGTACCCACAACAATTTCTTTTAGCAGCTTATAAAAATTATTATGTGAAGTTCCCCTTTATTCTTTCATTGTTAGCTACCAATCATACAAGAGAAATGGTTATACTTCTCTCATGTTACCTTAACAATATGAAGTCATTTTATACTTTTGGTACTTCAATAACCAATAAATAACATCTAATTAAAATATTTAAACTAGCAAAAGATGTTACTTTAAAATCACATACATATCATACCTAAAATTTTGAAGTTAATAGCAAAAAACATGCAAAATGATTATTTTAAAGAGATAAATACTTTAATAAAAAATAATGTCCTAGAAAATTTGGCCTATATGTGCCTTTAAGAATAATTATTTTGGAGTATTTATTCTTTGTGAATAAATATAAATTTCAATTTGTGAAAACTGAAGCAGATAAAATATATATAGATATAAAATATACATACAATATTACCAACTAAATTTTAAAAAATTCAAATGCTAAATGCCTATCAAATTTCATTATGCAAATATTAACATGATGAAGTTCCCTATATAATAAAATATTAACAAATTCTAAATGATAACCTTAGAAAATTTATGTAATCTAGGTATACTAGGGATAATAGCTCTTAATAAAGTCATATTGAAGAAAAAAATTAGATATTATAGGGAAATTACTTTCAGGTCTTATATAAGGTAGATACTTAGTTAATGTTAGCTACTTCTATTACTCTGACTTATATTTAAATTTATCCTTTGTAAAACAAGAAGGGCACACTAACTTATTTTTAAGTTTTCTTTAAAAATGAACATCTGTAAGTTCTATAAAACTGCCCTTAGATTTTTGTTATTTTGGTTGTTTCTTTGTTTTGAAATACTATTAGGACAGGAAATCAGGTGACTGCCCAACAGGGAATAGACTATTTTGATTTCAGCAAGACATCTCACAAAACCTTTGTTGAACTCTCTAGTAAAACACAGAGAAATATTATTTTGGTGACAGTATTTTTGGGGTAGGATAATAATTTGTTCAAAGATTTATACACACATACTAAAGGATTAATCATAATGCAAAGGGATTTCTTAAGCAACAGTGCTTAATTCATAGACTCTACTAGACAGTTTTGCTAGTTTCTTAACTATAGATTAATGTCATGACATCCAAATTTACTGAGCATGTGAATTTATTTTTTCTAAATTTCAGAATAATTTTACCAAGATTCAGAAAAAGAAGATACCTTTTATTTCTTTTGATTCTCCTTTTCTTTTGATTCAAACTGTATTAGATACATACACTACTTTAAAAATATAACATCTTCATATTATTCGACCTAATATACAACTTAAATTAGCTAAAAATGTACATCTCTCAGACTTGAGTGTTTTCCACATATTTATTACATAGGTTTATTTGTTTTCTCAAGGATGTCAGAATTGAAAGAAAAGATTAATCAGTAGAACATGACAATAATATTCAAACACTGGATGACCAACATGAAAAACATGAAAAACAAGGTACACCTATTCTTTGTTGTTCCAAGACTAAAAATTAAGGTAACTGCATGAAAGTTTTGAGAAGACGGATAATTTTAATAATACTCCTGGAAAATCACTGGAGAAGGAAAAAAATAAGAGGTAAGGTAACAGTTTCACATTTTTAATAAAACCTTGTGACAGAAAATTAAGATTTAGAATAATAGCATTTGGAATAAGCAGGAAGGAAAAGAATGAAGCTGAGAAGCATTCTGGAATATCTTATCTTAAGAAAAAGAATAGAGACATGCCACTAACTGAGGAGGAAAGCAAAAGATTAACAAGTTTATTCAGAAATATTTTTTTTGCGGCGTGAGGAGAGTGCCTGGGTGGCTAAGTAAGTTGAACGTCAAACTCTTGATCTTGGCTTGGATCTTGATCTTGGCTTGGATCTTGATTTCAGGGTTGTGAGACAGAGCTCCCCATAGGGCTTCACACTCAGCGGGGAGGAGTCTGCTGGAGATTCTCCCTTTCTCCCTCCCTCTCTCCCTCTGTCCCCCATCTCATTCACACTCTCTAAAGTAAATCTTTTTTTTTTTAAAAAAGATATATTTTTAAAAGATTTATTCATATATTCGAGGGACAGCATACATATGTGCAAGGGGGGGGGGTAGAGGGAGAGACAATCAAGCAGACTCCCTGCTGAGCAAGGAGCTCTACTTGGTGCTCTATCTCACAACTCTGAGATCATGACCTGAGCTGAAACCATGAGGTGGACACTCAACCAAATGAGCCACTCCAGCAGCCCTGCTCAGAAATGTAATGAATTTTGAAATCAATTGAGTGTAGAATCTCTGAAAGATTTATAGCTGTTGAGTAAAAAGAAATATAGTCATGTATTTTGAGATTATTCAAACTGAGATGATAATTGATACTTCAAAAGTTGATGCAATAAGCTAGGAATAAAGAATGAGAATACAACTATTAGGCACTTATTGCTATTATTAGAGGTAATTATTGAATTTATTCAACACATATTTGCACCTATATATTATATATTTGGGGAGCAAAAACAATTGTGGCAGAAAATCAGTAGAAAATTAAACAGCAGTAGTAAAGTCTCTATGACAATAGGACAGAGAATGTAAATGCAGAAACAAAATAAGGACTCTAACATTGACAACAAATCAGTGACATGGTTACCAGCATAAGCTAAAATTTCTTCCAGAATTTAATTCTAAAAAGGCATATAGTCACGTCTAGCACTTAGTCTGAATTTGGCTGATCTACAGACTTGGCCTAGTTTGGCTTTATCCTAATGTGATGTTTCAATATCTTTATTTATGGCATGTTTTAAATTAAGAGCTACATAAAGATGGAAACTTTTCAAGTAATCTGACCTGAAATATAAGTATTTTGCTACAAATAGAATATATAAGAAGTTAATATCTTTGATTTAGTGTCCACAAGGTACCATATAAAAAGATTTTTCCACCAACTATGTAATTTTTTGTTTTTCTGTTCAATTGACTCTCAAAGAACAATAAAAATCTATAACTCACTAATCAGATACTTTAACCTCAAATAAATGTTGACCTGTCTAAAATTCAATTAAGGTATTAAAATTGAATATTGGAATACTTTCTAATGACTCATCAAAATATTTACACAGTAATATAATTTTAACATTATTTTTACTGTGACTGATAAGCCAACAATTTCAAAATGAAGCAGTAATTTTGATATTTCAGTAAGAATGCTATTCACATAAATAAGCATTATAAAGCATACTTTGTGATATTATGTAGAAATAAAAATAAACACCAATGGAAAATTTTATAATAGCACTCGCAAGTAAAAAACAGATTAGTTCAAAGGCCTACCTTAATTTCCCATTATGCATTAACATTTTTTACATAACATACTCAGTTGATAGCATCAATTTCAGTTTGGATAACATATATTTCCAGACTGCTTCTCTAGAACACTAAAGTACTTTGAGGATTTAACCCAAGGGACTTCAACAGGATGTTAAGCATGAACAAGAGAAAAAGTACAACTGATCGCAGCTGCATCAGTTGTATCAGTGACAACAGAATTATAATTTTTCAATTGTTCTTCCTCGATCGGTGTCTGCACCAAAAGGCCAGATTAATACACAAAGCAGAAACATGACTGGCCTGAGTGATCTTAACCTTATGAAATTAGGCAGCTGCATGCCAGATGCCTCGTTTTCTTACTGATTTTCATCGAACCTAATGAGTTCACCTAATAAATACTTTTTAGGAAAAATGTGGGGTTAACTTCAACAAATAACATGATTTCTATATGGGAACCTCATTTATCACAAACTTTTCTCCAAATATCTTGTATTACAGTGATGTGTAAAATGTTTCAATGTCTTACTTACTAAATTATTCAAATTGCTATTTTCCAAACTATTTAAATAAGAAATGACATAAAAGGAACATATAGCCTCTTCTTAGTATAGCACTAAAATTACATTAGTTATTTGTTCAAGTAGTAATACTAAGCAAACTAAATCACATTAGAGTAATTTAAAATATAAAAACCGATATATAACTAACTTGTATGTTTGGTTTATGTTAAATCCCAAAATGCCAAGTTACACAAAAATTGACCTGAATTCCAATAAAGAAAAAAGCTGCCATATATATAAAGATTTGAAATCATTATTATTCATTTTACACAACAAACACTGCACTGAGTAATTTTTTTGCAATTTATTTATGTATGATTTATTTTTTGTTACATTAAATGTATAAGAATACAACTTCAGGAATTTAATATTACCAGTGAATATGCTCGTAAGAGACAAAATCATAATTCAGAATAAACAACTAAGATCCAGAAAGGTACTTCTAATTGATTGTGATATATCGATCTGTTTATCTTACTTGGAGTAGATTAGCTTTTGGGATGTGAATACTAATGATTTTCATTAAATTTGGAAAGTTTTCAGGCCAGTTTCCTTTTATTTTATTTACTCATGAGAGAGAGAGAGAGAGAGAGAGAGAGAGAGAGAGAGGCAGAGACATAGGCAGAGGGAGAAGCAGGCTCTATGCCGGGAGCCTGACTGGGGACTGGATCCCAGGACTCCAGGATCACGCCCTGAGCCAAAGGCAGATGCACTTAACCACCGAGGCACCTAGGCGTCCCACAGGCCACTATTTAAAAATTCTTTCTTCCCAAGTCTGTCTCCTCTCTTCTCTTAGGCTCCCATTATTTGTATGTTGGTTCACTTGATGGTGTCTCACAGGTCTTTGTGGCTCTTCGCTTTTCTTCCTTCTTCTTCTCATTCTGTTCCTCAGAACAATATTCCTAAGATAACAGCAATTGACCTGCCTTCAAGTATGATGAATCTTTTTTCTGCCAACTCAAATATTCTGTTGAACCCCTCTAATGAATTATTTTAGTTATTATGATTTTCAACTTCATATCTCTTTTTAAATTCTTTTCTATAATTTTTTTTTTACTGATAATCTCTCTGGTGAGATAGCACCCTCATATTTTCTTTAGAAAAATGTTCCTTAAAAAAAAAAAAGTGTTCTTTTAGTTATTTGAGCATTTGTACAATAACTGGTTTAAAAAGATTTTTCTAGTCAGTCCAATAATAGGGCTTTCTCAGGGGCAGTTTCAATGGACTGTTTTTTTCCCCTTTATCTTGGCTATACTTTCCTGTTTCTTTAGAAGTGTCAAAAAATTTTTGTTGAAAACTGAAACATTTTCAGATAACGTATGACTTTTAGAAATCAGATTCTTCCTATAGGGCTCATTGTTACTCTGTTTATTGACTTTCTTAAAAAAATTCTATACAATTCTACTATAAAATTTTATAGAATTGTGTTGGATATTTGATATTTTTTGATATCCCCATAACACCTGCAGTCGTTGAAGTGTCTGTTCAGTTAGCTCAATGATCAGCTAATGATTAGACAGAGACTGCCTTAATTATCTTGTACCAGTACACCTTCCACTCTTTGCCAGAGGCTCTGGGTGTGTGGTAGGGCATGCTTTTGACAATCTGCCTTAGCCTTCATTTTTTGCTTGCACAGAGCCTTCAAGGTTACCCAGAAGTAAATGATCGGGGCCTTCCCAGGCCCCTCCTGGAAGGTCTTCCTTTTAAGCTTTTGATAAGGTTCTTATTTGCCTCAACTGGTACTGCCACCTCGGGGAGCTGCAATATTAAAAAATCAATTGCTGCAAAAAAAAAAATCAATTGCTGCTAACTATTTCAAAAAACATCTAGGGCTTTTCTCATCAAGTTAAGTTCTGATCAGGTTAAATAATGACAAGCTCTGTGAACAAAGCTTTCCCAGGGAGCTTCCAGACAGGACAGATAGTGACAGTGCTCAGTGGACTTTCTGAAATTTCCAAACCTAACTTGCTTCCTTCCAGTGCTTTGCTAGGCTGCTGGTTTTCACAGCTACCACAGTTGTCTGCATGCAGACATTCAAGGATACCACAGAACTGAGGAGAACTGGATACAAATAGTGCAAGTTAAATCACCAAACAGCCTGATATTCTTAAAAAGATTCTGCAATTTCTCTTGAATTAGCACTCTCTGGATTGTTGCAAGCCTTTGACAACTGTCCAGATGTGAGCAAAAGATGATTTTGACAATTTTTGCTAGCATTCTTATTGCTTTTTGGAGGAGCAGTTCTTTGGAGGTCCTTACTCTACTCTTGCAGAATTCCTATCTTTGAGTGATGTTTACAATGCCAATTTGTATATTTTGAGTAAAGTATCAATTATCAATTATAAGATATTCATATATACATATTTTGCTCTTCATTAGCCCTATCTTGTTGTAGTACTCTTTAGTTCTTTTCTTCTCAAAGAAAAAACACTTTCCCATTGAAATACATCAAGCACTTCCATAGTGTTATAGGGACAACCATTAGCACTAATAACAAAATGCCAACATATAAGCCTAAAACTTGTCTTCAGTTGCAGGAAAATAGAAACAGCCAAGTAACAGTATAATTCTATTACCATCTATCAGATAGGCCACAATTTGCATGTTACATACAAGGTTAAGAGTTCAGGCTTTGAAATGAAGACTCTTTGACTTTCAGTGTAGACTTGTTTACCTCTTATTAGCTTTGGGATATCAAATGAACCATTTAAGCGTTCTCAGTTTCAATCTTTTACCTGTAAAACTGGCATAGTAACAGAACATACATCAAGTGCACATTATACATAACAGTTGTGATGATTAAAGAACATAATTTATAAATAGTGCCTGGCATTAAGTAACCTAAGTTTTTGTACCTACTGCTGCCATTATTGATTTTACTGTTATCATCATCACAGTCACCATATCCTGTAAGAAAATATAGAGCCAAACCATCTATCAGTTATTCTCTCTACTCATCAACTCCTGTCTTTCTTAGCTCTGGCCCCTCTATCTGCAGACCAGTATCTCCTATCCTAAGAGAACAACTTCTCAGCCCCACAGCCCCTTATATTTCTAGCCCTGAAGCTGCTTTGGTTACTTCTCCTTTTTTGAAGGGATATGTCATGACTGAAAGATGATAGTGATGCAATCAAATTGATCAAAGTACCAATTCTGGCTTCATAACTTGCTAGTTTTCCATGTGATCTTGGAAAAATTAGTTAGCTTTCAGAATTGCAGGGATTGTGCTTGAAAAATGTATATCTTAAGTAGGCTGTAAGGATTAAGACACTTGTTAGTCTATCACCACTACTCTCCTTTCTTTGATTAAGCTTTTCAAAGACTTAGAAGACTTCCACAGACATCTCAAAATTAATACATCTAGATACACTTCCTTCCCCAGGCTAGGGAATTTTTCAGCCATTCCTTCTTCATGTAAAATTCCTTTCTCTCTTCCCCTTCTGAAAATCCTATAATGCAAATGTTAGGATGTTTTGATGTTGTCCCATAAGAACATCAAATTATCTTCACTCTTTCTTATATTTGCAGCTTGGGTTATAGGAGTTCTATTATTTTGTCTCTGAGTTAACTAATCCTTTCTTCTGCTTCATCTAGTCTGTTCTGGAACCACCCTAATTTTTAAGTTTTGTTTTTTTTTTTTCAGCTCTGTATCTTCTAACTAGTATCTTTCTTATTTTCCCCATCTCTTTGTTTAAGTTCTCACTATGCTCACACATTCTTTTTCCCAGTTCAATTAGTATCTCAATGACCATTTAACTTTTTATCAGATAAACTACTTAACTATATTTCATTAATGTTATTTCTGAGTTTTTTTTTTCTTTCATTTGGAACATATTCCTCTGTTTCTTCATTTTGCTTGCCTCTATGTCTTGGTTTCTAATGCATTGTATGAAATAACCACCTCTCCCAGGCTCAAAGGAGCAAACTCCTATAGGAGATGAATCTTGCATTCAACCCAAATGCTGTTGTCTCTCAAACCTTTGCACTTATCCAAGCAGCCTGCTATGTTTTGGTAGCTCCCAGTAACTGATGATGTGCTAAGACCTGCCAGTATCCCTAAAGGAAGAATCCTGATTCAGATTAATTAGATGACAGACCCTGAGGCAGCAGCACCTTAAATTATGAAAATATATATGGTTCTATGGAACCAACAATGTAAATCCCACTGGCCACAAAAGCCAGATGGTATGGCAGTGTCCCCTGAGTGGCAGATGCAAAAAAAAGGGGTTCTGGGAGGAGTGCACATGCTCTTTATTGGGAGGTACCAAAAACCTGAAGCAAGGAAAAGAAAAGCACCAAGGTGGCATCCACAGGCTATATGCCTTGGGATCAACTCCACAGGCCATAAGATATGTGCCAAAGGCCAAGTTTCAGGACGAGCAGAGAGACCACTTTCACAAAAAAGACTAGAGGGTGTGTCCCAGTCTGCTGTCTTGGGTAGTACCCTGGTCGTGGCAGCCTGCCAAGAACTGTCACTCAGCTTGGCAAAGTCCTATAGGATCCAGGAATAAAAGCTCCCATACCCAGAAGAGCCAGGTGATCAAGGGGCACTCCCTGGGTGGCAGCTGCAGAAAACAGAGCACAGAAAAACCAGGGCACCAGAGACATGTAAAGCTCCCCTCCGGGAGACACTGGAATTCTAGAGTGTAGCAGAGGGAGTGTCCAAATACGGTGCCTGTCTTTGAAGGTCACTGGAAATGATTAAAGTCAGCCTTTATTTTTTTTAATAAATTTATTTTTTATTGGTGTTCAATTTGTCAATATACAGAATAACACCCAGTGCTCATCCCGTCAAGTGCCCACCTCAGTGCCCGCCACCCAGTAACCCCCACCCCCGCCCACCTCCCCTTCCACCACCCCTAGTTCATTTTCCAGAGTTAGGAGTCTTTCATGTTCTGTCTCCCTTTCTGATATTTCCCACTCATTTTTTCTCCTTTCCCCTTTATTCCCTTTCACTATTTTTTATATTCCCCAAATGAATGAGACCATATAATGTTTGTCCTTCTCCAATTGATAAAGTCAGCCTTTAGATTCATGTTTAATTAGAAGTCTGCCCCTCAGGGTGTAGCCGTGATGATTAGCTAATAAGCCTTCTTCCCAGAAAGACAGATTTCCTGGGTCTATTGCCTCTAGCTGTGCCCTGTGGGTGGGAAATGTTTCAGAACTCTTTCTCCATTGGTTACAGCCCTGTTAGATTCATAAGCATAAATTGCCAGAGTCAGGTGATATATAGTTGTCCCCTGGTAGCAGTTGCAAAAATGGGACATCGGACTGGAACACTCCTTTCTGGGTGACACAGATTATTACAATCCTGTAACACCACAAATACAAGCTCCTCTGGCCTTCAGAGCCAGGTGGTCAAGAGGTTTGCCCTGGGTAGTAGCCATAAAAATCAGGATAACATACATGTATAAACTAAATTCTCCAATAAAAAGATATAGAATGGCTTAATAGATTGAAAAAATAAAAACAAAAAAAAGGACCAATCTATAAGCTGCCTACAAGTGACTAACTTCATATGTAAGGACATGCAGAGAATAAAAGTGACAGGATGGAAAGATATTCCATACGAAAAGAAAGGTGAAGTAGCTATACTTATATCGGAAAAAACACTTTATAACAAAGACTGCAATAAGAAACAAAGATGGTAGTTACATGTTGATAAAGGGGTCAATTCAACAAGAGGATAAAATATTTGTAAATATTTATTTATCCATCACAGTAACACCTAAATTTATAAAGTAAATATTGACAGACCTATTGGAGAAACAGAGAATAAAGAAACATCAGGCTTAAACACTACATTAGACCAGTTGGATGTAACAGATAACATATAGAACACTTCATCCAAAAGCAGATGAAAACAGAATACACAGTCTTCCCAAGTGCACACAGAACACTCTCCAGATTACATTATGCCACAAAACAAGTCTTAATAAATTTTAGAAAACTGAAATTGTATCAAGCATCTTTTCTGACCACAATGTTATGAAACTAAAAATCAGCTACACAACGAAAACTAGAAAATTCACAAATACATGGAGTTAACATATTACTAAACCATCAACTTGTCAAAGATATCAAAAAAGAAAAAAAAATACCTTGAGACAAAAGAAAATGGAAATGTAACATACCAAAAAATTTTTTTAAATAAAAAAGTTTTTAAAAAAGAAATATAACATACCAAAATTTGTGGGATGCAGCCAAAGCAGATCTAAGTGGGAGGATCATAACAAGAAATGTTTACCTCAAGAAAGAAGAAAATTCTCAAATAGTCTAACTTTATATCTCAAGGTGTAAAAAAAGCTGTAGAAAAAGAAGAATAAATGAAGCCCAAAGTCAGCAGAAAAAAAAAAAAGGAAATAATGATGATTAGAGTAGAAATAAATAAACAGAGACTAAAAAGATCAAAGAGAAGAAATGGAACTGAAAGCTGAAAAAAAAACTGGTTCTTTGAAAAGATAAAGAAAATTGACAAACCTTTAGCTAGACTCATCAAGGGAAAAAGAGTACTCAAAATCACAAATGAAAGAAGGGCTCTTACAACTGATATCAAAGAAATACAAAGGATCATAGACTACTACAAATAATATTATGCCAATGAATTAGACAATCTGGAAAAAATGAGAAAAATTCCTCGAACATACAATCTAACAAGCCTGAATCCTACAGAAACAGAAAACCTGAATAGACTAATTACTAGTAAGAGACTGAATCAGTAATCAAAATCTACCAACAAACAAAAGTCTAGGACCAGATGGCTTCACTAAACATTAAAGAATTAGTACCTTTTCAAACTCTTCCAAAAATCAAAGAAGAGGGAGCTCTTCCAAACTCATTTTACTGAGGCCAGCATTTACTCTGATATTAAAACCAGACAAGAAGGCCACAAGAGAAGAAAATTATAGGCCAATATCCCTAATAAACATAGATGGAAGAATCCTCAACAAAATATTAGCAAACCAAATTCAACACATTAAAAGGATCATATACCATGATCAAGTGGGATTTATTCCAGGGATACAAGGATAGTTCCACATCTGCAAATCAGTTGATGTGATAAACCACGTTCACAAAAAGAAGTATAAAAATCATATGATCACCTCAATAGATGCAAAGAAAGCATTTGACAAAATTTAACATCAGATTTTTAAGATAGATTTTATTGCTTTTATTTGAGAGAGAGAGAGAGCGCAAGCAAACAGGAGCTGGGGTAGAGGGGGTAAGGGCAGAGGGAGAGGTAGACACTGGGATCATGACCTGAGCCCAAAGCAGACACTTAACCAAAGGAGCCATCCAGGCACCACTTAACACCAATTTACTATAAAAACTCTCAACATAATGGGTACAGAGACCTCAACATAATAAAGGCCATATATGACAATCCATAGCTAACATTATCAGTAGCAATAAGCTGAAAGCTTTTCCTCTAAGATCACAAACGCGACAAGGATACCTACTCTAGCTACTTTTATTCATCACAGTATTAAAAGTCCTAGCGAGAATAAATATGCAAGAAAAAGAAATAAAAGGTATGTAAATTGTAAAGGAAGAAGAAAAACTGTCACTATCCTCAGATGACATATTATATACATTAAACCTTAAAGACTCCAACAAAAACCTGTTAGGATAAAGAAATTCAGTTAGCTGTGGATACAAAATCAGTATCTAGAAATCTGTTGCATTCCTATACACTAATCATACACAATCAGAAAGAAAATTTAAGAAAACAATCCCATTTACAATTGCATCAAAAAGAATAAAATACTTAAGAATTAATTTAACCAAGACCATAAAGAACTGTATATTGAGAGCAAAACATTAATGGAAAATAATGAAGAAACAAATAAATGGAAGATACTCCATGCTAAAAAATTAGAAGAATCAGTCAAAATGCCCACCCTACCCAAAGTAATCTACAGATTCAATGCAATCCTTATGAAAATTCCAATGGCACTTTTCACAGAAGTAAATAAATAATCCTAACATTTGTAGAGAACCACAAAGACCTCAAAGAACTACAGCAATGTTGAGAAAGAATGAAAAAGCTGGAGGCTCCATGCTCCCTGATTTCAAACTATATTACAAAGCTACAGTAATCCAAGAGTATGGAATTGGCATGAAAACAAACATACTGATCAATGGAACAGAATATAGAGCCCAAAATAAACTTATGCTTATATGGTTAATTTACAACAAAGGACTAAAAAATACACAAGGGAGATAGGATAGTCCCTTTAACAAATGATGTTGGGAAAACTGGACAGCCACATCCAAAAGAATGACACTTGACCACTATGTTACAACATACACAAACATTAACTCAAAATAGATTAAAGACTTGAATGTAAGATCTGAAACTATAAAACTCCTAGAAGAAAACATACGTGGTAAACTCCCTGACATAGGTATTGGCAATGTTTTTTTTTTTTTTTAATCTGATACCAAAAGCAAAAGCAACAAAGCAGGACAAAATAAGACACTATCAAACTAAATCATTTCTACATAGCAAGGAAATCATCAACAAAATGAAAAGATAGCCTATTAAATGAGAGACAGTATTTGCAAATTATATATCCAATAAGGGACTAATATAAAAATATATATAAGGTACTCAATATAACTCAAAAGCAAAGGAAAATCCATTTTTTAAAAAGGCAGGTGATCTGAATAGACATTTTTCTGAAGAAGACATAAAGATGGCCACCAAATATGTAAGAAAATGCTCAACATCATTAATCATCAGGAAAAGGAAAATCAAAACCACAATGAGATATCACTTCATACCAGTCAGAACGGCTACTATCAAAAAGACAAGAAATAACATCTTGGTAAGGATGTGAGGGAAAAGAGCCGTTTGTACATTGTTGGTGTGAATATAAAGTGGTACAGCCAATATGGAAAACAGTACAGAAATCCCTCAAAAAATTAAAAATAGAACCACCATATGATCTAGCAATTCCATTTCTGAGAATTTATCCGAAAAAAAACAAAAACACTAACTGGAAAAGATGAATGCATTCTCATGTTCATTGCAATATTATTTACAACCAGCAAGATATGGAAACAACCTAAGTGTCCATCAATGGATGAATGGTTAAAGAAACTGTGGTGTACAAACAAAATGGAATATTATTCAGCCATTAAAAAGAATGAAATCCTGTCATTTGTGACACTATAGATGGACCTCAAGGGCATTATGGTAAGTGAAGTAACTCAGAAAAAGATAAATATCATATGATCTCAAGATAGATATCATATGTGGAATCTTAAAAGAATCAAGCTCATAGATACAAAGAAGGAATAGGTTCTGGTTGCTGGGGCAGCAAGGGAGACATGGGTAAAGGGAGTCATATAGTAAAAAGAAAAGAAAAAAATTAACATACTGAAAATGGAAGTCTTGGTCATTCTCTTTAACCTGACTTACCAGTACTGTTTGCTTTGATAAATGGCCATTCTATCTCAGAACTTCAGACAGATAGCCAGGCATTATCTTTGGAAACCTGGCATACCATATGCCCCACATCCAATCTGTTACCATATACTTTCACTTTTACCTCCATACTATGTCTAAGTTCTCTTTCTCTTCAATCTCCACTGCCACCACACCTTCGTGCTATGCAATAGCATCACTTACCTAGAGAGCAATAGCCTCCAACTGGTTTATCCAGGTTTCCTTAATGCCCCCTTTACTCTATTCCCTCATTATACCCAAAATACTCTTGTAAAATTGTAAGCCAGATTATGATACTTATAGCAGATCAAATTATGAACACTTTCTTTAAAAATATCCATGTCCTAACTCTCATAACATATGCCTGTTACCTTACTTTAGCAAGAAGGACATCAAGTGGGAGGGTTTTGCCGAACAAAGACTATCCTGGATTATCCAGGTGGGCTCAATCTAAGAAGTCCTTAGAGTAAAGAAACCTTTCCTAGCTGTGCTCAGAGGAGAATGTAAATACAGAATAACTGTCTGAAAGATGCATTGTTCCAGGTTATAAAGATGCAGGAAAGAGGAAGAATGCCATAAGCCAAGGGATATGGTGGTCTCTAGAAGCTGAAAGGCAAGGAAAATGGATTTTCCTCAAGAGTTTCCAGAAACCCACACAGTGTTGTTAAAGCTTTGATTTTAGCCTGGCCAAATCCATATTACACTTGTAATTAAAACTGTAAGATAATACATTCGTGTTGTTTTAGGCCAGTAAGTCTGTGGTATTTTGTAATCGCAGCAATAGAGCATTAATACAAGATTCCTCTATTTTAAAAACCCAATCCTTAGTTTTCAAGCCCTACATAAACCCACTGAATTCATCTTTTTGTTCCCCGTTTAAATGTCTCTTCTATGAAAAGTCATTCCTAACACCAAATTAAGTCTCTTCTTCTGTAGTTTCTCATAATAGTTTAATTTTATTCTCAGAATGCAGTATAACTTGCAATTATATGTTTATGTGTGTGGTTTAAATGTATCTACCTTGCTAGAGTGTTATTTCATAAGGACAGAGACTTTTCATTCACTATTGCATATTCCCAGCACTTAGGATGTAACAGGAAACCATTCATTTAATTCAACAAATATATAATGTAAGAATCATAAAGTAAATTTAACAAAAGGTTAAACTGCAGGATGGAAGAAAAAGAAAGAGGAGAGGAAGCTTTTGTTAGTACCTTTACTAATACTGAAAACAGACATTTATTTAAAAAAATTGACATTTTTAAGAAATATTTGCTAGGAATACTCAGGCATGATTATTATCTGTAAATTAATGAAATCTATATTATGCAACATCGGTCTCAAATAATAATTATATAAATATTATAATGACTGTTTTAGAGTACTTATAAATTATAATGCATCCACATAATGGATTACAAAGGATATATTAAAAATGATCTCAACAGTGAGGGAAAATAACAGATTTATAATATTGAAAATCTTTGATATGAATGTAACAATTTACTTAATAAATATTAACTTTATTTCTAAACATACATTAAATAAAAACTGAGTAGTAAAAATATTTCCATATAAATTATTGGCATAACTTTAATTTTTTCCTTAGGATACAATTCTAAAAGTAAAATTATTAGCTTAAGAGTTAAATATTTTACACTATATAAATATCATAGCTTATAATTATATGTGTACTTTAGTACATATTTTTGCATTCTAACCCTTCAGAATTTTATCCAATTTGCAAATCATGGTACATATATATATATATATATATATTTAAAAAGGGTTAAGACTCTATGAAAACTGAGGTGTACACTTGTTTATCATCTTTTATCAAAGATTAAAAAAAGAGAGAGAGGCTAGAGAGCTAGTTCAGAATTTTTACAAGGCTCAATAATGAGCTGAAAGAAAAAAGTGAAGTGTGAAGTTGAAGAGTAGTCCAAATCAGCGCTTCTCAAATTAATTGTGAAAATTTACCTTTTTTTCAATCTGTCACTGACTGACATTCTGAAAATGAATTAAAATAATTTTGAAAATTAAGTACACAAAATAAAAGCAGAGCTGTTTTTATTATTTGACTCCATAAACAAAAAATAAAATTCAATTTAACCAGAATAAAGATAACAATGGGAAAAAGAAAATAATTATAAAATTGTTCATGTTGTTCACTGAAAGTGTGTGTACAGGTGACCAATATATACAAATGTTGTTATTATGTGACTTTTTCCCATTACATGTCACAAACAAACAAAAAGTTTAAGCAAAAGAGTGATTCTCCAAATGAGATGCGTATATAAATGTTTTATATCAACACTGGTAATATAAATATTTAAAGTTGATAATATGACAGTGGCAGCTTTTTGCTTATTAACTTATCTAATCCAAGTTGAACTGCCAATAATGTCACTCATGGGAATAACATAAAGTTAACCTACTTTTGTTTTATTTTAATATCATGCGGAGTAGAGAAAGCAGTGTCGGGACGCCTGGGTGGCTCAGCGGTTAAACATCTGCCTTCAGCTCAGGGCATGATCCTCAAGTGCCGGGATTGAGTCCCACATCTGGCTCCCTGCTTGGAGCCTGCTTCTCCCTCTGCCTATGTCTCTGACACTCTCTCTCTCTCTCTCTCATGAATAAATAAATAAAAATCTTTAACTAAAAAAAAGAAAAAGAAAGCAGTATCACAGGAGTATGTTAATAGAATGAAAATCAGAGAGCTCAGAATATTCATTGTAAAGCTTTAACCAAAATGAAACTAGAAATGCTTTATCTTCAAAATGTACTCTCAATGCTCATCAACGCCCAGCTCCAGGAACTTATCTTATATTGTTATAATCAAATATAAATTATATTTCAATGAAAGCAATGGATTCCAGTTCCATGAATCTTTTATGTATGAATCTTCTTTTGGTAGAAAATTAAACACAAAACATTCTATCAAATACATAAAATGTCAGGAGATAAATTTTCAACAGTAAGCAAAATCAATCATCCTTAAAAATCCAGATACTCTCTTGATAATATTAAATAATAATTAAGGAACAAAAAATGTCATAGACACCATAAACTTCCAAGATTCTTTTTGTCCTTTGATCGCTTCTGCTAACTCAAAAAAAAACATGTTGCAATCATTCCCCATTTTTAAGTACTTAATTCATTAAAGATATTTTACATGTCTGACAAAGAAGCCAGTTCTACTAGTCTTTAAAGAGTGGAATCAAATTGGTTTCTTATCCTGTAAAAACACCAAGAATTGACTTTCTAGTTTCAACATCATCAACAGGACTTTTCTTTGCAATGTACCATAGCATACAGTAACAAGGACTTATGATCAGCTTACATATTATCACATAGTAAAGAAAATAGCAAATTCACCACATCAGTCTTAAAGTAATTCAAAACTTTATTAGCCACTAAGAACACTGTACAGTTCAGCTAATATTGTTTTCACAAGAAAATATCCTTGATAAAGAAAGCAGTGCATTGATAGTCTGACATAGGCTCCTTGATCTGGGTAACTATTCTACAATATTCTCCTGCCACGACGGCTAAACCTTTGGAACATCTTTTAAACAAAACGAACTCCAGACTTTTAATCTAACTTCTTAGTTCACAGCTGGATGTTAGTAAGCAATAAAGCTGAAAAGAAAGGATTTTTCCTTTATTTCATCATGATGTTCAAAGGTTGCACATTTGTTTTTTAAAAAAAGTCTGTGCATTCATCAAGTCGCAAAAAAAAAAAAAAGGATTTCACTGCTTTATTTGTTCTATAAGTTAGTCTTCCATATCATTAGCCAATATATGGAAAACACTGAACTATGGTATCATCTGGAGCTCAGGGTTCTCTTTAAACTCACTCAAGTTATTGGCAGAATTAAGTTGTTTGTTGTTGCAGGCTAATGCCCCCCACTTGCTTGTTGACTGTCAGCCAGGTAGTGATCTCAAGTTCCTACAAGTTGATCTCAGATCTTTGAACTCCTGTCACCTTCATCTCAGCAATAAAGGACTTTCTTCTAGTCAAGTCACTTTTACACTCTCAGTCTCTCTGGCTTCCTTTTCTGTAATCAAGCCAGAGAAAACTTCTCTGCCTTTATCAGGCTTATGTAATTGGGTCCGGACTATATGGATCATCACTTTCTCTTAAAAGCAATTGTGCTATGAAATACAACACAGTCACTGGATCAAAATCTATGCTATTCATTGTCCCAGGACTCATCCAGGGTATATACCCAGGAAAATCTGGGGTGGGGCAGGCAAGGGGGAAGTACAGAATTCGGCCCACTATAATCCTGTTCTGCAGAGAGCAATCCCATGTTACCTTTACCCAGAGACATCATATCAGTTATTTTATTTTTTCTGGCTCCTTTAAAAAAATCTTCCATTTTTTTTCCCTCATTACATTCACTATTTCTTTTAGATTGAAAAATACCTTCAAGGTACTTACAAAAGCCATTTAAATGTTCTTATCTGCTGATACTGCTATCTCTACCCTTTTGGAGTCTGTTTCTACTGAATGATTTTCCCCCTTGCTTATATATTTCATTTTCCTGCTTCTTTACATGTTTAATAATTTTTATTGAATGCATAACACGGAATTTTATGTTGTTTGGTGAAGAATTTTTTTGTATTCCTTTAAAAAGAGGTAGAACTTTGCTCTGACAGTAAATTAAGTGATCTACAGATCAATTTGATGTTTTCAAGACTTGTTTTTAAGCTTTTTTTTCTTGTGAGTCTAGAGTAGCTTTTACTCTAGGGCTGATTTAGTTCTGCTACTAAGGTGTGACTCTTCTGCAATCTCTAGCGAATGCTATCACTGAATATTCTTATATATAATTAAATATTCTTAAATTTGCAAATGATACTTAAAGAAATGTAATTAAATATAAATATAAAAACTATATTTTGCTCTGAACAGCCAAATATAAAAACAACGTATCTCCATGAAACCTGAGGTATATACTTGTTTATAAACAATTACATTATGGATATTTATTGTATAACAATTAATGAAATACAAATACCCAAACAGGTCAGGAGATGAGGTCAATATTACCTTTGTAAAATGAGTGGGCAAAGCTCTGCTCAGGAATTAACTTGGCAAGGAATCCATGGTTCAAACTTGGATGAGGGATAGATGGTATGACCACAACTGTAGAGAAAATCATGGAATCAAATTTGAGCCAGCATGTAACAACCTGCAACATGGTCCACTGGAGATCCATGACAACTCTATATTACTGCAACATGCAAACAGTACTAGCAATAAAGACTCATCTCTGGAGGAAGGAAAGAGGTTATGTATTAAGAGAAAGGAAAAATCATACACCTGTTAAATAGAGTAATTTTAGCAACATACAGAAAGACACACACACACACACAAAATCAGAACTGGAAGGCTGACTAAAATATTACTTGTTTTATACATCTAAAGCTGACATGAATGCATTTAAAATGAAGAAAGAGTTAATTAACATAATAGAGTCTTAGTGTTTTAAATGGTCAAAAGACATAAACTGGAATGGTAGGATAATGTTTAGTTTGAAGAATAAAGTTAAAAGTATACTACAAAGAAATAATATCATGTTTATGTGTTCATGTAACAATAAAGTATTATATCTAAAACATAATTCACATTTCCACAACAGCAAGGTAAAGGAGATATGATATGCTCAGGGAAAACAAGATACAGAGATTTGACCACTAATTTCTACTCACTTTTTTAAATGTCCATTTTATTTATATATCATATGCATTTATTTAGGTAAGACAATTTCAACTACAGATTAATCCATTGGTACATGAAATAACCACTAGGTTACCAAGGATACATTGCAAACAACCAAGAAATAACCTTGATATAAACACATGGCAGGAAATGCAACTGACAGAAAGCATCCCATGATGTTAAAATATTAGTTGCCAGAAAATGTGTTTATCATTTTCAAGCGAAGTAGGCAAAGCTGATGATGCAAGAACTCCCACAACATGAGCTTCTTCTCTAAATAAGATAAAAAAATATGATCCAAGATGGTTCATTGTTGTCTGTACGTCTCTGAGTTTAGTTGAAGCAACTTTAGTATAAAGTTTAGAATGTATGTCTGTTTATTTGAATCTCTGACAGAATATTTAGATATTTAAATAATTATACACAGCAAGGAGAAAGAGAATAAGCCAGCAAGAAAGAAGCTATCTTTGAACTTGGCTATAAAGATTTATATTTAGGCTTATTCTTGGTTTTGAACTACTCTCTAAGAATCTTCTACTTTCATGTTCATAAAATTTAAAAAATAATACATTTAAAACACAAGTTATTTGCATATTAAATAGTAAATGATTTGCATTAACAGATGGAACATTAAAACTAAAACTGCACTGATAAAAAGAGAATATAGCAAATATCATAGAAATTAACACATTTTTGTGGAATTGAGGAATATTAAATTGGTATTTATATACCACCTACTTATAAATATGTGAGGTGATTATGAGTAGGATTAGTTTAAAACTGGATGTAAAAATGAAATAAAGAGGAGATAAATGATAAGAATTCAAATAATTAAAAAAAAATAGTACCTGTACTTGTTGGTGAATTTATTTCTTGTCTGATGTTTCTACCTGGTTGGCTTCCAGTTCTTGCTGTCTCTCGCTGGGGTTCTAATATGTCACGATACTTGGAAACCATCAGAACCGAAATGAAGTAAACAACAGCTAGAGCTAAGAACTGTGCCTGCTTGCTATCATCCTGCATAAAATGAAAAGGAGGTTCTGACATTCAAATTTTTAAAGTTATCGGGGTACAAGAAACTATTTTATTTTTTTATGGAGGCAAAATATGGCATTTAACTTTAATTAAAACTTCTCAGTATACATGTTATTTAATTAGAATCATTTAAGTATAAATACAAAGCTCTAAGAATATATCACCTAAGTTATAGGTTGAAATTTAATTTAAAAAATGAGAATGTTAAAATTTTGCTGAATATGCCACAAAATTTTATTCTTTGTCTTTTTCACCATTACTGTTCATTTCTTCCATAACAACAGAGTATGTATATTATAAAATATACAGACAGCAAAAGGCTGAAAGAATAATATCTGCATAAAAATCAATATTTCCAAATGTTATAACCAAAAAATTAATAGAATAAAACTATAATTGAGCTACATTACAATTCTAACATATTACTAACTCAGGAGACTATATGAGTACAAAATAGGGGAAACATAAACAATGAGGGAACAGAAAATGTGAACTTTATATTAGCTCAGTATGAGCTAGAAGTGTGATATTGCAGCTTAAGAAAAACTAATGCAATCTGTGACTACATAAATAGTTAAAAATGAGTAGCAGTCCCACTATTCTACACTCGAAAAATGACCTCTAAAATACTGCCAATATTGAGGCTCTGAATTTCAAAAGCTCAAGGACAATATGGGAGCTTTTCCAGTGCAACAAATTGGTAAAAAGTATGAAAACAACTGGTGAAGTTAGGATATAGAGAGAATAGTTTTCAAAAAGCATACTGCAAGGGTGCCTTGGTGGCTCAGCTGGTTGACCATCTGACTCTGAATTTTGATTCTTAATTTTGGCTCAGGTCATAGAGCCCCACATCAGGCTCTGCCCTCATAGGGAAGATGGTTTTAGATTCTCTCTCTCTCCCTTTGCCCTTCCCCCCATGCCTCCCTTCTCTAAAAAGTAAATTTTTTAAAAAAGCAGACTGTAGTAGAAAAGACAACTCTGTAATTATGTTTTGTAAAATATAAAGAGCTGCATGTAACCTTGAAAGCCTAAATAACTATATTATAGGGAAAAAACTGATAAGGAAGCAAATTTATAACCTCCAATACCACTTTCACATTAGACCATACTTGAAGGAATTAAATGTAAATGGTTTATAAAGCCCTTTTTCTAAGCTAGGTAAAAGTAACACTTCATAGGAAACTGCAAGTAATTATTGTGGCCCACAAATAACAGATAAAAAATACTATGATATGAATAAGGAAAGCAAACATGAATCAAAGTCTAGCAACTCCATTAAAGGCACCTATTTTTTACTTCATTTAAGCACAATGTAAACAAGATTTAGTATTTATATGCATTTGTCAGAAAAGAGAGCAAACGAGATATTTACTAATAATTTAATACTACCAAATGGAATTAGTACAGCTAATACAGAAAAATACTGAAATAGACCAAATCTATTCTGAAATATCATAAATTTAGTATGTCATACTCTGAGGGTGATAGCTTTTCTAGAAATATAGTTTCTTATAAAGTGTTTGTAATGCATACTCTGAATTATAATGCTGATGGAATAAATATATGGAGAAGGAAAAAATCAAATAAAGTTATTATAAAGGAAAATGAAGTGCAATCATATCAACAAAGATATTGACCAGGAATGAATTCAGACACAGCTCAAGCTGTAATATTCTGTAACACTTATATTTCCACCACTGGAAACTCAGTGCCAGGCAATTAAAAAGCATGTGTGGAATGAACCTATGTCAACTACAAAGTTGCAGAGTTGCAAACAACAGATACTGTGAAGTGTTGTTCTAGCCAGCTAAAATCTCTCGAAAGTATGGCATGAAAACAGTTGCCTTTTCTTTTCAAATCCAGATCAGCAAACCAATTGTGCTGCTTATTCCTAGTTCTGTCTTTAAAAATGAAGCACAACATACATAGAGGCTAAACAGCTGGAGAACTAAATTTGTATACAAATTAATTTGTCTTGCCTACATATTTTATTATTATGAAGACAAACTCTTATGTTTTCCCCATCTACTTAAGATATGAGTTCCTCCACTATTCAATTTTGAATCGATAATAATATAATTAATTCTGAAATCCTTTAAAAACTTTAATGCTTCAACCAGGATGTTAAAAAAACTTTTAAATTCAACTTTCAAGGATTAAAATTACTTCAGTTTATATTATTTCATATAGAAGGAACCTAATATAGAAGCATAATGAATCTGCTTTCACATTTTGGTTTACTGGGGAACACTGAAAACAATGTTCATTTTTAAAGTTTAATTTTTTTAATTTTTTAAGATTTTATTTATTTATTCATGAGAGACAGAGAGAGAGGCAGAGACATAGGCAGAAGGAGAAGCAGACTCCCCACAGGAAGCCTGATGTGGGACTCAATCCAGGGACCCTAGGATCACACCCTGAACTGAAGGCAGATGCTCAACCACTGAGCCACCCAGGCACCCTTCAATTTTTTTTATTCTTACCACATAGCAAATTTTGTCACACAATGCTTTACAGAGATTTAAACAGTTCATGTGAATTTAAATCAGCAATGTCTTCATAATAGAAAATAAACAAGATATGTATATATATTACATATTATATGCATATATGTATAATGTACATATACTTTTCCTTAAAAACTTAATTTTTTGTTTCATTTATTTGTGAAATTAAGGCAACTAAAAATAATTACTGATTCACAAAAATTTCAAAAGTCAAGTAAAATTCTTGGCATGATATCTACAATTGACTTTAAAATATATCAACTGTCAAATACTTCCAAGAGGAGTGCACCTTTTGTGATGAGCACCAGCTGATGTATGGAAGTGATGAATCACTATACTGTACACCTAAAACTAATGTTACACTGTATACAAACTGAAATTTAAATAAAAACTTAAAAAAAAACAGATAAATAAAAGTGAAAAAAAAAAGTGTGCCTTACAATCTATGAAATATGATGATGAAAGAGAATGCGGGCAGCGGGTGACTCAGCGGTTTAGCGCGACCTTCAGCCCAGGGCATGATCCTGGAGACCCTGGATTGAGCCCCGCGTTGGGCTCTCTGCATGGAGCCTGCTTCTCCCTCTGCCTGTGTCTCTGCCTCTCTCTCTCTCTCTCTCTCTCTCTCTCTCTGCCTCTCATGGATAAACAAAACAAAAAAAAGAAAAAAAGAAAAAAGAAAAAGAGAATGCTTTGGGGAGCTCTTTAGGGTTCTGACCAATTCGTGCTACCTGGATAATCTTAATGTTTCTGAATCTCAAATTTCTCTTACCCTAAAATGGAAGTTTATGATAATATACATTAAGTGTCTGAAACCCATTATAAACTCAACAAACACAAGTTTTATTACTTTAATGATGTTTGGCAGGTACATCTGGGAACACTAAATTCCCATCCTTCAGGAACAAAGCTAGGCACCACCATTGTTGGGTTATCCAACATATTTAACGTCTAGGAGTCTTAGAAAAAATTATCCTAATCTACCATAAAAACCTAATGCAGAATTTCCTAACAATTTAAATACAATGTTACACTTAATTAACATAAACCCATTCTATCTTAAGTCTGTCTGTGCTTCTTGGAGATGAGGTATGCTCTGTGTTTTAATCATTCTTCATTTAAAAAACATTCTTTCCATACCACATTTTTTCAGGATGAATTTCAAGTCTCATTTTTAAATGATTAATCTGTTAGTAATTTTTTTTCTTCAAGTCTGGATTAGAGTCCAGATTATTATAAGACTGTTAAATCATGGTTTTTATAGTATAGTACATTTTATCTCCATATTAAAAATTATTTTATTATTTATTAATTGCAAAGAAAAATGGTTTTTTTACAGAACATCTGAAAACATAAAAAAGTATAAAAGACTGTTTACCTAGAGATAATCATTAGTAACACTTAGTATGTTTTTTGATTTTTTTGAAGGTGCACATGTACATGTGCATACACTCACATAAAAATGCAGTACTTATGTAATATAAATACTCTGTGTACTGTTGCTTTACCTTAAAATATATCATGATCACTTTTCTATGTCACTAAATTTCCCTCAAAAATATGACTTTATATGGCTGCACACTATCCCACTGAATGAATATACTGTGGTCCATTAAGCTGAAACTGTTAGATATTTGTAATGTTGCCCATTTTCTTGTAGGCATCTTTGATGAGTACATGAAGTCACATAACTTCTAGGTAAAACCACCGGGTCACAGGGCATCAATATTTGTAAGAGTTTTGACACATTATGAAAAAGAACTATCAGAAAGTTTATCCAATTTAAATGTCTACCGGTGATATATGACAGAGCATGTTTCAATACACCCTTGCAATGTTAGGGACTATTATTTAAAATTTTTTATTTATCTAATAATAAATATATCTCACCATTATTTTTCTACATTCCTTGACTACTGGTGATACTGACTTCATCATATATTTGTTACCTTATCTTTTATATTTTCTGTCCACTGTCTACTTTTTGTTTGTATGTTTATAATTTTTCTAATAATTTGTAAGAACTGATACATATTAAAGAGAGTGACAATTTTTCTGTCACATATTCTTACCATGCTTTATTATGCTGTGTCACTCAAGTATGTTTTAACCACTTTCTAAAGTACAAAGTACTTAGCCAACTAATTGTTAAATATAAATTTAAAATATAGACTTTCTTACTCTTGATCTCAGAGTTAAAGAGTTCAAGCCCCACACTGGGTGTGGAGCCTATTTAAAACAAATAAATACTTAAATTTTCTTTTGTGTTTCTTAAATCATCAATTAAAATAAGACAAACAGAATCCAAAGTGGCCGGAAAATAATAACTATGTTAAAGAGTACTGTCATTATTGGATCTGCTGTGAAACACAGATGTTTCTATGTGATTTGTGAAAAGGCTGACCTTATCTTTACTCAACTTCAGTAAGTAATCATATAACTGGGGTATTTCAAGAAACCATCTCCACAAGCTATTTTTTCCTTAAGCTTTACAATGCTACTTTTGTAACTCAAATTCTCATAAATACCTATTACTTTAAAAATGTAGATTTTCTTTCAAAAGTAATTGCTGCCCCTCAAAAAAGTAATTGCCAGTAACTCCTTACTGAATTAATTTCTTTTATTCATAGTACAAGGAACATTGATAATAAAATAGTAAATACCTAGGGATGAAGTAAGGAATACAAAAGAGAAAAGCAGGTGATTCAACACGAAGTGAATCATAATTTTTCAAGGTTATCCCTAGTCTTAGTATATACACAAACTAAATTAAAATTTCACATCATCTAAAAAAATGATGTATCAATAAGCTTTCAAAAAAAGCAAAGGCTCAATCATTTTACAATCAGAAGTATGCTCTAACCTAAATTCCTGACATTAGGACATTTAGTTGTAATAGCAGCTTTCTTGTAACATTTAAAGTATTTTACACAAATGACAATGGAAGATTTTTTTTTTCCTGGGAAATCAAGCAGGTATAACTTACCACATCACGAAAGACGACGGCACGAAGGCGATTAATATCAACATCCTGAAGAAGTCTATCAGGATCTTTAATAGGAGAAAGGTTACCTGGAACACTTTCTAATGGAGTCTTAAAAAAAGAAAGAGAATTGTTAAAAAGAAAATAGCATAATACAGAAACATATATAGAAGTATAACTTCTAGTATCTTTAGGCGTTACATAAGCCATGGTCTTTACCTCCCTATCACTGAGTAACATTTATTGACAATAGTACTCTATTATAAGACACCGCTTCTGTTCTCCTCTCTGCTCGTCACAGTGTCACTTACTTAATAAAGCTCTTGCTCTTCATCACCACAGCTACCACAAGAGACTTAGAAAAGTAGTAAGACTGAAAAGATACTTATCTTGGACTTCAGAATGTTTGAGCTCAAACTCTGCTGTGTGGGCTTTTTACTAATACTTTTACTAATACTAACATTCTCTGAGCCTCGTTTTCCCAATCTCTACTTATATCTCTTTGAGTCACTGGGCTCATTTATTATCCATCATGCTTTTATAACATATGAGATTACTATACGACATTGTATGAGATTTTATATGTATAAGTATGTTTCATGATCTACAAAAAGCTAAAACTGTAAACAAAAAAATTAGTCATAGCCTTAATATTAAAGCTGAAAGACATTAAAGATCACAACCACTGGGCAGCCCGGGTGGCTCAGCGGTTTAGCGCCGCCTTCAGCCCAGGGCCTGATCCTAGAGACCTGGGATCAAATCCCACATCAGGCTTCCTGCATGGAGCCTGCTTCTCCTTCTACCTGTGTCTCTGCCTCTCTCTCTCTTCTCTCTCATAAATAAATAAATAATAAATAAATAAATAAATAAATAAATTCTTTAAAAAAGATCACAACCACCAAAAGTCCTTTTAATAGCTGAAGATATAAAAACTGACAAATTTTAAGTAATGTATGACATAGCAAATTAGTGAGAGCCAAGTTTCCTGAAATTCAGTCCGGTACTTTATCACTCATACAATACGTTAAGAATTGTGTGGATTAAATCAGATCATATACATAGAGTACCAAATACAATTCCTGCAAATAGAATAATTTGTTGTTATCCAACTAATTAAAAATAAATAGACTTCCTTCTAAATCCTCTATATATTTCAATTATGACTTTTCACTTCTAAATTAAGATGTCTGATTCCTTTGCAGCACAGAATAGGGAAAGGACATACTTAGTATTTGTTTTCCATTATAATTCCACAACTTACCAGCTATATGACCTTAGGTGAGATACTTAACTTCTCTGGACCTCTGCTATATAATCTAAATAATAAGCTGATACTACTTATCACAGGATGCTTAAAGAAAATAACACATTGTTTACAGCTGAAATGAAAAGCATATAGATGAAGAAATTTATATTTTTTCTTATATATATAATTTTATATTTTATAAAGTATTTATAAATCCATAATCGAATTTGATCCTTATAAAGACCTTTTTTAATGAGTAAAGCTTATATTATTGTTTCTTTTTACAAAGTACAGAAAGTGAGGCCCAGTGAAGATGTATTACCCAGGCAAGTCTACAGAAATTAATATTATATCAAAATTATCTATGGTTTACTTACTAAAGTCACATAAAAAATTCATAAACACATGGAAAAAAACAAAGACCCTCACTAACCAGGTCCACTGATTATCTTCCTTGATATGTGTTTTCTTATCACTTTTTCCCTAATATTTCTATATCCATTGCTTATTAACCATTTTTCATTGCCAAGATTCTTGCTAGAGAGATAGTGACTAGCTCAATTAAATTACTACAAAACTCCTTCCCATTGGACTTTTCATTCTATGTTCTACAATCAGAGTAATATTTGGCTTGACAGTCTTGAGAAGCTTCCTATTTTCTAGTGAATTAAGTACAGACACCTTTAAGATCAAATTTCTCAAGAACACTTATTTATTCATTTTATGAGTGTATAAACTGAGTGGCTACCTGTTAAAGGAAGGGAATTAGTATAAATTGAAAGTTCACTGTGTCAGAAACTAAAAACTTTAATACGTTACTGCTTGTCATTTAGTTTATATAAACACCTTGTAAATTAAGATTTGTATTCATTTTAAAAGACTGGAAAACTGAGGCACAGGAGACTAAGGAGTTTGTCTTGGATTACAAAACTAGTTACGGGGTAGAGCCAGAATACAAACGCTGACCTGTTTGAATCTAAAGTTAGTGCTCTTTTGACAAAGTACTGCCAGTGTTAAATATTCATGCTCTGCAATTGCAAAGATGTACAAGATATGGACATGTCCTCAAGTATACGGTCTACTATGCTTACACAAATAACATGAGGCATTCTTTTTTTTTAATTTTTATTTATTTATGATAGTCACACAGAGAGAGAGAGAGAGAGGCAGAGACACAGGCAGAGGGAGAAGCAGGCTCCACATGTCCACCGGGAGCCCGGCATGGGATTCGATCCCGGGTCTCCAGGATCGCGCCCTGGGCCAAAGGCAGGCGCCAAACCGCTGCGCCACCCAGGGATCCCAACATGAGGCATTCTTGTCGTTGTGTTCATAATTAATTTTCTAAGCAATGGAGAACACTTTGAAGACTTGTTAGCAATAAAATATGATCTAATGATTTTAGAAATATTTTCTACACAAGTTAAAAAGAGGCTGCAATACAGATATATTAAATATGTGGTTGTTCTGCTTAAAAGTTGCAGAAGTTTGAAGCCATAGAACTATTAAAATGAATTAAACTTCTATTTCATGTCTTCGCTTATTGAGCAGAAAAAAAGTTTGTCAATAGCAAATATCTGCCTTCAAGTGTGGTGGGTGATAAGAGACATAACAGGGTTTTATGAAAATATAAAATAGAGGAAACTACCCTAGACTGGGATGGCAGTTCGGGTATCTGAAAACATTTTTCCCAAAGAGGAGCACTTAAGCTAAAGCCAAGAGTTGAATGGATTTTAAGTGGATGAAAAGTAAGGATGGATGCTTCATGTAAAGGAAACCTATGATAAAGTCTGAAGGCAGGAAAAGAAAAAAAAGATTTTCTGATGAACAAAATAAAGTCTATCATGTGACTAAAAAGGCAAAAGCAAGAGGATAAGGGGATGCAAGCTGCAGCTGAAGAAGCAAGGGTTAGTCATGTAGGATCTTAGAGGTCATGTTAATAAAAGTTTGGAGGTGATGCACAGGGCAGTTAAACATATGAAAAAGAGCTAATTTAGAATGAGAATTATTGGTATATTCCCATAATACACTATTCATTCATTTCCTGGGTAATCAATATATATATATATTTCATATTATGTTGATACCTGTCATCAAAAACAACCATTTAAAAAGGGCATTATTCATATATTGAGCTCCGTGAAAATATGTTAACTAGGAAAAAATAGCAATAACAAAGAACTTAAAGGAGCTATGTGTACTGATATCCTTATAAAAATTCTATGAAGTAGATATTAGAATCTTCGCTTAATAGCAAGTCTCAGAGAAGTTAGATAATCTTAGTAACACAATAATGCAGAAGAAAAGCCAGCATCAAAGACTACAGCTGTATGATTTCCAGATCTTGGCTCTTTCATTACGCAATACCATGTCACTTTTTTCCCATACTCAAAACCAAAAATTTAAGGTACATTATATTTAACACAGAAAATGTTTAATTACCTTTGAAGCTGCTGTGGCGGTCACACTTTGGGGAGCTTCCTGAGGTTTACTGCTGCCATGGGAAGATTTGCTCCCCCTGTCTCTCTGCCTCTGCCGACATTCTAAACAGTTTCTCACAGCAACACAACAAACTATTTAAAAAACAAAAGCAATAAATAAATAAATAAATAAATAAATAAATAAGTAAATAAGTAAACAAGTAAATAAATAAAAATTAAAATTAAAAAAATAAAAAATAAAAACCAAAAGCAGATTATTAATATAAATTCTTGATTGACATGTTGAAAAAGTGGTTTTTTCTTTCTTTCCCCTTTCTCCATTCATTATTCCTAAAATCAAATATTTTTAAATATTATGAAATACAGTAATGAAAAGTACATATAAAATATATGCATAGTTAAAAAATAAAAACAACATACCCATATACCACCAACCTACTGCAGGAAGAGAATTATTACTGAAATTCCCAATATATCCCTTCCTTATTCTATCCCCCTCCATTGTTTAAAATTCTGAATTTCACAGATCAATAAAATTTTTTTGAACTTAATATTCATATTTGATAAAGTTTTTTATTGACAAGACTTCTTCAGTAATAGGACTACCTGGTGACTATACTGAGCATAGCTCCCCATTTCAGGAAGTAACAGAGCACCTCAATGCAGGGAGTCTCACAACCCAATATCCACCTTTCTGTGTGGTGGGAAAGTCTACAGCCTTGTCAATAAGCATTTAATATGCACAAGCTTTTCACTTATTATTTTAAGAAGTCATGCAGTAATAAACAGTACAGGTTCTAGAATCTGATCGCCTGAATTTTACTGGCTGTGTGATCTTGGGCCAGCTGCTTAAACTATGTGTGCCTCAGCTTCCCCATAAGTAAAATGAATATAAACATAGTTTAACTCCCTTCGAGGACTGCTCTAAGGATTAATTAATACATTTATAAAGTGCTTAGAACAGTAGACAACACATATTGATACATAAATTGTTTGCTTCATTATTATTCACTCCTAAAACTTCTGGAGATGACAAAAAAACAAATCGGCTAGGAAATACTAGGATAAAAATGAAATTAACAGTACAGCTTTGAAATATATTCAGAAATAAAAGCTCAGAATAACCAAATAAATGCTGGTTTGGTTTTGTTTTAAAGATTTTATTTATGGGACGCCTCAGTGGCTCAGTGGTTGACTGTCGGCTCAGGGCATGATCCCGGAGTTCTGGGATCTTTAAGATTTTATTTATTCATAAGAGACACAGAGAGAGAGAGAGAGAGAGAGAGAGAGAGTGTCAGAGACATAGGCAGAGGGAGAAGCAGGCTCCCTGCAGGGAGCCCGACAAGAAACTCAATCCCAGGACCCAGGATCACGATCTGAGCCGATGCTCAACCACTGAGCCACTCAGGAGTCCAATAAATGCTGGTTTTAAGATACTGAGGTATTTAAAAAATTTCTCTGTTTCACAAAGTTCACTCTGTCAGCTATTGTTAAATGTCACTGGATATGTCCATAGTGCCCACAGTAAATTATACTACACCTATCAGTAGTCAGAAACAGCTCAGTGTGGTCAATCTTTA
The DNA here is from genome assembly GCF_053574225.1 of Canis aureus. NCBI lineage: Eukaryota > Metazoa > Chordata > Mammalia > Carnivora > Canidae > Canis > Canis aureus. The sequence continues at coordinate 6,261,923 of NC_135634.1, forward strand.
CATTAGAATGATGATGGAATGATTCCACCTAACTTGCCCATCTTTAAAAAATACAAAGAAAAAAAGTAGGTTTTATTCCATCATTCTTAAACCAAGCTATTATTCCTACCTTGGATCAAAACAATTTATCCCCTGAAACTATACACCTGTAGATTTTTATATAATTTTTAAAATTATGGTTAAAAAGAGTACACATCAGGAACTTCCTTCCTATTTGTAATGCCTTACTTTCCTGTGTCCTACTCATACTCAGGCAAGTATAAAAACAATTGTTTTCTGGGCCCTTATAAAGTCTAAGCAGTATAAGTAAATTTCCCCTTTAAAAAAGTTAAGATGTGTAAGGATAGATGTAAAGAGATGGACTAAATTGACCAAAGCGTTTTTAGTGCTAACTTTTCTTTGCCACACTGAAGAGTAAATAAACATATAGGTATGTTTATTAGTGTTAACTGCTTACTCTGAGAAATAGTGACATTGGAATAGTCAGTTTTATCCTTTGGCATTCTGTGCATAAAAATTATGTAACTGGCCTTCCGACATATTTGTGAGTCACGACAACTATATTCTATATTAGTTTACCAAAAAAGGAATCCTAAATAGATTGACATTAAGATCATGTCAATGAAAAATGTTATAGCACTATTGATTTTAAAACAATTCAAAACATATTTTACTTCATTTCAAATTTATAACCCATTAAAGATGATCAACTTCTTGAAATCTCTAAAGTGAAGATACCATAATTTTTTAATTTAGTAGTTCTCAAGAATTACAAGGTTATCTCTATACAACATAATTATTAACTTGTATCATCAATACATACTACAGAGCATCAAAAGACTGATCTGTAGGTTATTATTTAACATGTACCATTATTCTTAACAGACTTACCTAGCCTTAGGCACTGTCTCATTAAACCTCCAGAAGACATGTTTTTTTCAGCTTCAATCTCACTAAAATTTAGAGAGCTGGCAAATACAAGTACATCAACCATAGCCATCAATCGGCTGAGGAAAGTTACTGCTGTCTCAGCTGACATGCCTTGTGTCACTTCAATATTTTCCAATTCCGTCTTTAAGAAAATAGAAGAGTTAAGCCTTGTTTAAAATGTGGAAATATAATACATATACATACATACTACAGGTAAATAGTAGTTCAGCATACTTAGTATATTTTCTAAACAAAATAAATCATAAATTAGAAACTAACTCTACATATCAAAGAGCTGGTTGTCAAATTTAATTAGTTTACCTATGAATTATCCTTGAAAAAAGAAAAAATCTATTTTAAAATGAAGGTTAAAAATAAATGTCATCACTTGTAAAAACATATTTCGAACTTAAGATCATATCACAAAGATACTTAGGAATAATTACACATCTATATTATGCTACTTTTGTCTTATTTTATTAACAAAGATATAAAATTGTTACTTTCCTAAAATCTTCACTCTTCTTTACTAAGAGAGATGCTTTACTTTTTCTTTAGTATAAATGCATGACGAGTAATAGTAAAGATACATGGCACTTCCAATTGGCATCAAAATGAGATGACTATCAGATGAGAACACACGATAATTTCTTACCCATTTCAGAATAAACTAAGCTACTAGGAATCTCATATATAAAATAAAAATCTAGGGTAAAAATAATCAAGAAGACCATTAATTCCTCTGCAGACATTAACTTGTGATCTATAAGACACTAGCAATGAGAAGTGTGATCCTGGAGACCCAGGATCGAGTCCCACGTCGGGCTCCTGCATGGACCCTGCTTCTCCCTCTGCCTATGTCTCCACTCTCTGTCTCTCTCTCTCTCTGTCTCTCTCTCTCTCTGTCTATAATGAGTAAAAAAAATACTACTGCTTACATTTTCTGAAAATGGGCACACTAGCCATATTAACCTTACTTCTTCACCAAATGATAAATTCAACTACAAGGTAAGCATATATTACAGGTATCTACTCCTAATTAGTGTTCCATTTTGATATTGTTGATGTACATCATTTAACCTAAATATATTCCTACTCACATTAAAATGGAAATGTCAGCAGGAAGCACTAATTGAAGAAAAAAACCCCCACCTTTTAAACACTTTTTGAGCACAAGATGGGTAATAAAAATGATAGGTGACTACTGCAAGCACCATATAACTAAACTCGATTCTAAATGGAGTATAAAATGTAACAACTTTTCTTCCTTCCATTTAACAGCAAAATTGTGTTAAAACCATTCTCTCTAAAATGAGCTTGAAAACAGAACTTTGTTTTCGATTGTTGATTTACATTATGCCAACTTAGTCTGTGGCCTAAAGAAATAATTAATTCATCTCTTGGATTTCTTAAATGCAAGTTCCTAGCACTTTACTGATATATAACATTACTTCATAGCATGAATTAAAAATGTGATCACAGCACAATAGTATATTAAAAAGAAAAAATTTTTACAGAAGACCTCTTTTAAATCTCAGTGTAAGCATCTCATAATGGAATGGAAAATCTGGCCATTGTTTAGATCTATCAAATATTCTAAATTAATTTTCAAAAATATTAGAATTTTAAAATATCTATAGATACATTCTCAAAGAAATTCACCATTATAAATTATTCAAATTATAAGATGTATTTATTACTAGTCATTTTATTAGTTAATGGTCTTATTTTCATGCCTTTTATGGTCTACCAGGCCTAACCTCCAAAATATGCTTTCATTTTTAAATGGCTAAATTACATACAGAAATTATAAACAGATTATTAATCATCCATGTAACTTGCCAAACTGTTATTTTTGACTAAACAAAATAAAACTTTGAAATAATAAAGCATTCTTAACACAAAGAACCAAAAAGGGAGCTCTTAATTAATTCCATATAAAAGTAATTTATAATTTTGATGAAATGTTATATAAACATTGTAACATAAGTTTAACAATAAAGATCACTCACATATGATTATTATTAAATCTTAAAATAACATATATCCCATCCAATTTCCTTTCATTAGAACCAATTAACATTTGATTGAACATATGACTGAAATATGTTTTCATTTTATAATAGTTTAGCCTAAAGGTTATTGTGAATAATATGATTTCATCAATGCATTGAGAAAAAAATCCTTTTAATGAGTATTTTAAATATACCAAAGATATGTGTAACGTTAAAGATGGTATGGGAACTCAAAACATAACCAAGTCAAAAATTTCATAAAAAGTAAAAATAAAGCTTAAAACTGAAGACCTGAAAATTACTGAGGTAATACTAACCTTAGAACCCTGGACATGCATTAGACAAAACAGACAACAGATCAAAAAGTACAAGAAAAGGAAATTATTAAAATTAAATGAAAATACAATGTAAAATTGAAAGATAAAATAATATATTTTAAAATTATATTTTATTGTTTTATTAAAGTTCTTAGAAAAAATATTCCTTTTATAAATTACATATGATTAACATTAAATATTTAAACTAATGTTTATTTTTTTCATTAGAGTAACTCTGCCAATAATATATATTATACATAGTTCATATACTAGAAATTATGCATATTCTATTTTATAAAATAAATATATTTTCCTGGCAGATGCCTAAGGAAGCATTTTAATAAATAAGCTAATATGATGTCTCTGTAAAAGTCTTAACTCAGTATTGGTTTAGGCAGAGATGACTTAAGGAAATACACTATTTATACCAACCTTCTAGAATTTTTATTAAGGAATGTTATAACTTGTTTTCTAAAACACATGGAGCCCTTCCTATAGATCAATATCCCCAGGTGTCAAAGAATGAAATTCTGTAGTGATTATAACTTAAGAATCACTTTCCCTTTTGCTAGAAAAAAACTTATTGATACACTAATGAGGCCTGCATGTCAACTAAGTTAATTACATAGATAAATTACATAGATATTACACTAAATTTCAGAGTCTTAACTAAGAATTATATTCAATATATTCAAAATTTTGGCTAGAACTAAGTATCACAATAAAAGTCATCAACTGTTCCTATTCTCTGATTTTTTACCACAAATACATGTGAGCATAAATTTCAAAAAAACACCATTTTCATGGTACACTGTATAGGAAAACACATAAAAGACTGCTGAGAATACTAGATATTGATCAGTATTATGAGATAAACAAAAGAAAAATTAGTAATTTTTCCAAATCTATTAGCTAAACATTCTGATAATGGCAAGGAAATATAAACTAAATTTAAGGCCTTATCATTTTTTGACAGATAATATTTGCTCTCCTTTCATGACTATGAAACTATGAGGAAAGCCAGAAATATTAGTCACTATAATTTTCCTTGACAGAGAAAATGAAACTATACATGACACAGAATTAAATTCTAAACATTCAGTGTTCTGGATGGTTGACCAAAATGATCAACTTAAAATCACAAAGTGATTATGCAACTTGTAGTTGATCTATGTTCTTTGCTTCTCTTCATTTTTTCTACAACTTCTTTTCATTCATGACCAACTTGTACAATGTATAGAGAATGAAAGAGAAGGTTCAACTGACTAGTCACAGAAACACTAACTCTAAAAATCCAACATCAACAATAAAAGTAATGCCTCTTTCCCAAAACAAAGACTGGTCAAACTATGTACTAAGAAGTTTAAAATTTTCCCTGGGCCCTGAAGTTAAAACTGCTGGTCTAATTTATAGACTTAAAACTATCTTTATAATTTATATTCTATGCTCATAGGACTTTATAAATAATCAGGGCAAAACTAAAATCCCCAAAAGTCCTGCTTCTTTAATTAAGTTCAAGGTGTTTACTAATATTGTATACGTATACTTTTTTTTCCTTAAAGTTTCCACTGAACTATCACTTACAAGATTAATCTAAACGTTCAACTTTTCATATTTAGTGGGAATTAGTACATTCATGTAAGATCCCAAGGCAGAAAATAGACCACCAATCCCAAAGCGATAGCAGACAAAAAGAGTTTTAAGTCTTTTGCCACCAAAAAATCTCCCATTATAAATAAATTTGTCTCAAATACCTTATTTTAGAATTCTGAATATGACAGGATTATTTTATAAATAAGGAAAATTACCCTATCATAATACAGTTCTGAAAAAAAAAACTGTTTCAAAAGGAACTAAATGAAGGAAACATTAAGAGCCTTTTCCATCTAATGAACTTTTACAGACATTATTTATCCTAATTTTCAGAAACTCCTTGTTAGATTAGCATAATTAACACCTTTTCATAAATGAAGAAAATGAGGGTAATATCCTAACAAGTAAGTGATAGAACCCAGATTAAAACACAGATTTATCTTAAGCCAAAATCCATATACTTTATATTGAATCTTAATTTCAAAAAGATTGTGTCTGAATCTCACTGACGGTGGGAAACAAGTTTGTTTTTAATGAAAAGGAGTAAGTTTCCATACTTACTTATCTGAAATTCACATTTAAACTGACAAATAGGAAAGACATATTCCTGAGTTGAACCTATTGTCATGATATTTTTCAATGGAGAACTACAAAGAAAACCAAGCATTACCCTGGTCTTTGGAAAGGATACCTTTCCTCAAACGAACTGTTTTAGCCTATGTGGGAAAAAATGTGTGCATTTAACTGGGGGTCCATTTCTGTGTTTTCATTGTTGTTCCATTGAACTATGTCTCTCTAAGATACAAAACAGTCTTGATTACTGTGTTTAATATATAACGATTCTTTCGAAATTGTTTTAACTATTCCATGTGAATTTAAAAAAAATAGTGTTTATAACTACAAAAAAGTTTTGATGGGATTTTATGAGGAACTGTGATACATCTAAATATCAATTTGGGGACAAGTGTTACCTTTACTACGTTGAGACTCCAACCCATAAACATGGTACAGTCTCCATTTATTTAGACCATCTTTGATTGCTTCTACCAGTCTTTTGTAGTTTTCAGAATAAAAACATCATATACTTATTGTTATATTTACAACTAAGTATTTCAAATCAAGTGATTACATATGGCATTGTATTTTTAATTTCTGTGTCCACAGGTTCATTGCTAGTAAAAATAAACATTCTTAATGTTGTTTTTCACCTTGGTAAAATTAAAAAAAAAAAAACAAAAACTTAGCATTCTACTTACCCTCTCAAAATTAAATACAATTTCAACATTAGACAAGTCAAATGTTAAAAAAAAATTAGTATGGCTGAATATGAAAAGTTATATATCTTCTAAGAGAACATAATAACCACAAAGTTCAATGAAATTGTTCTAAAAATTAAACTCTAATCAATATTCAGTAAGTCAATTCAAGTTCTCTAATAGGAAATAATGAGTTTATCTTTAGCTCTAATCACTGAATTTTCAATGGTCAGTAATAAATAATAGTTTTCACATTAAAACATTATACTCTGACATTTGTATTCTTTGTGAGGATTATGCTCTTAATCAGTGGTCAGTAAACCATGACCCACAAGTCAATCTGCCCCACTGCCTATTTTTATAAATAAACTTTTATTGAGTCAAACCCACACATTTCTTTATGTAACTGTCTATGGCTGCTTTTGCACAATAAGAGCAGAGTTGAGTAGTTGAGACAGATACCATATAACCCAAAAAACTGAAAATATTCATCATCTGACCCATACAGAAAAAGTTTGCCAGTCACAGCCATTCATCATTATTCACATGTATTGGTTAAATGCACTTATGCATCTAATGAATAAATATTTTTAAAACTACACAAACCTAAACAAAATCATGAGGTCTCTCAAATATCAGTATCAAATGTTTCTTTCTTCATGAATCTAAGATTGAAATTATAATGGCATCTACATAACAATGTTTCTTTGTGTTAATCTGTATACTGTCAATGTTTGCTATTTCACTTTTGGATTTTTACATGTTATATGTAAGCCATAAAAGCTCTACATATATTTAGTTATAATTTTCTTCTTTATTCAATCTCCTCTTTCCCAACATTCTCCCTTTACTGTGCTACAATTTTTAGCAGGAATATTACATAATCAAGTAAGAGAAAACAATACTCAGTCAGAACCAATGAGTGGGACAAAAGGTTCTGGATGTTTCTTTTAAGGAAGCATTTGTTCAAAGAACACAAAATCAGTTACGTTGTAGAACCAGGCATAGGTACAATCAGTTAATGAACCAAAATGACAGAAATCTAGAAAAATAGATAATGAAGAAAAATTTCTACAACTGAATGAATCCCCTAGTCTGTTAAAGAATATTCTAGGCAATCCTGCAAAATATAGTGGTTCAAACTGCAAAGGTAATAATTTTGGAAGTCAAACTTCAAAATGTATCTTTATTACATATTCATTATAAAATACAAAATAAACAAATTTGGGCAGTGAAACAGTATATGAATCATAAAATTTAATGACAATTTATTTCACTAATTTCCTATTTTCTCTATCTTGATGGAGATGTTTTTGGCTTTAAAATTTGGAAAACTATTTAGTAATATGAATATTTCAAGCCTATAGAAATTTCAATACCTACTTCTAATTTTATATAGAGATCATTTCCAGTGCACAAAATTTTAAAACAATACTATAAAATGAATTTCAATATAATCCTTTAAAATTTCTTGATGATAAATGGTTATTTAGAAAACATTAAAATATTTATATAATGAAGAAAAAGTCAGAAGAATTTAAAATTTCTTGATGATAAATGGTTATTTAGAAAACATTAAAATATTTATATAATGAAGAAAAAGTCAGAAGAAAATATTAATTTATTCAGTTTTTAATGAAGGGGGAAAATCCCTCCCTGTTTCAATATCAGAATGAATTTTGAAAATCATAACAAACTTTTGATTCATCTAAATTTGGTGTAAATCACCAGGAAAAATCAGAGATTAAAGAAAAGGGATAGGATTAATCTCACAGGATATCTACATTCCTCACATGGCGTCAACTATGTTTCTTCCTGTTTCCATTTCCTTGCTTAGCTGCTCATTTTGTTAAGGCCCTAATAATGATAACCTGTTTGCTTCTCTCCCTCTTGAACTAGCCTGCTTGCCTTTGCCAATTTCTTGAATAAATTCATGCATGAAATCAGATATATATGCCTGTGAGGGGGGAGAGATGTCAGGCATACAATCTTTTGCTGACAATATTTAAGTTTCAATGCTGCTTTGGGGGTGATGGCATTGACAAAACTATAGTGAGAAAAGGAATCATGTAAGAAAACCTAATTAATAGTGCACTAAAACCAGGGACTAATTTGGAAACACTGTTGCACCAAGTGAAAGTCACCTTAACAAAAAAGCCGATTGCTCTGTGAAGAGAATATATTTTTTGGGTTCATGAGTTAGTTTCCAATATGGTAGCAGGAACACAGACAATATGCAAAGCAGAGTTCTACATTCTGTCCTATCCGAGTAAGCAGCTATGAAGTCTTTGTTTTTTTTCATACAGAAGTCAGAGATTTTTAAATATTACAACCAAAAAAGAAAGTTAATATTGACCTATTACATTTTAAACATTTAATTAACATTAAATTCCTCTTAAACTTATTAATATATTTCAATGTTTTATCTAGAAAAATAGCTGTATTTTTTAAATGTTTACCTAGTAAAAGTCAGATGCAAATGCAATTACAGTCCATATGTCTATAAAAAGGTTTTTGATGTTTTTAAGGATTATGAAATTTTTTAGATATCATAAAAATGGTATTTTATATTTTTTTCTAACTGAGGTACCTAAGTTTTAATAAAGAATTCATTAATTTGGAACCCTTTTGGAAGCAAAATGTTGGTTTCAAGATTAAATCTCAGAGAACAGGAATGTAAAACTCCCATACATAGTTTATAATAGTATTAAGTTTAGAATATTTCAAGCAATTCACATGAGGTTTGGCATCTCTATTTTCTTCTAAATTTAGATGTAAAACTTTACTTACACAATAACCATGCACTTGAATTTAGAATTTCAAGGGTTACAGAATAAAAACTTTACTATATATTTGAGGAAATAGACAATATATAGAGAATAAAGTTAAGTTACTTAAAGCTTTGGCTATCCTTCAACAGTATTCATCAAAATCACCAGAGAAATATTTTCATAAACACACATAGTTGAAATCCAACACTGACAAAAAGAAAAGGGGAAAAGTGGCCTAAGGTGAACATGTCTGGTTAAAATCTGTCTACAGCAGAGAACACTGCTGACACGCTCTAGTCAGGTAATTATAAAATACACCACTAGATGGAAGCAAAGTACTTACAGTTGGTGATGTAGCAGCAGAGAGCAAAGGTAAAATTCCTCCACAAGCAATAATGATGTTGTCTACCATTTGGGAAATGAGGTGAATTGTGTTATGTACAAAAATAATATTTTCATTGCTATTGACAAAATCCATTACAGACTTTGTGGAGTGGCTAAAACAGAAAAACAAAACACGAACATTTTCTTAGCTCAAATAGTTAACTTTTTAATGTTTATAAAGTAAAAAATATTGAAGAGCTAGGACAATTTAAAATCAAATTATTAGAAAATAATTTACAATTGAGATATATTACCAAAAACTCAACATTTATCCTTGCAGGCTTTCTTTGAATCCAAGTATATTAAGTCATATCTGGGTTTCTGCCTTCAGAATACAGTGCATTAACTGGATTCAAAGACAAATTATTAGGTCAATGAATTTAGTTTAAAAAGTTTATTTTCACAAAAGCTGGTTATTTTTGTGTTGCAATAAGTTTTCCTTATTTACCATCCTCATGTAATCTAGAACAATTGGATAGTTAACTCTTAAGTGTACCTTTCAGGCAGTTTCTGTTCTTCACCAGGTTGCAGCCCCACCTGAAACCAGCTGTATTGAAAATGTATACTGCTAGTCACAGAAGGGACATGATAGGGAAATCTAATAAATAAGTGAAAATTCAAGGACTTATTGAATAAAAAACGGAAAAAAGACCTTCAAGGTCAGCAGTACAACTTTTACATACAAAACTTAGATACCCAGAAAAATACACTGCTTTAGTTTGATGTCTGCCAAGAATATAAACTGTTTTCTAATGGGGAAAAAGAGATTACTCCATAATTAGCTGCATTTTTTTTTGTTCAATTTTAATTTCTCAAGTTTGGTCTGTTTTTCAATTTTGAAGTTTCACTGTTTCTCCAACAATCCACAAATAGCTGTAGACATGAAATTGTTGTCCACACATCAAAGTGCTCAACAAGGAAAGCTGCCAGTTGGTTTCCATACTGATGCCAACAGCTACTTCTGTAAACCAAAAGGTTCAACTTTATGAAAGACTGAAACAAAAACTCATCATCCTTTTTTACACCAATTCAATGGTATCTGGTACGCAGTGGCTACTCCAATGCTGGAAGTAGGACCAATTAACCAATGTTTGTGATAGGTCCAGTCAAGAAGACAGTGAAACCAACTGAGGTGTCATTCACTCTAAGAACTCAGCATTAGTTCACTAGAGGGTATGTGACCACTTTCTTCTGTGTGTGTGTGTAAAGTAATGTTCATGATATGCACAATAAGAAAAAGATCTTCCACCACTTCTTATGATATATCTTACTAATAGTAGAAACAATTAGTCATGCTTCTTTTCATATCTCATGATGGGGGCAAGACGAGAGAACATGCTTGTCTAACACTGGTTAAGGATAAATTCTTTGAAGACAAAGCATCAGAAACTGAATGGAAGGCCAGATATCTCGTCATCTTCTTTAGTGTAGCTATTCAATCTTCAGCATGATCAATTTTAAGTCAATGATTCTCATTCTTTGCAACTGTAAACTATCATCTAAGATATTTTAGATGTCAAAATGTTTGCCCAATCCTTAATAGAGAGCTACCTTTTAAAAAATTAAATTAGGAGCTCCTGGGTGGCTCAGTTGGTTAAGTGTCTGCCTTCCGCTCAGATTATGGTCTTAGGGTCCTGAGAAAGAGCTCCAAGCTGGCTCTCTACTCAGTGGGGAGTCTCCGTCTTCCTCTTCCTCTCCCCCTTTCCTGCTTGTGCATGCACTTGTGTGCTTTCTCTATCTCTCAAATAAATAAAAATAAAATCTTTAAAAAAAATAAGTAAAATTGTTTGGGGAATTTTATGAGAACTCATGAAAGAGAATAGACATACATGGTATCTTGTTTATATTATGTTTCCATCCTATGTTAAAGAAAGGAAAGTTGAGTATCTCTCATTTGGGGACTACTAATATTGTAATTAGTAAGTTACACTATATACCTCCATTGATAGTCATGTTAACAGTAATGTATGCCATTGTATTCCAGTTTCCTTATATAGCATTCCTAGGTAATTTAGCATATAATAACACTTGCAATGGAAACACCATTGTTACCATCATATGAGTAGACTAAGGACAAAACTGATGAAATAAAATAGAAGTAGAAACTTTCTACGGCAGACATTGACTGTTTTCCATTATAGCTATTTCTTCTTCCCTGCTAACACAATCTAGATTTTGTTCTCTTGTTAAACTAGAACAGGTATAGAAAAGTTAGCTTTACCTCAGCTAACTAGGTTATTAACCAGTATTGCTCTACATAGGCCAGTCATAATACCATTCATTCCCTTTTGCTGGTGATCAATTGCTGGCACATTAGAGGTAAGGGGGAGATTTTTTGAGGGTCTTCTTATAGAAAAGAAGAAAGGTGGAGGGTAAGGAGTAGTTAAGGGAAAAGTAGAGGACCAGAGGAAGAGACAGAAAAGGAGAAGAAAATATGGAGAAGAAAAGAGGAGAAAGAGGAAGAGGGAGAGGGGGAAAGGGGAAGAGGAGGAACGAAGAAAGGGATGAAGGAGGAAGAAGAGTCCCTGCCTTCTACTTTGAGCAATTAGCCTATGTTGAATTCGTGCTGGGAGCTGAATCAGTCACCTTGAATCTTAGAAGGAAAGTAGGAGAAGCAGCGAAGCTTCCTTGAGTCCAGAGAAGACCATGCCACTGACTATTTAAGTCAATGACAGTGGGATTACTTTGTCAAAGCCATCAACCTCCTAATTTATGTACATGCACATACAAATGACGTATTCTCATAATTGCTTAATTTGTTGCATATTTGCTATTAGAAAATTAACTGAAAGTGAGGCAAGGTACTGATTTAATTTATGCAGACTTTGTTTTCCTTAAGTGATGATTTAATTTATATAGACTTTTTAAGTGATTATATGTAAACTACTAACTACTTTAAGGGTAAAGGCTCTAAAAATAGATGTCATAAGGTGATTTTAAATTTTATTTTAATACTATATGTTATAATCTTATTACCAAGAATATATTTAATATACAGTATTAACTTTAACAGAAAAAGAATAAAAATGTGGAAACAGCTTTGAACCAAAAATGAACCTTTTTATTGTTGTTAAATCTTTTTTACATATAGAATAGGCAATACCAGACTTCAAAATTTTGCTTTTTAATTGTCTTAAGCCTAAGTTCTTTAATAACTTTTGTTTTGAGGGATCCCTGGGTGGCGCAGCGGTTTGGCGCCTGCCTTTGGCCCAGGGCGCGATCCTGGAGACCCAGAATCGAATCCCACGTCGGGCTGCTGGTGCATGGAGCCTGCTTCTCCCTCTGCCTATGTCTCTGCCTCTCTCTCTCTCTCTCTGTGACTATCATAAATAAATAAAAATTTAAAAAAATAAATAAATAAATAAATAACTTTTGTTTTGAGCCTTAGACCTATAACCTTTGCAAAAGTATTCATGTTTCTATATAAAAATTCAATGTTGGATTATTTTTAATAAATTTGTGAGATTATTCAATGATATAATTCCCTATGGATCAACTGATGCCACTAATTTAAAATACTAATTTTAAGTGGAAATTGCCTTATTTAAGAAAAGAAATATTTCTACCTCCTCCAAACATGTACATCTGTTTCTAATGCAAATAGTAAATCGGTGAGAAGTCGCTGGTGCATTGGAGACCATTTAAACTCAGGAATACGGAACATTGTAGTGCGTGGGCCGGGGCTGAACTGACGTCGCTGTTCCTCAGTCATTGGCATCCCTCGAAATCCTAAATCCACACGGAGATCTCTGTCTTGCTGTGTAATAGACCGACCCTGAACAGCCTAGAGAAAGAAAAGGTGAACTTTTGCAGACTGCAAAAGAAATAGTTCATTTCAAAAGGAAAACAGCATGCATGTCAAGTGAGGGAGTAAAGCTTTTGCATATGACTTTGATAGGTGAATATATTCTACATATATTAATCATCAGAGGATTCCCTGAACAGTAACCATTTTGAGCTGTAGAGGCTACTGTAACTACTTTTATTTTGCTATTCCAAAAACTAAGCAAGGTAATCAAACACCTCAGGTCTAACACCAAAGTTCACATTGAAAACCTAGTCCTCTTTACTCCTGTTTATAGTCTTCATTTTAGACCACATTTCTTCCTTAGGAAAATGAACATATAACTTAAATTGAAGTAATAGGTATATGTCATTAACTATAACTGGAAACACAAGATTAAAAAATATTACTTGAACAGATTCAAGTTAACTCAAAAGTCTATTTCACTCACAATACTTCAATTTAGAAAAATAGTACATTCATGGGACGCCTAGGTGGCTCAGTGGTTAAGCATCTGCGTTTGGCTCAGGGCGTGATCCTGGGGGTCCTAGGATCTAGTCCTGTATCAGGCTCCCTGCATGCAGCCTGCTTCACCCTCTCCCTGTCTCTCTGTCTCTCTGTGTCTCTCATGAATAAATAAATATTAATAAATAAATATAATAATAAATATTTTTTAAAAAAGAAAGAAAAATAGTACATTTATTTGATAAGTTAGAAAACCAGAAAAAATGCCTACAAACTCTGAGTGAAAACCAGGCAAGCACAGTGATTATTTTGTTCAATAAATAATGCACCATGCTTTTATTTCTTTTAGGTCTTTACCTGACTCACTATCTCTACTCCCTTCTATGGCACAATTGCCACAAAAATGGAAACTGGTAGTTAATAGAGAAAAAAAAATACCCTTGCCACACACAAAATACATTTTTATATTTTTTGTTTGTGTTTTTATTTTCCACACACAGAATACATTATTAATAGTTATTAGAGTACAAAGACACTAGAAAGGTATGGTTTACTCTTGATAACATCACTGTAATGGAAACATGTTAATTTTATCTTTGTTGACATTGAAAAGTGAGTGGAAAACCCAGAGAACAACCAAAAAAACTGAATCATTAAGGATAAAAGTATTTTTCAAGTCTTAACCATCAGGTAATTTAGCCTACAAAATAAGTAAGTAGTCTTAAAATTGATAGCTCCATAATAAAAATTTGTATCAGAAAACAACATCTCTTTTTAGCTTTATTCTGGCGAGGCCAGAACTGCAGCACTAACGTTTCCTTACCGCCAGGCCTAAGAATCCTTAATTTTCTCATAACAGATTCCTACCCATGTAATTGTAAAGAAAATTCTCATTTCTAATGTTCTCAGCCATATTACCTACCTCACAGGGTGGTTGTGAGGATTAAATCTGAAAACATATAGCACAGTGCCTGGAACATAGTAGGCACTTGATAAATAACAGTTCCTCTTTCCCTTCCCCTTCCCCTTCCCCTTCCCCTTCACTTCATTTATCAGTTCAATCTGGGTTCCAAGTCCTCTTTCCTATAATCCACAGAACAAGGTTGGGCCTGAAGCTTAAAAGGTTAAAATTAATCAATTATTCAGAATAAAGCTCTTGAGTACAAAATGTACAAATTTAGACAAAGAGTCACAAGCTATTAAAATGGGTAAAGAGCCCTTAAAGGTCCTATTTTCATCTAGTATAACCTCTTGTATTGTATAAGGAAATTCAGGCCCAGAGAGGTTCAACAAAGTTACACAGACAAAATGTGGCAGAGTTGGAAATACAATTCAGATATTTGAAATGTCTTTTATGTATACTACCACATTATTTGATTCTATAATCACTATAATACCATAATTAAGTATAAACATGGTGTAACTGGTAGAAATTACTCTTTCTGCTGTAGTGCTAACAACTCAGTATCTGTTGAATTCATTTTTAGAACTCATGTAGGACAACTCACTTGTGTTGTAGCAGTGGTCTGGATTTTTCGAATTTCCTTTCCTGATTCTTTGCCATCGTCAGATCTCTCAGTATCTGAAATTATACTTCCTGCATCAATATTTGGCACAGTTTTGCTTCCAGATGACTCAGTTTCCAGAGTTGTAGCAGTCATTTCAGCATACTCTAACCCTTTAGAGGATGATGCTAAGTCTCTTTCAGAAATACTGCTCATTCCATCTGAAGTTGTATGGATTTTGAATTCTTTTTCTTCTATTATACTTGAGGCACAGCCTAAGTCTACACTACTGGTCATGTGAGCAAGTAATCCAAGATCATCATTAACACCAAGATGTACTTGTGTGTCCTGGATATTTGGAATAATATGATTGCTAGAAAGTTCAGGAAGAAGTTTCTCCTCCTGCTTGGGTATTTTATCAAAGAGAAATGATGTACTACTATTAGGAAGTTCATCTTTCTCATCTGCTAATGTTATCAATGGACCATTATCCTTTTCTTCATTTTTTTTAATGATACCAACACTTCCGTGTACATTGTTCTGGAGTTTCTCAACAGCAGCACTATATACATTGTCCAACAAAGATTCCACCTCCACAAGGGCACCATTTTCTCCACCTACTAAAGTCTCTGGTGATAAATCCATATCATCAAGTTTTACTTCTGTTGCTTCTACTTTTTCTGCTTTTATATCAACTAGAAGATCATGTACTTCCACATGTACACCACTTCCCGGTCTGTCTGAATTTCCAAGAATATCATCTGACACTTTTGTTGACATGAGCAAGTCTCTAGTATCTGTGCTGACAGGGTAATCTGTCTCACTTTCTGGGCTCTGGCTTTGTGAAAGGTCTTCTATCTCTCGAATTTCCAATCCACCTTTTGCTCCTGTAGTCTGTGATGAAAGACCAGAGATGGTGCTCACATTCCCTTTTTTTCCCTTTTTAATGTTTTCCTCCTCCTGTCTCTGATATTCTTCATACATTTTTGCTAGGTATTCCTTATGTGCTTCATAAGTGACCTTAGGAATAAGCAAAGAAAACATTAAGGCATTTTATAAACATACTGAAAAGAAGAAAATCCAAATAAAGTTCTGTGTAATAGTAAAACTGAAGTCAAAAAAATTTAAGATTTCAAATGTAGCACATATTAAGATAAGTTTCACTAAATAATTGGAGATAATTATCAAAAAAGTTAGATATGATTTATTATATAACTTGTCCCAAAACACAGTCAAGTAAACTAGAAACATTAAATTTTAAGTACATTAAGCTTTTCTCTCAGATTAAGTATTTCAATGTTACTCTAACCTAATATGCCAGTTGAAGTCCTGCATATTTGACTTCAGCTACCACAGAAAATTGGCTAATAATACATAATATCCAAATTACTATTGCTATATCAGTTTTCGCCATCTACTCACATGTGTGCCTACTACCAACAACTAAGATTTTTTAAAAATAACATATATCTATAAATATATGCATTTTTAAATTGTTATAACATCACAATTTTATCTTTATATAGGCTACTTTAATAGGTTACTTTATAAGTAACCAATTACTTTAAAGAATAAAAAATAAGAATAGTTAAGAATATTTTTTTCAAAAAATGCAGTGTTTTTACTTAGAAAATACTATTTTAAAATTTGTTAATATAATGATAAAAGGTGCCAATTATGTTGTAAAATATAAGTTTTAATAGTAATAAAAATCTTTCCTTATAGGCACATATTATATTAACTTACACTTAAATGATAACAATATTTTAGGTTAAGAGGGATCTTTCTTTGGAGATTATCTTGATCCAAAACTCCTTTAATTTACAGAAGAGGAAATCAAGTCTCAAAAGTGGGGGCTGACAAACTGTAGCCCATGAACCAAATCTGCTTATCACTTGTTTTAGTAAAGTTTTATGAGAACACAGCCATGTTTAATTTTTTACATACTGCCTATGGCTATTTTCACACTACATGGCAGGGTTAAACAGTAGCTTCAGAGGCTATATAGCCCCCCAAACCTAAGATATTTACTATCTGTAATGTCTTAAAAACATTTAAAAAAAAACATTTTTCTAACCTCTGTACAAAAAGACTAAATGAAGTTCCTAAAGTCACAAAACATAATTATGGCATAGACTGGAGTAAAAGCCGAACGTCTGACACCCATGCTTTTCCTATGACACCACATGAGAAATCTTAACCGTGATTTCTCAAAATCTAATATGTACATAACTCTTCATTTTAACCCACTACTTTCCCTTACCAAGATCAGATAGATAAATAGATAGATTCTTTAGAACTAAAAAGAAAAGATAATGCTGTTAAAAATACCATTAAAATACTTATGATTCACTTGGAAATAAAAGCAACTTCTGACTACTTTTTAAAAGTATATAAACATATATTTCAGAATGTATTTCATGAAATATTCTTTTAAGAATTAGAAGGTATATTTTAGGTAAAAGAGCTATTGGCTTAGACTTAAGCTATAAATATGTGTGGTGTCACTTCGAGGTCTAAAATTCCTAACTCATAAACCTGGAATTTCAATTAAATGATTTATAAAATATTTTATGCTCTAACAGTTTATGAACACAGAGAAAATATAACCAAAAACAAAAAGAGAGAAAGGTGGGATAAAGGAATGGCCATAATGTAAAATGCCCACAAGATGGCACCAGATGTGTGTTTACAACCATTCACTCTACAGCTATAACCCTGATGATATAAAATGCTAAATCTCTTTTTACCTTGGAATGAGCTATTGAGAGTGTATCCACCCAGACTCTCCATCCTCCCCATTCATATTTTATTGCATGATACAACAGAATCCGGAAGATATTGTAGACCATCTCGGTAATTTTCTGTTCCTCAGAATTTTTAGGATTGATATAGCCAAGAGAAAACATCCAATCTTGCCACACTGAACACTGCAATAAGCATCTAGTGGGAAAAAAACTCATTAAAAATACCTAATTTATATTAGTATTTACTATTTGGAAATTTAGATAAAGAATGAAAATATGATCTGACCTAGATAAAGCAAGGTGCACTGTCATTCTGCACATTCTATATTCTATACCTGGAATGATTTCCTCCCATTTTTCTACCTGGAAAAATCCAAATTATCATTTCAAATTGGTTTCCTAACTCTCCCAGTCAGATTTAGCTACTGTTTCTATACTCCTTCATCACATGTAGCACTCACAATGCACTTAATACATTATATATTAATCAGAGTTTTACGGTTATCTTCTCCACTAGATTGTACCAAGACTGTATGCTAAGACAACTTGTGTAGCACAGTGCTTTATACATACCAGATACAAAATAAATATTTCTGAAATTAAACTCAGGAAGCAACGATGGCAGTAGACTTTACCTCCTGTCTTAGCTAACTAGCTCAAAAATGCATGACAGCAATCAATTATCAGACAAAAATTTAGAGAAGCATAGATGAATATGAGGAAATCCAACATGATTACAACAGATGGGTGTCACCAAAAGGAATGATGCATTTTAAATAAGGCTCTGTGAATATATATATTCACAGATACAATTAAAATGTAATAGCCACATAATCAAATAAAAACATAAAAATAAATACAAATATAATGAATGTAGATTATATCAAAGAAACATAAAATGCCTTTTTTGATAGTTACCATTACTTAGCAATATGGGAAAGGTTTGAAAAATTTTTTTAAGGAGATTGAAATAAAGAAGAGAATTTTACAATAAAGTTTTGTTATCGTATTGAAACTGCTTACCTTCTATTTTCACGGCTGTTACTGAAGAGTTTTATCATGTCAGATAAAAATAAACGACGAACTTCCATCAGTTCTGCACTTGGTGTAGAATTTTTTAACAAAGTTGCCACCACCTTAAGAATCACTGTAAATGAATTTTAAAAAAGGTCAAGATTTAGAACTACAATGTATTTTCCACTCAAGTTTTACTCATTTTCATCTTAGCTTTAGAGGTAGATGAGTTTTATAGGTATCATGAACTATGGTAATCATCATAATGATTAAGGTGGTTATGAAAAGTTTTGTTTTAGTTTTCCAAGTTACCACATTATGACTGCATTACAATGAAGAACTGCTGTTTAGCTAGCTAGTATCAAAAAAAATAAGAAATAACAAGATTGGTGAGGATAAGGAAAAAGGGAACTCTCAGGCACTGTTGGTGAGAATGTAATTTGGTACAGCCACTGTGGAAAACAGTATGAAGGGTCCTCAAAAAATTAAAAATAGAATTATCCTTATGATCCAATAACACCACTGGGTACTGACCCAAAGAAAATTAAAACACTAATTCTAAAAGATAAATGCACCTCTATGTTCACTGCAACATTATTTGTAATAGTCAAGATACAGAACCACCCTAAGTGTCCATAGGTGGATAAATAAAGAAGATGTACTATATATACACAATTGAATACTACTCGGTCATAAAAAAGAATGAGAACTTGTCTTGCAACAACATGGATGGACCTAGAGGGTACTATGCTAACTGGAAAAAGTCAAATACCATATGATTTTACTTATATCTGGAATCTAAAAAACAAAACAAACAGAAATAGACTCCTAAATATAGAAAACAAATTGGCAGTTGTCAGATGAGAGTGGGGTAGGGAGATGGGTGAATGAGATAGATGAAGGGAATTAAGGGTAGCATACTTCCAGTAACAAAATAAGTAAGTCACACAAATGAAAAGTACAACATAGAGGATATATATATATATATAAAACCCTGCTGTTTGCTCACTTGGATTCTGAATTTTCACTGTAGAATCTGGCTCTGGATGTGGTTTGTGTACAACTTGAGTACATACTTGCTCTGTCAAGATCTGAAAGATGAAGAATTTGAATTTCATTTAGAAAACAATTTAAATCATAATTTCAAAATATACAAAGAATCTAGCAAAAATGTCAATTCTGTCAAAAATCAAATGAAACCCTCTTCCAAAGGGTCAGTCATTCCACATACTTCTAAATTTTTCAACTCTCTAGTTTTAAAATTTTGTTTATTATGGATAAAGACAAAAAAAGAACTAATATCTACAGTAAGAAAGATTAATTAGGAAATCCAAAAATTTATTCTGTTTGAAATACTTTCACAGTGTGTATATCCTTAATATACTTGTGTTGTATATTGTAAACATTTGACTCTTTATGTCATCATTAATTTAAAAAACTTAGAAAAAAGAAAATAAAAATATGTCTAAGCCTGGGTGCCAACTTCAAAATGAAGTGTGATAAGGGTAAAAACCTTTATTAAAATTGTGGTCTATTGTCATCTATCCATGAATTTTTCTATAAACTTTTTTCCAATAACAAAAAAGGACAAAATGTTGGCCAAATGAAAATCAAAATTCCAAAACATTTTCTAATTTTTCCACTAGAATGCAGTCTCTATGAGTGCTGGATTCTTAACATATCTTTTTCACTGTTATATTCCTAGCAATCAGCACAGTGCCTGACACACTGCCAGTACTCAAACATTTGTGAAATTTAAGAATGGAAAACTGAATTATATTTAAAGAATGGATATGTGACTGTTCACTGTTTTCTAGGCTTCATTCTGTGGATATCTCTATTCTTGCATATACAAATAATCTAATGAGACTATCCCTAACAAAGATATAATTTTATAATAGTGATTTAACTTCTTGTTTAACTTAACATGCTATTAATTCTGAATGAAACTTTTAGTTCAACTTAGGTTAGTAAAGTACAAAAACTATGGAGAAGCCATAAAAGTTAGTTGAGAGTCTAGCTGTACATAGCTAAAAGTTGGGGATGGAGAAAGTAAATTAGGCATAAGCCAGAGATGATCACATCTGATTAGAAAAAAAAATCATGACATTCAGCAGTGGCATTTGTCTGACCCACTATCACCCTCACTGAAAAGAAGAAAAAGAAAAGAGGAAACTGATTTACTGTACATTAGGAATGTTTATCAAAAAAGTACTGACTTGAAATAAAAACCTAACTATTACTTAAAAAGATAAACATAGGGCATAAGAACCTCTCTGCTTCACTCTTATATGTTTAGACTAAACATTTTGTTGTTAAAACTATACAGTCCTTCAGAATTTTCTGAACACAGTACTATAGACATGCAAGACATGCACTATTAATCAGATTGAGTTGAGACATGGGACAGAAATTTCTTTGAAAACTCAAAGCATTTAAAAATGCCAGAGAATATTCAGTGGTTGGTATATGCTTACAAGAAGTTTTCATACTGATGTGCCCCAAAAAGCCCTGGTGTGGACCTACAGCCCACTGGACAAAATCCCTAAAATTCTATTTACAAAGAGATTCAAAATAACTATAGACAAGCTTGGAGAAAAGACCAGGCCACACTCCTCCATGAGAGAGAATAGTCAAAACTTCCTTACCCTAAAAAGAAGAAATCTCATTATATAGACAACAAAACTTATCTCAAAGAATCTACAATTTAATATTGTCATTTTTAAGTCCCTACTTGATCTTCTAAAGATAGGAGAGTAATTGCCTTGCCTATTTAATAAAATTGCTATGAAGATCAAAAGGCTCTATATGTGAAAGTGTTTTTAAAACTCTCACATATTCAAATATGAGGGTTTTTTAAATTACAAAAACATATTCAGAAACTCAATCCAGCATGCATTAAACAGCCACTTATGTGCCCACACTCTGTTACATGATTGGAAAGGAAAACATAGTTGCTAGGTGGAACTATTTTAAGACTCTATTAATTAATACTCCAGAGACAGGCATAAATGCATGCTCCTGTTAAATAATAAAACATGGTATACTGTCAATAAAACCTATGTGAGTTTTTAAAAGGGAGAGGGAAATAATGACATATAAATAAGAAGAGATGAATATAGATGTAAACATCTTAATGAAAAGCTATGATTCAAGATGGGCCATGAAGGTTTGACTGGTATTGATTAGAGATATGCATAGGAAGTAACCTCAGCCTCTACAAAAACAAAATAGTACAAAAGGTTTAGAACCACATATGAACATGAAATCCAAAATTACTGAACCAGTAGAACATATCTCAATTCACACTAGCCACATTTTAAGTGTTCCAATAGCCATCTTCACAAATTTTATACATTGTCTGCTATATACTGCCAAAAGATCTTACTTTGTCCTTTAATATTGTTTGTTTTCTTATAAGCATTTTCAGATTTAGAATTTTAAAGATCACAATGGCACAGAACCCATCTTAACTGGCTTTCTAAAAACTTTGTAAAAACCTCACATTCTGAAACATTATTGAAACCATAAGTTTGACATAGTTTTTTATTATTTCTGTACTTAATTTTATACTTTCCTACAGTTGTTGTGGTATTTATTTTGACACTGTTTGAATTTAAGGTTATTTATCAAACCAAAATAGAAAATTAAGGTACAAAGAGCTTTCAAACTGAAGATTATCAACCAAGTGATTCTCACCAGGGGTGCAGGCCCTGATTGATGCTCATAAGGGGAATCAAACTCACACTGCAGGTTCTGAGGCTGTTTTCTTTTTATAGTTAAACTTCACTTACTATGTTAATGAGAATTAAATTCGAACTTATCACATAAGTGTTAATTTTCTGCAACTAGATGCTACCATCCAAAATGGTGCAATCTTTTAACTTTGGTGATCTAGAATTAGTCATCCACCATCCTGTCTGATAATATAATTTGGTCTGTTAGTATTAAAGTTTATGCTGAAGATCCTTTCTTCTTTTTTATGGGATCAACTGTGCTACCCAATCATATCATAACCATCTTTCTTTTTTGACTTTTTGTATACTTATGTTAATTTTTCTTTTCAGAGTATTATATTTAATCCAGTCCATCTTTCCAATTAACCATGATTATTATTATTCTACTTTAAAAGCATATATTATTGCCAAATTGGTCAGAGACCTTGCAAGTTAGTTCCTTCATCTGCAACATCCAACATCCAGTATCAGGAGATCCAAACTTATCCAGACTTTCTCCAACTAAGACATGGAATCAGCAACAGCTTGGCTTTGTAGAGTATCATTAGAGACTAAAATCTGGATACTAAGAGAGTGCATATGAGTATAGATGGTAGGGAAAAATGATACTGCACTTGCTTTTGAGCCACTTTTCAGGAAGATTCACAGAAATAAATATATATGTATATATACATAGAACATTTTCTTTTTTTTTTTTTAATTTTTTTTTTTTATTTATTTATGATAGTCACAGAGAGAGAGAGAGAGAGAGAGAGGCAGAGACATAGGCAGAGGGAGAAGCAGGCTCCATGCACCGGGAGCCTGATGTGGGATTCGATCCCGGGTCTCCAGGATCGCGCCCTGGGCCAAAGGCAGGCGCCAAACCGCTGCGCCACCCAGGGATCCCCATTTTCTTAAAGGTTAAGAGTACAAAATGATTTTTCAAATTCAATGTATTACACTGTTATGCTACATTCTTATTTTAATAGAAGGTTTCACTGAATACAAAGATATTCTACTCTATTGAGACTAATTGTTTTGACAAGCAGAGGGTCAGAAATATAAGCAAAAAATGATTAAAAAAAAAACATGTATAGGCATCATCAACCAGATGGACTAGTCTAAGAAAACCAAGATAGAAACGTAAATAGATAGAGCTCTAATCTAATACTGTAGCAAGGTTTTGATTTAGAGGACTTTAATATTGTCCATTAAGGTAGATACGGACATTTTTTTGCCTT
This sequence comes from Canis aureus, assembly GCF_053574225.1. Lineage (NCBI taxonomy): Eukaryota > Metazoa > Chordata > Mammalia > Carnivora > Canidae > Canis > Canis aureus. The sequence goes on from NC_135634.1 coordinate 6,285,661, forward strand.
ATGCACAGACACTATGGAATCTGCTTATTTTACAACCATTAATTAGTCATAAGTTACCAAGCTAATTGTTTAACTTGTGATTCTCAGGTTGTCTCTTTAACAAGACAACAATAAGAACAAAAAACCAGTTTCAGAGAGATGTTGTAAGGATCTGAGATAATGTATATAAAGTATTTATTCCAAAGTGACTGTCACAGGAAATATACCCCCAAAAATAGTTACTGTTATTAGGGAAATACAATACCAGAATCAAGATGTTTTGCATAGGGTAGGCCTTTCTATTCAGTTATCTTTATAGATGTAAACATTTTTTGTTCATAAATATTAAAACAATACTAAAAAACTTTTGATCACAAAAGCTGTGTTCTGGAGTATGAACGTAAAATTCATGTAATCAGAGAATGGCTGACATAAAGTTGCAATATTAAGCTTAGAAATGAAAGAAATAGTAGCCAAAAGAGTTTTTTAATTTATCTAAAAAGCAGCCACTCTTAAATTTACTGAGGATAATATAAAACAGAAAAAAGATGAAATAAAACAGCTAAAAGTAATGTTACAGATCTGGGGTCAAAATATTATTCGGGATAACATCTGTTTCTGTAATCAGATACAAATAAAACAGATACATGGGCAGCCCCCATGGCCCAGCGGTTTAGCGCCGCCTTCAGCCCAGGGCCTGATCCTGGAGACCCGGGATCGAGTCCCACGTCGGGTTCCCTGCATGGAGCCTGTTTCTCCCTCTGCCTGTGTCTCTGCCTCTCTCTCTCTCTCTCTCTCTCTCTCTCTCTCTCTCTGTCTCTCATGAGTAAATAAACAAAATTTTTATTAATAAACAGATACAATACAGTTTCATTGCACAGCACACCCATTTGGTTCATATTGTCTATGGCTGCTTCTGAGCCACAAATGCAGAGTTGAGTAGTTCCATAGACATCACATAGCCTGCTGCTATAGACTGAATGTTTGTGTCCCCACAACTTCCTATGTTGAAAACAAATCCCCAGTGTGATGGTATTAGGAGATGTGGGGCCTTTTAGGAGGTGTTTAGGGCTCCAGAGCCCTCATGAAAGGGATTAGTATAAGAAACTGAAAACATCCCTTGACACTTATGCCATGTGAGGACATAGTGAAAAGATGGTCTATGAAGCATGGAGTGAGTCCTCACCAGACACCAAATCTGCCACTGCCTTGCTATTGGACTCTCTAGCCTCTAGAACTGTGACATAAAAATTTCTGCTGTTTATAAGCCACTCAGAATACATAGTATTCTGTGTTAGCCCTGACAAATTAAGATTACCACAAAGTTTAAAATATGTATTATCTGGCAAGTTTGCCCTCCCTGGCTATGATGAACATTTTGTAATAAAAATATTTGCAGTATACTGTTAAGTGAAAAAAGGGTAACATAAAACTATGTTGAGTATATTTCATAAGAACTCTTTGTACGGGGATCCCTGGGTGGCGCAGCGGTTTGGCGCCTGCCTTTGGCCCAGGGCGCGATCCTGGAGATCCGGGATCGAATCCCACGTCAGGCTCCTGGTGCATGGAGCCTGCTTCTCCCTCTGCCTGTGTCTCTGCCTCTCTCTCTCACTGTGTGCCTATCATGAATAAATAAAAATTAAAAAAAAAAAAAGAACTCTTTGTACGTATGTCTGTACATGTATATGAGTTGAGAAAAAAACTTTTATTTTATTTTTTTTTTAAAACATTTTTTTCTTTTTAAATTTATTTATTCATGATAGTCACACGGAGAGAGAGAGAGAGGCAGAGACACAGGCAGAGGGAGAAGCAGGCTCCAAGCACCGGGAGCCCGATGTGGGATTCGATCCCGGGTCTCCAGGATCGCGCCCTGGGCCAAAGGCAGGCGCCAAACCGCTGCGCCACCCAGGGATCCCGAGAAAAAAACTTTTAAAGATTTATTTATTCATGAGAGACACAGAGAGGAGGCAGGGACACAGGCAGAGGGAGAAGCAGACTTCCCTCTGAGAGCCCAATGTGGGACTCAAACGTGGAACTCAAGGATCACGCCCTGAGCCGAAGGCAGATGCTCAGCCACTGAGCCTCCCAAGCATCTTGAGAAAAAAAACCTTTAAACATATTTTTCAGTATTAATTGGGACATTATAAGTAAATTTTATTTTGGTGCTTTTCTGTATTTTCCAAATTTCTATAATGAATGCATATTAATTCTGTTATCAGAATAAGATATAAAATTTTAATAAAACAACAAGAGGGGACAGACATTTCTCTATGCTGCAGCATGGAAAGAAATTTTATCTTTGCCACAGAATTTTTACAGAAAGGTCAGACAGTAAATATTTTAGAATTTGTGGGTCATATGGTCTCTCTCTAAAAACTTGATTCGGTCATTACAGCATGAAGTCACTCACAGACTAACCTTAAATAAGTATAACCATGGTCCAATAAAACTTTATTTACAAATATCAAAATTTGAATTTCATAAAATTACATATCATAAAATATTTATTTTTTATTCCTATCATTTAAAAATGTATAAACTATCCTCTGCTTGTGAGCCATGCAAAAACAGAAATGAGATATATCCAGCCTGTGACTTATATGAAAAAAAAATTTAATATTAGAGGAGTCTGAATGTATCTCATGTTAATTTAAAATTGTAGTACAATCTCATTCAGAATTTCAGCATCTGCCCTCCTCAAGGTCTCTCATTTCTTTTTTTTTATTTTTGTGAAGAAATTTGCAGTGATGGTATTTTATATTTTTTGACCACTGTTTTCCTAAGTTAAGGATATTATTCTAAGTGTTTAACCTATTGGTACCAATGCATAATAGTGTCCTCTTATAAAAGACAAAATGTTTTGCCATCTAAATCTGTAACAAAATATTTCACACCCTTGCCATTTTAAAACTGTGATATCTGAAGTCTATTTTTCTTATTTTGACATGATGGATATGAACTGGTATTTTTAAAAAAGTTAGGTTCAAAATACATATGGTTTGTGAAACACTATCAAATTATAGCACACTGTGATTTGTAGTGCACAGAGCAGCATGCAAAGTGATGATGAGAGCATGACAAATAATATCTGTTGCAACTACTCTGCCACTATGAACACAAAAGCAATCATAAGTAGTATGCACAGGAATAAGCAAAGCTGTGTTCCAACAAGGACACTGAAATTAAATTTCATGTAATTTTTATATGTCATATTTTTTTTCTTTTGATTATTTTCAACATTTAAAAATATAAAAACTATCCTTGGCTCCTTGCCACACAAAGACAAGCATTAGTAGTTTGCTAATCCCTGCATCAGAGAAAGGAACTAGGACCACAGAAGATCAGTTGCAGAATAGTAGAATCAAGGTTTTAGGTTAACAATGGTAGTATCACTAATATTTTACCAGTACTTAAAAATAAAAATAGCTACTTTAGGAGGTAGTACATGCATTTCATAGAAAATACTGAGCCCAAGCTATATGACCATTTGTTAGAAATGGTGAGAAAAGGATTTCTGAATTCAAATGGTGAGATCTAAGGCTTCTTTCAGATAGTTCTTTTACAAATTTTTAGCTACAATCTATCTTATTAACTCTAGGTTAATATTGCAATTGCCACGAAGACAAAGATCGAGTCAACGAAGGGGGGATGTAGAGACTGAATGGATAATACATAATGGATATGGTTCATCTGAAAAAAACTCTACACAAAGCCAATCAGCCAACCCGTACTCAGAGAAAAGTCCTTGGACAAATGCAAAAAGATCAGCAAATAAATATATACATGCATTGTTTTAAAATAAATTTTTAAAATGTAAGTATTCATTTAAAAATGATTACTGGCTTTTTGATTAATTGACCAATTATTGAGCCCAATTATATAGAAGGTTCCCATTAAATACATTTTAAATTGTCATTACACATTTTTTAAAATTTTTACCTCATAAAGTGTGTTGTATGTGGTGACAGTCACAGTGTTTGTATGCAACATCAGCCTTTCTCCAAGAAGAGTGAAAAGACTATGAGTATGCATAATTTCCACTTTTCTCCTGGAAAAAAAGGGGGGAAAAACAAAATACTATGAAATACATTGGATTTTCTAATCTCATGATTTTGGAATAAGAAAATACAATCTATTAAGCAGATACAGAATCATATAGGTAATTATGTTTACTAACTTCCAACTGCAAAAAAAAAATAACAGTTTATAGCACAGCTATCTTCTAAAGATCCAAAAATACTATTTAAACACTTCTTAAATAAATGTGAAATATACAAATTATAAATTATATTAATAATCACAACGATTATTTTCAAATTTCTAATTAACTATTTAGTAGTTATTTTTATTAGGTTAAAACTATTGGCTTCCCCTAACAAAGACCACAGAATTTTTAAATCTATTTTTAAGCCTATAAAATAATCTATGCTAAACTTTATTATCAAGAATTTAAAATTACAGCTAAAAGCGAGTACTCTACTTTTATGTTGGGATTACACAGCAAAATAATTCAACAGAAGTAAACAGGACTCATTATTTCTTTGTATTTGTGGTCTGCCGTTGGATTTAAAACCAAACAAAGGAAAAAAAAAAAAAAAGCACCAAAAAACTTAGTTACTTACTACTGGCTCATTTATGTCTTCCCCTGTTCCCACCACCAAATCTATAAATAGGACAGAAGGCTCTACTCAAGGCTTTCTGCAACACTTGGCTCTATGCTCAGAGAATTGTTATATGCCTCTCATTAGTGTCACTGTCTTTGAATTCAAAATCTGATCTTCTTAGCTCTCAACCTTGATTTTCTATTATTTCCTGTTCAGATCTGGTAACTATGATATAAACCAATTCTTATTCCTTTCTTCATGAATCCACAGCTATACTATTAATTCTAGCCTTTCTTACAGCCCGATTTGGCCGCTAAACTTAAGAGTTTTAGCAAGTGGAATGTGAGCAGGAAGTCATGAACCATTTTTAGACCTGGTCAATAGAACAGCGCTCATGCATGTCTTCCATGCTCTTTCCCCAAGGCAGAAAATAGGAACCACATGGTGAAGACAGTGAGGCACAAGATGGAAGTAGCAGCCTGGATCTCTAAATCACAGCTTACAGGAAAACTGTCTGTTAAGGAACACTCATTTGGATTTTCAGTGAATAAGAAAGAAACTACTAGTCTGATAGGTAACTAAAATTTCATTGTTTGTCTGTTACAGCAGCCATTGTTACCTTAATTAATACAGATATCAAATAATGAACCATTATCTGGATACCATTCACCTGGAAATCCTCTCTACTAACATCACTCTCCAAGTTCCAAACTGCACAAGAAAAGACAGGGCAGCTGTTTCCCCTCACCTAATCCTCAGTCCAGGGAAGGAAACAGCAAAATAACGTAAACCCAAAGCTCAGGCTTTATCTTGTGGCTGTGTTTGCCAAATACTTAATAAACATGATTGAAAAAGGTCAACTGGTCTTTAAAAAAAATCAGGACTGATGAATATTATGGGATTATACAGGGGAAGGCTATAAGTCTCTTCCAATTCAAGCTACACCCAAGGCAAGGAGGACTGAAATTTTCATTTGCTCCTAAGAAGGAAGGAAGGAAGGAAGGAAGGAAGGAAGGAAGGAAGGAAGGAAGGAAGGAAGGAAGGAAGGAGAGAGAAAGAAAGAAAGAAAGAAAGAAAGAAAGAAAGAAAGAAAGAAAAGAAAGAAACCAACCAATGTGTATTCCTTAATATATCTCTCTGATACATAAAGCTGGTAAAAGTTATCCAAATTAGGCTATCTGGAATAGCCTAATTAGGAATTTTTAGTAAACTCTTACCTGCACCAGTACAATTTCAGCTACTAAAGAAATAAATGCCTTCCTGATTACCTCCTAGGATGTAAATGTTTACAGCACAGCTATATTCTAGGCTTCTGGGGGCACTTGAAGTATGCTCTGCATACACCAGAGAAGAAATGGGTCAGCTTCTTCTTGCAGTTTGCTTTAAAACCATGTTTACCAATAAATCTTGCTGCAAAGCAGTCAAGAGATAGCCAAAAAGCCACCCATTATCTCAGGCAGAGTATGGGTGAGTTATGTATCTCATGATTTTGTTTCCCACAGAATCCCTAATCAAAGACCCAACTCTATGCATTCGGCTCTGAAAAGCTTCTACAGGGCATATATGAGAGAAACTAACATCATGACCCCACTTAACCTTAAGACCTAAACAGACTTCAGGCTTTTAATGCCTATTTGCATACCTTTGAATTTCATACGATTTCTGTCCACTTGGATTAAGAATGCAATCTTTTTAAAGAATAACCTTTTAATCTCATACAAAGTACACATTTATTAGCTTACTAAACATTCCAATGAAAACATATTCCGATTTTCTTCTTCACAAAACAAACCAGCTTTTCTTTGGATATGTCTTGTAACAAACTCAGACCATATGTTGGAACAAGAAAAAAGTAAGAGCAACTCATAATTCCATAACCTAGAGAAAATCATTATAAAGTATCAGTTTACATTCTTCTAGAAGAATTATGATGCATATAAATATAGATGACAAATATAGATGGTATCAATACAATGAGAATAAATCTATATAAGGTAATTTATAGCTTTTTTTCCTGTAAATTAGGTAGCATAATATACCCATTCACTACTGTTGGCATTTATGCTATTTCCACTTTCTTTTTCCTACCATACACAAAATTTTTCCCTTATAGGTAAATCTTTGAGTATATCCATGACTATTTCCTTAGAACAAATTCTTGTAACTGAAATGATGGCGGTTAGAAGCTTTTATATTTAATTTTATGAGACTTTGCAATTTATGACCTCCAAAAATATGTACATTCATAGTTCCACCATCAAAACGGAAACACATTTTACCAGCAGCTTCACTCACCAACATAAACTAAAATTCATATTTTATATGTATATAACTTAGTAATTTATTAAAAACCTTATAGAGTGATGTAATCATCATCAATTTCCAGTTCTGAAATTTTTCCTCACTCTAAAAAGTTTCCTTTGTGGCTATTTGTAGTCAATTCCCACTCCCATAACTACCCTCATCACTACCCCAATGTAATCACTAATCTACATTCTGGATATTTCACATAATATGTAGTCTTCTGCATCAGGCTTCTTTTATTTAGCATAATGATTTTTAGGACTCATTAATGTCCTACTATGCATCAGTAGTTTGTTTCCTTTTAACTGTACACTAGTATTTCATTGTATGAACATATGATAATTTATCCATTCACCAACTGACAGAATTTTGGATTGTTTCCAGCTCTGAATTATCATAGATAAATGGTATTAAGAATGTCCAAGTACAAGTCCAGTGTCATTTCTCTTGAGTAGATATCCAAGCATGGACATGCCAGGGTATGTGCTAAGGGTCACATTTTTTAAGTAATTAGAAAACTCTTCTGAAACATGGCTGGAGTATTTCACATTCCCTTCAGCAATGCATGAGAATTCAGTAAGTTGTTATATGTTCTGGTTACATGGTATATGTTTCAGTTTTATTCAAATCAAACCATTTTCTATTTTTCTCTGTGATTTCTTTTTTGACCTACAGGTTCTTAGAAATGTGTTGTTTACTCTCCAAATATCAAGCAATTTATAAAATCTCTTTCTGTTCTTTATTTCAAATTTAATTTTGTGGTGGTCAAAGAAAATTTTTGTTTGGTCTCAATTCTTTTAAATTTATTGAAACTTGTCTTGTGTTTTATAGTCCAGCCTAAATATAACCTATATTTGAAAACAATTTCCCAACTTTAGGTGAACTATTCTCTGAATGTCAATATACTGTTCAATTATGATCTTGAATGGGGGAGTGGTGGTGAAAACAGGCTTTCATTAATTTTAAGTTATTGAAAGGGAATGCTCTAATATTTTACTACTAAATGGACTATGGGTGAGTTTCCAGAAGATATACCCTAACAGGTTAAAGAAATCATCTATTCCTGGTTTCCTAAGAATTTTTATGATGAATGGATACTGAACGTTACCCAATTTTTTGTATCCATTTGTGTAATTATATAGCTACTCTTTAATGTGTTAACAAGGAGATCACATTAAAGGATATCCCGATGTTAAACTATCCTTACATTCACCATAAAATTGAAAATCTAGAAGAAAAACTTTCTTTTTTTAATATAAATATTTATGGCTAGGGGTGCCACAGTGGCCCAGTTGGTTATGCCTCTAACCTTTGATACTGGCTCAAGTCATGAACTCAGGGTTTTGAGATTGAGCCCTGCGTCTGGTTCAGCAGTCAGCCGGGAGTCTACATGAGATTCTCTCTCTCTCTCTCTCTCTCTCCCTTTCCCGCTGCTCCTCCCCTCACTTGTGTTCTACCTCAAAAAAAAAAAAAAAGTAATAAATAATAAAATGAAATAAAAATTTATGGCTATAAATTGCCTCCATTACCAATTAAGCCAATTCTTAGAAGTGTACATATAAAAAATTTTCAATATTTTTGATTCTAATAATTTTATGATATGTACAATTTCTTGTTATGAGTTATTTAAATTACATATATTTCCATTTCTTAGTTTGATTATTCTCATTGATTTCTTGCATAATTGCACTATAGGTGAGAAATCATCTTTATGACAATAATTCATTTAAATTTTGGACAATTTATGGCTTCAATTGGCAATTTTTACAATTTTGTGTGAGTTTGATAAGAATGTTTATATAAACCAAGCCACTGGATTTTCCGTTCAAATTTATACTGTGTTAAGGTTTTTGGTGACTGCTCCTTTAAAAAGAATATGTTCAAATCTCTAAAAAACTGAAATCTTTTACTTCAGTTTCAAATTTAGTCAATTTTGCTTTCTATACCTCACCTATGCTGTTATGTATAAATGTATCTGAAATTGTTTTGTCCTCTTGGTGAATTGAACCTTTTGCCTTACATGGTACCCCTCTTGGCCTCACTGATTTTTGTCTTTTCAGACAAAAATAACTTATCATAGTTTATTTAAATACTGATCTATCAATTGTTAACATTTAGCTTTAAAAATAAATAATACTTTTATCTTGATAAAAAATAACAACATAAAAACATAAAAAGATGCAGAAGGGTTTCACATCTAACTCATACCATCATTCACAATCCCTACCCTGAACATACAGGTAAATATTTCTCCTGGTTTCTTTTTTTTTTTTTTTTTAATTTATTTATTCATGATAGTCACACAGAGAGAGAGAGAGGCAGAGACACAGGCAGAGGGAGAAGCAGGCTCCATGCACTGGGAGCCCGATGTGGGATTCGATCCCGGGTCTCCAGGATTGCGCCCTAGGCCAAAGGCAGGCGCCAAACCGCTGCGCCACCCAGGGATCCCCTCCTGGTTTCTTATTTCCCTATCAGCTTACATATTACACACACTCTTTTAAATCGATTTTTTAAGGGTAGTTTTAGGTGTACAGCAAAACTGAGCAGGAAGTACAGAGAGTTGCCACATATCCTTTAGCCCCATATATACCATGTACTTGTGGGTTCCACCAATCACCAAAACCAACATTCCCCGACAGAGTAGTACATTTGTTATAACTGCCTATCAATCAACTTGTTTCAAGTCTCAGTTCTACTGAGATATGATTAACATATAACATTACAGTAGTTTAAGGTATACAACATAATGATTTGATATAGGCATAAATTTCAAAATGACTACCATTATAAGGTGAGTTAACATCTATCATCACTCAGGTATAAAAGCCTTTTCCTGTGATGAGAACTTGTAAGATCTACTCTCTCAGGAACTTTCAAATATACAATATTGCTAACTATAGTCAACGTGCTATACATTACATCCCCAGAACTTATCTGTCTTAGAACTAAAGTTTGTACCTTTTGACCACATTCATCCATTCACCATATTCCCCGCTTGCCACCTCTATGTTCTGTTTCTATGAGTTTGGTTCTATTTCCACATATGAAATCATATAGTATTTTTCTCTGACTTATTTCACTTAACATAATGCCCTCGGGATCCACTCATGTTGTTTGAAAGGGCTGTATTTCCTCCATTTTATGCTTTTTATGGTTGAATAATATTCCATTACCTAAATACATATATATATATATATATATATATATATATATATATATATAAAAAACAACCTACATGTCTATCAACAGATGAATAAGTGAAGAAAATGTGGATACACAGGTTGTTTCCATGTCTTAGGCTAATTGTAAATAATGCTGAAATGAACATGTGGGTATGTATGTCTTTGAGATAATGCTTTTGCTTCCTCTGGATATCTACCCAGAAGAATGGCTGGATCATATGGTAGTTCTATTTTTAATTTTGTGAGGAGACTCCATACTGTTTTCCATAGTGGCTGCAACTAATTTATATTCATATCAACAGTGCACAAAAGTTCACTTTCTCTCCATATCCTTACCAACATTTGTTACCTCTTGTTATTTAAGATGATTAGCTACTGTGGTTTTGCTTTGCATTTTCCTGATGATTAGTGATGCTGAGAACCTTTTAATTCACTTATTGGCCATTTGTATGTATTCTTTGGAAAAAATGTCTTTCAGATCTTCTCTCCATGATTTTTAAATCAGATTGTTTATTTTCATCTGAGTTGCATGGATTTTTAAAATCTTTTGTGTATTAATCCCTCATCACATATGTAACTTGAAAATTTTTCTTCCAATCTATAGGTTGCCTTTTCGTGTATTTGTAGTTTTCTTTGGTCTACAGTTTAGTTTGATGTAGTCTTGATCATTTTATTTTTGCTTTTGTTGCTTTTGCTTTGAGTGTCAAATCCAAAAACTCATTGCCAAGACCAATGTCTAGGAGCTTACTGCTTATGTTTTCTTCTAAGAGTGTTGTAGTTTCAAGTCCTACATTCAAGTCTTTAATCCACTTTGAATTGACTTTGTATATAATGTAAAATAGAAGTCCAATTTCATTCTTTTGCATTCAGCTGTCCAGTTCTTCAAATACCATTTACTTTTTCTTTCTTTTATTTTTAATTTATTTTTTAATAATAAATTTATTTTTTTTGGTGTTCAATTTGCCAACATACAGAATAACACCCAATGCTCATCCCGTCAAGTGCCCTCCTCAGTGCCCGTCACCCCCACCCCCCGCCCTCCTCCCCTTCCACCACCCCTAGTTCGTTTCCCAGAGTTAGGAGTCCTCATGTTCTGTCTCCCTTTCTGATATTTCCTACCCATTTCTTCTCCCTTCCCCTCTATTCCCTTTCACTATTATTTATATTCCCCAAATGAATGAGACCATATAATGTTTGTCCTTCTCCGAATGACTTATTTCACTCAGTATAATACCCTCCAGTTCCATTACGTCAAAGCAAATGGTGGGTATTTGTCATTTCTAATGGCTGAGTAATATTCCATTGTATACATAAACCACATCTTCTTTATCCATTCATCTTTCGATGGACACCGAGGCTCCTTCCACAGTTTGGCTATTGTGGACACTGCAGCTATAAACACTGGGGTGCAGGTGTCCCGGCATTTCATTGCATCTATATCTTTGGGGTAAATCCCCAGAAGTGCAATTGCTGGGTCGTAGGGCAGGTATATTTTTAACTCTTTGAGGAACCTCCACACAGTTTTCCAGAGTGGCTGCACCATTTCACATTCCCACCTCCTGCACTGTTGGTGGTAATGTCAAATACCATTTACTGGAGAGACTATCTTTTCCCCCATTGTAGAGTCTCAGCTCCTCTGTCATAAATTAAACGACCACATATATGTGGGATTTATTCCTGGATTCTCTACTCTGTTTCATTAATCCACATCTGTTTTTATGACAGCACTATACTATTTGATTACTATAGCTTTATAATATAGTTTGACTCTCTTTTTTCCCTTTTGCTCATTTGTTTTGTCTCTTAAATTCCACATATAAGTGAAATCATATGGTATTTGTCTTTATCCAACAGACATCCTTCCTTAGCATGACACTGTCTAACTCCATCTATGCCACTGTAACTGGCAGGATGTCATTCTTTTTATGGCTGCATAATATTCCATTATATATATATAAAAAATATACCACATCTTCTTTGTTCCTTCATCTGTTGATGGACACTTGGGCCCTTAGATTCTCAGTCAAGCTTACTTCAGTCCCAGAGCAGCAGATCTCTCCCCCAGAAGACCAGTACAAACACCTGCCCATATCATGTCTCCCAACCAGTGAGTTTTGCAGAGCCTCAGTTCTGGAAGAGTTGGTGTTAGGTCTCATTTTGCACATCTAGTTAGAGCACCGCACATCTAGTTAAAAACACTGTACATCTAGTTAAAATTCACCACATTTAGGCCAGAGACTAAACAATGCCCACAGTAGGCAAGAGATTCTCTGCAGACAAAGCATAGAGGACAGAGCAGCCTAAAGGATATAGCAGCCAAGACACAACAACAGAGAGCATGTAGCATACACCAGAGACAGCCCCCTGAAGTGCCAGGCCCTGAGCACTACTGACCTCTTCTCCATTAGAGGATATGGTTTGGGTATTTTGAGGTCTTTTGTGGTTGCATACAAATTTTAGGATTATTTGTTGTATTTCTGTGAAAGATGCCATTGGAATTTTGATAAGGATTGTACTCAATCTGTAGATTGCTTTGGGTAGTATGGGCATTTTAACAATATTAATTCTTCCAATCTGTTTTCACAGAATGGATACCTATTTCTTAATTTTTTCTTTTTTTTAATTTATTTTTTATTGGTGTTCAATTTACTAACATACAGAATAACCCCCAGTGCCCGTCACCCATTCACTCCCACCCCCCATTTCTTAATTTTTTCATCAATGTTTTTCAGTTTTCAGTTTATATATCTTTCATTTCCTTGGTGGAATTTATTCCTGAGTATTTTATTCTATGCAAACTTTCATTCTTTTTTCATTTTTTAACCTCTTATTTGTCATCTTTGTCTCTTGTTGCTACATTCTGCATAGTTTCATTTCTATCTTCCAGCTCGCCAATTCTTAAGTTTATTTTGTTGTTTTTTATTTTTTTTAAGTGGGCTCCACCCAACGTGAGGCCCAAACTCACAAACCTGAGATCAAGACCCTGAGATTGATAGTCAGATGCCTAACCAAGTGAGTCACCCAGGTACCCCACCAATTCTTAAGTTTTATCTAATCTGTTTAACATGATCATGGAGTTGTTAATTCTAATTGCTACCTTTTCACTTCCAGAAGTTAATTCAGATTACTTTTGAAAGCTGCACTATTTAATATTATAGTATTTCTTAAGGATTATTTATTCTACTATAGCTTTTCATTTTTGGCATATGAGAATTTACCTACTTTTGTGTGCTCAGCTATACATCTAAAAGGATTTTTGTTGTATTTTTTCTAAAATTTATACATTTTTAGTATTACAACGTGTTTCAGGATATCCTGTTATACTCATTATTTTTCTCCTCCAAGAATTCTTATTACTCATGTTTAGTCTCCTATTTTGTGTATCTTTACTTTTTCTTTCACTTTATATATTTGGTCCATGCTTTGGGAACTTCTAGTCTAGTAATTTGGACTAACTAGAAGACAAATTATGAGCTTAAAAGACAGATTATCATTTATGGTGATCTACTTGAATCTCAAATGTTCTTTTTAAAAATAAAATTCAAAGGTTCCACCCTAGCCTCCACCACTAGTTCTCCTTCAGTGAGTATATAGTTTGATGATTCTCTCTCATCTCCTGTCGCTGGCTACTGGCCTTGGATGAGTTGTTATTTTTCATTTTTATACAGCTGAGGTCATATCTCACTGTTGCGATTTTTACATGATGGGATCCCCACAGGTGTTGTACAGCAGAGGACCTTTTAAGAATACTGATCTGTAGTACAAAACTTAGCTTGCTGTGAGTCGTGGAGCATTATGTACCAGCTCCAGCTGGTACCAGTACCAGCATTATGGTACTCCAATATTCCCATACTCCCACAAGGTCAAGGACAGGTAAGATTCATCCCATCACTTCAGGTACCTCTTGCCCTTTTGGTGGTCACTTACATAGAAGATAATGTTAACATTACTCAAGAGGGAGGGGGTGCAGAGGAGAGAGAATAAGAGGCAGAGATCTTTCAGAGTAAAGTGATCCCTCAAGATTTGCTGCTTTTTATGCTTTTCCTTAGGCTTCAAACACAGTTCTTCGGCTGCTTGTCATTCCCATGGGAGAGAAAACCCCTCATCAGTTATCTTGTTTTCTCTCTTGCTACCCCAGGTACACACAGGAACTAACACTTGCCTGACGAAAGCCAAAAAGCTTAGAGTTGAGAATAGATACAAAGGAAACTTCTTTCCAACTCTCATACTCGCAGAACCTACTTCACTACAGACAACGGATTCTGTCAGTAAAACTGGACTAATTCAACTACTCCAAAAAGAAATAAACCATTAGATCGAACAACTGTCAATATATAACACGTCTATAGCCAACATTATAGACAGCAAGTTGATCCATTTACTGTTTGAATAACTTGGAGAATTTACCCAGAAGTTACAAAGTTTGAAGTTAAGACATCAGACAAATATAGTTGTTGAGAATCTTTTTTCCACAGTGAACATTAAATAACATGTTTTAATATTTGTCCAAGCTAATATTATCATAATTGTATTATAGAACAGCCATTTAGACATTTTGATAATCTTTCTGACCACTGTTAGATTCTGTTTTGAAAATAAATAACTGTAAATAGATCACTTCCTTTTTTTTTTTTTTTTCCCTAGATCACTTCCACATAAGAATAGTTTGGCTTCATACACCCAAGTTAGGTTTCTCATTTTTTTTTTTTTAGAGACATGAGGGGCAGAGGGATGGAGAGAACCCTAAGCCGACTCCCCAGTGAGTGCAGAGCCTGATGTAGGGCTCAATTTCATGACCCTGAGATCATGATCTGAGCTAGAATCAAGAGTTGGACGCTTAATTGACTGAGCCACCCAGGCACCCCAGGTTTCTCAAGTTTATGTAGCTTTTTATTTTGGAAATTTATAAGATTTACAGAAAAGTTAAAAAGATAGTACAGAGCGTTCTCATATATTATCCACCCAGCTTCTCCATATGTTAATATCTTATCATGATACATATGTCAAAATTAAGAAGTCAAAATAGGTACAATATTATTAACTAAATTATAGATTTTTATTCATATTTTACCAGTTTTCTCTAATGTCCTTTTTCTGTTCAGGATCCAATCCAGAATACTAACTCTCATTTAGTCATCATTATCTCCTTAAATTCCTCTCATCTATAGCAGTTTCCCAATCCTGGTTTTTCATGCCCTTCAACAGTTTTGAAGAGTACTAGTTAAGTATTTTGTAGAATATCACTCAATTTGGGGATGTATGTACCTTCTCTGGACTAGACTTGGGTTATGTGTTTTAGAAGAATACCACAGAGATGAAGTCATTTCCCATCACATCATATCAAGGACTACATGGTATCAACATGACGTATGACCTTTGATGTTAGCCTTACTCAATAGCGAAAGTAATTGCTAGGTTTTACTATCCTTTGGAAGCAAGCCAGTAAGTCCATCTCACACTCAAAGAGAGGAGATTCAAGTTCCATCCTGAGGGGGGAAAAGTTGCTGCATGCATATATCATTTGGAACAGGCTTCTCAATTTTAATGATAGATATCAAATCTATCTCTAGTTCAGCTGACAATTAAAGTTTATAGATCTGGGGAACACCAGATGGCTCAGTGGATGAGTGTCTGCCTTTAGCTCAGGTCAAGATCCCAGAGTCTTGGGATTGAGTCTCACATCAAACTCCCTGCAGGGAGCCTGCTTCTCCTTCTGCCTAGGTCTCTGCCTTTCTCTCTGTGTCTCTCATGAATAAATAAATAAAATATTTTTTAAAAAATAAAGTGTATGGATCAAACAACTTGTATTCCAGGCACCTGACAGAAATTATAAACCTAGGCATTACAAGGGAACAACTCACCAGACTTCAGTTTACCTTTATCCATGAACCAATCTCAGATTCCCTGCCAGATAACTGCTCTATACACAAATGAGACACTGAGTTTTGGTGATATTTCATTTCTAAACAGTTTTAGAGATGATTTTCTTACATTTTTAGATATATACTCAAACCCTTTACAAATACTACCTATTTCCTCTTCCCCAATAATTATGTTTTGTTTCAAATCGTGAATAATTGATAGTAATTATTATAATAGAAACACTTATCTCACTGATCTGAATGCTACTAGTATTTCATACTTAACTTTTATATTTAAGATAAATATCATACTGAAGATATATTCCATTTTTACCAGAATTTCATGTTAAATTGTACCCATTACCTTTTTGCTAACATTTTAAATGATCACATTGTAATATATTTTGATTAACCATTTTAAATCTATTTTATCATTTATCCTTAAAATTCAGTGAGGAAGCAGTATGGTTTTATTCATTATAAAGGGTAAAAACTGAGGCTCAAGAATGTTTACAATACCATTCAGAAAATCTGTGACTAAGCCAGGATCCAAACCTATGTAGTCCAACTCAAAGGCAAT
The DNA here is from genome assembly GCF_053574225.1 of Canis aureus. Lineage (NCBI taxonomy): Eukaryota > Metazoa > Chordata > Mammalia > Carnivora > Canidae > Canis > Canis aureus. Next base: position 6,302,171 of record NC_135634.1, read on the forward strand.
GAATTACATGTATTTTACTAACCATTATCTCTATTCACCATCAAGTATTATACGCTTTGTTTTAAAGATTATATTTTACTATTAGACTTAATTTTATAATCATACGAATAGAAATCATTTGGACTTAATTCCCTTTGAAACTAAGTAGTTAAGTAAACAATTTCAGTATTATCTCAGTCCTTTAACTACATGATTCCATCAATCAAGAACTCTTCACTTTAACTAATTAGTCATTGATGTTATTCAATCCAACTCCATCAACAAAATATTTAATCAAAGATTTTTAAGTTGTTTGTTATTTTTAAGTATTTGTGTTTTTTTCTAAACAATGTTATCACTGAAAATTTGTTTTGATAGGTTAACATTCACATAGTTAAAAAAATAAATTGATTCACATTCACCTTCATTTCCACTAACTCCCCATTAGGAGCTACTGTTCTTAATCTCTTGTTTCTTATATATGATACTAGAGTTTCTTAATATATTATAGGAATTACTATATACTTATATCCTCTTTTTATACAAAATCACACCCTGTACCTACTCATCTATACTATGTTTTTAATCATGCAACAATGTACTTGTGACATCCACATACTAAAACCTATTAGTTTTGTTTTACAACTGCATGGTATTCTATTTAATGAATGAACCATACATTATTTAACAAATCTCCTATTAATAGAAATTTACAATTTCTCCTAACTTTTACGATTATAAACAACAAAACAATGAATAACTCTGAAGAGCCATCATTTCATATGTGTACAAGCCATAAATTCCTGGGTTAAAAGGTATATGTATTTATAATTTTGACAGATATTGATCAAAATTAGCACTGCACTTCAAATGGGACTACCCTAATTTATGCTCCAGTTACCAATGTGTGAGAATGCTTGCTCCCCTCATAACCAACTAATATATTGAGGTCTTACTTTAGTTTCAGATTATACTTCCCTTATTACCAGTAGGACTGCTCTTTGCAAATGTCTATACTCTGTGCATGTTCTTCTCTATGAACTGACCATTTATTCATATCCTTTTCTTCTTTTTCTACTAGGGCAAAACTTGTGGGCGACCACGGACTAGCTGGAGTAACTGAACCAAACCAGGCCCGAACTTGCGTCCCTCATTCACTCAAAAGGCTCGGGAGCCTAAAGGGTGAACAGTTGGTAAACGCTTGAGAAAGGGCTTGAGCAATGGTTCTCAGGGCTCACTTGTACGTGATCGCCCATGTAACACAATAGATACAACTTATTCTGACCTGGTCATAAATGTAAATAAGGGTCTGTGCTGTCCTTGCTGGTCTGTTTACCATATCTAATACTCCTTTGAAGTATGCACATCTGGAGCAACAAGCTTATCTATTTACCAAGGTCTTCTGGCACCTGTGAGTCTGTCTTGCATGTTGAGAAAGGGGAACTTTGGAGGGTTTCACAAACATGCTAAAGATAAACACCTTCTTAGTTTTGTTTTGCTCATACTATAAAATGTTGTAGAACCTTGAATAAAGCTGGCACTGCTTGGACATCATCCACTGTGTCCCTCCTGTCTCCATCTCTTTACTTTTATTTTCCTCATCCCCTTATCCTCAGGACCCTGATCATGTTGCTGCAGCGCGCGCAACAAAAACTATCATGTAAGATTCTTTTAATTTTCTCAGTTTGTATATTAATTATGGAAATTACAATTTATTTTTTACATTCATATTTTTGCCTGTCTTGAATTGCTTAATTATGTTTTATCCATCTATATCATGAATTTTTAAAAATTAGGGATGCCTGGGTGGCTCAGTGGTTGAGCATCTGCTGTTGGCCCAGGGTGTGATCCTGGAGTCCCAGGATCGAGTGCCACATCAGGCTCCCTCATGGGGCTTGCTTCTCTCTATGCCTGTGTCTTTGCCTCTCTCTGTGTGTCCCTCATGATTAAATAAAATCTCTTTTTTAAAAAATTAGCTTTTTAAATGAATTTCTCTGTCCTGAATCATTAATTCCTACTTTTCCGGACATTTTAAAAATACTGTTCTTCCAACTCAGGAGCATGGAATGTCTTCCCATTATTTTACATATTCTTGAATTTCTTTTATCAGTGTTATATAGTTTTCAGACTGCAGGTCTTTCACCTCTGTGGTTAAATTTATTCCTAGATATTTTATTGTTTTGGTGCAATTGTAAATGGGATTATTTTCTTAATTTCACTTTCTGCAGCTTCATTATTAGCGTGTATAGGAAAACAACAAATTTCTGTACATTGATTTTGTAATCAATAATAGAGGATAGAGTATACAACGGGAAACTAACACCTTTTTCAATAAACAGTGCTAGAAAAACTGGACAGCTACATGCTAAAGAATGAAACTGGACCACTTTATTTTACTATATACAAAAACAAAATCAAAATTGATTAAAGATCTAAATGTGAGACCTGAAGCCATAAAATTCCTAAAAGAAAGCACAGGCAATCATCTCTCTGACATCAGCCATAGCAACATTTTTCTAGATCTGTCTCCTAAGGCCAGGGAAATGAAAGCAAAAATAAACTACTGGGACTATGTCAAAATAAAAAGTTTCTGCAAAACAAAGGAAAGAATCAACAAAACTAAAAGGCAACCTTTTGTTTGTTTGTTTTGAATGGGAGAAGATATTTGCAAATGACATAGCCAATAAAGGGTTAGTATCCAAAATATATAAAGAATTGATACAACGCAACCTAAGAAAATAACCCAATTAAAATGGGTAAAAACCATAAATAGACATTTCTCTAAAGACATACAGATGGCAAACAGACACATGAAAAGATGTTCAATATCACTCATTATCATAGAAATGCAAAAATCAAAGCTACAATGAGGTTATCACCTCATACCTGTAAGATGGCTAAAATAAAAAACACAAAAAACAACTCTGGCGAGAATGTGGAGAAAACGGAACCTTCTTGCACTGCGGATGAGAATGCAACCTGGTGCAGCCACTGTGGAAAATAGCATGGAAGTTCCTCAAAAAACTAAAAACAGAACTATGCTATGATTCAGGAATTGCAGTGCTAGATATCTTCCTAAAAAATACATTAACACTAATTCAAAGTGATACATGTACCCCCTGTTTATTGTAGCATTATTTACAATAGCCAAGCTATGGAAGCAGCCCAACGGTCCACTGACAGATGAATGGATAAAGAAGATGTATACACACACACACACACACACACACACACATACACAGTGGAATATTGTTCAGCCATAAAAATAAAATCTTGTTATTTGCAGTAACATGGATGTAGCTAGAGAGTAGAAGCAAAGCAAAATGAGTCAGAGAGAGACAAATACCATATGATCTCACTCATGTGGAATTTAAGATAGAAAACAAACAAAGAAAAAAAGAGAGAAACTAAGATTCTAACTATAGCAAATAAACTGATGGTTTACAGAGGAGAGTCAGGTGAGGGGGGTGGGCAAAGTAGGGGATGGGATTAAGGAGTACACTTACCATGACAAAAATAAAATAAATAAAATAAAATAAAATATAAAATAGAATAAAATAAAATATAAAATAAAATAAAATTCTGAAAAAAAATCTGCAATTTGTGTGCATTTTCTCTTTGACACAAAAATTGTCTAATAAATTTTAAATTTCTAGGTAGAAGAAACTTTGGTTTCTGATTTTGTTCCTATTTTCTAATTTTACTGTATGTTAATGAGAGAATCTTGTCTGATTTGTTTTTACATTTTAGACTTTTTCCTTGAAGTCTACTATATTATGTCAAATTTTCATAAATGTTCTATGGCGTTGAAGTTATTTTCTTTATTAACATGATACAGACTTGAAACTATATTAAACAGATTTACCTTGTTATTTATATTGCTTTCCCCCAGGATTTTTTCAAGATAGGTAAATTAAATTTGTTTTAATGTTTTATATTAATAGTAATTGTATTATTTTTCCTGTAATTTCCTTCCCATGAAAGTTTCACCCTTTAATATTATGTGTCCTTCTTTATGTTAATTTATTGCTTTTTAGCTTGACTTCTAATTTGTCTAATACTAAGATCATGATTCCTGCTTTTTTCATTTGTATGTATGTGGTATAACCCTTTAGGTATCCTTTAATTTTCAGCCTTTCCAAATCACTTTATTTTAGTATGTTTCTCTCATATAGATCTGGGTTTTATTACTGTAAACTGTTTTTTTTTTCTTAAAATAGGTGATTTACAAAAAACTTTTACATTTATTTTTATGGCAGATATGTGGTGTGAGATATGTCATGTTATGCTTCCATCTTGTATAGATTTTTAAAGATTCCGTTATATGGATTATTGTTAGTCTTATTTGTATAGTTTTTTAATATCTTGAAAGCATGTAGTTTTGCCAAAATTATCTCTGTAATTATAAATTCAAAATCCTATGGGTGTTGCTTTATGTTTTCTTTATGGAAAATGTTGTAGAAAAGTCTCAAGCCCAACTCAAATTTCCCCGTATTGCACACTTGTGAACAAAGAATTCTTGACTTCCATTTAAATCCAAGAGTATATTTTTGTGCTGACCATTCTAGGAAAATTCTCCCTGGCACGCAGCATGACTTTTTATTATGGATGGCAAAATCTTATGTTAGGACTTCACTGATTTATAGCATTAAATATTTGTTTAATTCCATGTTCTGTTTTTCTTACTTGGGACTTATTGTTGGAACTTCTGTGCTTTCTGTATCAATCATTTTCTCTTTGATACTCCTGAACTCTTTTATTTCCATCCACACATATTATTTGCTCTGTCTTCATTTGTATCTTCTATGTATCTTACAATGCCTACCACAGAGTTTTATCTTCCTTGAGGTTTCCTCTGATTTCATTTTTGTTTAACATTTTTCAGCAGAAATAGAAAATTTCCTCCCAAGTTTTGTTAGTCTGTGATCCAACATTTCTATTATCCTACCATTTCTTCCAATTTCTTGAAATTCTACTTAGTAGTAGTCCTTCCTCAGAAGCAATTCATTTCTTACTTTTTAAACTTACAATAAAATTTCTAATCACGATTATTACTCTCTAACATTATTTTTTCCAGTGAGTGTTATTTGCTGGTTATACTTATCTTTTCCACATTTCTATATTTTTTTCCTTAACAATTTTTAAGAGGTTGCATCTAGGGATAGAATCCTCGATTTAATTTCTCCTAACCAATTTTGTTTACTTTTAACCAAAATTAAATGAGTAGTCCTTCTCTCTTAATATTAAAAGAAAATGTGTTTCTCACTCGCAGTGTTCAATTATTTGATCAATCAACTATTTGTTTCTCATTCGCAGTGTTCAATCAACTATTTGTTCAACTATTCAATTTATGGCTCCTCATATATGCATAATTCTTTCCTACAATCCAGGTTTGGATTGTACAATTGGTTTCCTACAATCCAAATCCCTATATTTGTAATATGTCTATTCTCTCTGTCTTGACTATTGATTTGGTACCAAAATAAAAATCGTATCTTCTCTTCCAAACTACTTAGCAAGTTAGAGATGTCTTATCTGGATCTTGTGTAGTTTTCATCAATGTTATCAACTGGTATATTTAAACAACAAAAAGAAATGGCAACAGTGGGTTTCAGAGAGGAACCCCATCTAGCAATAAAAAATGATACTTTCTTGGGCTTATTTGTATAGAAAATGAATTTTAAAAAGAATAATTTTTCGCTGGACAACATAATATGAAAAGGATTCATTATAACAGCAAGTGACATTTAAAACTATCTAAATTCTGGACTTGGGGAAAAATAAATATTCTAAGATCTCTAAATCACAAAAATAATAAGCCTCAATGTTAGAAAGAATATAAATAATAAAATACTGACTTAGCATGTAAGCAGAAGAGCAGTTCTCATAATACAGTATTCCCTGTCAGGAATTTAAATCATATCCATCAGTGTTTTGTTTTATTTGATGAAATATTTTATTATATCCTTAAAATGAACAATATTTTCTTTCAGCAAATAAAAATAAACTATATTACTTAAATTGAGAATTTGTTCTATAATCTATTATTTAAAAAACTTTCTTTTATAAAACTCTTTTACAATTTTTACAACAGGAAGCTATTATTTTCTGCTGTAAGATTATTCAAGTCAAATTCCATGTTCCACTAGATACAAAACTACTAAAAATACAATTTCAACAGATATTTCCACAATTAATTATGAAAAAAATCAACTTACTTGTGACCTAAGTGCTTCAGAAAGTATCCCAGAACCTTCAGAGCTTGAACCCAAATACTTTCACTTTTAGAAGCCAATAATTTGTAGATTACTCTAAAAAATACAAAAATAAATGACCTTTTAAGCACTTACAAATATTAAGATTATAAGATCTATATACTTTACAATGAATTATAAAAATAAAAAATATAAAGTACCTCTCAGGATTTTAAATTCTTTGGAAACCGGAAAATTAGTACATTTTACTAGTATTTCTTTAAATGTGGCCTTCAAATAAATATTCAAAAGTTCAAAGCGATTCGTTGCTCATAACTGTTGCCTTCCATGTACATTGAAAAAAATATATTTTAAGATACATGCTTAGTTAGGCTGTATTTCCCCTTCTATTGAAACTGCCCCTGTCATTTTTACTTGACGACCTTTTTTTAAGAATTTATTAATTAATTTTTTACTTTTAAAGATTTTATTTATTTATTCACGAGAGACACAGAGAGAGAAGCAGAGAGAGAGGCAGAGACACAGGCAGAGAGAGAAGCAGGTTCCATGCAGGGAGACAGAGAGAGAGAGAGAGAGAGGCAGACATATAGGCAGAGATAGAAGCAGGCTCCATGCAGGGAGCCTGACCTGGAACTTGATCCCGAGACTCCAGGATCACGCCCTAGGCCGAAGGCTGGCGCTAAACCCCCTGAGCCACCCAGGACCCCAGGACCCTGATGACCTTTTTTTCTTGTTTATAGCTAATTGGCCCATGGAATAGATATTTGCGCAATTATTTCTTTTTCTGAGCATTTGGAGTGAGATCTGAGAAACAATATCTAGTTGGGCTTTTGGGCTGTTGAACTAGAAAATTATTTAAAACACAAACTATAAGGTAGTCTTATTTTGTTTATAGAGATGACTCTATACACAAAAGGTAGAATAAAGCAACCACATAGGAAGTAGCAGAGAAAGTAAAGTTTTTCCTTATAGCTTTCCAAATCCTTGTTCTTACCCTAACAAGATTTCTATAACAAACATATTATTCTGTTTTTACTTAAATAGGTTTTAGAAGTGTTCCTGTTACTTGGAGCAAAAAAAGTCTCTACTAACACATAATCTAAACTAACATATATAGTCATTTCAAATATAAGAACAAGGCTATATCCATTATAATTTTCATAAATATTTAAAATTTTTTATCTTGTGTCTTTTTCAAAGTACAGAAGTATTTTTTTTGATAAGGTAGTAAAGGACAATAGCAACTATATTCTTTGCAACTAATTCTAGAACCCAAGATAGTTCTCTGAAGGTGATAGGGGTGACTATAAAATTAGGATGTCCTTTACTGTACTAAATTCTTTTTAAAAAATAAAGCATCATTTTATGTTTTTAAGAAGAAGTAATCTAGAATCAACAAAAAGGTTGGTATTGGAAGATACAAGTATAATTTTTATATCATTTCAGTGATATTAACTAAAGGGAACAAATAACTTAAAGTTACTGACATCTGTTTTATGTTTATCAGTGGTATATGCTACTAAAAAAGAAAATGCTATATTGTTGATATTGCTTATTTGTGTGTTACTCAAATGAGGTAAACACTAGAGCTATTCCTTTAGAAGATGATTTTTTTCCCAAAAGGCTCAAATTCCTAAATAATTATGTATCTACATTGAAACCTATTTTCAGAATTTTTATGGACCAAGATCAGTAATGAAAAAAAAAAAACAGGTATGAGAATAGGAAAGCTATACATATAAGAAAAAATATTCAGGAAATCATAGGAAGAATATTCAACAGCAAAAATAATCCTGAGAACCAAAGTAAAAGCTCACAGCCTAAAAATGGGACTATACTCAGATATGCAATCAGAAACTCCCACAGAATCCCTATTTTCTGGAAATAACTTTAAATTGTAGGGATAAGGAGTATAAAACCCACCCAGGGCTAACAGAAATTATGATTAACAACTGAAACATGAAAACATTTAGGGCCATCACTCCTCTACATGACATAGGATTTTCTTTACAACTAGACAAATGTTCCTTAACAAAGTAAGATACGAACACAGGATTGCAATACAGTATGAATGCAAAATTAACTGACAAATCAGTTAATGAATGTTTATCTGTAATATAATAAGATAGGTGAATCCTAATTCATCTGTTTGAGCTTACTATATTAAGCCAGCAAATGATCTAAATTACTTGAGACAAGTACTTACTCTTCTTCAAACATTCTCAGATATAAAAATACCACATTTTTAGCTGCTCAGTTCAACGTTGTTGTTATCACATAGTTTTTCTTAAAACCAGTTAAAATGTCATGTCATCAGAATTAAGTTCATTCTTTGTGTATAAATTACAATTAATCAGAATTTTCCCAAGAAAATATTTTATATATAACTGTTATCCTTGAATATCTTTAAGTGTTCTAATAAGCTTATTTTTTCTATATCTTTAGTCAAAGCCTATATTCTCCACATTTTTTGAAATGGAAAAACTGAAGTAGAAAATCTTCCATCTCTGTTATTGTTTTTAACACACTGGTAAAAGTAGGATATGTTTGGCATGTGTCAATCATGACCAGTTGCCTCCTTGGTATCATTGTATCTAATCATTCCATTGATATTATACATTTAAATTACTATTTCAGTACCCTAAAGAGCTAACTAAATACCATTCTCCTTTGTAAGGTTGTATTTTCACTGTGTCAAAGTAATGCAGAATTTTATATCTGAATTTCTTATTAACCAATCTAAGGCTGGTACCATCCACAAGGATGATGAGGACATTTTGAATTTATTCACTTAACTTATGAGTTAATATAATAAATACAGGAGATACAAAGATCTAAGGTTAAGGATACTAATTGTTCAGCTAAATATAATTTAAGAAGAGTAAATATTACTATATTGTATGATTAGGTTGAACCATATGAAACTAACATTATTTAGTGAACAGTTAAGTATCAGCAATTTCATATAGTTTGATCTCACAGTAAGAAAATATTTGTAGTTCTTAATAATTAAATCTGCAACTAAAGTAGCAACTTCATGGATTGTAAACTCAGAGGTCACAGTGATAACTAAAACAGGACATCTAATAAAAATGATGTAATCGCTTCTCTCATCTGAAAAGGAATCCTTCAAATCTAGAATATTGTCATTTGTTTATATAAATGGCCACATAAAGGCAGCACTAATAAAACCCGTCGGCAGGTATATTATTTCCAAATTCTTTTATAACCGGTGGAAGTTCATTGCGTTGCACATAACATAACTTAGAATTCCTCTTTCTCTTCATTCCAGTAATTCAGACTTCAGAAAAATACAAAAGGAGAATCCCTAAGGGGCTAAATTATAGGTTGAAGTTCATAAGATTACTAACAAGAACTATTTTTCACTCACCTACTTAATTACTTACATCATTCTAACTGAAGTTAGTCTTCAAACTTCATTTTATCCTCTTGTTCTAATTGTGTTGCTACTGTCCTAACTCATCATCCCTAATACTGATGAATAAAATAATCTCTCTACTTATTGTGCTACCTCAACTTTATCCTTCTTCAGTTCATTTTCCCACCACTGCTGACTGTAAATCTAATAAAATGGAAATCTGAGCAAATCAGTACCATTCAAAATACTTTATTTCATTACCAACCAAATAAAATCTCAACTTCTTGTGGACCTTCACTATCTAGTTCTTGAGCCTAAAATTCATAAAATAATCTTCTGCTCTCTTTTGCTGAAATATACAATGCTCTCTTGTCTTATTACAAAAAAAATTGTTCTTCACACTACTTGAAATGTCTTTACTATAGTATCAACAATTTAATTACTCTTCTTGAGACCAAGACACATTATTTATGTACTTCATAAATTTGAATATTAGATTTTTTTGTAAAGATTTTATTTATTCATGAGAGAGAGAGAGAAACAGAGAGAGAGAGAGAGAGAGACAGGCAGAGGGAGAAGCAGGCTCCACTCAATTCTGGGTCTCCAGGATCACACCCTGGGCCAAAGGTGGCACTGGGCTGCCCTGAATATTAGAAGATTAATATTAGCTTCTCCATTTATTCCCTTCTTGTGTATAAGATTTTGCTGTATTTACTCAAAAGTTTCTAGGAGTTATTCTAGAAAGCACAACTGTACTCAATTAAATTCTACTAGTAATACTAATATTATAATCATACCTTATTCCATTTCTTTGATCAAATGCTGGTATCATTGAGGCTGGGTGTTCCGACATCAAAGCCACTAGTAACTGTAACACATCATGAATATTTTCATCCTGTATAATAAGGATTACCAATATTTTTTTAGTTAATATTTTTAGTGCTTTGCATAAAATAATTAAAATAGATGATCCAGACCATCCTACCTCATGCATGGTAAGTAGGTAATTTAATATACTCTGAAGTTCATCTTCTTTGACCCCTCGATCCTAATTTTTAAAAAATATATATTATTTAAATCTCAAGTTAAAACTTTACAGGCAGGCATCAAAATGATCATTTTAAAAGTAAATAAGAACAATGTAAAAGTAGTGATGTTTTAATAAAATCCTTAAATATTTCATCATAGTTCATAGGCTGTATATTTTCACTTTTAAAGAAGTAAATATTTGCAAAACTGCATCTAGTCCTTTAAAGTTGCTAATATTTAATTGACCATCACTATTGAAAGTTAGTATATTTTGATAATCTAACTGTATTCATATTACTATTTTCTAGCCATTTATTCTTAAAGAATGCAAAACTTTATAGAATTAATTGGTATATAGAATTGCAGTATATTTTACCTTTATTTACCATTTTTCTTTATCTTAATCTTTTAAAAATCCTACTGTGATAAAATACATAATGTAAGTCTTCTCAAATAGGCACATAGACGATTTCCTGGAATTAAAACTTTATATGCATTGCTTATGCATATGTTCCTTGTCCATTTCCTATATCCCTTAAAATACATGATCTCAAAGAGGATTAACAAAAAGTGAAGTTTAACAACAGTTAAAGATTTACTTTAAGGATTTGAAAAGCTATTCAAAAGTTAAAGATAGTTACTTCTAACTTTATGATACTGATTTTAAATAATGCCAAAAATTATTCACCTAATATATTGTAATTCTAAATTATATAAAATTGTTTTACCTTTAGTATGAGCTGTTTGAGAAAAAGTAGCATAAATGCTCGGAGCGATATAATTTCTTTTTGTGATGGCCGGGGACCATCTAGAATAAAACAGAAAACAAAAAGAAGAAAAGGGGGAGAAAATTCATTATATTAAATAAGCTTGATGCAGTTAGGTAGGAATACTATGGAATTCTTTAAAAGTTGTATTTATTTTATGATCATATTTGTTAGTATTATAGCTATATAATTTCAATTCTATCAGAGGATTCAAACATTAATTTTCAGATTTTGGCAATTTCAAATTATTCACTAAATGTCAGATTTGGGGGAAAGAATTACTTTTTAAAAAATTATAATTCTAAAAAAATTATAATATCTTACTATCCATTCATATGTGTGTAATCATCAAGTGTTTACATAAATAATTTCTCCTACTTTTTACAATTTTCCCCCAAAATCCAAATCTCTTAACCTCTAATTCTGGCTGGTCCTGGTCACCCTCCAAGCCCTAATCGTTTCTTTGCTGCTGACCACCCTGCTGGCCCCTGCAGTCTTTTCACCCTGACCTTGAAGGTCCTGCCAGACTTAGTTGCCTCCTTGGCTCTGGCAGCATCTCCTGTTTCATTGGCCTCTGCTGCCCAGGCAGGGCTGACTGGCAACATCAAAGCTGAGAAGGTGATGGTGCACATGTAAGAACATTGTTTCATAAAGCAGAATAAGCAAATATAGAAATATATTAAGATCATGTAAGCAGATTTTTCACTGTTGATGGAAGAAAGCTCTAAAAGCTTGAAGCTACATTGAACCATGTGGTTTCAAATTGGAAAGGGAGGTATTTCTTAGATGCATGAAGAATGCCTAGAAGCAAAGCCATTCAAAGAGCATTAAGCACAATAAGAACACCCAACACCCAAATCTTGGTTTCTAAAAACCACATCCATCAAAAACAAACCAGGGCTCTTTGGAGAAATGGTTGATTCCAGGAATGGGAAAGTATAAAATAAATCACAGACATCTTGTAGCAGAGAGCAAGTACTAAAAAATTATGAACATTTGTTATAAAGACTCAAGATCTCATGTGAGATCTCAAGCCAAATCTGGACAATTTTAACATCAAATAAATAATGACACAACCCAGGGAATAGTCTCTGGGCTAAATCCATTAAACCTAAATATTTTTCATGTTTCACTGAAACAAATATATCTATGCATTTACGTACTGTCTATGGTTGTTTTTGCAACATATTGGCAGAGTTGACTACTTGCAACAGAGCCCTTAAGGCTCTCTAAGCCTAAAATATTGTGTGGCCCTTTGCAGAGACAATGTGTCAAGTATTGATATAATACTCAGAATAAAATAGAAATCTATGGAATTTATGCCGATATAAAATGAACACAAAAATAAATGGAAGAGAAAAAAACAAGTTCTTTCTAATAATAGAATTCAATCTAATAAATGTCTTAGAAATTATTGTCATTTAGTATCAATCATAGTAAAGATCAATAATGACAAGAGCTACCTATGAACTAAAACCAGTAAGAAATTTGTTGAAGAAATTTACATATTTTCATAGCGTCAATGTATTTCGCCATCAAATATTATTCCAGAAGAGAAAGAAGTAATTTTACACAACCAGACACCATATTAATCAAATGATCAAAGTCAACATCTCCAGGAGTAAGACAACTCAATGTCATGTGCCTCTTGAATAACACAATGTGAGAGAACCGGTATGATTTCTATGTGATTCCAGCCAAAAATGAAAAACCTGGCTCATCATGAACAAATATCAAGAAATTCCAAATTAAGGGACACTCTAAAAAGTAATTTGTATTCTCCAAAAATATCAAGGTAATGGAAGACAAAGAAATACTTAAACTATACTATATTGAAGAGTATTAAAGTGATAAGACAACTAAATACAATATATGATCCTCTACTGGGATTCATAGAAGAAGAAAGACCTTGTTTTCTGGAAAGAATATTATTGTAAAAGTTGGTGAAATTTATATCCAATATTTGGAGTAGATAACACTATATTAATATAATTACCTGATTTCAATGGTTGCCCTTGGTTATTTAAGATTATGCCATTTAGGAAATAAATAGTAAAATATTTAAGGTAATAAGGTATTATATCTACAATTTATTCTCTATTGATTCAAAAAAATTTCTGCATGTATGTGTATGTATGATTATATTTACACAAAACTGGAGAATGAAAAAGTCTTTGGTAAAATATAAAACATTGGAAAACATGCTGAGGTTTATGATAATTCTTTGTGTAACTCTTGCAACTTTCTGTAAATTAGAAATTAGTTTCGTGAAGCAGAAATGAATATATATGAATATATGATGTGTCTGGGGTAGAGAAAACTATCAGAGTGTTGTGTTTGGGAAGGGCTCTGAGTCACACAGACGTGATTCAAATTTTAGTTCTGTTACTTTGTACCAACTTTGTTTCCTAGCCTACAAAATAATAGTGATACTGACAACACAGTTATATATAGATATGGCCAGATGTGTATGTGTAAACATGCCCATGCATATACAATTACATTACATATAAATGATTAAATAAAATTAACAGGATGCTAGTGTACATTCAAACTCAGGGTGAACATTCAGTAATTTAGGCATTATCAAGACTAAAAGCAACAGAAAAAGCCATAAAAGACAGAATAATACACCATATTGCAAATAACACAATTTCTAAAGTCCTATCAATAAATGACATAACATAAGCTAATGAATACAAAATAGCAAAATGTTGTTTTCCCTTATTAACAAGATTTTTATAAAACAATAATTTTCAATGCTACTTTTAGTATGCTGAGAAAAGCATTCTAACATACTACACAGTAATTACTCTCAGTAATTTTAAATCAATAATGGAAGTAAATAATATATACAAAGGAATAGATCACTGCATTATTTTTAGAATCAAAATTTTAGAAACATGTAAATGGTACATTCCTTTAGATTATTATGTAGAATCAACAATAAAACAGGAAAAAGAATCATGGAAATCTTAACTCTGTAAAGAGTTTAAATATTCCACACATTTAACACAATGAAAAACAGTGGAAGAACACACACCAAACTTATATTCCTGGGGTTGGGTTAATATCATTTTATTTTCTATGATGAGTAAGTATGCATTTTTATTTATATAATTATATATATAGCCAACTTTCCTAATATATGTATGCATAGATACATATATCTATATCTATATATAGATATAGATATATGTATCTTAAGATTTTATTTATCTTACTTTAGAGAGAGAGCGCACATACACTACAAGCTGGGAGAGGAACACAGGGAGGAGAGAATCCCAAGCAGATTCTGCATTGAGCAGGGAGCCAGACTTGGGGCCCAATCTCAGGACCCCAAGACCACAACCTGAGCTGAAACCAGAGTCTGACACTCAATCCACTGAGCCACCCAGGCATTCTGGCAATATTTCTTTAAACAACACAATGAAGAATTACATTAGTTTCTTCTATACTTAAAATAAACGGTGAAGTCTGGGGAAATAATATAAAGAAAGGGAACTATCTCAAAGTGTTGAAACAACTATAATAGAATACACTGGTCATGATCAATTTCATCGGATTTTAATATTATGAATATATTTTCCTGAGTCACAACAAGCATACAGACTAAAAGGCAGAATATTATTTTTTACCTGCATTTATTCCAACGATACTTTATATTGTAAAAGTATAAATTTCTCTATCACAAAAAATTCTCAATATTCAAGGCTACTATATAAGAAAAGACAACAGTTTGGTGATATTTCTATAAGCATGCACCTTTGCCTATAACAAAGTTGCCTATAACAAGTTGCCTATAATAGTTCTCAGCACATAGAACAGTAATAGTACAATGAATGCAGTGGTAGTGTTGTACTTACCTAATCCTTTAGGAGTAATGCCACTACTGTCAGCAGGATTAATGACCCAGTAGTAATATTTTAATGTGTGCATTAGCTGTAATACTGTTCCTACTCTGCGTATGGTGGTATAAATGGTAGCAGTTCCAATAAATTCAGCAGACAAGTAAGTGTATAGGGAAAGCTGAACCTAATACAGAATATTAACAGAGCATTAAAATAAATTTAAAATGCCTCAAGTGTTTATATTATAAATATATATTCTAATTTAAATGCAAATTAGTAAAGGCCAAGAAAGAACCATTTATTATGAGGTTAAAAATAACTATTTATTAAATATTATTTACATTTTTAATAGAAAATAATCTGTAGCCAACATATTCTAATAAAACTTATTTTAATAAAGGCAATATGTAGCTATTAACAGTGAAATCATTTAAGTGAATTAATCTATCAACAGTACCTGAAACAAAGATTAAATTATTTAAAAAGTTAGCTAGTCTAAAGCCCTTAATCAAAGTACATTTCAGCAGCTCAAAGGAACAGTACTAACTTGAGTCAGCTACATCATATTTGGAAAAGATATACATAGTCATATAACCTAAAAGTTTATATAATTCCAAATTTTCTTAACTCACTGTCAAAGTTATCAGAATCTAACCATGTATATAGAGAGGAACAAGTCAAACAAGTGAAACATCTTGTTTAAAAAGTGAATAAACTTAAAGTTTGAGTTTAGCACGACAACATACTAAACAATAATAAATATCAGATCTTATATTAATGAACCAAAGTTATATGGAAAATTGGAAAACTGTAAAAAGTAGCTCATATTCATGAAGACTGTCCCTCATTACTGATTTCCACTAGAATGTAACAGGACTAAATTTAGGTATGCAAAATAATAAAAATTTTATGTTGACATCTAAAAAACAATGTATATATTTATTTTTAAACAAATAATATTTACAATCATGATATAAACTGCATATTCACAATACAAGCCATATTCCAGTCACAATGACTGAATTATCATTATGTAATTAGTTATTTATTATTTCTCTTTTCTTAGTCTTAATAATCAGTGTACCAGATTCATATGAACAATAACTACTAACTTCATAATGTAGTTATTATTTCAAGTTTAAATTAGTTTCATTTATTTTAATACTTACATATTTAATATTTTGATTGCTGATTCTATGTAATACAACTGCTTCAGGTTGACTATAAAATAAGCTAAAACAATATCCAAATGCTTTCTACTGCATAGTTTAGATCCATAGCTATAATTTATTAACATTACACTAAAATGAGTTAGAATGAAATTTATACCTTTGCAGGTGTATGTATCCAAATGGCTGGGTTAAATAAAATGTGATCACAAAGCTGCTTTAACAAAGGTGCTCCATGAGATAAACCATCAAGGTATTTTGCAAAGGATAAAAATTGCTCCAGGACAGCTCTAGTTATGTGAACTCTTGATGACTAAAAAAAAAAAAAAAAAAAAAAAAGAGAGAGAGAAAAGAAAAGATTTTCAAGCTAAAAATATCCAGAATATCAAATTTTAAGATCGCTGACTGAATTTTTCATATGCCATCCCTAAAAATTTAAATAAAATATAAAATCATATATTTCCTTTGCTATTCAAAATTTAATTATATTCAAGACATACTATTTTAAGATAATTTTCTAAGTGACAGTTTGTTATCTGAAGCCCTTTCTAGAACAGGTTAAATAATGCCACTATCAATGCAAACTGAAGAAATATAACTTACAAATAAAAATGGTTTCAACCCATTTTTGTATAAATTAACTACAGAAGAGATCTCAAAGGAAATTAAAATGGAATAAAATTACCACAATTTCACAAACACATGCAGGCACACGCACAGACACACGATACCAGGAAAGAGAAGTGCTTTCATGAGATCCAAACCAATGAGCAAATAAATTTATTCCACCATTCCACTGAACCACAAATGAGTTGCACATGGACAAATACAATGCATCTTATTCAGCAAAGACCTTCAACCTACCATGGTATATGAGAAACAAATCTCACCCTCCTTCAGCTTCATGACCTTCAGATTATTCCCAGTGCCCTTTGCTTAAAAGATGGAAACTGCTAAAATTTATTTATATGGCTTCTTTTTTCCATAAAATCACTCACCCTAGATGATATTTTACATTTCCACAGCTTTATATAACAATATCTCAATACTAAACACTCACTCCCATCAAGATGTTCAACTGCCATCACCAATACATAGCCTACTACCAATGTATTTAGATAAATGACAAACCTTCCAAATTTCAACCGAAAATTTAAAGCTACATTGTTCAATATAGTTAGTAGCCACTAGTCATGTGTTGCTTCTGAGCACCTGAAATGTGGCTAGTCCTAAGTGGTAAGTGTTATAAGTATGTATATACTGGATTTTGAAGATATGAAATAAAAAATAATGCAAAATATCTTTTATAATTTTTAAATTGAGTATATGTTGAAGTGATAAGATTTTGTATATACAAGGTTAAATATAAATACATTATCAAATTTGACTCTCCTTGGCACTGTAGAAAGAACAGTTAACAAAACTGAAAAAGCCTTGCCTCACAGAACTTAAATTCTAAAGGAGGAGTAGACAGGGATATACAATAACATAAAAAAGTAAAATATATAACAAATTAAATATTAGTGTATAAAAAAACAGAGTGGATAACAAATTTGTAAAAGGGTGATTAAGAAACGGTTTTACTGAATAGGTGGCTATTAATTACTTTGAAGTACATAATAAGGCTAGCAATGATTTTTTTAATTAATACACTTGTTATGTTTGATGAAACACCAGTGGCTAGTAGATAAGCAAGAGTCCTACAAAATTCAAACCAAGCCTAGGAATATAACTTTATGTGAAAATTTCATTAAAAACTGGAAAAAATGATCCTAACAAGTAGTATAATTATTAAGGTGGGGGAAATGGGAGACAAAGCAAATTATCTTTAAGGAAAGAGAAAAACCAAAGCTTGAGCCTCACTTTAAAGAAACTTTTATAGAAAGAACTTTTAAATTCTAAAACATTTTATTCATAGATAGGTGAATAAAATTAAAACAAGAGATCAGTGGTTATATAAAGCTTTAGCCCCTTCTTCAGTAGCTATAATTTCACACAGCTTATCATATATTTTTATCCAGTAATAATGATTCCGAGAACATCATCTGGTAAATTCCACTTTTATGCTTAAAACTATGAAATAGAGCAGTCACATCCTCTTCCTAGATAAACATTTTCAGAGATCAGATTTTACTCTATAAAATTGTCATGTGTTTATAAAGAACACTAAAGCAATATAAAATCAGATTGGCCATTATTAACATATTCATTTGATGAAAAAATTCATAATTTGGAAACAAGTTTTTAACTTTGTTCTGTTATAAAAAAGACATGCTGGAAGTACCACATGAAGCCTTCCATCCACATTACTTAAAAAAAAAAATGTCAGGTTTTTTTTTTTTTTTTTTCATAGCACTCGGTTAATAGTTTTTATTCTAAAATTTATCTTTAGGAAATATCTTTCTAAATGTGTGGGGTTTTTTTATTGGCCTATTCAGAAATCCTGCCAGGCAGAAAATGAAAGCTCCCTTCAACAGCATGTTACCTTTACTGTATTACTTCTTCCTTCCGCTTTGCATTACTGTTAATTATTCACATATCTTTCTTTCAATATAAAGAAGATACTATCTTATTCATCTTTTTTTCTCTCTGGTCCTGCCATAATTCCTTAGCAGATGTTGAACTGAATTTATGGCAAATTCAAGAACAGAATAAGAATAGAACAGATAAGACAAATCACAGATTAAGAGAAAAGAAGATAGCCAACTCTGTTTTAGGGTGTTTAGTTTGAATGACTGCTTTAAAATCCTTATTTTGATATTTGCTTTCTCCAGTAAAGCTATTTTAAAAAGTGTTCTCTGTAATTGTTAGAAATCTATAAAATGCATGCTCTGAAATTTAAACTTTATGACATTACTTTTATGTAATGACTATATAAGATATAATCTGTACGATGAATGCTATATGAATTGTGATGGAACATATTTGGAAACAGAATTTCAGAAGCTAGGAAAAAACAATTATATTTTAATGTCCACTCCAGAAGTAACTAAATCAAACTCGAGCAATTGATGTTATAAGAAGTTGCTATTCAGTAAAAACAGAGGTCTTTCCCACATTTAGAACAGGCCACAATGGAATAGACCACCAGTAATGTTCTTTTTTATTGCAGAAACCATTCTATCTATATCTATATCTATATCTATATCTATATCTATATCTATAGATAACATAATATATTATTAAGTAAATTATGGGAAATTAATTTAATTAGTAGAGGTGCATTGTAAAGTAGTTGATCATCAACATCCATTTCACTCCTTCCAAGATACCAAAACTGAGCAACAAATGGCCTAATCCAATATGAATCACTTATGTGTTGCTACTGTTGCTGTTGCTTGGGTGAGACAGGTACACAGTGATTCATCAAAATATTCATGGCAACAAATAATTCAAAGTAGGTCAAGACTTAACCGGAGCAATCAAATTGGAGGGAAGGATGTTTTTCAAAAGTGGGAGAAAGAAGTTTTTCTGCCTACGCCCCCACCTGGATGTGAAAGTCTAATGCACTAAGGTGACCTGGCAATCTTCTTCTGAAAAGACAGTAGCTATAGCAGCAAATAAAATCATGAAATATGTGGCAGAGGAGGCATACAGAAAAACCCTGGGTCCTTGATGACATAATTGAGACTCAGACAACCAAACCCTAAAGCCCAACTTTATGGACATGTTTTATCAGCCACACTGATCTAGTCCCCAGCCTTCCCCATCCTATTTCTGAGCTTGGGAGGCTCCTTTGGCTACTAGCTTACCACTGGGTTTGGCTAGTGAAGACACCAGTAGGAAATTAAAGGACAGGAAGAAAACGAAGTTGGGGAGGCCCTGGCTTTACCCCTTCAGGCCAACAGACTTTTTTTTTTTTTTTTTTTTTACTAAAGATAACTCTCTATCAGGTACAACTTCTCCTAGAACTACAATAACTTTCTTTTTGAGTTATGATAAACACTCACTTCTCTCACCTCTGCAAACTTTGCTGATTTCCCTTAAAAATGCTCACAACTCTTTAAAGAACTTTGCGTTAAACTCTTTACAATAACCAGGTTTGGGCATGATGTCTGTTTCCCGCCAGGAATATGACTGATAAGCCACCTGTCACTAGACTTCCAGTTACATTAGTAAGCATATTTCCTAAATGTTTGAACCACTTTGACTCAATTTTTTAAAATAACAACACCCAAAAATATTGAATACCCGAGAAAACCTCCATATCCTTCAAACTCATATTTTGGCAAAATAAAACAAACAAACAAAAAAGGATCTCAAAAGTTGTTCATAAAATAGTTTAAATGACATGAATAAAGAAACCTCTTACTAGGGGTGCCTCGGTGGTTCAGTTGGTTGGGTGATTGCCTTTGGCTCAGGTCATGATCTCAGGATCCTGGGATCGAGCCCCATGTTGGGCTTACTGCTTAGGGGAGAATCTGCTTCTCCCTCTCTCTCTGCCCCTCTCCCATCCCCTGCTCATGCTCTCGCTCTCCCTCAAATAATAAATAAATCTTAAAAAAATATAAGAAAGACTCTTATTAGACTACCTTCCTTGATAACTAAGTTATACCTTCTAAAACAAGGAGATAAAGTTAAGTAACACTTAACCATTAACTTGTTATTAGTTGATGATAAAATAAAAATGGAACCTTTAATATCTATCCTGTTTACCCAGCAACTGATATTCAAAAATAAAACAGTGTTAAAATTCATCTGAGAAGGTGAAAAACAAGCATGCAAATGCTTTCACTAATTCAATTAAATCCAACAAATATTTATTGAGGTGGGCATTCTTTTTTGGGTGCTGAAGATACAGCAATAAAGTGAGAACAAAAAATATACTGTCCCTGCTTTCATGAAGCTGAAGCTTATATTCTAGTGAAAAGAGGCAGAAAATAAAGTAAAAAAAGAAGTCAAAATCATGCTGTAAAAAATTGGTAGATTGGAGATAGTGATGGTTATAGAAGGGGTACTTTTGTATTCAGAGTGATACGTAAAGACTTCTCTGATAAGGTATCACAAGTGAAATCCTAAGTGAAGTGTAGAATTTCAATCCATATGGATACCTACAAAAATGCAAAAGTCCTCAGATGGATTCATACTTGCCACTTTAGTTTTTAGGAAAAAGGCAAAGAGGCCTTTACATGGGCAGTGTATGTCCAACAGAGAAAGTAAGAAGGAGGATGATAAAGAGATGAAATCAGAGGTAAGAGAATTGGGAATTTACTCTGCAAATGATGTAGCAGTAAGGTCTGATACATTTTAGGAAGACTAGTGTGACTCCAAGTGGGAAACAGATTGTGGATAACCAATAGTTATCTCTAAGATAGAGAAAATTGAAGGATGAAAGATTTAAGAGGAAAATTAGTCTTTAAAATTTAGAAAGAGGAGACACTGGTAGGAGAGAATAAAACAGGAGACCAAGGAGGTAAGAAAAAAACAAAGAAAGAATGCTGTCACATGGGGATCCCTGGGTGGCGCAGAGGTTTAGTGCCTGCCTTTGGCCCAGGGCGCAATCCTGGAGACCCGGGATCGAATCCCACGTCAGGCTCCCAGTGCATGGAGCCTGTTTCTCCCTCTGCCTATGTCTCTGCTCTCTCTCTCTCTCTGTGTGACTATCATAAATAAATTAAAAATTAAAAAAAAAGAATGCTGTCACAAAAATACAACTGAAGAAAGCATTTCAACAAGGAAGGACTTTGAGAACTGAAATGTTAATAGGTCGAATAAGATGAAAACTGAGAACCTTAAGATGTAGAATATGAAGACTACTGGTGACATTGGCATGAGCCATTTTAAGGAAAAAAGACTGACTGTAATAGGAACGGATCTAAAACTAAATAGGATTCCAGGAATATGAGGATGGTTTAACATATGAAAATCAATTAATGTAGTTCAGTAAGAAAAAAACTGAAGAAACTCGTAATTATCACAAATAATGCAAAAAAGCATTTGATCAAATTCAGCACCCGTTTATGATAAAGAAAACTCTAAGCAAACTTATAGTAGACAGTTTTTTTAATATGATTTAAAAATCTAATGAAAGTGGGATGCCTGGGTGGTTCAGTGGTTGGGCATCTATCTGTCTGCCTTTGGCTCAGGGCATGATCCCGGATTCCCGGGTTCAAATCCCCATCGGGCTCTTTGCATGGAACGTGCTTCTCCCTGTGGCTGTGTCTCTGCCTCTTTTTCTGTGTCTCTCATGAATAAATAAAATCGTTAAAAAAAATCTACTGAAAGTAATCTACAGCATATACCATACACAGTGGCTAATTATTGAAAGCTTTGCACATGAGATCTGGAATAAGACAGGGATGCTCACTATTACAACTTTTGTTCAGCACCATTCTGGAAGTCTTAGTGCAATATCAAGGGGAAAAGACATAAAAAATAAATACTGGAAAGGAAAAAATAAAATTGCATTTCTTAGATGATGAGATTTTCTACAAAGAAATGTATCTGAAAAATTAACAAACTACTAGAAATAACAGAAGAATAGCAATGCTGGTACATAAAAGGTCAAAATAAATGCCAATTATATTTCTATGTAAAAAACTAACATTTGAAAAACCTCAAGTATCTAGAAATAAATCTAGCAAAGAAAGTTTTCTACATAGAAAATTACCAAAGAGACCTAAGTAAATAGAGGGATACACTAAATGCATGAATTGGAGGGTTCAATATAAAGATATCAATATAACACAATGAAAATCCTTGCATTTTCTGGTGGAAATTGACAAGCTGATAGATATACTAATGCAAAAACTCAAAGATAGCCAAAGCAATCTTGAAAAACAATAAACCTAGATGACATATCAAAATA
The DNA here is from genome assembly GCF_053574225.1 of Canis aureus. Lineage (NCBI taxonomy): Eukaryota > Metazoa > Chordata > Mammalia > Carnivora > Canidae > Canis > Canis aureus. The sequence continues at coordinate 6,325,368 of NC_135634.1, forward strand.
TACTAAAAATGCATACAAATTAAGATAGTGATGTATTGCTTCAAAGAGAAAAACCTACAATAGACAAATTCTGGAAATGATCCCTTCATATATAGTTATTGCATTTATGGCAAAAATTAAATTGCAATGCAGTGAAAAGTCAACTTCAATAAACAGTACTAGGCCAGCTATCTACATATTTGGGGGGGGGGAAGAACTTTGACCCTTATACTTCATGCCATACACAAAACTCAATTCCAGATGGATTATAAGTCTAAATGTGAAAAGTAAAACAAAATTTTGAAAAGAAAACATAAATCAGTCTCATGGCTTTGGAATACATTAAGATCTAAAATGGGATAATCGGGGTTCCCTGGGTGGCTCAGTGGTTTAGTGCCGGTCTTCGGCCCAGGGCATGATCCTGGAGTCCCATGATGGAGTCCCACATCAGGCTCCCTGAATGAAGCCTGCTTCTCCCTCTGCTTGTGTCTCTGCCTCTCTGTCTGTCTCTGTCTCTCTCTCTGTCTCTCTGTCTCTCATGAATAAATAAATTTTAAAAATCTTAAAAAAAAAAAACAAAATGGGATAATCATAAAAGAAAATGAAACAGTGACCCATATTAAAATAAAGGACTTCCATTCATCAAAAAGGTCATTAAGAGAATGAAAAAGCAGGTCACAGGGGAAGTAATATTATGATACATACCCAACAAAGGTCTTATATCCAGGATTAAGAAAGATTTTTCACAAATCAACAAAAGAATGATAAAACGATTCAAATGGAAAAGGGCAAACAGTCTGAACAGGTATTAACTAAAAGAGGATAACTACTAAAATACAATTAATGTATGAAAATGTTCAACTCAATTTGTCATCAGGGAAATGCAAATTAAAATATAATGGGATCTACGGAATGTAAGACTATCTTTGCAAATCATATATCTAATGAAAATTAGTATGCAGAATAAAAAATTGCTACAGTTCAATAATAGAAAAATGTCACAATTTTTTTAATGGGAAAAAGTTCTAAATCGATATTCCTCCAAAGAAAATACATAAATAGCCAATAAGCACATAAAAAGATACTCAACATCATTAGACATCACAGAATTGTAAACAAAAAATGATATGCCACATCTATTAGGATAGCTAGAATAAAACAGACAACAAATGTTGCCAAGGATGTGAAAAAACTAGAAACCACATATACTGCTGATGATAATGTAAAATGAAGGAGCCAATTTGGAAAGCAATCTGTAGTTTTTCAAGTGGTTAAACACTGAGCTATGATAGGACCCAGCAAGTGAATTCATAGATAGGTATCTACAGAATAGAAATAAAAATATATGTCCACACAAAAACTTGTCCAAGAACATTCATAGCAGCATTATTCATACCATGCAAGATGGAAAAAACAAAAATGTCGATATTTGAATAGATAAACAAAATGTATTATGTGCATACAAGAGAATACTATCCAGCCATGAAAAGGAATAAAGTACTGATAGATGCTATAGCATGGATGAAATCTTGTAAATATTATGGTACGTGAAACAAGATACAAAAAAACAAATATTATATGATCTCACTTATATGAAATACCTAGAATACACAAAATCAGAGTCAAAAGTAGATTATAGATTGCCTAGGAGTAGGGGTCTTGAAAGGAAATCGGGCAAACTGGCTGAGGACATGGATAATTACTCCGTTCAAAAGAGAAAGTGTGGATGTGCTATGAATACATATGTATGTCCAATGTTATTCAAATTTTCCAAAAATGCAAATGAAAGCCAAAATGATATCTCATTTTATGCCTAAGGTGACAATAGAATTTTAAGGATATTAATTCTGAGTGAAAGGAAAAACTGAGTATGTCTTTTTATTTGACTTACAATCTTTTCAATGAATTTCTAATTCTTTAAAAAAAATTTTAAGGTTTTATTTTTAAGTAGTATCTTGTCCAACTTTTGGCTCACACGTGGAACCCTGAGATCAAGAGTCACATGTTCTACTGACTGAGCCAGCCAGGCACCCCTCACTGAATTTCATATTTTAAGTTAAGCTTTAAGTGTAAAAGAATGCTCACTTTAGAATTATGCTGATCAAATCTCAGCAAATAGATGAAAAGTATATTCAAGGGGTAGTTCTTGTTAGTGATCTTATTAATACATAGTAATAACACAAAGCATTTCATAATATCTAATTCATGTAAAATGTAATTTCACATAAATCTTCTAAATGATACTTAAGTACTCTAGACATAAAAAAAAGTTTTCCATGAAACCAAACACATGAATGATAATCTTGTTACTGAAAAAATTATTTCAATACAGAAATGCTGCCAATGATCAATCTATGTAATAACCTACCAGTCTTCAATCACCAATCCTTCAAAAAAGAAGAATCCTTGTTTCAAAGCAAAAATAAGTTACAAGGATTTCAGAGGTGAACAATCTGAGTTGAAAAAACTGTTTCTAAAAGTCCCCTCAAAATTATTTCGAAAGGGAAAAATAAGTTTATTCCTCTTATTCGTGGACTCACCTCTATTATTTCTCATAGAGTTCTATTTCAGAGTAGCTGAATGTTAGAGTTAACTGATAAGAATAGGCTTGAGAGAGCTAATGAGGGTAACAGATACTTCCTTAGGAAAGAAAAAAGCCAGTATTTGTACTCATGACTTCCCCTTTTAATTTTTAAAAGAAATCATATGATACAACCAAATTCTTTGAGACCATAATCAGAAATCCATGATTACCAGAATTGTACAGCTATGACTAAAGCAAAGAAGGTAAAAAAAAGAAAAAAGAAAAAAAAAGAGACAAATGACACAAGATGGGAAAATTAAACCCATCTAATTTCTATTATTTATATTACGTAGTGATTTGAGAAAAGCTACCTTAAATATTCAAATATATTAAAAGCAGAGACAAATCACAAATTGTTTTGCTTATTACAAAACAAAGATATTTTTAGCTTAAAATTGGAAAATTAAGCAAAAATAAAAATCCACTTAAAATAAAATTGACAAAGGTTCTAAAACTTAGTTTGAATCTAAAGATAGCGAAGAAACAATAAGAAAAAAGTATTAAGGGGAAATACTTTTAACTTTAAATGTAGAGGAAAAAAGTTTCTTTATTTTCTATCTTACTCAAAATTCCTAAAAACACAGATTTCCCTGCACTCAATTTATTTCAATGTTTACACTTAAATCTAAAAGCAATATATAAAAGTAAATATGTGTGGATTAGCCTACTATAATGAACAGTCTATGAAAAGAAAAACTATAGAAAAAATATAATTAGGGGTTGTCGAGTTGTTCAGCTATGAATACTACACAATAAAACCATCAATACATATCACTTACCTTTTCAAGTAAGTAGCCAATGACTAAAAAGCCTTTTCCACCCAGCATCTGTTCTTGCATGGCTACTGAACTTTTAAGTAGTTCAACCAGGAATGCCAAAAGAGTAGCACTGCATGTAAAGTACAGACAATTTCATTATGTAATCATCAAATGTTGATTATAAACATAGTGTTCCGTTTCAGAATTTTATATTGCGAAAAGATAAAAATCAAATTCAAAACTAATCTCTATTTTGCTGACAATGATTACTATATTTTATATTGTACATGACTATATTTTCTCACAAGCATGAGAAAACTAGTCTCATCTCTTTAGAATTAAATATCAAAAATCAAAACATAAATGCATAGCTTTTTTTTTTTATATCCCAAAGCCAAACACTGGAGTTCACCTACACATATGTACATTACCTGTTTTAAGTAAATATAACATAAGAAACACATCTACAAATACATCAATTCTCCACAGTATTTCCATAAAGACTTTTACCATAACATTCTTTTGAAGAACATACTATCTTAGAAAATTTAAATATATATGCAACATTGCTTTGGAAGAACACACCTGTTTTTGAAATAAACTTTTCATTTATACCTATTTTTTTAAAAAGACTTTCTATTTTTTAGAAAATATCCAGAGAAATATACATGTTATTTGTGTCCATATATTCATTCAGGAAAGCTCATGAGAGCAGAAAAACAAATGATCTGTATAATATTGAAATGGAAGTGGCAATTAATTACACAATGTATACACAAACACATAAAAGCACACAAAGATAAGTGCCAGACAAAGATAAAGCACTTGATAATGTCTGTTGAATGAAGAAACAAAAGAAAAATAAATGACTGCATTGGATTAAGTTTTGATAATATACTACTTCACAAAGTTACATTGAACAATTTTCAACTAACAGCATTAATACATGATGGCATTCCTAATTAAGAAAATATATATTCCTTCACTGTACATGCTTACTATAGTTTATTACAATAAACAAGCCAAACTTCATCAGCAATTAAATTATCTATTTACTGTGCCTTATAATGTACTCTAAATTGCCTATTTATATTCATAAGAAAGTATAAAACCACAAATTTCCAAATATATTTTAAATTCATAAGTACTCGTTTCTTCAAGGAATTAAGAAAATTCGTTAATGAGGAAAACTTGAAAATCACTAAGGTCCAAAAGTGATTCTATTCTTTCAAGTTATTCTAAATTTTCTGGTTTCAATAGAATGACAACACATTTTTTCTGATAATGTGGCTATTCTAGTTCAAATCAGAAATATTCTCATTAAAAGAATCAATAGCAAAATTATTATTATTATAAAAATTGATAGTTTAATGGGTTATATGACATCAGGTAGAAAAAATATAGTATTTCTGGAAATAAAGTACTTCATTACAGGAAATTAAAATTCAGTTACATTAATTGGCCCTATTTCTTTAAACCACACAAAAAAGTAAACTAGTATTACAAGTCAACGATGTTCTTTTACTTTGTCCTAAAGTTAGATATTTACAAATTAAACACAACTACCAAAGAATCCTTTGGGATTTTTTAAAATATTTCTGTATAGAAGAACAGCTATTAGACAATCTAGTCCATTTTTAATGAATTGTGTCAACAGTAAAAGCCACTTCACAAATAATTGCATAGGTACTACTACACAAAATACTTCTGCCTAAATGTTTGAGAAGAATAAAGAATCTACTGCATAGAGATTACACAATGTCCTAATCTTTTCATGGAATTCTTACCTACACCTGAATTAGTGACTACGGGGAAAGATGACTAATTCCTAAACATCAACACTGCTAAAAAGAAAAGACTGGAAATGCCTATGGTCCCCATGGTCCATGAAAAAAATGCAAAAAAAAAAAAAAATTAAAATAAATCACCCTCCTATGTAGAACTATATAAAATTACAAGGATGCCATGGATATGCTTACTCTTTTATGTCAGAAGGGCTACTCTTTCTCAAACATCTAAGTAATTACCCAGACTTCTAATCACATTGGAGTTCCATTACAAAATCAAAAATATGAATTTTATTCCAAAATCTTAACACATGACTATGCTACCCACATAAAGTTAATTTCACTTCAGTTTTAACTATGACAACAATTGAAAAGTCAAATGCATTCACTAACAAAAGTATTTTAAATTATTCCTAAAACTGAATGCAATAGCAATACCATATCTTTTCAAAAAAATCTTTAAAATAGGTATATTTGACATGGTGGAGTAATAGTAAATAGATGGCCATCTTCGAAGAGGTACATTTTCAAACATAATTTAACAAACTTACCAGTAACTAAAATGCATCGGATTGCTGCAGGGCTCACAATAAACTTGCAAAATTCTGTGTACTGCCATACAAAATTTCTCTCCATTCTTGCCTATTTCCAACTCCCCTAGATACAAAGGCAAATATAAAGGATACTTCAGCCCATTCCTATATCTCCTACATTACCACTTCCTGTCTAGACACAACAGTTCATCTGTAGAGGATCTAAGTACATAGGATAACCAAAAACCAAGTATCTGTGTTGGCCAAAACTAGTATATACAACATAGAAGATTCTCTTGAAAAGTATAGCTAGAAACAGATTTTCATAGGAATATTTTACTTGATAGACAAAAAGTATACTGACTTCACTCATAAAGTAAAATTGCTAAACTTTTCAATAGACAGTACTATAACATATCATGTTCTATATGTAGCAATTCTACTTCAGGAATAGTTAGGAGTGTTTAATAATCCTGTCTCCTTTTAAGGAAAATGACACTAACAATCTATAGGGTTAATCTTAAAAATAATTACCATCTTCCAGTTCTTAATAAGCTTCTATTAAATTAGAAAGTAATATTTATTTTAAGAACATACTCATAAAGGGCTAGACCTTAGAAAAAATGAAGGAAATAGTATAATAATATCTCTAATGACTCAGCATACTTATTATCTCTCTAGAACTTTCTCATCCATATTATTAAAGAATACCACATAATCTTGGCCCACAATCACCTGAGAATATATAATAACTATATATGAACATGACTAATTTCTATTTCTAATATAAAATATGTACTATATTTAGGTTCCATTAAAATTTCTATATAAAATTTGACTTGATTTTAATATAATTTTATTCATTTGAAATTGTCCATTATTTATTTTTTTTAAATAACTAATGTAAATAACTCATGCCATGTGATCCTAAAAGTTTTATTATTTTTGAGGTATTTGATTATTTAAACATATATCAAAAGACAGACCTAATGTATAACTGAAATGATTAAATTGAATACATAACCAAAGTTCAGTTCAAGACAGTTCCTAGGATTCAGAAACTGGCTTTTCAATCTGCTTTGTACTGAAACAAGCCATGTATCTCAGCTAGATGAACTGCTTAAGTATATTGAGAAGAATGGCATTCATAAGTTAAAAAATTAAAGACTGCCCAAGATCCAACACTCCCTCCCCTCTTAAAAGGATATTTTTAATATCTTAAGAAACACTACAGACAAAATAATTGCCAGAATAAATTCAAAAGGAGATTAAGTTTCATTAAGATTAAGGTACCAGGAAAGGGAGAAAATCTTTTGACTTTTTCATAAGGTTTCTTCTTTTATATAGCCTAATTTGGTACGGAAATACATTGAAATCTTGCAAAGGATGATTAAAATTATATAAAATATCTAATACCATTGTTTCTATGCTATTTCTTTGACTAGAAAACTTTTCTGAGATGAAGAGTGATCGAGCAGGAACAAAACTGTAAAAGAAATCAACTCAAGTCTCATACCCAAGGTAATTTCTCATCAACAAAATTAATTTCTAGTGACACACATGCAAAAAAAAAAATCTCACAGAAGTTAGAAGAGTTAAGTTCCTTCACAGTTCAAAATTAGAAAGGTCTAAACCAAAGTTTCTAATTCCAGATACATTTAATGGCTATTTTTAGACAATGTATTTCTGAGGATTCACTCTAAAAGAACACTGCCTACCTGCCTAATACATAATGAACTTGATACACAAACTGTCACATTCATCAGTTCAGACATCAGTGGAAATACATGCCGAAATAAGTAAAATACATTTATCTGCAGAGTCAAATAAGGAAAACAGTGAGATGCAGCACAGTAAAATGTAAGGACACATGGAATACACTGGTAGCACATGAAATCACTAAGCCTGCCCTTAGCCATGATATCTCTCAGTAATGTCTACCTTTTCTTACAGCCTGATAAGGAGACAGGCAGTCTTATAAACTGATTTTACTACCACTCTCATGGCTATTTAAAAGTATTCTTTAAAGGTCCTATTTTAAAGTTAATCAGGCTGTTACACATTTTTACCTTCCTCTGGTAACAGATTTTATGTTTTATCAGCCTATTTTATCTCTGACAAAATATAACCAAAAAAAATCTAAGTTTATAAATTGTGATTGAAATGTCTCAAAATCTGTCTTGATTAGGAAAAAAAAAATCTTTAACTTTTTTACTTTTAAAGGAATTTTTTCTAAACTTCTGACACAGTTATATGTTAGTATATAGTATATCCTGGTATTTACATAGTTTGAGAACAAAACAGCCTTTTGATATGCTCCATTCATAACTCTATAAATAGCCAATAGATATTTACTAAAAAGACTCTAATGTAGAAGAAATAACTCTCAAAGCCTACTACTTTACAATTTAATCCCAATCGAAAAATGACTACTTACAATGCTCTATTGTTCTTGTCCCTTTATGAAAATTTAGTGGACATGCTACAAGTGGCAGCACCACTACAGTAACCACGTATAATCCATGGATACATGAATACTTTAGAAATTTAATGATATAACTTAACACCTAAAAAGTTCAAAATTTCAAAATTAAAGAGAGTTTCTAATGACACATGTGTGACCTTAACTATGGGCATCCTCCAATGCCTTTCAGGATCAAAATATGCCACAGAAGGGAGGCCCAATGGCATTTTCAGCCAAGCACAGCCTATTTAACAGAAGCAGGATTATAAAGTATACCCTGGAAGTAAAATTATCCAATAAAGAAATTATCCAATAAAGAAAACAAATATCAAAACAGCTCTATACAGAAGGCTGAAATAGTTATTTGGTACTCAGCCTTAACAGAAATTTTCTATTTTTAATTATTTTTTAAATAACCTGGCAATAAAATTGACTTTTCTTATTTCTTACTTTGTGTGTGTGCACAATTCTGAAAATGTTAGATATGTAGATTTGTATAACCCCACCACAATCAAGATACACATCAGTTCCATCACACCAAGAAAATCATTTATCCTATCCCTTTAGAGCTTTTTAAATCACATACTTCCAAATCCCATAATCTTGAATAACTTCTCATATCTTATTTTTCAATACAGATTTGACATTTCAAGAATGTCATATAAATCGAATCATATAGTATGGAACCCTCTGGGTTTGTCTTTCTGAGCTCAACATAATGCCTTTGAGACACATACAAGTAGCTGCACATGTCAGGAGTTTATTCCTCTAATTGCTGAATAGTATTCCATTTTATAAATGGATTACCACAGTCTGTGTACATATGATTTGTATCTAGTTAACAATTACTAATAGGACTGCTGTAAACATTCATATAAAGGCTTCTGTGTGAACACGGTTTTCATTCATTTCTCATAAATACAAACCTATGAGTAGAGAGCTGAATTGTAAGGTAAGTGTGTATGTTTAACTTTGTAATAAAAACTGCCAAACTGCCACAGTGGCTGTACCACTTGGCAATTCCACCACTAATATATTACAGTTGTTTCTCATCCTCCCCAGCACTTGGCACCATGAGTATTTTTTATTTTGGCCATTCTACAAAGTGTGTGGTTGTATCTTATACTAGTTTTAATAGACATTATCCTATTGATTAATAATGCTAAACATCTTTTCATGTGCTATTTTGACATCCTTATATCCTCTTTGATGAAGTGTCTGCTCAAGTTTGCCCATTTTTTTAAATTGGATTTTATGGTTTTTTTTACTATTTAAGGGATTTCTTTATATATTCTTGATATAACCTTTGCCAAATAGATTTTCTACCATCTTCCCTTAGCCTGTAACATCTTTTACAAACTAAAAAATTTTAACTTTGATGAAGTCAAAGTCAAATTTATCAATTTCGGTCTTCTATGTACATGATTTGATTGTCAGGTCTAAAATGACTTTGCTTAATGTAAATCACAATGATTCTCTCCTACATGTTTTCTTCTAAAAGGTCTATAGTTTTATATTTTACATTTAGAGTTAATTTTGAGTTAATTTTTTCAAGGTGGGAGGTTTAGGTCAAGAGCCATTTTTTTGGCATACAATCATCTTTCCTCCCTTAGACTGATTTTGCAACTTTGCCACAAATCAATTGTCCATATACGTGTAGGACTATTTCTAGACTCCGTTGCAGAGACATGTGTGTCTATCATCTTGCTGATATCACATACTGTATTCATTATTAGAGCTTTATAGTAAGTTTTAAAGCCCAGGCAAGTATGATTCCTTCAACTTTATTCTTCTTCAAAGGCATTTTAGCTATCCTCGTTACTTTATCTTTCCATATAAATTTTAGAATTACTTTGCGTATATCAACAAACAAATCTAACCAGGATTTAATTGGTATTGGGTTAAATCTACAGATCAACTCAATGAAATCTTTACTGTGTTGAGCCTTCCTATACATGAACACAATATATCTCATCATTTATTTAATACTTTCATTTCTTTCATCAGCAATTGCATATTTCAGCACACAGGTCCTTACATGTTTTGGACATTTATATTTTAAACATTTAAATTTCTGGAGCTTCTGTTAAAGGTATTTTTCATTTGGTTTCCTTCTATACTTTGTTAATGCACAAAAATAAAGTTTACTTTTGCGTAAGAAACTTGTCTCTTGCAAATTTCCTGAACTTACTAGAATTTTGTGTGTGTTAATTCTTAAGAATTTTTACATAGACAATCATGTCATCTGTAAAAGGAATAGTTCTATTTTTTCCTTTACAACCTGAATGACTTTTGATTCTCTATCTTGCCTTACTGCTATAGTTAGACCTTTGATTGGATCAGAACCACAAAGGTACAGCTCAGAGTTGAATTCATACATAATGTTATTGAGCTACTTCCCAAGTTCTTTCCTTTGTATGATTTCTCTAATAATTTCTGATTGTGGGCTCTTCTTTTCATTTCTGCTATCAAAATGCTAGTGCTCCAGTTTCCTTACTGTGCTGAACACTTCTATAATGCTGCTCAAATCAAGGGCAAATCAGCAGTAAGAGAGAGATAAAACAAACCAATATATAGGCTTCTGGTTCTAAAAGCAAAAATCCTGAAATCCATGAGTCCATCCAATTTATCAAATAAAAAACTGAAAGGACTAATAAACCAAGAATTCTTCTAGGATCCAAAGAGAGGGGAGAAGAACAGGGCAAACTGATGCCCCCAAGAATGGCGAGATACAAAGCAAACTCTAGGGAATCATGGGTCATCAGAGCAGAGACACACAAGTGGAAATCACTGTGGCAGTGACCAGGTAGGGAAAATTGAACTGTAATGGAGACATGCTTTCAACCCCTCCAGTTATAGGTCCCTATATTTATAGTGCGATTTATTTCCAGGTGATTAACCAGGTTTTCATAATAAATATTGGAAAAATCCTCTCAGACTTACAAGGGAAAAGAAAAATGAACTTGAAATATACCAGAGCAATCTGTTAACAAGACCTGCCCTCAGGAGAAACTAGTTTACCAATCCTAACCTCCTGAGGTATTATAAGAGCCTAACTGACCTAGAGAAGGGAAATATCCAACTACAGTCAACTATAGTCATCTTCTCCCACCAAAGGGGGTTGAAAAAATCCTGAGAAACACTTGTAAAGTTCAGGGTCTAAAGGCAAGGCTGATTAAAAGACTAATACCTAATCATAGGGTTAAGGATGCTTTTTCTCCCTGACACCTCAGCACCACATTACTACAGGCCTATTTATAGCAATTCCTTTTACCAAGTACATAGTGTCTGACTATCAAGAAAAATATTATGCTGAGCCCTATGCTAAAGGCTCTAATGGATAAAAGAGACACCATAAAAGAACAAATGGACAATGTAAAAGCAGAGAGATGGAATTCCTAAGGAAGAAGCAAAGAGAAATGCTAGCAGTAAAAAATACAGTAAAAGAAATGAAGGGTGTGTTTGATGGAGTATTAATAGACTAAATATGGCTGAGGAAAGAATCTATAAACCAGAATATATATCAGCAGAATCCTCAAAAACCCAAAATCAAAGAGAACAAAAACTGGGGAAAAAAAGAAAGAAGAAAGAAAAGAAAGAAAAGAAAAGAAAGAAAGAAAGAAAGAAAGAAAGAAAGAAAGAAAGAAAGAAAGAAAGAAAGAGGAAAGGAAAGGAAAGGAAAGGAAAGGAAAGGAAAGGAAAGGAAAGGAAAGGAAAGGAAAGGAAAGGAAAGGAAAGGAAGGAAAGGAAAGGAAAGGAAAGGAAAGGAAAGGAAAGGAAAAGAAAAGAAAAGAGAAAAGAAAAGAAAAGAAAAAAGAAAAGAAAAGAAAAGAAAAGAAAAAAAAGAAAAGAAAAAAAAGAAAAGAAAAAAAGAAAAGAAAAAAGAAAAGAAAAGAAAAGAAAAGAAAAGAAAAGAAAAGAAAAGAAAAGAAAAGAAAAGAAAAGAAAAAAAAACCAAGGACTGGGACAACTACAAAATAATAGGAATACCAGAAGGAGAAGCTAGAAAGGAATAGAAGAAATGTTAAAAAACAAAATAAAACAAAAAACACAGTGATTGAGAATCTCTCTCAAATTTTTGTCGGAAACCAAACCATAGATTCAGAAAGCTCAGAGAACACCAATCAAGATAAATGCCAAAATAAACTATACCTAGGTATATCATTTTCAAATTACAGAAAATCAAACATAACAATAAATTTCTAGAAGAAGCCAAAGGGAAAAAATACAATATCATAGTGGAAATAGGATAAGTATTACATCTGATTTTCCTCAGAAACTATGCAACTAAGAAGAGAATGGAGGGAAAATTTTTAAGTGGTGAGAAAAGAAAAATCCCAACTTCAAGGTCTCTACTCTGAAAAATTATCCTTTAAAAGTGAAGAAGAAATAAAGATATTCTTAGACAAAAATTGAGGAAATTTGCTGCTGGTAGACTGGCTTGAAAAAAAATTCTTAACAAAAATTCTTTAGAGAGAAGGAAAAAATACAGGTTAGAAACTTTGATCTAGGGACACCTGGGTGGCTAAGTGGTTGAGCATCTGCCTTTGGCTCTGGGCATGATCCCGGAGTCCCAGGATCGAGTCCCACATTGGCTCCCTACTGCTTGAAGCCTGCTTCTCTCTCCCTCTGCCTGTGTCTCTGCCTCTCTCTTGTGTCTCTCATGAATAAATAAAAAAATTTTTTAAAGAAACTTTGATCTACATAAAGAAAGCAAGAGCACGAAAGATAGAATAGTGAAGGTAAAATAAAATTTTTTTATATTTTAAATTGATCTAATACACAACAGTTTGTTCAAAATAATAACAGCAGCACTGTATTCATTATGTATGCTTATTCATTTTTCCATATATACATGCTTATGTATACTTATATATGAAATTAATGATAGCAAAAATACTAGGGACAAGAAGAAGGAATGATTATTTTGTTGTTATGAAGTACACACACTACCCATGAAGTAGTATGCTGCTGACAGTAGACTTTAGTAGCAAATTCTATGGCAACCATTAAAAAGGTTAAAACAGTTAAGTATAACTGATACACTAAGAAAGGAGAGAAAGTTGAATTATATAAAATGCTTACTTAAACTCAAAAAAGGCAGAAAAAGTAGAAGACAAAAATAGGAACAAAGAACAAGACAACAAATACAAAACAGTAACAAATATGGTAGATATTAATAAATAATCAATTTGAATGACAATGTCTAAATGCACCAATTCAAGACAGAAACTGTCAGAATAAAATGAAAAGCATAACCCACCTATATGTTGTCTATAAGAAACCCAGTTTAAATATAAAGACGTACAGATTAAAAGTAACTACAAAAAAATATATACCATGCTAACAATAATCAAAAAAAGTAAAAGTACCTACATTAATTTCACACAGGGTAGTCTTCAAAGCAAAGTTATCAGATATTAAGAAGGGCATTATATAATGATAAAGGAGTCAATTTTGCAGGAAGACGTAACATTTTGTAGAGTGTACGTGCCTAAAAAGAGCAAACTATGTGAGGCAAATACTGCTAAAACTTCAAGGAAAAACAGATGAATCTACTGTCACATTTGAAGACTTCAACACCCCTCTCTCAGAAATAGACAAATACAGCAGACAGAAAATAAGTTAGGACATAGCTAAGTCAACAACACCAACAAATAACCGGAGATAATTGATATCTATACATGACTTCATCTGACAACAGATGAATACACATTTCTCTCAAGCTCACATGAAATATAAGCTAGATCACATTCAGGCCCAGAAACCACATCTTAGAAATCAATGCAACAAAAAGCTAGTTCATTGAAAAGATCAATAAAATTCATTAAGCCTCAAGCCATTCTAAGAAAAAAGAGAAACGACACAAAATACTAATTTCAGAAATGAAAGAAGAGATATAACTACAGATCCTATAGAATTTAAAGGATAAAAAGGAATACTAGAAATAATTCTATGCTCACAGATTTGATAACCTAGTGAAAAGAATGAGTTACCTAAAAAACAACCTGCTAAAGCTCACACAAAAAGAAACAGACATTCTGAACAGACCTATACCTATTAAAGAAACTGACTCAATAATTAACAATTTTCCAGAACAGAAAGCACCAGGCTCAAATGGGTTCACTAGTGAATTCTACCACACTTTAAATGGGAAGAAATTATATCAATTATCTACAATGTCTTTCAGAGGGTTGAAGCAGAGTAATTACTTCCTAACTCATTTTTTGAACATCACTCTAATATTAAAACCAGACAAAAACATTATAAGAAAACTACATACCACTATCTCCAATGAACACAAATGCGAAAAACCTCAACATAATATTAGCAAAATGCATCCAAAAACGTGTAAAAAAATTATACACCACAACCAAGTGGGATTTATCCACAAGCATGTAAGGCGTGTTTAAGATTCAAAAATCAATTAATATAATCCATCATATCAAGAGGCTAAAAAAAGAAAAATGACATGCTCATATCCATAGATACATAAAAAGTATTTGACACAATTCAATAACCATTCATGGTAAAAACTCTTAGTAAACAAGGGGCTTTCTCAACTTTATAAAAACTATCTATAAAAAACTTAAAGCTAGGGGCACCTGGGTGGCTCAGTTGATTAAGCATTGATCATGGGCTCAGGTTATGAACCAGGGGTCCTGGAATCAAGCACCGAGTCAAGTCAAGCTCCCCATTTAGCAGGGAACCTGCTTATCACTCTCCCTCTGCCCTTCTCCTTCCCCCGTGCTCATGCTCACTCTTCTTGTTCTCTCTCTCAACACTAGGGAGACTTAGTATTATAATCACTTTTCATTAGAAAATCTGGGCTTCTGAAAGTGAAGAGTCCAGCATATGGCAATAGTTCTTCTAAAAGTAAATAATATTTATTTTAGTTTTAGACTCTATGGTTATCATAAAATCAAAATGAATGAAGCATTTCTTTCTTACTTTCAAAAGGAACATAAAGACAGAAAAGTTAAATGAATGCTATTTTATGTGAAAAATAGCAAGATTATGACAAGATTGAAGTATCGAAGGAGAAAGGATATGGATATATAAAATAGAGGAAAATTAAGGCAATGAATTCACTAAAGTTGTGCTCATGGTTGCTGAGATTTCTGCAACAAATAATGTGCAGTTACCCCTTTGATGAACCAACTATATTGAACTTTGGAAGGGCAGCAAAGATAAGCAAAAGCTTTGTCTTTTACAGAGCAAAATTATCTGCTGTAAACTGAAATAGCACAAAGCAATATAGCATTAAAAATGGATTTCACTACATTTAAAGGAAACTTTTTTGTAAGAATTATTGTAAAAAGCAATCACTCAATGTACAAAACACTTTAAAATGAACTATAAGACACCAGTTTATTTGAAAACTCAATGAATCCTAAGTCATAATTCTAGAATAAAACAAAATATCCATTCTTCTTGACAGCTGACAAATTAATTAAATTGCTAACTCCATGGAGTATAAAGGACTTGCCTGACAAGAGGAAGCTATCTGAACATATAGTTTCCTTATGTTTCAGGTAGGATACTTAATGTATTTTATTTTTTACTTCTTAAAAACTACTTTTCACAGTAAATTCAATATAAATTCCATTTTAGTTTAGTTAAATCTCACTAAATAAAATATTAATTGCTTTTTTCTCCTCTAATAGTAGTAATACATATATGTCAAATATACATCTTGTGTCTGTTTTACTTCAAATAATTTAGTAAAATAAAAAAGGTAAACTAGCAAATATATATATTAAGAATTGACACATATACACCCTTTCTGAAAAAAATATAAAGGGATCTAATTCGATAGTTATATATTTAAAAATAAATACTTTTGGAAACCAAAATATTATATTCTACATATATTAATAATAACCTTCACAAGAGACACAATCATTATAAACAGATACTGATTTCACTTCTTTTGCCTACTGGAGTCAATCATGTACATTTTTTTGTTAGTTGGGTTAAAACAATGTAATAAAATTTTGACACTGTATGTATAATAGGTAACTTTTCCTGAACTTACAATCAGAAAACATGATTGGACAAAGGATTCTTAAGTTGCTTCAAAATGTTAAGGGAAAATCTGCTTTAGGTAAGCACTGAAATACTGAAATTTCCAGGCAATTTTGTTGGTTTACATATTACAGTAGTGCTAATCAGGACTTTACAATGAGGTTTTTATTTAATGGAACTGCTTCATTATTAAGGAGGTTATAAAATTCAAGATAATCATTAGAATAACTGATGGGCAAAATATATTTTAAGAAAAAAAATCTTTGGGTCCCCTGGGAGGCTCAGTCGGTTAAGTGTCCGACTCCTGATTTAAGCTCAGATCACGATCTCAGGGTCCTAAGATCCAACGCTGTGTCAGGCTCCAAACTGGGCTGGAGCCTGCTTGAGATTCTTGTCTCCCTTGCCCTTTGCCGTCCCTGTCCCTGTCTCTATTCCTCTCTCTCTCTAAAAAAATAAATAAAACTTTAAAAAACAAATTTAAAAAAAAAATCTCCATTTAAGTTCACTAAACTAATTGCTGAGTCACAAACATTTACATTACAAGAAGATTCTTAATGATAGTCACTGATATAAATTCCTTATGGGATTCTCTAAATTTTTTACATCTCACATTCCATCGAGCAGTCTACCAAACAATTTGTATCATAACTAAAAACAAAAAGAAGAGTTTCCTGAGAAAAATATTTATATACCTAAAAGAATTCATTTAAACTGCAACTTGAGATTGAATTTTGGTTTGTAAATTTTTTCAGAGTTAAAACAAAACTAAAAATAAATTTTAGTAATACAAAATTGTATCACATCTATAGGCTAATATTTACTGAGGAAAGAAAGAAAACACATTCAATGTCTACTATGTACCAGACACTATGGTAGATATTTTGCATATACTATCTAACTCACTTCACAGTCAGAAAAAGTTGGCATCATTAAAATCATTCCAAAGCTGGAAAAACTGATTCTCAGAGTTGTCCACCACAGTGGTTTTAGAGAGAGGGCTCTGAAGTCAGGCTTTCAGGATTAGGACCCTGGTTCTAGTCTACCACTTAAGTCTTATGGCTTGAGGAAATTACTCAGTTTTTCTCTCCCTCATCAGCAGGAAGTATTAGATGAAATAATACAGTTACAGAGACTGGCACATAGTAGTATTCAGTAAATGCCATGTAGTACCACTACTACTACACACCCTCAAACATCCCCATTACCTAAGTTCAGATAGTATATAACAGAACATTGGTATGAGTCTTAATCTGTGACACAAAAAATGTCCAGCTCATTGCATCACACTGTCTCTAATGAGAATTTCTTGCTTAGTGTATTTTCAACTGTTTGATATATAAAAGCCTAATTATATCTTGCACCAGAAAACATTTTTTTTTCAAAGCAAATTCTTCCCATGTCATACAAAGAAGGTTTGTTTTATATCACCTGAAGAATTTAATAACATATGTTCTGAAAAAAAGGAGGGTGGACCAAAGGAGAAACATATGTATGTCATTCATAATTTATCTGATCATCCAAATCAAAGAAAAAGGAAATTTCTAATTTACTGAGTCATTCTGAGATACAAAATACAGAAAATATAATTATTTCAAGATTGGAGGTATACTTCTTGAAATAATTTATTCATCATTTGTTCATTCTTTTTAGTCATTAACTATTTATTAAATGTCTAATGAAAGACAATTTGTTTAGTTCTTGCTTGCAATATTCACTGGACCAAGACTGATGAGTGCAATACAAAATAGTATTAGTTCCTGAGGAATGACAAAATATCCAAAAAGCTTTGATCACCTGGCAGAATTGCTCAAGGTGATCACAGCGCTTGAGAATCATTATGAATGAATGAAATCACAATGGTAACTACATATTAGCCTGAGTTACCATTGTGATTACTTATCAAAAACAGGTAACATCCAAACTGTTTGTGTTGCCACAAGTTATTAACTCAGTTCGATAATATTTATCTACTCATTTTATTGCTTTTTTTTTGTGCCATGATAAAAGCTAAAACTACACATTAAAGAAAGATGATAAAAAGTGTTATCCCTAGAGATTTAAGTACTAATGGGCAGCTACCCAAAATCCAAAAACCAGCTAAAGAAAAGTCATCTTAAGCCCTTCCAGGATTTCTTTGACTAGGTGTTGGCTTCAGAACTTGAGTTAACACATCCTCCATTTTAATCCACTATATCTAGAAAATGGGTAGTTCAAAACTAGTTTTCATCACTACAACTGAAGTTCAAAATATAAGCCCTAATTAATTACTTAAGTCTCTACTGTAAATACTATCACCTACAGAAAGAAGTTTAAATATAAGGTAATATATAAGCCCATATTATAACAATCGATTTCCAAGATTAATGATATATAATTTTTTAAATATAAAACCGTAGTATTAGAGATACTCTTGTTGGTCATCCAGCCCATTGTCATCATGATAACAAATGCCAGCATGTACTGAGTCCTTACTATATTGATCTATGTATTTTACCATGGTTAAGCTAAATAATTCAATGTGCTACTATTACTGTAATTTTATAATGGTGGAATCTAAAGCACAAAATTGTTAACATATTCAAAAGTACACTAATAATACAGTAAACCTGAAATTTGACCCAAGTCTATCTAACTTAAAAGTCCACACATATAACAACCATAATACATAGCCTTCATGATAAAACAATGCCACACAAATTCTGCACAAAGCCTATTTTTAAAGGCTCCAGAAAATTAGATTATTCCTTGAATGAATTATTTTAATACTAAGCCCCCTCTATAGAGTAAAAATCATCAAGATTTATAAGGATAGTGTAATAGTGCCACCACAGAAACAATAAAAAGTTTTATAAAAAAGGACTACGAGTGGAAGAAAGAACACGGAAACTAAATGCTTCAGCTTGAAACACAGAAGACAGAGAAATAACTGATTTTATAGCTTAGCTCAATTTCTCCAAAAATTAAAAATTAGATAATATTATAATTGTTGGCATATGGTTATTATGTAAACAGATTTTCAAAAAAAGAATATATGTAATTTTCTCTGGAAATTTAAAACTTCAAATAGATTCTCATTTATCTAGAACAATTTAATAATAACTGAAAATAAGATGAGACATCCAAGGTCTCATTCATCTATATGAATTTATGATATAGCCAGAAAACAAAAAACCCTATTGACCCCTGCCCTACAGCTAAGGATCTAGGTTCTTCAAGTAGATGGAGAAGTTCCATTTAACTACTTGGTTTTAACATTTTAAAAGCCAAAAGACTATGTCACTGAAGCACACACTTATCTGTGATGGCCCCCTTCAAATTTTAAATAACAAAGACTGTATTACTAGTAGATACAACTGTCCACAAAACACCCAATCTCAGACATTAAGAGCTCTGACACAATTACGGCAAAAGTATTAAATAAGAATTCAAAATAGCACATAATTGAATTGCAGGGTAGTTTGGAATTGGATATGTATTATTCTTAGCATCGTGATACTTATTTATATGTTTTCTGTTCGATTTAAACTAAGAACATATATATCACTGCAAATTTGAAGTTATTTATTACAGAGAAAAATTTAGATGATATAGAACTAAAACAAAATGAAAATAGAATGCTCACCCCTTACATTATCTTCTATATCCACGATGAAATAAATACAATTTAAATACCAAAATGTAAACATTAAAATGAGTTTTGAAGACAAGCAATGAAAAAAAAAAAAAAAAAAACAAAAAACCATGTGCCTTGGATGAATGGACCAGATAACCTGCTAAAATATGATTTTAGCACTAAGATTTTATAATGGCTATTCATGTAGGTATAAGTTATTATGATGGTTTTAATTAAAACATTTGCAAACTACATAACCTTTCTAATTTTTCTTCACAAAGCAACAAATTCCATTTCAGGTTAAAATAATTATGGACAATATTAATTCATAAGGAATATTTAAATTACACATGGGAGTTTTCTATGGACTACCTCATCTCCAACTACTTTTCATAGATCTTACTAAGTTTTTAATTACTGATTACAATGTATATAGGTTCACTTTGATGATAAAGAGCAAAACATTTTGAATTTAAGTCCAGAACTGAAATTTAAAGTTTTATCTTTCCACTAGGCTGATATGCCTCCCAATGAAATTATTTAAGATCTTATAGCAAAGTAGTACCACATTAGGGCAGGATCTCAAGATACCTTTTTACTTCAAGACTCCAACCTTTACACTGATATAAAAGAAAGCATGACCCATGTATTGGTCATATTTATATTCATATTTAAACTGTACATAAATATGGTCTCAATACAGGGATAATATTATTAGAATTAAAATAGAATTTTGTTAATAGCTTATTTAATAATGTAAGAAAATCATGTTACATTTCAATGGACTTAAAATTTTTCCCATATTTGCTTTATTCACTAGGTTTTCCAACAATTCAAAATTGGATGACCCATAAAAAACTTCATGTATATGTGTATATACTAGTGAAGCGCTCCTATACTGCTTCTGGAGTAAAAATGAATGTTTACCTATAGATTTTTCTCTTTAAATTCTCTAAACATAGCAATGTACACAGTAAAAAGATAAAAAGATAAAACTTACATTTAACTTATGTAAATGATTCTAAGATATAAAATTGTATCAGCATTTGATACATGAGGTCTGTTTTAATAAAAACGAAGGAAGCTACAGATTTGTATGTGACATCGACCTAATGAGAAAATAACTAAATTTTTATATATACATGGATATCCCATGGGGTAGATTGCATTATATATGAACTGTATATAAAAGAGAGCTAATATAAATTAAAATTATGCTTGTCTTTGATAACAGAATTTTAAAATACTAATATATAATATATAAACTATGTAAATGTTATCAACTACTGTTCTTCAGAATAAACTTTACCCTAGTAATTTTGTTTAAGCTGACAGGATTTCATGGATGATCCAAACCATAACCATTTCCAAAGGATAAGACTGGGACTAAATTTTTCCTCAATTTGTATAATAATCCCTATGCAACATCTGGTAAGAAGTTTTGATTTATTTTCAAGGAAGTCATTCCTTAATGATTATAAGTATCAGGTTTTAATATCATATAAATAGATATATGCCTTAGTCCTAAAGAAACTTTTATTAGTACTTCAGGGACAAAAACCAAATATTATAAAACATTTAGACAGCATCAACTATGCCAGGCATAATGTAAGTGTGTAGAAATTACAAGAAATTACACATTTTAAAAAAAACTTACCAGACAGTTGTTTCCACTTGACTGTCATTGAGCTGCCTATTGTCCAGTTGGGCAAAGAGTGGAAAAAGCACTTGAATCCCTCCAATTGAATGAATTGCACTATGAATTGAATGTGTTACTATAGCTTTCACATCCTATGTTCAAAAACAAAAATGTTTATTAAATTCCTGAAGCATAAAGTTATCATTATTTCCTTGTTCCAAATAACTTTGTAAAAAATCTTAAAAAACAGACATCTTTAAAGCCCTCAATTATAAAATTTTTGATTCACATATAAAATAAAAACTTGATTATCTCTGTAAATCACTTTTAAATTGGCATTTTAAATTGAGATTTTAATACTGAAAATATGAACCTATAAATCAAAAACAATTTAGAATAAGAAATACTATTAGCAGATTTAAAGACATTCAAGTAATTTTTATATGGGGGTGTAATAGTAGTACATTCTTAAAGCAAGGTTTTTTTTTGTATCTAACAACTAACTATCTGTTCAGCTAGTCAACTGGTTTTATTTCAAAGGATATAGAACAGATAAGATAACAGAGCTGTCAGAATCCTTTTTAAGGAGACTAGTCCAGGGTAATGTATACTGCCAAAAAATAAAAATAAAAAAATAAGGGAGAAGGCAAAAATGTCACAGTACTAGAAAACAAAAAAAGAACTAGCAACTATAGAGCTATAGATTAGCTATGTTTAACGTTAATGCTCAATGAGAATATAAAACTAAGCTACTAATCACCTACCTGGAGCATTAGAGCATGTGGGGAATGCACAAAAATTGATGCATTTTCCTTTGGTGAGGATTCCAAGCACAGCTGAGCATCGGTGGCCTTAGCGTTATATGTAAATGCAATACTACTTGCAAGTTTCCCATCATACAGCACCTGTTTATGATGTTCTGCCAAATGAATGTCACTCTCAGATTTAAATTTGAAGGTACTCTGAAAAAATAAAACTAAATTAAATTCTCATTTAAAGACAACCTAATAAAACTCTCAAGTCTTAAAGCATAGAAATATTTAAGATAATAAACAATTTGTTTTGACCCTTTCAAGTGTCAGGCATTAGTCAGTGGTATTACATTATTTTGTTTTCTCACTTCAGTTCTATGAGTTAAAATTTTACTTATCATGTTAATAAACACACTTGGATCTTCATATCTTTGTTTTTATTGCATTTTTGATTATTTATAAAATATTTTATTAGAAAAAAATATAAAGCCAGATGTTATTAAATTTCTGGTAAAAAGATTTTGATTTAATGCCTAGGAACATTAATTTTTCTTGTTTAGACATTGAAAAGTATTTACATAAGTAAACAGTGCCTGGTACATGAATTACTTATATAGAAAAATGATTATCATTTAAGACTATGAAAAATATTTTTATGCAAAAAGATTTATGTCTCTACCATAAAAAGTATATCAACATATTGAGTAACAATACTATCCACAAAAGTATCAGAAAGTCATATTAAATCCAAAAGAAAAGTTCATTAAAACATATCACCCTTTTATACAGAGAAATAACAAAGATGTAGTAGCTGTAATAAGAAAGATATTGTTAGAAATGGTTGAAACTTCTGATAAAGACAAATAATATTTAACTTTTGCAACAATCACATGATATTATTATTATTATTATTATTTTCAATTTATAACTATGAAAACCAAATGTTAATGAAATTAAGATCTGGAAGGGATAATGCGAGGACATAATGCCATGTCTTTTGCTCAGAGTATTAATGGATTAATGGTGAAGTAATCTGGATTATAATCCAGGCTCTACCTCTAATTATATCTAGGCCTTTATTTAGTGTCAAAGAAATCATTTAACTAATGTGGCTCCTTTTCCTTACTCTGATGTTACAGTAAGATTAAACCAAATGTTCCAAACTCAGATTTTTACAGAAGGCAAAAAGATATATGTATAAATTAAGCAGGCCTCATGGAGATTTCGTAAGACTAGATAGTGCATGGTATCCCTCAATGTTCTGCTCAAGTCAATTAATGCACCATGTTGCCAGTTCTTCAATACTTTCCAAAGAAACATGAACTCGGGACTTCCTTAAAAAAAAATCACATAATTTGTAATTTAATGTAAATATTTAAAAACCAAACATGGCAGGCCAAATTTAGCCCATTTTCTGCTTTTAAACTAGTATCCAGAGAGCCTTCCTTCCTTGAACCTGGACACAAACCATTGATCGGCCATGTATCAAATACAAGAGCAACATGAATAAATGAAAATTTGTATTTGGTGATCCCTGGGTGGTGCAGCGGTTTAGCGCCTGCCTTTGGCCCAGGGCGCGATCCTGGAGACCCAGGATCGAATCCCACGTCGGGCTCCCGGTGCATGGAGCCTGCTTCTCCCTCTGCCTGTGTCTCTGCCTCTCTCTTTCTCTCTGTGTGACTATCATAAATAAATAAAAAAAAATTAAAAAAAAAATTTGTATTTATGTGACTATGGATGCCACTTTCTGTCTTCCAAATGTAAGCACATTTACATATTTTTATGTAAGAAAAAAGCTGACAAAATTACAGTACTTTGGATCAGATTTTGCTTCCTCTTCTCAATTAAATGGAATGTAGAACTTTATCTGCCACCTCAGATTTTCAAAATTTTTGAGTTTATATAACTAAAAAATTCACACTGTCCAATCTTGAGGTAACAGTTGGGCTTAAAACATGTTCTAATTTAAAAATAAAGATTATATTTCAGTCACTCTTGCACTAGAAAATAGGTGACAATTACAATAAAAAATAAATTTTTAAAAAGTTATATCTGAATGAAATTATGAGTTAACTATTAGGTAGCAATATTAGCAACATAAAACTAATTTGCCTTCATTGGTTGCCTTGGTGTTATAAAATAAACATTTTAGTATGTATTTCAGTAGGATTATACATGTTCAGAATGTTTAATATTTATTTTCTAATCCAATCATTTTAAAATAAAATTTGACAAATATACTAGATTTTTTACTTATATTGCAAAGCACTGATCAAAAGTAGATTTAATTACTTTAGAGGAATAAAATATATGAGTTAGTTTATAGAAATAAAAGTATTTAATTGAGGGAGTTTGGGAGAAGAGTATATATGACATTACACTGGAAAAGCCAAATGAGGAAGACCCAGACCAAATAAGGAAGAGGGGAGTCAAGGAGTTGGATGACCCAAGAGCAAGCTGGAGTTGAATCAAGTAGAGTAGTGGCGCTTCCTTATGTTGATGATATTATATGTAGGAAAGCAATGTGTAAATGATGGGAACAGCAACTGGAGAAAGTGGAACATATGCTCTAGCTAGTAGAGCTACCTTTTATTCAGGTTTTTTTTAATCTTTTTAATTTGACAAAAACAAAGGCAACAAAAGCAAAAATAAACCAGCAAGACTACATCAAACTAAACAATTTCCACACAGCAAAGCAAACCACCAACAAAATGATAAAGCAAGCTATCAAATAGAAAATACCTGTAAATCATATACCTGGCAAGGGATTAATATCCAAAATATATAAAGAACTCAACAAGTCAACAACAACAACAAAAAAAAAAACTGACTAAAAAATGGGCAGAGAAACTGAATAGATATTTTTCAATAAAAGACATACAGATGGCCAAATGGCACATGAAAAAATGCTCAGTATCATGAATTAGGGAAATGTAAATCAAAACCACAATGAGCTACCACTACACACCTGTTAGAATGGCTATTACCAAAAAAAAAAAAAAAAAAAAGATATAACAAGTGTTGTCAGATATGTGGAGGAAAGATAATCTTTTTGTACTGTTAATGGGAATAGAAATGCAGCAACTATGGAAAACAGTATGACATGTTCCCAAAAACTTAAATACAGGGGCACCTGATGGCTGAGTGGGATGTGAGTCTGACTCTTGATTTTGGTTCAAGTCATGGTCTCAGGGTCTGAAATTAAGCCCCACACTGGGCTCCATGCTCAGCATAGAGTCTGCTTAGGATTCTTTCCCTCTCTCTTATCCTATGTCCTTCCCCCACTCATGCATACGCACACTCTCTCTCAAATAAATTTTTGAAAACTTGAAAAAATTATGTAAAAAAACTTAAAACTAGAACCATATGATCTAGCAATAGCAATTCCACTTCTAGATATTTATCCCAAAAACCATCAAGATTTACTTGAAAAGATATATATACCTCCTATGTTCACTGCAGCGTTATTTACAACAGCTAAGACATGGAAGCAACCTAAGTGTCCACAGATGTAGAAATGGATAAAGAAAATGTGATACACATATATGTATACAATGGGATGTTATTCAGCCATAAAAAAGAATGAAATCATGCACTTGCAACAACATACAGACCTTGAGGGCATTATGCTAGGTGAAGTAACTCAGAGAAAAATACTATATGACCTTACATATATGTTGAACCTCAAACACAGAAATTATGGTCAGAGGTGGAGGGTGGGGGTAGATAAAATGGGTGAACGTGGTCAATGAGTATAAA
Organism: Canis aureus; assembly: GCF_053574225.1. Taxonomy (NCBI): domain Eukaryota; kingdom Metazoa; phylum Chordata; class Mammalia; order Carnivora; family Canidae; genus Canis; species Canis aureus. The sequence continues at coordinate 6,351,264 of NC_135634.1, forward strand.
CTTCTATTTATAAGATGAATAAATTCTGAAAATACAATATACAAAATGTTGATTATAGTTAATAATACTTTATATTTGGAAATTGCTAAGAGAGTAGATTTAAAAGTTCTCAGTACAACACTAAAAATTATGGCTATGTGAGGTGATGGATGTGTCAATTAACCTTATGGTGGTAATATATACATATATACAATATATACAATATATACATATATCAAATCATATGTTGTATGTTTTAAACTAATATATTTTATGTGTCAATTACATCTCAGGAAAACTTGAAAATAAAGCTTTGAAATTTAAAAAAGTAAAATACTGTATTGTTAGTTTTATATAGTGCAATAAATAGTTAACAACATTAGGTTCAAAATGACTTAGACTTAAGTCTGAATCCCAGCTCTATCACTGACTAGATGTGTATCCATCCACAAGTTATTTACCTCTCCTATGGTATAGATCTAACAAATAAAATAGTAAGCAGAGCACTCTGAACAATACATGGACCTTTAAAAAAAAGCAACCGAAAATGGTAACTGTTATTACTGTGTCCTTTTCTACTTAGTATTATACAAATATTTCTCTATCTTCAATATTTTTTCATAAATATCACTCATAAAACATTTACCATAAATTTTATGTAATGGTATATTGCACTTAAGACCGTGAACATTCAGATATCTGTAACATAGTTGGTTAATGAGGCAAAGCCTCAATGAGTAGAACCCTAATAACCCAAACTGGAATTACTTAATGTAAATATGAGAAAATGTTCCAGAACACTGCTAAACTCAACTAAATTAAATTTATCTAATTGCTACAAGAGGAGAGATTTGTTATTTTCTAATACTAATATCTAAAAACTTCACCAATATCAAGAATATAGCCATTTTCCATTGAAATTATCTAAGAATGACATACATATGGCAATACTTATTGTTCTTCTCAGTATCATTATGTGACAAGAGTTGCTGATTTTAATAGGTAATAATATTGCAACATTCCATGAATTCTATTTCCTGATGTATAAGAGAGCATTGCTACCTGTACTGTGTAGAATTTTCACTTCAAAATGAATAATCCATCTGGAATTCATCAAAATTAATTCACTCTAATATCTACATTTCCAAACTTCTCTAGGAAAATACATAAATAGCATCAATCCATTCTCCTGCTACAGTTTTTTTTTTAAATAATACCAAATTACTGGAAAATCAAAATTCACTATTTTGATATTCAAAAGTCTTCAAAAACTTGGTTTCAGCCTATCATTATCATCTTCACATTCAACCATAAACTACGCAGCCTACTCTGTATTCTACTATGAAGCTACAACTGATGTGGACTAATCCATAGACACATCCTACTCTCCCTTGCTTCTATCCCTGTAATCATGCCCTCTCTCTCACATTCTATCATCATGTCCTGTTCATCCTCTGAAATTAATGTGTTTTTCAAGAACCTTAAAAAATTTCTTATTCAATGAAGAGTTCCTAAAGCTTTTGTAGCTGAAATTAATCACAAAATTTTAGTAGTATTTGCATTATATTTCCTTTCTGATATACATACTGACTTTTAAGTATAAACATTTACATCTATAATTATTCTCATAAAGAGTGCGTAAGCTTGATCATTTTTAATCTTTAGAGCTTAGAACACTTCCTTGAATATAATAAATATTTGATATACCTTATGAACAAGCTTAAAGAAAACAATATAGTCACAAACATGCCAACAAATGACATACGAATCAACACAGAAAATTCTGATACATAAAGTCAGTACTTCAACACAGTAGATAATTGTTCACCCAATCAAATCTTTTAAAAGATTTATCTATTTGAGAGAGCATGCGGGCATAATCTGTGTCAGGGGCAAAGGGAGAGAGAGACCTAGACTCCTCACTGAGCACAGAGCCTGAGCCATGAGGTTTGATCCCATGACCCTGAAATCATGACCTGAACTGAAGTAAGACACTTAACCGCTTGAGCCACCTAGGTATCCTCACCCAATCAAATCTTTAAAAATTATGATAATGGCATGTATAAAATTAGCACAAGTACCAAGTATCAGCACTATAGTAACTACAATATTTCAAATATTAAATAAAAGAAATGTATCACTGATATCAACCAATATCCAAAAGAAATATTTAACATAAGGATATTGAGAAACAGCTTATATCAAATTAAGCAATCATTTGCCAATATCAATTTTGTGTAATTCATTCTCCTAATATGAATAAATTTTTAACATGCATGCAGTTGCACAGAATGGATACTTTGATAGGCTAGAAATTTTAAAAATTAAACTGCGAAAGAAATCATTATAATATCATAAAAGATACACTTTGTAGAAATGATTTGGTTGGATACATGTATAAATAATTATCATCTAGTAATTCTATCTAGTAGAGTAAAACTCCAAAATTTCTATACCACTATTGCCATTCATTTGTATAATAATTACTAAGCACTTAAGGATGTGGACATAAACCTTTTCTCACTGGGCTAACACTCCAGTCTCAAACAACTACGTAACCTCTACTACCTCTAACATCTGCTTTCTGCTAGAGTTTATGAAGCCTCCCACTATAAATGTACAGCTCTATCCCCTGGCAAAGAATGCACAGGAAACCGTCAGGAAGACTTTTGTCCCTACCCCAACAGCTTGCTCCTGTTTCTGCACCCTGTTCCACATATTCTAGATATTTCAGCTGTCCTAAATTCTGATTTCAACCTCCTTAACTCAGCTGTCTCCAGAGCTGGAATATGTGGAAATATTTTTATAAGCCCTAGCCAGATATCAAGGATAAATGCCAACCTCATCTTAAATATATTCCTACTCTCAAGGATATCAGACCTGCAGTATGTGTATTGACAAAAGTTAAAAACCAGATGTTTCGTAATTTTGCCCATTTTTATAGTTCTATACAGTATTATGGCACATTCAGTACCAGTTACTCCAGAATGGACAAAATCAGAAATCTGGTTGAATGTTTTCTGAAATTAATTAATTAAGACAACACTTACTTCTGGTCTTTTTTATTTTAGCCATTCTGACTAAACGTATAAAGTGATATCTAATTGTGGTTTTTCTTTGCATTTCCCTGATGATTAGTGATGTGTCTGTTTTCATGTGTCTGTTGGCTATCTGTACGTCTTCTTTGAAAAAATATTCATGTGCTCTGCTCATTTTTCAATTGGATTGTCTTTTTGGTGTTGAGTTACATGAGTTCTTTATATATTTTGGATATTAACGTCTTATCAGATATGTCATTTGTGAAATCCTTCTCTCATTCAATAGAGTGCCTTTTCATTTTGTTGGTGATTTCCTTCACTGTGCAAAAACTTTCCATTTTGATGTAGTCCTAATAGTTTATTTTTGCTTTCATTTCCCTTGCCTTAGGAGATATCTAGAAAAATGTTGCTAAGGCCAGTCTGAGAAAATATTGCAGGTGTTCTCTTCAAGTATTTTTATGGATTTCAGGTCTCACATTTAGGTCTTTATTCCATTTTGAGTTTATATTCAGCCACTGTAGAAAACAGTATGGAGGGTCCTCAAAAAATTAAAGATAGAAATATCCCATGATCCAATAATTCCACTACTGAGTATCTACCCAAAGAAAATGAAAACACGAAGGGAAAACACGTATTTTTCCTACCAAAATAAACAACTCACTTATTCCTTATGAGTTTCAAAGTAATCTTAGAAGCTTCATGAGCCTAGCTAAACTGGTTTTTAAAGCTACCTTTTCTCTATGAAACACTTCTCAGTTCCTACAATCAGAATCCTTTTCCATGATCCCAGTGGACTTACTGTTCTCAGATAACATGATATAAATTCAATCAACTTCACTTTTTAGCTTTTTGTATGTTTTTCTCCTTACTTGGTTATAAGTTCCTTAAAGGTAATTTATAGCTTTGCATGCTCCATAATGCCTGTGATAGTGTTCCATGCATAGAAATGCCTTAACAAATATTCTCTGAATTTTAAATTTGTTTGAGGAAATTCACCCAAACAGAATCATTTCAGGTTTTCCTCTAGTCATTTTAAAGCTACTTTTTATTGACTTTTCCTTATTCAGGGGAAATTCAGAATTTAGAATAAAATTATCCATTCCGCTTTTTAATATTTTGGCATTTTTATTTTCCAATCTTTTTTTGACAGTATACACCCACTTCATATTTAATTACTTGCACTTTAAGATTAAAAATATACTACCTTATTTCTTCCTTGATTTTGGTCTTCTTTTTGTATTCATTTCAATCTTAAAACTTTTGCTTTCTATTGCCAAACCTACCACTCTTCACTTTTTATTTCTTTAAATATCTGTTTGTTTGTTTGTTTTTTGTTTTGGCTCTCTTTTGCTTCTTTTTTCTTTTTTGAGCCCTTTCCTTGTTACATACATAAAAAAGTTGGTTGCTTTGAGAAATACATCATCCATTAAGCATGAATATGAAATCACCAATGTTCTTTACCACACATTTAACTTAGGAAAAAAAAGTCTTTTTTGGGCTGAAAAGTCTTATACCAATAATTATAATATAATTCATTCTTATAATCTTCAATGAATTTAAGTGAAAAGTACTAGAAAACACTGAAGATATCACTCTGGCTCATGGTTACTATTCTTTTAAAACATGTCAAAAACAGTTCATTAATTCTTATCTTTTTTTTCATATGTCTGTCATGCTTAAGAACTCTGCATCCTAAAAATGATGTATTGTTAAATACTATAATTAGCTTTTCCATGTTGGCATTTTAACAATTCTGAAATGTATGTACATTCTATTGTCTTTACTTTCATTTTATTCATATTGCTTACAATGAAATAAATAATGTTTAATATATTCTCTGGAAAGCTATAAAACAGTTTTGTGAAATATAATGTAATAAGTCTAATAAAACCTATTCTTATTTGAGGAAAAAATAAAAACTGGAATTAAGTTTTTCGGTCCACAATGCAAATATCACATTTCCTACTTTGGTTGTTAGGAGCAAGACACCCTCATATCATAATTAATTAAATATACCATTTTTAGTTTTTTAAAAAATTATGATGCAATTTAAGTGACTATAAAGAATCCATTATTAAAATATGATAATTTTCTTATATTTATTCCACTTTTGGTATTTAGGTTACTTCCAACACTTCAAAATTATATATTAAGATATGATAAGCACGCTTACACATAAATATCAATAGTCACTAAATTATTCCTTGAGGGATTTTCAGAAGCAGAATTTTTATATAAAATGGTATGAGTAAGATGGGGATGGGGATGAAAATGAGCAGTGACTGCCAATAGGCATGTGGAGTGATAGAAATGTTCTAAACTTGGATTGTGGTGATATCTGCACAACTCTGTAAGTTACTTAAAATAATTAACTTGTACACTTAAAAGGAGTGAATTGTATGATATGTAAATTGCATTTCAATAAAGTTGTTGTAAGTTTTTAAGAGAAAAAAAGAGAGTAGGGACATTTCCCAACCAGACAATGAAAGAAATGGAGCTAGACAGGAAAATACAACCCATACATATGGAAAAAAGCAGGCAACAGAAACTGCTAGTGAGAGCAAACAGTTGTCAGATTTAACAGAAAAAGACTCCAAATTAGCCATTAAAAATACAAAGAACTAAAAGGAAACCACAGACAAGTAAATGCAGGTATGATGACAATGTCATATTAAATAGAGAATAAGGGGGGTCTGCGGGGCGCGGTCAATTATGTGCCTGACTCCTGGGGTTTTGGCTCCACTCTGCTCAGGGTCTTAGAGTCATAAGATGGAGACCTATGTGGGGCTCCCTGTTTAGCACAAAGTCTACCTAAGTTTCTCTATCCCTCTTCCTGTGCCCTTGCACTCTCTCTCTCACTAAAATAAGTAAACAAATCTTTTAAAAAAATTATTACATAGAGAATACCAATAACAAGAGAAATACTATAAAAACAATCCAAATGGAAATTCTGGAGTTAAAAAGTGTAATTGAATTGAGAAATTTTCTACAGGTACTCAACAAAAGATCTGAACAAGTAAAGGACAGAATTAGCAAATATAAAAATAAATTAATAGGGATTATGTAATCCAAAAACCAGAAAGAAAAAAGAGTAAGGAAAAATTATTAGAGCCTCAGAGAAATGTCGGAAACAACTAGGTATACCAACATGCAAAATGGGAATAGCAGAGGCAGAGAAAAGAGAAAAATACCCAAAAACTTGAGGAACTGAAAACTTCCCCAAATTTTAGAAAGCACTAATATGCACATTCAGGAAGCCCATGATCTCAAAGAAAAATAAAAGCAAAGAAACCTACAAGCAGAAAAATCATAGTAAAAATGCTGATAGCCAAAGACAAGGAGACAATCTTAAAAGTAGCATGAGAAAAATAACTCTTCACCTAAAAAAGAATACCAATAAGAACAAGAGTTGACTTCTCATCTGAAAAAAGAAGCCAGAACATAATGAAATAAAACATTCAAAGTGCAAAAGAAGAAACTTTCAACCAAGAATTTATATCCAACAAACTGATATACATTAAAAAAAATGGAGATAATTTACTGCTATCTGACCCAACCTACAAGATATAACGGAATCCTTCAAACAAAAAGAAATCCCAAAAATAATTTTAATACATACACACACAAAGGGACAAATATTAAAGATAAAGTCAATTTAACATATATGATCTGGTCTCTGAAAAAACCAAAGCAAAGAAACAGAATACGAAACAGTATGAGAAAAATACACTATATTCTAGATATAGAAGAAAGCAGATCCAGATTTAACCTAGCGAAGGTCAAGTTAAAACACAGCAAGTCCTCAATTTCACACTAATAGAAACTAAGGATTTTTAAAATAATGGCTGATTCCAAACTGAAACAACAAAATGTTCAGGATGAGTCATCTGAAATAGCAAGTAATCTATCAAAGACTACAGGGTTCGATCAAAGGACTAAGGAACCATCTAGAATAGACATTCGTCACTCAAAGTTGGGACAATTTTAATATCAAAAAGGATAATAACTGCTACAATTAAACACTTCAAATACATTTAAATTCATGAGTTTATAATGAAATTTTAAAAACAATAATTAAAGATCTTTGAATAATGAAATGGCATTAGGTTATACATTTCCCCTCATGACTATTATTAGGAAGCATTATTAGACTGAGTCAAAGTAGAAACTTGCTAGTATATAAAAATGTTCATTAACTGGATAAAAACCTTGTAGGAATTACCGATTTTATTTTAAGACCAGTGACTAAAAATTACCTGAAGTGGATAATAAAATAATTCTGAAGACATTATATGGGCCAGGGCAAGAGGCAGACAAGAACACTGGAAATGTAGAATACTTGTCTTACCACTCATCGAAATTCTAATACTTTAAATATAGCATAGCTTTAAAGTAATACACCTGATATTTTTTTAAACTTTATTGATTTGAAAGAGACAGTGAGAGGGAGAGGGAGAGGGAGAAGGAGAGGGAGAGGGGGAGGGGGGGAGAGAGAGAGAGAGAACACAAGAGGAGGGAGAAAAGGGACAAACAGACTTCCCACTGAGCCAGCCACTCAGGAACCCCCATACACCTGATATTTTTTAAACTCTTTATTTATTTGAGAGAGAGAGAGAGAACACAAGAGAAACAGAGAGAGAGTACAAGCGCGTAGGGGGTAGCAGAGGAGTGGAGGGAAAGGAACAAGCAGACTCTCTGCTGAGCAGGGAGCTGAGTACAGGGCTTGATGCCAGGACTCTGGATCATGACCTGAGCCAAAGGCAGATGCTTAAGTAACTGAGCCACCCAAGCACCCCACACCTGATATTTTAAAGCAAATAAAGCTAAACAAATATGATCATAAGTGATATGTTTTCCAAAAGAATCACCTTAGAAATGCTTACAAATAATAGATGTCTATTACTCAAAACATTCCTTTATGTATAGGATTTTTCAAACAAGATATTCACAATCTACAGCATTTTTAAGACCTTTAACAGGTGCTTGCAATTCGTTGACTTCTTTGAGAAAAATTAAACTGTAAACATTAATACAAATTAAAAACAAGGTTCTTAAAAATCTCAACTTTTCCAGATATGGGACAATTTAAAAAACTTTACGAGTGTATTGAGGAAAACCAGGCTTAAAAAAAACTGTTTGCGGGATCCCTGGGTGGCGCAGCGGTTTGGCGCCTGCCTTTGGCCCAGGGCGCGATCCTGGAGACCCGGGATCGAATCCCACATCGGGCTCCCGGTGCATGGAGCCTGCTTCTCCCTCTGCCTGTGTCTCTGCCTCTCTCTCTCTCTCTGTAACTATCATAAATAAATAAAAATTAAAAAAAAAAAAAAACTGTTTGCCATTTTCAAAAAAAGAGACGTCTTAGGTAAAGATAATAAAAACTCCAATCTGCAGAGAAAAATGCAGAAAGTTTTAATTATCTGGTCAATGGACAAGAAGCAAGTACTTGAAGTCTTCAACTCCAACCTTCTGTTATTTATTACAGAAAGTTCATATTCACTTCTTCATATTGGATGACAAAACCAATGGTGAGATGATGGCAGAAATAGTAATCCTGTATTTACTCAGCCCCACCCTGCACAGCCTTAGAAGAAGACTAATTCTCCACTGGTGGACCAGCAGCTATGTCTCTTTGCCTTCTTGTTTCTTACGGTTTTCTGGCCTTCTATGCTGTAGCAATTGAAGTTGCAGCAGTACAGCTGTTGAGGTGGCTCCTGACTTTGGGTCTCATCTCCTTGATTTTCCTTACTTCTTTCACTGCCATCCTGTTTAGGATGTCCTTGGCAAGGAGGGTCCCTGTGAAATGGTCATTTATAACCCAAAAGCATATTCTGTCTCACTGGTCTACTTGCTCTCCTGCACCCTATCAGCACCTTCCATCACTTCTCCCCGCACAGGAAGGTGAGAATACTGCAGTCAATATCCATAGGGTCTCCACATGTAGTAAAGTGGGCACTGCGGCCTGTGTTAGGGCCTGCCCTTCAGGAGCTCTTGCCGATCCTGCACTCTTTTCCCCATTTTCACTATTCTGGAAATTCTACTGGTAATTTCATAGAGGACTCTTGCCATGTGGATAGTATCAATAATTTAACAGGTTACACAATCTGCTGCTGCACATGTGCTGCTTGCACTGGAAATCTCAACATTTGATGCCTCTGCACCCTTTCTGTCCTTTGACTGATAACAAACTCAATAGCCTCTCCATCTTCTACACTGCAAAGGTACTTCCTGGGGTTATTCTTTATGGTAGCTTGACGTACAAATACATATTCCTTAGTGTCATTTCTTTTGATTAAACCATATCTGTTTCTTACACTGAACCATTTTACCATTCCCAAAATATTCCTTGTGATGAACTTGACCTTCAGGCACTGCCAATATGAGGCCACCCTGGCTGCTGCTCGCGGCGAGGCTAGGTCTTGGCTTCACTGCTAAAGGTTGCAATGATGGTGAATGAGACCAGCAACTGCAGCTGTGGTTCCTGGTAAGCATGAGAATGTTGACATGAGAGCTACTTGAGGCTCTCTGGGATCAGCTCTCCACTTTCACTATCAATCGAACTCTATAGCATTTTAAATTATGTTTTTGAAGACAAACCATCATCCTCAAGGGATGGATTTAATTTTTGCAAAAAGAAAAACAACCTGAAGCCATATGAATTAATAGGTGTCACAAAACCATTAATTATCAAAAATATAACAGCTCTAAAGTAAGAAGAACTGTTTTCTTGTGTCACTTAAAAACTGACCCTTTAAAAGCAAGTGCAAAAGAACTGCAACTAACTAGAAAAATAGTAGCATACTTGGAGTATGTTCATGTCATCCAAATGATGACATGATACGGACTTAAATGAAAAATCACTCAAAGTATAACAATTTAGGGGCACCTGGGTAGCTCAGTCATTTAAGCATCTGCCTTCAACTCAGGTTACGATCCCGGAGTCCTGGGATCAAGCCTTATATAAGGTCCCCTGCTCAGTGAGGAGTCTGCTTCTCCCTCTGTCCCTCGTCCTGCTAATGGTTGTGCTTGCTCACTCTCTCTCTAATAATTTTTTTTTTAAGTGTGACAGTTTAAAAATAAAGCTTCACTATTTTGCAGAGAAAGTTCACATAACTATATTCATGTGCACATAAATACATACTACTCAGAGGTTTTTCTTCCTTAAAATTTTTATTTATAAACATACTGAAACATAAATAAATGCGTAACAGTAAATTCAAATAATCAGGAAACCAGAAAAAAAAAAAACAATTACATATAAACAGTTCTTCAAAAGGACAAAATGATGGAAAGGGAATTATGAAATATTACAAAGGCAGAGATAAATGCAATGTATGCAATGTACTAGAATGATACAAGCAAAATTAAACAACTACACTTTCAAACATAAATTAATGTTTATCTTTCGATTCTGAAAAAATACTATTTTCATTAAATGAAAGATTTTTTCCCCATTTTAACTAATTGTAAAGTGTGATAATCACGATTACCCATGATCTCCATGCTGTTAAGTCCATTAGCCATTTCTTAGTCCTGAATCTACTCAACCTCTTAGCAGCATTTGACATTTAATCACCTCCTCTTCCTTTAAAAATGTACAGGATACCATACTCTCCTCTTACCCCTTGCTCTCTTTCTAATTTTCCCTTGCTGGGTCCTTTTCATCTCCACAACCTGCAAATATTGGCTTTTCCAAGGACTCATTACTCAGTCATCTTTCACCTCTGAACTCACTTCATTGTTATCTAAAACCAGTCTCACAGCTTTAAATCCTGTCTATACTCTACCAATGCTAAATTTCCATCTCCAGCCCAGACTTCTCCCCTAGACTCCATGGTTTTATCACTTCTCCATTTAGATGTCTAATCAGCATCTCAAACATCAAATGTCCAAAAGCAAACACTTAACCTTCCTCCCCAAAATTCAGTTCTTTCCAAATCTTTTCTATTTCTAAATAAAAAGCCCATCAATACAGTTGTTCACTGGATCACCTTTGAATCTTCTCTTGCACTTTTAGTCCACATCCATAGGGACAAAAAATCCTACTGGCTTTACCTCCAAAATATACCCAAAAGCTGACCTCTTAAGAGTATTATTTTAGATATGCCTATCAAAAATCCAACCAAATTCCATTACTTTCTACTGCTATCAGCTTTGTCTAAACTCCCTCTATCCTACTCACAGAAACACAATGACTATTCATTAATCTTTCAAGTAAGATCCTACTAAGTGGCCTTTATACTTGCTCTCTCATGTGTCCTGAAAGCTCATCCCCCAAAACCCACCAGGCTGGCACCAACTTCACCTACTTGAAGTCTTAGTGCAATCTCTGCTATCACTCTAACTGTAGCCCACTATTTTCCCTCTTTTTATATGCTTTATTTTTCCCATAGCACTACCACCATCTAGCACACTATCTACTTTTTTATTGTCTGTCCCCTCCCATAATAATGTACATCCTCGTTCTCCCCAAGAAAGGTATGGATTTTATGGTTTCCCTGACTTTATTTTCCTCTGAGTTTACTAGTTCCTTCAATCTGTAAATGTGAGTTTGTTTGTTTGTTTGTTTGTTTGTTTGTTTGTTTGTTTTAAATGAAATTTGGGAAGTTTTCTACCATTATTTCTTCATCTATTCGTTCTAGCCTTTTCTCTTATATGTTGCATATTAGATTTCAAAACCACCCCATACGTCTCTATCATTTTCTTCTTTCCCTTCTAATCTTTTCTCTCTTTTCTAATGGTTCTGTCAGTCTATATCCAAGTTTATTTATTTCTCTATCCTATCAATTTTGCTAATAATAAACACATACAGTGGATTTTTTTAAAGCAGATACAGTCACCAGTTCTAAAATTTCCATTTAAAAAAAATTTTTGTGGCTGATAATTCCTAACCTTCAGCTCATTACAAACAATATTTTTAACCTCACTAGTTATAATAGCTCCCAAGAAGTCCTCATGTGATAATTCAATGATTCTGGTTTATCCTGAAATTGCTGTGTGCTGATTTTCCCTTTCCTTGAGAATAAGTCACATTTTCCTGGCTTTTCAAAGGATGAGCAATTTTGGATTATATGCTGGACATGGTGAAAATTATTCTGTAGAGACCATATTTTTCTGAAAAGTATTTATGTTTTTGTTTCATGGACTCATTTTCCTGTTTAGATACAACTACAGACTGTCATGTGTGGTGTCTTGGATCTCAGTTCAGTTCTTGAACCCGTATTTACAATCTATTATCAGTTTTCCATGATCATGGTTTCAGGGGTTGGCCAGAGATTCAAGCTGAGTATTTTTAAAATACAGATTCAGATTCTTTCCTTGCTGTCTCTTATCCACGGCTGCCCATTAATCTCCATGGTGTTGACTGGCCAAGTGTTTTTTATCTTAATTTTTATGGCCAGAGTGAAAAATGGGGAACTCAATCCATGCTGACCACTTGTTTCATGTTTTGATACCTCTCTAAAACCTGACTGCAATTATTCAGTCTTAAAGCCCTCACATACCTGTTTTCTGTATTATGTGCAGAGTTTTAAGTGGTTACTGTGGGAATATCACTCTCTTAGGAGCTTGCCTATCCAAGCAAGTATCAGAAACCCTCCAAAGTGATTTTTAATTTTGGAGACTGTTCTATACATTTTCTCTGTATCAGTTAGGCCTTTATCATATTATAATACTGATACAGAATCATTATGTTATCGTTTTCTTGAATGGAAGACAAAACACAAAGCTTAATATTGAAATATTTAGCAATGGAGATGAATTGCTTGCCACAAAGGGTTAGGAAATGTCCAATAACAATTAAAAAATATCAAAACTTTAAAATCTGTTTTGCAAGCTTATGTCAAAAAACCACTATATATAACTATATATAAGACTTTTTATAATCTTGTAGACACTGAATTACCCCATCAAATGCAGCTCTCCAATACACTAACCTCATAGTAAATTTTTCTGTACTAGACAAAGTTACAGTGAGAAATTCCGTGTTTTACCAATTACTTCCAAATCTAATGATTTATTTAATTGATTAGTAATATACTCCTTTATTTACAGTTTACCTAAAATAGCTAAATACAAAATATTCACTGACAAGCCATATTGCTCAAAACCAGACATTTCACAGAAAAATACCTAATATTCTAATTCTAATTCTATTTCAACAAATCACAATTACACAGAATAGGCTGCATAGTATATATAGTTTGAGGACATTATTTTGGGGGGAATTAATTTATTTCAGGGCCCAGATGTTGACATGCCATCTACATTAAGCCCAGAATCACAGAGAATACCATCTGACCACTCTACTTATTGAAGTTCCATATAACATGCATCAACAAAGGCAGCCGGGTGGCTCAGCGGTTTAGCGCCACCTTCAGCCCAGGGCCTGATCCTGGAGACCCGGGATTAAGTCCCATGTCAGGCTCCCTGCATGGAGCCTGCTTCTCTCTCTGCCTGTGTCTCTGTCCTCTGTCTCTGTCTCTCTGTCTCTCTCTCCTCTCTCTGTGTCTCTCATGAATAAATAAAATATTTTTTTAAAATGCATCTATGAATATAAATATATTATATAATATTTAACAATTCTAGATTTGTAATTTAAGCTAAATGGCAACTATTACATCCAAAACATTATAAAAATTCCACTGTAACTCGCTACCCCTTCAACTCATAAGAAAGTGACTTTACTTCCTACTTTAACCAAGAAAATTGAGACTATTATATGTGAACCACTTCAGCTTTTTTCCTTGTCATAACACAATCTGATCTTTATTTGCATCCTTTCTTCTTTCTCTTCATTCTCTGAATTTCTAGAAAACAACTTCAATGTCAAAAAAATTTTACAGATGCATTTCCTAATAGCATTTCTACTATTAATACTTACAAACTGAGAAAATACATATACACTCACAGATTTACAGTCTATTTTCATTAACAACAAAGGGCTCAGGAGGCACCTGGGTGGCACAGTTGGCTGAGCATACAACTCTTGGTTTTGGTTCAGGTTGTGATCTCAGGCTCATAAGCCCCACAGACTCCACACTAAGCAAGGACTCAGCTTAGGACTCTGTCTCCCTTTGCCCCTCTCCCATACTTTCTCTTCCTCTCTTGCTCTCTTTCTGTCTCTCCCCTCCGCTAAAATAAATAAATCAGCCTTAAAAAAAAAAAAACAAAAAAAACAGGGGCTCAATGGCTATACTCACAGGCTGGGAACTTTCAAAACTTAATAAAATATTTTTTTCGTGAAATGCCTAAAATTTAGAGGTATTTTCTTTTAAAAGTTCCAACTTTGATAGAGGTATTCTATTGTCTATGATAGGAATACATTCTGTATCACATGAGTATCTGCGTATAGAACATGGTGACACAGGGTTACTACTCATTTTCACTTTTGTTATGAAAGATTATGGATGAGAAAGAGCTATATGACAAGTCACTAAGTTTGCAAAGTGACTCAAGACAATGTTTGCTCCTTTCCAAATAGGAGAATTACATAACCTGTTTATATTTAGTCCTTTTCCTTTTTCTTGCCAGAAAGCTGCCATCAATTCTAAAATTTCACTATAGCAATCATATTGGATTTACACTTTGCATATCTGTGGGGTTTTTTTAATTTTCTATCTTAATTGTGGATCACTGATTTTGATTCACTTAATAACATTCTGGCAGTGCTTGAAGAAAGCCACTTCAAATATTTTAGGCCAAACTGAGGAAATATAAAAGGAGGCAGAATCCAAAAATCTAATTACAGAAATATTCCCACACAAAGCCAACACATGGCAGAACTAGAACCCAAACCCAACAAAAGGACTCATGAAAGAAAAAATGCTGTATAAGCACAAATTCATTTCTAGCAATGGTAAAATAAAGTGTTAGGGACAAAAGATGGTAGCAAGTATTTTCACCTTGACATAAAAATGACAGCATTATTGTCATTTAATATCATTGTGACTTAAAATCGCTAAGGACAGAAATATTTTAGTACACCTTTTTCATAATATAATCTTCGCACTGATTATTTAAACACTAAGTTTTTTTTAAAAAATAGCTGTTCGATGGAAGATATGAACTTCTTCAAAATTAAAAATACTTTGACTTACACTGCATAATTCTCTCAGCTCCAAAGAGTTTGGGATATCACAGCTCCTTATGTGATTTAAATAATACTCATATATTTCCCTAGCCAGGTATACTGCATATTAAAAACTCTTTCATATATGTGAATACAGTATTTTGCCTAAATAAGTCTTCATTTTAAATGTTAAAAAACAGGAAGAATATGATAAATCATATTAAATACTTGATTTTGCAAAATTCATATGGTCAGTATTGTACTAACTTCCTTATCTATTGTAAAGGACAAGCAAAAGTAAAAACTAAAACTGAGTAATTTCAGCCATATGTAATTTTATACTATTTTCCTTTTAAACCTTTATTCTTTCCAAACTACTTCTAATTTGAACAATAATGGTCATTTCATTTGTTCATTATGTATTTCAAAATCTGAGATTTCAAATACCACATTAAGCAATATGGTTTCATAAAATTTATTATTTCAGAATGTCAACAAAAGCCATGACTCTAAAAAAAAAAAAAAAAAAAGCCATGACTCTAACATTAGGAAATATTCTAAAGAATTTTCAAAGTTTGTGAATGGAAAATAGTTAAAAAGAAAAAAAGCACCTTTAAAACAAAATGAAACCTGTAAGAACAACTGAGCTCCAAAAAATAGAGACAACTTTTAAGCCACACTGAAGAAAGATTATCCCTATACATTATATTGTATCACATTTCACATAAAATCCATATAAAACTTTCCAGAATTATAACAGTTTTATTACCTTATATCCAGGTCCTAACTGATGAATTGCAAATATCTGCGCAGGGTTGAGTGCTTCACTGAATACATACACGGCACCAAGTTGACCACAGAATACCCTATTTGCATCAGCAGTTTCTGAAGATCCGAGAAAGCACTTGTCATAGCTCTATTTTTAAAAAGTCATAAAAAAATGTATTATTTTGTAATGACAAAATATTTAAGGATACTTGCCTTCACTGTCATGAAGACCTTACAGTATAACAATAATGATAGAAGAAAGCATCACTTAAGACTTTATGGAGTATTTAAATAATAAAAAGGCCAGCTATAGATTTTTAGAAAAAGTTAATCAGTTAAATATTTTGTATCTATAGAAAAGCAAAAATAACCAATTATTCAATAATCACTTAACCACTTTCCAAATGTCATACTTAAAGACAAAAGGGCTTATAATTCTATTTATAAAAGTAAAACTAATTTGAAATTCTAATGATTTAATAACTGTCTATATAGAGATTCATATGAATCAGAGAACGACTATTCCAATTTTTAACCATAAACACATAGGCCTAATTTCTGAAACTATCTAATTTCTCCACACTAAGTCAAGGACAGAATGAAAACCAATTCCCTCTCTTCCATGAGTAGGCATTATGCAGAACCAAATAAACAAATCACTAAAGTCTGCAACCTAAAGCAGACGGTACAGTGCTCTCCATCTGGAGACTTCAAGACCTAAGAAGCCATATTTAACAAGCCCTTTCTCATCTCTACTTCTTAAAATCTCCCCTAATGGTAGGTTCCAGTTTCCCTCCCTCATCCTTATAAGTTATTCCACACCTTAGTACTGATCATCAATACATTAAATATGTATGGAATTCCTTTGGTGCCTCAACAGAATAACAAAATATTTGTGAATGAATTACAAAGACAGAAACTCCTTGTCAAATACCCAATCTGTAATTAAAACTGTAAGAGCCTTTAGAATTTACTGCATAATGTATGTGTATATATGTGTTATTGCCCATGCCTCTCTATTTTTTGGTGTACTATTGCAAATAATTCAAAAATAAGTCTTCTTTCTTTATTCTCTTCCTTCTTTTCAAATATAACTGTAGGGCAGCCTCAGTGGCCCAGCGGTTTAGTGCCACTTTCAGCCCAAGGTGTGATCCTGGAGACCCGGGAACAAGTCCCACATTGGGCTCCCTCCATGGAGCCTGCTTCTCCCTCTGCCTGTGTTTCTGCCTCTCTCTCTCTCTCTCACTGTCTGTCATGAATAAATAAATAAAATCTTTAAATATATATATATTTATATAAAACGGTATCTATATAAAACTGTAGAGTTAGTGACAGTCAACAAAGTCTCTTAGGTTTCTTCCACTGTATAATAAAAATCCTCTTTGGAAGGTAGACATGAAGCAGAATTTCATCTTTGCAACCTACATGTGCTTTCTGTCATATAATCTTCTATTTTCTTTGTTTGGATGTTTAAAAAAATGATCCTTTAAAAAAACATCTTAAAAACCTTTAAAATGAAGAAACCAAGATTCTTAGCTCTCAGGTTATGCAAAAACAGATCAAGGTTCAGACATGGTCTGCAGGGTATATTCTTCCAACCTAGGACTCAGGGAAAAAGCTACGGACTTTGTACACAGTACTATTTAGAAGAATACCAGAGAGAACAAGAAGAGATCCCGCTCTTGAGTAAATTATAGTCTGGAGAGATACGGACAATAC
The DNA here is from genome assembly GCF_053574225.1 of Canis aureus. Taxonomy (NCBI): domain Eukaryota; kingdom Metazoa; phylum Chordata; class Mammalia; order Carnivora; family Canidae; genus Canis; species Canis aureus. The sequence continues at coordinate 6,368,835 of NC_135634.1, forward strand.
TGAGATGTGAATTTTGTTTAAAAGAGGCAAGTTTTTATAAAACCAGGTACCCTGGAATAATTATCTATTATTGGTTTGGAAATATTTTGGCATTAGAAAATATCTTTTATTCTGGGTCTGACAGGCCAGGATAATGACAAGAGAAAGTCCAGAACAGAGATCTTGAGGTTTTAACTCTAGATATTTTCTATCCAGAATTCAACTGTGTAACCTCTCTCACTACTAACAGGACAGTCAAAACTAGTATTGTGTTTGTTATTATCACAGTAAGTCATTTAATTGATCTCCTTGCTTCTGTCATTTTTTTCCTTCAAAATATTCTCAATTCTACAGCCTGATATTTTTAAAATATGAATCAGTATCATATCACCTGTCTGCTCAAAACTTTCCAAAGTTTTTATGCTGGGTAAGATAGAAAAGCCCAGGTATTATGTTAACACATGAGACTCTGCATGATTTCACCACTTACTATCTGCCTAACCTTATCTCTTAACATTATTCTGTCCACTCCTGGCTGCTTTTTTGTTTAATTAACTTTTTCAGTTCACCTCATAGGCTTCGGACTCACTGCTTCCAGCAAATGGGATATTTCTCCCAAATATCCACATGACTTTTTCCCTCAACTCTTCTAAGATCATTTCTATACCATATAGCTTCCCCTTCCCTACACCTATAGCCTCTATACTATTTCCACTAAATTTTTTTTCCACAGCATTTATCACTACTTATCTAGTAAACAACAATGACTACATGTTATACTTATTCACATTGTTTAGAGTCTTCCTTTCACATTCAGATAAGATGCAAGACACAGTTTTTACCGCTTGAAATTCTGGAAAGAATAGAATACTGCATGGATGTTTTGATCTAATCCTTAATAATTTATTTGAACAATTTTCCTTTTTTTGTATCACTATTTATAACTTATATTAAACGAGACCTAAAAATTCACTTAACAGAAAAAAAAACTTTCAAAGTACAACTATTTTCTACAAAACAATTCTATTACAAAATTCATGTTATGAACAATGATAGATTACATATTTAAATACATTAAAGCACAGGTTAAAGAAAAAACTTACATCATTTGTGTTAACATGCCAAGCCATATCACCATAGGATACCAGCTGTCCATTAACATAACACCGAATTTCACTGTTCCTCCA